>NC_138199.1:16472851-17216544 GCF_964194105.1 Spermophilus citellus | reverse complement strand
TCCCGGTCCTTGGGTGTGCCCTTGGAGTTGAGATGCCCTCACGGTGAGTATTCTTGGGCTCGCAGGTTTTGTGGACCAGCGTGCCTGAAGGGCCACAGCAAAGGCCAAAGGCCCAGCAGAGTGTGGGCCAAGAGCAAGTGTCCGCGGTGCCCTCCATGTTTCCCAGGTGGCCTTGACAGGGACGCTTCACCCCTCAGGCCAAAGAGGGTGTCCCAGCCTGGGAGGGAGTGACCCCAGCACCCACACAGTGCGCTCCCCAGGCACCATGGGGCATTGGAGTTCTGAGGAGCCTGGGCCCTGGCGGGCCAGGGGCGCTCACCACCTGGCCCAGGGCAGACAGAACACTGGGGAGGGAGGGGCACCACCCGCGCAGGCCCCAGAGGAGACCCCCTGAGCACTGCTGGGCGAGGGGCGCTCACCCACAGGACCCAGAGGGGACTGAGCCCTGGGCGGGGGGCGCGGGGGGGGGCGCTGGGCCTCAGGACACAGGGGAGCCTGGGGACCTGCGGGGGAGGGGCGGTCACCCGCAAGCCCCAGAGCTCACTGGTCCTTAGGGCTCCTGGGGGGCTCACCCAGGAGACCCGGGCGCACCGAGGACCCTCGGGCGAGGGGCGCTCACCCGCAGGCCCCCGGAGGACAGGGAAGCCTCCTGGGCCCCCACCCCCACCCCCGCAAGACAGGCGCTTGCCTGCCCGCAGGACCCTGAGGACACTGGGCGCCGATGGGCGAGGGGCGCTCACCCAAAGGCCGCAGTGCAGCAGCAATGCCAGTGTCCCAGGAGCCCTCCCCAAGCAGGATCTTGGGGACAGGGAACAGGGCTGGGACCCGCGGTGGGGACCTCGCACCCGCAGCACCCCCAAGAGCACACGGAGCACTGCAGGGCGAGGGGCGCACACCAGCATGGCCCAGAGCACACTGGGGACCTGAGGCCGCCTGGGGGCGCTCCCCCACAGCCACCAGGCCTGGCCCTGCACTGCCTAAGGGAGGGGCGCTCACCCCCAGCCTCTAGGGAAGCCTGAGCCCCCTTGGCCCAGGGCTACTCCCCGCCCCGCCACCCACTCAGGGCTGCCTGAGCATTGCCAGGAGAGGGGCGCTCACCCACAGGACCCAGAGCAGCCTGAGTGCTGGGGGGCTGAGGGTGCTCCCCCGCAGGAACCCTGGACAATGAGCTCAGGTGGGAGAGGGGCGCTCGCCCACAGGGCTCAGAGTCCAGGTCACCTTTTGCAGAGGATCCCTCGGCCCTGTGTCCCCAGTTACCTGGGTCAGGGTGGGACCGTGGCGCCCTCTCACTGGTCTCAGCAGTGCCTCCAAGATGGAGGGGAGAGGTCCTTTGCCAAATGTCCCACCATCCTGCCCAGGAGGAGGGCGCGGCTCCTGATCCAGAGGTCCCACAGGGTTCTTCCCTGGGGCCAAGATAGCACCTGGTGGCGCTTGCCTGCTGTCCGGGGCCCCAGTGGAGATGTGCTCACAGCCTGGGAAATTGGCCCTGCATCCACTGGTCCCAGGGACCTCCGCAATCCCGGGCACGTGCCAGGCGTGCACGGGAGCACAGCCCCAGGGGCAGAAAGGCCAAGAATTGGTGAGTCAGGCGGGATGGATCCCGGTCCTTGGGTGTGCCCTTGGAGTTGAGATGCCCTCACGGTGAGTATTCTTGGGCTCGTAGGTTTTGTGGACCAGCGTGCCTGAAGGGCCACAGCAAAGGCCAAAGGCCCAGCAGAGTGTGGGTCAAGAGCAAGTGTCCGCGGTGCCCTCCAAGTTTCCCAGGTGGCCTTGACAGGGACGCTTCACCCCTCAGGCCAAAGAGGGTGTCCCAGCCTGGGAGGGAGTGACGCCTGCACCCACACAGTGCGCTCCCCAGGCACCAGGGGGCATTGGAGTTCAGAGGAGCCTGGGCCCTGGCGGGCCAGGGGCGCTCACCACCTGGCCCACGGCAGACAGAGCACTGGGGAGGGAGGGGCACCACCCGCGCAGGCCCCAGAGGAGACTCCCTGGGCACTGCTGGGCGAGGGGCGACACCCACAGGACCCAGAGGGGACTGAGCCCTGGGCGGACGGGCGCTGGCCTCAGGACACAGGGGAGCCTGGGGACCTGCGGGGGAGGGGCGGTCACCCGCAAGCCCCAGAGCTCACTGGTCCTTAGGGCTCCTGGGGGGCTCACCCAGGAGACCCGGGCGCACCGAGGACCCTCGGGCGAGGGGCGCTCACCCGCAGGCCCCCGGAGGACAGGGAAGCCTCCTGGGCCCCCACCCCCACCCCCGCAAGACAGGCGCTTGCCTGCCCGCAGGACCCTGAGGACACTGGGCGCCGATGGGCGAGGGGCGCTCACCCAAAGGCCGCAGTGCAGCAGCAATGCCAGTGTCCCAGGAGCCCTCCCCAAGCAGGATCTTGGGGACAGGGAACAGGGCTGGGACCCGCGGTGGGGACCTCGCACCCGCAGCACCCCCAAGAGCACACTGAGCACTGCAGGGCGAGGGGCGCACACCAGCATGGCCCAGAGCACACTGGGGACCTGAGGCCGCCTGGGGGCGCTCCCCCACAGCGACCAGGCCTGGCCCTGCACTGCCTAAGGGAGGGGCGCTCACCCCCAGCCTCTAGGGAAGCCTGAGCCCCCTTGGCCCAGGGCTACTCCCCGCCCCGCCACCCACTCAGGGCTGCCTGAGCATTGCCAGGAGAGGGGCGCTCACCCACAGGACCCAGAGCAGCCTGAGTGCTGGGGGGCTGAGGGTGCTCCCCCGCAGGAACCCTGGACAATGAGCTCAGGTGGGAGAGGGGCGCTCGCCCACAGGGCTCAGAGTCCAGGTCACCTTTTGCAGAGGATCCCTCGGCCCTGTGTCCCCAGTTACCTGGGTCAGGGTGGGACAGTGGCGCCCTCTCACTGGTCTCAGCAGTGCCTCCAAGATGGAGGGGAGATGTCCTTTGCCAAATGTCCCACCATCCTGCCCAGGAGGAGGGCGCGGCTCCTGATCCAGAGGTCCCACAGGGTTCTTCCCTGGGGCCAAGATAGCACCTGGTGGCGCTTGCCTGCTGTCCGGGGCCCCAGTGGAGATGTGCTCACAGCCTGGGAAATTGGCCCTGCATCCACTGGTCCCAGGGACCTCCGCAATCCCGGGCACGTGCCAGGCGTGCACGGGAGCACAGCCCCAGGGGCAGAAAGGCCAAGAATTGGTGAGTCAGGCGGGATGGATCCCGGTCCTTGGGTGTGCCCTTGGAGTTGAGATGCCCTCACGGTGAGTATTCTTGGGCTCGTAGGTTTTGTGGACCAGCGTGCCTGAAGGGCCACAGCAAAGGCCAAAGGCCCAGCAGAGTGTGGGTCAAGAGCAAGTGTCCGCGGTGCCCTCCAAGTTTCCCAGGTGGCCTTGACAGGGACGCTTCACCCCTCAGGCCAAAGAGGGTGTCCCAGCCTGGGAGGGAGTGACGCCTGCACCCACACAGTGCGCTCCCCAGGCACCAGGGGGCATTGGAGTTCAGAGGAGCCTGGGCCCTGGCGGGCCAGGGGCGCTCACCACCTGGCCCACGGCAGACAGAGCACTGGGGAGGGAGGGGCACCACCCGCGCAGGCCCCAGAGGAGACTCCCTGGGCACTGCTGGGCGAGGGGCGACACCCACAGGACCCAGAGGGGACTGAGCCCTGGGCGGACGGGCGCTGGCCTCAGGACACAGGGGAGCCTGGGGACCTGCGGGGGAGGGGCGGTCACCCGCAAGCCCCAGAGCTCACTGGTCCTTAGGGCTCCTGGGGGGCTCACCCAGGAGACCCGGGCGCACCGAGGACCCTCGGGCGAGGGGCGCTCACCCGCAGGCCCCCGGAGGACAGGGAAGCCTCCTGGGCCCCCACCCCCACCCCCGCAAGACAGGCGCTTGCCTGCCCGCAGGACCCTGAGGACACTGGGCGCCGATGGGCGAGGGGCGCTCACCCAAAGGCCGCAGTGCAGCAGCAATGCCAGTGTCCCAGGAGCCCTCCCCAAGCAGGATCTTGGGGACAGGGAACAGGGCTGGGACCCGCGGTGGGGACCTCGCACCCGCAGAACCCCCAAGAGCACACTGAGCACTGCAGGGCGAGGGGCGCTCACCAGCATGGCCCAGAGCACACTGGGGACCTGAGGCCGCCTGGGGGCGCTCCCCCACAGCCACCAGGCCTGGCCCTGCACTGCCTAAGGGAGGGGCGCTCACCCCCAGCCTCTAGGGAAGCCTGAGCCCCCTCGGGCCAGGGCTGCTCCCCGCCACGCCACCCACTCAGGGCTGCCTGAGCACTGCCGGGTGAGGGGCGCTCACCCACAGGACCCAGAGCAGCCTGAGCGCTGGGGGGCTGAGGGTGCTCCCCCGCAGGAACCCTGGACAATGAGCTCAGGTGGGAGAGGGGCGCTCGCCCACAGGGCTCAGAGTCCAGGTCACCTTTTGCAGAGGATCCCTGGGCCCCTTGTCCCCAGTTACCTGGGCCAGGGTGGGACAGTGGCGCCCTCTCACTGGTCTCAGCAGTGCCTCCAAGATGGAGGGGAGATGTCCTTTGCCAAATGTCCCACCATCCTGCCCAGGAGGAGGGCGCGGCTCCTGATCCAGAGGTCCCACAGGGTTCTTCCCTGGGGCCAAGATAGCGCCTGGTGGCGCTTGCCTGCTGTCCGGGGCCCCAGTGGAGATGTGCTCACAGCCTGGGAAATTGGCCCTGCATCCACTGGTCCCCGGGACCTCCGCAATCCCGGGCGCGTGCCAGGCGTGCAGGGGAGCACAGCCCCAGGGGCAGAAAGGCCAAGAAATGGTGGGTCAGGCGGGATGGATCCCGGTCCTTGGGTGTGCCCTTGGAGTTGAGATGCCCTCACGGTGAGTATTCTTGGGCTCGCAGGTTTTGTGGACCAGCGTGCCTGAAGGGCCACAGCAAAGGCCAAAGGCCCAGCAGAGTGTGGGCCAAGAGCAAGTGTCCGCGGTGCCCTCCATGTTTCCCAGGTGGCCTTGACAGGGACGCTTCACCCCTCAGGCCAAAGAGGGTGTCCCAGCCTGGGAGGGAGTGACCCCAGCACCCACACAGTGCGCTCCCCAGGCACCATGGGGCATTGGAGTTCTGAGGAGCCTGGGCCCTGGCGGGCCAGGGGCGCTCACCACCTGGCCCAGGGCAGACAGAACACTGGGGAGGGAGGGGCACCACCCGCGCAGGCCCCAGAGGAGACCCCCTGAGCACTGCTGGGCGAGGGGCGCTCACCCACAGGACCCAGAGGGGACTGAGCCCTGGGCGGGGGGCGCGGGGGGGGCGCTGGGCCTCTGGACACAGGGGAGCCTGGGGACCTGCGGGGGAGGGGCGGTCACCCGCAAGCCCCAGAGCTCACTGGTCCTTAGGGCTCCTGGGGGGCTCACCCAGGAGACCCGGGCGCACCGAGGACCCTCGGGCGAGGGGCGCTCACCCGCAGGCCCCCGGAGGACAGGGAAGCCTCCTGGGCCCCCACCCCCACCCCCGCAAGACAGGCGCTTGCCTGCCCGCAGGACCCTGAGGACACTGGGCGCCGATGGGCGAGGGGCGCTCACCCAAAGGCCGCAGTGCAGCAGCAATGCCAGTGTCCCAGGAGCCCTCCCCAAGCAGGATCTTGGGGACAGGGAACAGGGCTGGGACCCGCGGTGGGGACCTCGCACCCGCAGCACCCCCAAGAGCACACTGAGCACTGCAGGGCGAGGGGCGCACACCAGCATGGCCCAGAGCACACTGGGGACCTGAGGCCGCCTGGGGGCGCTCCCCCACAGCGACCAGGCCTGGCCCTGCACTGCCTAAGGGAGGGGCGCTCACCCCCAGCCTCTAGGGAAGCCTGAGCCCCCTTGGCCCAGGGCTGCTCCCCGCCCCGCCACCCACTCAGGGCTGCCTGAGCATTGCCAGGAGAGGGGCGCTCACCCACAGGACCCAGAGCAGCCTGAGTGCTGGGGGGCTGAGGGTGCTCCCCCGCAGGAACCCTGGACAATGAGCTCAGGTGGGAGAGGGGCGCTCGCCCACAGGGCTCAGAGTCCAGGTCACCTTTTGCAGAGGATCCCTCGGCCCTGTGTCCCCAGTTACCTGGGTCAGGGTGGGACCGTGGCGCCCTCTCACTGGTCTCAGCAGTGCCTCCAAGATGGAGGGGAGAGGTCCTTTGCCAAATGTCCCACCATCCTGCCCAGGAGGAGGGCGCGGCTCCTGATCCAGAGGTCCCACAGGGTTCTTCCCTGGGGCCAAGATAGCACCTGGTGGCGCTTGCCTGCTGTCCGGGGCCCCAGTGGAGATGTGCTCACAGCCTGGGAAATTGGCCCTGCATCCACTGGTCCCAGGGACCTCCGCAATCCCGGGCACGTGCCAGGCGTGCACGGGAGCACAGCCCCAGGGGCAGAAAGGCCAAGAATTGGTGAGTCAGGCGGGATGGATCCCGGTCCTTGGGTGTGCCCTTGGAGTTGAGATGCCCTCACGGTGAGTATTCTTGGGCTCGCAGGTTTTGTGGACCAGCGTGCCTGAAGGGCCACAGCAAAGGCCAAAGGCCCAGCAGAGTGTGGGTCAAGAGCAAGTGTCCGCGGTGCCCTCCAAGTTTCCCAGGTGGCCTTGACAGGGACGCTTCACCCCTCAGGCCAAAGAGGGTGTCCCAGCCTGGGAGGGAGTGACGCCTGCACCCACACAGTGCGCTCCCCAGGCACCAGGGGGCATTGGAGTTCAGAGGAGCCTGGGCCCTGGCGGGCCAGGGGCGCTCACCACCTGGCCCAGGGCAGACAGAACACTGGGGAGGGAGGGGCACCACCCGCGCAGGCCCCAGAGGAGACTCCCTGGGCACTGCTGGGCGAGGGGCGACACCCACAGGACCCAGAGGGGACTGAGCCCTGGGCGGACGGGCGCTGGCCTCAGGACACAGGGGAGCCTGGGGACCTGCGGGGGAGGGGCGGTCACCCGCAAGCCCCAGAGCTCACTGGTCCTTAGGGCTCCTGGGGGGCTCACCCAGGAGACCCGGGCGCACCGAGGACCCTCGGGCGAGGGGCGCTCACCCGCAGGCCCCCGGAGGACAGGGAAGCCTCCTGGGCCCCCACCCCCACCCCCGCAAGACAGGCGCTTGCCTGCCCGCAGGACCCTGAGGACACTGGGCGCCGATGGGCGAGGGGCGCTCACCCAAAGGCCGCAGTGCAGCAGCAATGCCAGTGTCCCAGGAGCCCTCCCCAAGCAGGATCTTGGGGACAGGGAACAGGGCTGGGACCCGCGGTGGGGACCTCGCACCCGCAGAACCCCCAAGAGCACACTGAGCACTGCAGGGCGAGGGGCGCTCACCAGCATGGCCCAGAGCACACTGGGGACCTGAGGCCGCCTGGGGGCGCTCCCCCACAGCCACCAGGCCTGGCCCTGCACTGCCTAAGGGAGGGGCGCTCACCCCCAGCCTCTAGGGAAGCCTGAGCCCCCTCGGGCCAGGGCTGCTCCCCGCCACGCCACCCACTCAGGGCTGCCTGAGCACTGCCGGGTGAGGGGCGCTCACCCACAGGACCCAGAGCAGCCTGAGCGCTGGGGGGCTGAGGGTGCTCCCCCGCAGGAACCCTGGACAATGAGCTCAGGTGGGAGAGGGGCGCTCGCCCACAGGGCTCAGAGTCCAGGTCACCTTTTGCAGAGGATCCCTGGGCCCCTTGTCCCCAGTTACCTGGGCCAGGGTGGGACAGTGGCGCCCTCTCACTGGTCTCAGCAGTGCCTCCAAGATGGAGGGGAGATGTCCTTTGCCAAATGTCCCACCATCCTGCCCAGGAGGAGGGCGCGGCTCCTGATCCAGAGGTCCCACAGGGTTCTTCCCTGGGGCCAAGATAGCGCCTGGTGGCGCTTGCCTGCTGTCCGGGGCCCCAGTGGAGATGTGCTCACAGCCTGGGAAATTGGCCCTGCATCCACTGGTCCCCGGGACCTCCGCAATCCCGGGCGCGTGCCAGGCGTGCAGGGGAGCACAGCCCCAGGGGCAGAAAGGCCAAGAAATGGTGGGTCAGGCGGGATGGATCCCGGTCCTTGGGTGTGCCCTTGGAGTTGAGATGCCCTCACGGTGAGTATTCTTGGGCTCGCAGGTTTTGTGGACCAGCGTGCCTGAAGGGCCACAGCAAAGGCCAAAGGCCCAGCAGAGTGTGGGCCAAGAGCAAGTGTCCGCGGTGCCCTCCATGTTTCCCAGGTGGCCTTGACAGGGACGCTTCACCCCTCAGGCCAAAGAGGGTGTCCCAGCCTGGGAGGGAGTGACCCCAGCACCCACACAGTGCGCTCCCCAGGCACCATGGGGCATTGGAGTTCTGAGGAGCCTGGGCCCTGGCGGGCCAGGGGCGCTCACCACCTGGCCCAGGGCAGACAGAACACTGGGGAGGGAGGGGCACCACCCGCGCAGGCCCCAGAGGAGACCCCCTGAGCACTGCTGGGCGAGGGGCGCTCACCCACAGGACCCAGAGGGGACTGAACCCTGGGCGGGGGGCGCGGGGGGGGCGCTGGGCCTCAGGACACAGGGGAGCCTGGGGACCTGCGGGGGAGGGGCGGTCACCCGCAAGCCCCAGAGCTCACTGGTCCTTAGGGCTCCTGGGGGGCTCACCCAGGAGACCCGGGCGCACCGAGGACCCTCGGGCGAGGGGCGCTCACCCGCAGGCCCCCGGAGGACAGGGAAGCCTCCTGGGCCCCCACCCCCACCCCCGCAAGACAGGCGCTTGCCTGCCCGCAGGACCCTGAGGACACTGGGCGCCGATGGGCGAGGGGCGCTCACCCAAAGGCCGCAGTGCAGCAGCAATGCCAGTGTCCCAGGAGCCCTCCCCAAGCAGGATCTTGGGGACTGGGAACAGGGCTGGGACCCGCGGTGGGGACCTCGCACCCGCAGCACCCCCAAGAGCACACTGAGCACTGCAGGGCGAGGGGCGCACACCAGCATGGCCCAGAGCACACTGGGGACCTGAGGCCGCCTGGGGGCGCTCCCCCACAGCCACCAGGCCTGGCCCTGCACTGCCTAAGGGAGGGGCGCTCACCCCCAGCCTCTAGGGAAGCCTGAGCCCCCTTGGCCCAGGGCTGCTCCCCGCCCTGCCACCCACTCAGGGCTGCCTGAGCATTGCCAGGAGAGGGGCGCTCACCCACAGGACCCAGAGCAGCCTGAGTGCTGGGGGGCTGAGGGTGCTCCCCCGCAGGAACCCTGGACAATGAGCTCAGGTGGGAGAGGGGTGCTCGCCCACAGGGCTCAGAGTCCAGGTCACCTTTTGCAGAGGATCCCTCGGCCCTGTGTCCCCAGTTACCTGGGTCAGGGTGGGACAGTGGCGCCCTCTCACTGGTCTCAGCAGTGCCTCCAAGATGGAGGGGAGATGTCCTTTGCCAAATGTCCCACCATCCTGCCCAGGAGGAGGGCGCGGCTCCTGATCCAGAGGTCCCACAGGGTTCTTCCCTGGGGCCAAGATAGCACCTGGTGGCGCTTGCCTGCTGTCCGGGGCCCCAGTGGAGATGTGCTCACAGCCTGGGAAATTGGCCCTGCATCCACTGGTCCCAGGGACCTCCGCAATCCCGGGCACGTGCCAGGCGTGCACGGGAGCACAGCCCCAGGGGCAGAAAGGCCAAGAATTGGTGAGTCAGGCGGGATGGATCCCGGTCCTTGGGTGTGCCCTTGGAGTTGAGATGCCCTCACGGTGAGTATTCTTGTGCTCGCAGGTTTTGTGGACCAGCGTGCCTGAAGGGCCACAGCAAAGGCCAAAGGCCCAGCAGAGTGTGGGTCAAGAGCAAGTGTCCGCGGTGCCATCCAAGTTTCCCAGGTGGCCTTGACAGGGACGCTTCACCCCTCAGGCCAAAGAGGGTGTCCCAGCCTGGGAGGGAGTGACGCCTGCACCCACACAGTGCGCTCCCCAGGCACCAGGGGGCATTGGAGTTCAGAGGAGCCTGGGCCCTGGCGGGCCAGGGGCGCTCACCACCTGGCCCATGGCAGACAGAGCACTGGGGAGGGAGGGGCACCACCCGCGCAGGCCCCAGAGGAGACTCCCTGGGCACTGCTGGGCGAGGGGCGACACCCACAGGACCCAGAGGGGACTGAGCCCTGGGCGGACGGGCGCTGGCCTCAGGACACAGGGGAGCCTGGGGACCTGCGGGGGAGGGGCGGTCACCCGCAAGCCCCAGAGCTCACTGGTCCTTAGGGCTCCTGGGGGGCTCACCCAGGAGACCCGGGCGCACCGAGGACCCTCGGGCGAGGGGCGCTCACCCGCAGGCCCCCGGAGGACAGGGAAGCCTCCTGGGCCCCCACCCCCACCCCCGCAAGACAGGCGCTTGCCTGCCCGCAGGACCCTGAGGACACTGGGCGCCGATGGGCGAGGGGCGCTCACCCAAAGGCCGCAGTGCAGCAGCAATGCCAGTGTCCCAGGAGCCCTCCCCAAGCAGGATCTTGGGGACAGGGAACAGGGCTGGGACCCGCGGTGGGGACCTCGCACCCGCAGAACCCCCAAGAGCACACTGAGCACTGCAGGGCGAGGGGCGCTCACCAGCATGGCCCAGAGCACACTGGGGACCTGAGGCCGCCTGGGGGCGCTCCCCCACAGCCACCAGGCCTGGCCCTGCACTGCCTAAGGGAGGGGCGCTCACCCCCAGCCTCTAGGGAAGCCTGAGCCCCCTCGGGCCAGGGCTGCTCCCCGCCACGCCACCCACTCAGGGCTGCCTGAGCACTGCCGGGTGAGGGGCGCTCACCCACAGGACCCAGAGCAGCCTGAGCGCTGGGGGGCTGAGGGTGCTCCCCCGCAGGAACCCTGGACAATGAGCTCAGGTGGGAGAGGGGCGCTCGCCCACAGGGCTCAGAGTCCAGGTCACCTTTTGCAGAGGATCCCTGGGCCCCTTGTCCCCAGTTACCTGGGCCAGGGTGGGACAGTGGCGCCCTCTCACTGGTCTCAGCAGTGCCTCCAAGATGGAGGGGAGATGTCCTTTGCCAAATGTCCCACCATCCTGCCCAGGAGGAGGGCGCGGCTCCTGATCCAGAGGTCCCACAGGGTTCTTCCCTGGGGCCAAGATAGCGCCTGGTGGCGCTTGCCTGCTGTCCGGGGCCCCAGTGGAGATGTGCTCACAGCCTGGGAAATTGGCCCTGCATCCACTGGTCCCCGGGACCTCCGCAATCCCGGGCGCGTGCCAGGCGTGCAGGGGAGCACAGCCCCAGGGGCAGAAAGGCCAAGAAATGGTGGGTCAGGCGGGATGGATCCCGGTCCTTGGGTGTGCCCTTGGAGTTGAGATGCCCTCACGGTGAGTATTCTTGGGCTCGCAGGTTTTGTGGACCAGCGTGCCTGAAGGGCCACAGCAAAGGCCAAAGGCCCAGCAGAGTGTGGGCCAAGAGCAAGTGTCCGCGGTGCCCTCCATGTTTCCCAGGTGGCCTTGACAGGGACGCTTCACCCCTCAGGCCAAAGAGGGTGTCCCAGCCTGGGAGGGAGTGACCCCAGCACCCACACAGTGCGCTCCCCAGGCACCATGGGGCATTGGAGTTCTGAGGAGCCTGGGCCCTGGCGGGCCAGGGGCGCTCACCACCTGGCCCAGGGCAGACAGAACACTGGGGAGGGAGGGGCACCACCCGCGCAGGCCCCAGAGGAGACCCCCTGAGCACTGCTGGGCGAGGGGCGCTCACCCACAGGACCCAGAGGGGACTGAGCCCTGGGCGGGGGGCGCGGGGGGGGCGCTGGGCCTCTGGACACAGGGGAGCCTGGGGACCTGCGGGGGAGGGGCGGTCACCCGCAAGCCCCAGAGCTCACTGGTCCTTAGGGCTCCTGGGGGGCTCACCCAGGAGACCCGGGCGCACCGAGGACCCTCGGGCGAGGGGCGCTCACCCGCAGGCCCCCGGAGGACAGGGAAGCCTCCTGGGCCCCCACCCCCACCCCCGCAAGACAGGCGCTTGCCTGCCCGCAGGACCCTGAGGACACTGGGCGCCGATGGGCGAGGGGCGCTCACCCAAAGGCCGCAGTGCAGCAGCAATGCCAGTGTCCCAGGAGCCCTCCCCAAGCAGGATCTTGGGGACAGGGAACAGGGCTGGGACCCGCGGTGGGGACCTCGCACCCGCAGCACCCCCAAGAGCACACTGAGCACTGCAGGGCGAGGGGCGCACACCAGCATGGCCCAGAGCACACTGGGGACCTGAGGCCGCCTGGGGGCGCTCCCCCACAGCGACCAGGCCTGGCCCTGCACTGCCTAAGGGAGGGGCGCTCACCCCCAGCCTCTAGGGAAGCCTGAGCCCCCTTGGCCCAGGGCTGCTCCCCGCCCCGCCACCCACTCAGGGCTGCCTGAGCATTGCCAGGAGAGGGGCGCTCACCCACAGGACCCAGAGCAGCCTGAGTGCTGGGGGGCTGAGGGTGCTCCCCCGCAGGAACCCTGGACAATGAGCTCAGGTGGGAGAGGGGCGCTCGCCCACAGGGCTCAGAGTCCAGGTCACCTTTTGCAGAGGATCCCTCGGCCCTGTGTCCCCAGTTACCTGGGTCAGGGTGGGACCGTGGCGCCCTCTCACTGGTCTCAGCAGTGCCTCCAAGATGGAGGGGAGAGGTCCTTTGCCAAATGTCCCACCATCCTGCCCAGGAGGAGGGCGCGGCTCCTGATCCAGAGGTCCCACAGGGTTCTTCCCTGGGGCCAAGATAGCACCTGGTGGCGCTTGCCTGCTGTCCGGGGCCCCAGTGGAGATGTGCTCACAGCCTGGGAAATTGGCCCTGCATCCACTGGTCCCAGGGACCTCCGCAATCCAGGGCACGTGCCAGGCGTGCACGGGAGCACAGCCCCAGGGGCAGAAAGGCCAAGAATTGGTGAGTCAGGCGGGATGGATCCCGGTCCTTGGGTGTGCCCTTGGAGTTGAGATGCCCTCACGGTGAGTATTCTTGGGCTCGCAGGTTTTGTGGACCAGCGTGCCTGAAGGGCCACAGCAAAGGCCAAAGGCCCAGCAGAGTGTGGGTCAAGAGCAAGTGTCCGCGGTGCCCTCCAAGTTTCCCAGGTGGCCTTGACAGGGACGCTTCACCCCTCAGGCCAAAGAGGGTGTCCCAGCCTGGGAGGGAGTGACGCCTGCACCCACACAGTGCGCTCCCCAGGCACCAGGGGGCATTGGAGTTCAGAGGAGCCTGGGCCCTGGCGGGCCAGGGGCGCTCACCACCTGGCCCAGGGCAGACAGAACACTGGGGAGGGAGGGGCACCACCCGCGCAGGCCCCAGAGGAGACTCCCTGGGCACTGCTGGGCGAGGGGCGACACCCACAGGAGCCAGAGGGGACTGAGCCCTGGGCGGACGGGCGCTGGCCTCAGGACACAGGGGAGCCTGGGGACCTGCGGGGGAGGGGCGGTCACCCGCAAGCCCCAGAGCTCACTGGTCCTTAGGGCTCCTGGGGGGCTCACCCAGGAGACCCGGGCGCACCGAGGACCCTCGGGCGAGGGGCGCTCACCCGCAGGCCCCCGGAGGACAGGGAAGCCTCCTGGGCCCCCACCCCCACCCCCGCAAGACAGGCGCTTGCCTGCCCGCAGGACCCTGAGGACACTGGGCGCCGATGGGCGAGGGGCGCTCACCCAAAGGCCGCAGTGCAGCAGCAATGCCAGTGTCCCAGGAGCCCTCCCCAAGCAGGATCTTGGGGACAGGGAACAGGGCTGGGACCCGCGGTGGGGACCTCGCACCCGCAGAACCCCCAAGAGCACACTGAGCACTGCAGGGCGAGGGGCGCTCACCAGCATGGCCCAGAGCACACTGGGGACCTGAGGCCGCCTGGGGGCGCTCCCCCACAGCCACCAGGCCTGGCCCTGCACTGCCTAAGGGAGGGGCGCTCACCCCCAGCCTCTAGGGAAGCCTGAGCCCCCTCGGGCCAGGGCTGCTCCCCGCCACGCCACCCACTCAGGGCTGCCTGAGCACTGCCGGGTGAGGGGCGCTCACCCACAGGACCCAGAGCAGCCTGAGCGCTGGGGGGCTGAGGGTGCTCCCCCGCAGGAACCCTGGACAATGAGCTCAGGTGGGAGAGGGGCGCTCGCCCACAGGGCTCAGAGTCCAGGTCACCTTTTGCAGAGGATCCCTGGGCCCCTTGTCCCCAGTTACCTGGGCCAGGGTGGGACAGTGGCGCCCTCTCACTGGTCTCAGCAGTGCCTCCAAGATGGAGGGGAGATGTCCTTTGCCAAATGTCCCACCATCCTGCCCAGGAGGAGGGCGCGGCTCCTGATCCAGAGGTCCCACAGGGTTCTTCCCTGGGGCCAAGATAGCGCCTGGTGGCGCTTGCCTGCTGTCCGGGGCCCCAGTGGAGATGTGCTCACAGCCTGGGAAATTGGCCCTGCATCCACTGGTCCCCGGGACCTCCGCAATCCCGGGCGCGTGCCAGGCGTGCAGGGGAGCACAGCCCCAGGGGCAGAAAGGCCAAGAAATGGTGGGTCAGGCGGGATGGATCCCGGTCCTTGGGTGTGCCCTTGGAGTTGAGATGCCCTCACGGTGAGTATTCTTGGGCTCGCAGGTTTTGTGGACCAGCGTGCCTGAAGGGCCACAGCAAAGGCCAAAGGCCCAGCAGAGTGTGGGCCAAGAGCAAGTGTCCGCGGTGCCCTCCATGTTTCCCAGGTGGCCTTGACAGGGACGCTTCACCCCTCAGGCCAAAGAGGGTGTCCCAGCCTGGGAGGGAGTGACCCCAGCATCCACACAGTGCGCTCCCCAGGCACCATGGGGCATTGGAGTTCTGAGGAGCCTGGGCCCTGGCGGGCCAGGGGCGCTCACCACCTGGCCCAGGGCAGACAGAACACTGGGGAGGGAGGGGCACCACCCGCGCAGGCCCCAGAGGAGACCCCCTGAGCACTGCTGGGCGAGGGGCGCTCACCCACAGGACCCAGAGGGGACTGAGCCCTGGGCGGGGGGCGCGGGGGGGGGCGCTGGGCCTCAGGACACAGGGGAGCCTGGGGACCTGCGGGGGAGGGGCGGTCACCCGCAAGCCCCAGAGCTCACTGGTCCTTAGGGCTCCTGGGGGGCTCACCCAGGAGACCCGGGCGCACCGAGGACCCTCGGGCGAGGGGCGCTCACCCGCAGGCCCCCGGAGGACAGGGAAGCCTCCTGGGCCCCCACCCCCACCCCCGCAAGACAGGCGCTTGCCTGCCCGCAGGACCCTGAGGACACTGGGCGCCGATGGGCGAGGGGCGCTCACCCAAAGGCCGCAGTGCAGCAGCAATGCCAGTGTCCCAGGAGCCCTCCCCAAGCAGGATCTTGGGGACTGGGAACAGGGCTGGGACCCGCGGTGGGGACCTCGCACCCGCAGCACCCCCAAGAGCACACTGAGCACTGCAGGGCGAGGGGCGCACACCAGCATGGCCCAGAGCACACTGGGGACCTGAGGCCGCCTGGGGGCGCTCCCCCACAGCCACCAGGCCTGGCCCTGCACTGCCTAAGGGAGGGGCGCTCACCCCCAGCCTCTAGGGAAGCCTGAGCCCCCTTGGCCCAGGGCTGCTCCCCGCCCCGCCACCCACTCAGGGCTGCCTGAGCATTGCCAGGAGAGGGGCGCTCACCCACAGGACCCAGAGCAGCCTGAGTGCTGGGGGGCTGAGGGTGCTCCCCCGCAGGAACCCTGGACAATGAGCTCAGGTGGGAGAGGGGTGCTCGCCCACAGGGCTCAGAGTCCAGGTCACCTTTTGCAGAGGAATCCTCGGCCCTGTGTCCCCAGTTACCTGGGTCAGGGTGGGACAGTGGCGCCCTCTCACTGGTCTCAGCAGTGCCTCCAAGATGGAGGGGAGATGTCCTTTGCCAAATGTCCCACCATCCTGCCCAGGAGGAGGGCGCGGCTCCTGATCCAGAGGTCCCACAGGGTTCTTCCCTGGGGCCAAGATAGCACCTGGTGGCGCTTGCCTGCTGTCCGGGGCCCCAGTGGAGATGTGCTCACAGCCTGGGAAATTGGCCCTGCATCCACTGGTCCCAGGGACCTCCGCAATCCCGGGCACGTGCCAGGCGTGCACGGGAGCACAGCCCCAGGGGCAGAAAGGCCAAGAATTGGTGAGTCAGGCGGGATGGATCCCGGTCCTTGGGTGTGCCCTTGGAGTTGAGATGCCCTCACGGTGAGTATTCTTGTGCTCGCAGGTTTTGTGGACCAGCGTGCCTGAAGGGCCACAGCAAAGGCCAAAGGCCCAGCAGAGTGTGGGTCAAGAGCAAGTGTCCGCGGTGCCATCCAAGTTTCCCAGGTGGCCTTGACAGGGACGCTTCACCCCTCAGGCCAAAGAGGGTGTCCCAGCCTGGGAGGGAGTGACGCCTGCACCCACACAGTGCGCTCCCCAGGCACCAGGGGGCATTGGAGTTCAGAGGAGCCTGGGCCCTGGCGGGCCAGGGGCGCTCACCACCTGGCCCATGGCAGACAGAGCACTGGGGAGGGAGGGGCACCACCCGCGCAGGCCCCAGAGGAGACTCCCTGGGCACTGCTGGGCGAGGGGCGACACCCACAGGACCCAGAGGGGACTGAGCCCTGGGCGGACGGGCGCTGGCCTCAGGACACAGGGGAGCCTGGGGACCTGCGGGGGAGGGGCGGTCACCCGCAAGCCCCAGAGCTCACTGGTCCTTAGGGCTCCTGGGGGGCTCACCCAGGAGACCCGGGCGCACCGAGGACCCTCGGGCGAGGGGCGCTCACCCGCAGGCCCCCGGAGGACAGGGAAGCCTCCTGGGCCCCCACCCCCACCCCCGCAAGACAGGCGCTTGCCTGCCCGCAGGACCCTGAGGACACTGGGCGCCGATGGGCGAGGGGCGCTCACCCAAAGGCCGCAGTGCAGCAGCAATGCCAGTGTCCCAGGAGCCCTCCCCAAGCAGGATCTTGGGGACAGGGAACAGGGCTGGGACCCGCGGTGGGGACCTCGCACCCGCAGAACCCCCAAGAGCACACTGAGCACTGCAGGGCGAGGGGCGCTCACCAGCATGGCCCAGAGCACACTGGGGACCTGAGGCCGCCTGGGGGCGCTCCCCCACAGCCACCAGGCCTGGCCCTGCACTGCCTAAGGGAGGGGCGCTCACCCCCAGCCTCTAGGGAAGCCTGAGCCCCCTCGGGCCAGGGCTGCTCCCCGCCACGCCACCCACTCAGGGCTGCCTGAGCACTGCCGGGTGAGGGGCGCTCACCCACAGGACCCAGAGCAGCCTGAGCGCTGGGGGGCTGAGGGTGCTCCCCCGCAGGAACCCTGGACAATGAGCTCAGGTGGGAGAGGGGCGCTCGCCCACAGGGCTCAGAGTCCAGGTCACCTTTTGCAGAGGATCCCTGGGCCCCTTGTCCCCAGTTACCTGGGCCAGGGTGGGACAGTGGCGCCCTCTCACTGGTCTCAGCAGTGCCTCCAAGATGGAGGGGAGATGTCCTTTGCCAAATGTCCCACCATCCTGCCCAGGAGGAGGGCGCGGCTCCTGATCCAGAGGTCCCACAGGGTTCTTCCCTGGGGCCAAGATAGCGCCTGGTGGCGCTTGCCTGCTGTCCGGGGCCCCAGTGGAGATGTGCTCACAGCCTGGGAAATTGGCCCTGCATCCACTGGTCCCCGGGACCTCCGCAATCCCGGGCGCGTGCCAGGCGTGCAGGGGAGCACAGCCCCAGGGGCAGAAAGGCCAAGAAATGGTGGGTCAGGCGGGATGGATCCCGGTCCTTGGGTGTGCCCTTGGAGTTGAGATGCCCTCACGGTGAGTATTCTTGGGCTCGCAGGTTTTGTGGACCAGCGTGCCTGAAGGGCCACAGCAAAGGCCAAAGGCCCAGCAGAGTGTGGGCCAAGAGCAAGTGTCCGCGGTGCCCTCCATGTTTCCCAGGTGGCCTTGACAGGGACGCTTCACCCCTCAGGCCAAAGAGGGTGTCCCAGCCTGGGAGGGAGTGACCCCAGCACCCACACAGTGCGCTCCCCAGGCACCATGGGGCATTGGAGTTCTGAGGAGCCTGGGCCCTGGCGGGCCAGGGGCGCTCACCACCTGGCCCAGGGCAGACAGAACACTGGGGAGGGAGGGGCACCACCCGCGCAGGCCCCAGAGGAGACCCCCTGAGCACTGCTGGGCGAGGGGCGCTCACCCACAGGACCCAGAGGGGACTGAGCCCTGGGCGGGGGGCGCGGGGGGCGGCGCTGGGCCTCAGGACACAGGGGAGCCTGGGGACCTGCGGGGGAGGGGCGGTCACCCGCAAGCCCCAGAGCTCACTGGTCCTTAGGGCTCCTGGGGGGCTCACCCAGGAGACCCGGGCGCACCGAGGACCCTCGGGCGAGGGGCGCTCACCCGCAGGCCCCCGGAGGACAGGGAAGCCTCCTGGGCCCCCACCCCCACCCCCGCAAGACAGGCGCTTGCCTGCCCGCAGGACCCTGAGGACACTGGGCGCCGATGGGCGAGGGGCGCTCACCCAAAGGCCGCAGTGCAGCAGCAATGCCAGTGTCCCAGGAGCCCTCCCCAAGCAGGATCTTGGGGACAGGGAACAGGGCTGGGACCCGCGGTGGGGACCTCGCACCCGCAGCACCCCCAAGAGCACACTGAGCACTGCAGGGCGAGGGGCGCACACCAGCATGGCCCAGAGCACACTGGGGACCTGAGGCCGCCTGGGGGCGCTCCCCCACAGCGACCAGGCCTGGCCCTGCACTGCCTAAGGGAGGGGCGCTCACCCCCAGCCTCTAGGGAAGCCTGAGCCCCCTTGGCCCAGGGCTGCTCCCCGCCCCGCCACCCACTCAGGGCTGCCTGAGCATTGCCAGGAGAGGGGCGCTCACCCACAGGACCCAGAGCAGCCTGAGTGCTGGGGGGCTGAGGGTGCTCCCCCGCAGGAACCCTGGACAATGAGCTCAGGTGGGAGAGGGGCGCTCGCCCACAGGGCTCAGAGTCCAGGTCACCTTTTGCAGAGGATCCCTCGGCCCTGTGTCCCCAGTTACCTGGGTCAGGGTGGGACAGTGGCGCCCTCTCACTGGTCTCAGCAGTGCCTCCAAGATGGAGGGGAGATGTCCTTTGCCAAATGTCCCACCATCCTGCCCAGGAGGAGGGCGTGGCTCCTGATCCAGAGGTCCCACAGGGTTCTTCCCTGGGGCCAAGATAGCACCTGGTGGCGCTTGCCTGCTGTCCGGGGCCCCAGTGGAGATGTGCTCACAGCCTGGGAAATTGGCCCTGCATCCACTGGTCCCAGGGACCTCCGCAATCCCGGGCACGTGCCAGGCGTGCACGGGAGCACAGCCCCAGGGGCAGAAAGGCCAAGAATTGGTGAGTCAGGCGGGATGGATCCCGGTACTTGGGTGTGCCCTTGGAGTTGAGATGCCCTCACGGTGAGTATTCTTGGGCTCGTAGGTTTTGTGGACCAGCGTGCCTCAAGGGCCACAGCAAAGGCCAAAGGCCCAGCAGAGTGTGGGTCAAGAGCAAGTGTCCGCGGTGCCCTCCAAGTTTCCCAGGTGGCCTTGACAGGGACGCTTCACCCCTCAGGCCAAAGAGGGTGTCCCAGCCTGGGAGGGAGTGACGCCTGCACCCACACAGTGCGCTCCCCAGGCACCAGGGGGCATTGGAGTTCAGAGGAGCCTGGGCCCTGGCGGGCCAGGGGCGCTCACCACCTGGCCCATGGCAGACAGAGCACTGGGGAGGGAGGGGCACCACCCGCGCAGGCCCCAGAGGAGACTCCCTGGGCACTGCTGGGCGAGGGGCGACACCCACAGGACCCAGAGGGGACTGAGCCCTGGGCGGACGGGCGCTGGCCTCAGGACACAGGGGAGCCTGGGGACCTGCGGGGGAGGGGCGGTCACCCGCAAGCCCCAGAGCTCACTGGTCCTTAGGGCTCCTGGGGGGCTCACCCAGGAGACCCGGGCGCACCGAGGACCCTCGGGCGAGGGGCGCTCACCCGCAGGCCCCCGGAGGACAGGGAAGCCTCCTGGGCCCCCACCCCCACCCCCGCAAGACAGGCGCTTGCCTGCCCGCAGGACCCTGAGGACACTGGGCGCCGATGGGCGAGGGGCGCTCACCCAAAGGCCGCAGTGCAGCAGCAATGCCAGTGTCCCAGGAGCCCTCCCCAAGCAGGATCTTGGGGACAGGGAACAGGGCTGGGACCCGCGGTGGGGACCTCGCACCCGCAGCACCCCCAAGAGCACACTGAGCACTGCAGGGCGAGGGGCGCTCACCAGCATGGCCCAGAGCACACTGGGGACCTGAGGCCGCCTGGGGGCGCTCCCCCACAGCCACCAGGCCTGGCCCTGCACTGCCTAAGGGAGGGGCGCTCACCCCCAGCCTCTAGGGAAGCCTGAGCCCCCTCGGGCCAGGGCTGCTCCCCGCCACGCCACCCACTCAGGGCTGCCTGAGCACTGCCGGGTGAGGGGCGCTCACCCACAGGACCCAGAGCAGCCTGAGCGCTGGGGGGCTGAGGGTGCTCCCCCGCAGGAACCCTGGACAATGAGCTCAGGTGGGAGAGGGGCGCTCGCCCACAGGGCTCAGAGTCCAGGTCACCTTTTGCAGAGGATCCCTGGGCCCCTTGTCCCCAGTTACCTGGGCCAGGGTGGGACAGTGGCGCCCTCTCACTGGTCTCAGCAGTGCCTCCAAGATGGAGGGGAGATGTCCTTTGCCAAATGTCCCACCATCCTGCCCAGGAGGAGGGCGCGGCTCCTGATCCAGAGGTCCCACAGGGTTCTTCCCTGGGGCCAAGATAGCGCCTGGTGGCGCTTGCCTGCTGTCCGGGGCCCCAGTGGAGATGTGCTCACAGCCTGGGAAATTGGCCCTGCATCCACTGGTCCCCGGGACCTCCGCAATCCCGGGCGCGTGCCAGGCGTGCAGGGGAGCACAGCCCCAGGGGCAGAAAGGCCAAGAAATGGTGGGTCAGGCGGGATGGATCCCGGTCCTTGGGTGTGCCCTTGGAGTTGAGATGCCCTCACGGTGAGTATTCTTGGGCTTGCAGGTTTTGTGGACCAGCGTGCCTGAAGGGCCACAGCAAAGGCCAAAGGCCCAGCAGAGTGTGGGCCAAGAGCAAGTG
Organism: Spermophilus citellus; assembly: GCF_964194105.1. Taxonomy (NCBI): domain Eukaryota; kingdom Metazoa; phylum Chordata; class Mammalia; order Rodentia; family Sciuridae; genus Spermophilus; species Spermophilus citellus. The sequence goes on along the minus strand of NC_138199.1, from coordinate 17,195,724 downwards.
TCCGCGGTGCCCTCCATGTTTCCCAGGTGGCCTTGACAGGGACGCTTCACCCCTCAGGCCAAAGAGGGTGTCCCAGCCTGGGAGGGAGTGACCCCAGCACCCACACAGTGCGCTCCCCAGGCACCATGGGGCATTGGAGTTCTGAGGAGCCTGGGCCCTGGCGGGCCAGGGGCGCTCACCACCTGGCCCAGGGCAGACAGAACACTGGGGAGGGAGGGGCACCACCCGCGCAGGCCCCAGAGGAGACCCCCTGAGCACTGCTGGGCGAGGGGCGCTCACCCACAGGACCCAGAGGGGACTGAGCCCTGGGCGGGGGGCGCGGGGGGGGGCGCTGGGCCTCAGGACACAGGGGAGCCTGGGGACCTGCGGGGGAGGGGCGGTCACCCGCAAGCCCCAGAGCTCACTGGTCCTTAGGGCTCCTGGGGGGCTCACCCAGGAGACCCGGGCGCACCGAGGACCCTCGGGCGAGGGGCGCTCACCCGCAGGCCCCCGGAGGACAGGGAAGCCTCCTGGGCCCCCACCCCCACCCCCGCAAGACAGGCGCTTGCCTGCCCGCAGGACCCTGAGGACACTGGGCGCCGATGGGCGAGGGGCGCTCACCCAAAGGCCGCAGTGCAGCAGCAATGCCAGTGTCCCAGGAGCCCTCCCCAAGCAGGATCTTGGGGACAGGGAACAGGGCTGGGACCCGCGGTGGGGACCTCGCACCCGCAGCACCCCCAAGAGCACACTGAGCACTGCAGGGCGAGGGGCGCACACCAGCATGGCCCAGAGCACACTGGGGACCTGAGGCCGCCTGGGGGCGCTCCCCCACAGCGACCAGGCCTGGCCCTGCACTGCCTAAGGGAGGGGCGCTCACCCCCAGCCTCTAGGGAAGCCTGAGCCCCCTCGGGCCAGGGCTGCTCCCCGCCACGCCACCCACTCAGGGCTGCCTGAGCACTGCCGGGTGAGGGGCGCTCACCCACAGGACCCAGAGCAGCCTGAGCGCTGGGGGGCTGAGGGTGCTCCCCCGCAGGAACCCTGGACAATGAGCTCAGGTGGGAGAGGGGCGCTCGCCCACAGGGCTCAGAGTCCAGGTCACCTTTTGCAGAGGATCCCTGGGCCCCTTGTCCCCAGTTACCTGGGCCAGGGTGGGACAGTGGCGCCCTCTCACTGGTCTCAGCAGTGCCTCCAAGATGGAGGGGAGATGTCCTTTGCCAAATGTCCCACCATCCTGCCCAGGAGGAGGGCGCGGCTCCTGATCCAGAGGTCCCACAGGGTTCTTCCCTGGGGCCAAGATAGCGCCTGGTGGCGCTTGCCTGCTGTCCGGGGCCCCAGTGGAGATGTGCTCACAGCCTGGGAAATTGGCCCTGCATCCACTGGTCCCCGGGACCTCCGCAATCCCGGGCGCGTGCCAGGCGTGCAGGGGAGCACAGCCCCAGGGGCAGAAAGGCCAAGAAATGGTGGGTCAGGCGGGATGGATCCCGGTCCTTGGGTGTGCCCTTGGAGTTGAGATGCCCTCACGGTGAGTATTCTTGGGCTCGCAGGTTTTGTGGACCAGCGTGCCTGAAGGGCCACAGCAAAGGCCAAAGGCCCAGCAGAGTGTGGGCCAAGAGCAAGTGTCCGCGGTGCCCTCCATGTTTCCCAGGTGGCCTTGACAGGGACGCTTCACCCCTCAGTCCAAAGAGGGTGTCCCAGCCTGGGAGGGAGTGACCCCAGCACCCACACAGTGCGCTCCCCAGGCACCATGGGGCATTGGAGTTCTGAGGAGCCTGGGCCCTGGCGGGCCAGGGGCGCTCACCACCTGGCCCAGGGCAGACAGAACACTGGGGAGGGAGGGGCACCACCCGCGCAGGCCCCAGAGGAGACCCCCTGAGCACTGCTGGGCGAGGGGCGCTCACCCACAGGACCCAGAGGGGACTGAGCCCTGGGCGGGGGGCGCGGGGGGGGGGCGCTGGGCCTCAGGACACAGGGGAGCCTGGGGACCTGCGGGGGAGGGGCGGTCACCCGCAAGCCCCAGAGCTCACTGGTCCTTAGGGCTCCTGGGGGGCTCACCCAGGAGACCCGGGCGCACCGAGGACCCTCGGGCGAGGGGCGCTCACCCGCAGGCCCCCGGAGGACAGGGAAGCCTCCTGGGCCCCCACCCCCACCCCCGCAAGACAGGCGCTTGCCTGCCCGCAGGACCCTGAGGACACTGGGCGCCGATGGGCGAGGGGCGCTCACCCAAAGGCCGCAGTGCAGCAGCAATGCCAGTGTCCCAGGAGCCCTCCCCAAGCAGGATCTTGGGGACAGGGAACAGGGCTGGGACCCGCGGTGGGGACCTCGCACCCGCAGAACCCCCAAGAGCACACTGAGCACTGCAGGGCGAGGGGCGCTCACCAGCATGGCCCAGAGCACACTGGGGACCTGAGGCCGCCTGGGGGCGCTCCCCCACAGCCACCAGGCCTGGCCCTGCACTGCCTAAGGGAGGGGCGCTCACCCCCAGCCTCTAGGGAAGCCTGAGCCCCCTCGGGCCAGGGCTGCTCCCCGCCACGCCACCCACTCAGGGCTGCCTGAGCACTGCCGGGTGAGGGGCGCTCACCCACAGGACCCAGAGCAGCCTGAGCGCTGGGGGGCTGAGGGTGCTCCCCCGCAGGAACCCTGGACAATGAGCTCAGGTGGGAGAGGGGCGCTCGCCCACAGGGCTCAGAGTCCAGGTCACCTTTTGCAGAGGATCCCTGGGCCCCTTGTCCCCAGTTACCTGGGCCAGGGTGGGACAGTGGCGCCCTCTCACTGGTCTCAGCAGTGCCTCCAAGATGGAGGGGAGATGTCCTTTGCCAAATGTCCCACCATCCTGCCCAGGAGGAGGGCGCGGCTCCTGATCCAGAGGTCCCACAGGGTTCTTCCCTGGGGCCAAGATAGCGCCTGGTGGCGCTTGCCTGCTGTCCGGGGCCCCAGTGGAGATGTGCTCACAGCCTGGGAAATTGGCCCTGCATCCACTGGTCCCCGGGACCTCCGCAATCCCGGGCGCGTGCCAGGCGTGCAGGGGAGCACAGCCCCAGGGGCAGAAAGGCCAAGAAATGGTGGGTCAGGCGGGATGGATCCCGGTCCTTGGGTGTGCCCTTGGAGTTGAGATGCCCTCACGGTGAGTATTCTTGGGCTCGCAGGTTTTGTGGACCAGCGTGCCTGAAGGGCCACAGCAAAGGCCAAAGGCCCAGCAGAGTGTGGGCCAAGAGCAAGTGTCCGCGGTGCCCTCCATGTTTCCCAGGTGGCCTTGACAGGGACGCTTCACCCCTCAGTCCAAAGAGGGTGTCCCAGCCTGGGAGGGAGTGACCCCAGCACCCACACAGTGCGCTCCCCAGGCACCATGGGGCATTGGAGTTCTGAGGAGCCTGGGCCCTGGCGGGCCAGGGGCGCTCACCACCTGGCCCAGGGCAGACAGAACACTGGGGAGGGAGGGGCACCACCCGCGCAGGCCCCAGAGGAGACCCCCTGAGCACTGCTGGGCGAGGGGCGCTCACCCACAGGACCCAGAGAAGACTGAGCCCTGGGCGGGGGGCGCGGGGGGGGGCGCTGGGCCTCAGGACACAGGGGAGCCTGGGGACCTGCGGGGGAGGGGCGGTCACCCGCAAGCCCCAGAGCTCACTGGTCCTTAGGGCTCCTGGGGGGCTCACCCAGGAGACCCGGGCGCACCGAGGACCCTCGGGCGAGGGGCGCTCACCCGCAGGCCCCCGGAGGACAGGGAAGCCTCCTGGGCCCCCACCCCCACCCCCGCAAGACAGGCGCTTGCCTGCCCGCAGGACCCTGAGGACACTGGGCGCCGATGGGCGAGGGGCGCTCACCCAAAGGCCGCAGTGCAGCAGCAATGCCAGTGTCCCAGGAGCCCTCCCCAAGCAGGATCTTGGGGACAGGGAACAGGGCTGGGACCCGCGGTGGGGACCTCGCACCCGCAGAACCCCCAAGAGCACACTGAGCACTGCAGGGCGAGGGGCGCTCACCAGCATGGCCCAGAGCACACTGGGGACCTGAGGCCGCCTGGGGGCGCTCCCCCACAGCCACCAGGCCTGGCCCTGCACTGCCTAAGGGAGGGGCGCTCACCCCCAGCCTCTAGGGAAGCCTGAGCCCCCTCGGGCCAGGGCTGCTCCCCGCCACGCCACCCACTTAGGGCTGCCTGAGCACTGCCGGGTGAGGGGCGCTCACCCACAGGACCCAGAGCAGCCTGAGCGCTGGGGGGCTGAGGGTGCTCCCCCGCAGGAACCCTGGACAATGAGCTCAGGTGGGAGAGGGGCGCTCGCCCACAGGGCTCAGAGTCCAGGTCACCTTTTGCAGAGGATCCCTGGGCCCCTTGTCCCCAGTTACCTGGGCCAGGGTGGGACAGTGGCGCCCTCTCACTGGTCTCAGCAGTGCCTCCAAGATGGAGGGGAGATGTCCTTTGCCAAATGTCCCACCATCCTGCCCAGGAGGAGGGCGCGGCTCCTGATCCAGAGGTCCCACAGGGTTCTTCCCTGGGGCCAAGATAGCGCCTGGTGGCGCTTGCCTGCTGTCCGGGGCCCCAGTGGAGATGTGCTCACAGCCTGGGAAATTGGCCCTGCATCCACTGGTCCCCGGGACCTCCGCAATCCCGGGCGCGTGCCAGGCGTGCAGGGGAGCACAGCCCCAGGGGCAGAAAGGCCAAGAAATGGTGGGTCAGGCGGGATGGATCCCGGTCCTTGGGTGTGCCCTTGGAGTTGAGATGCCCTCACGGTGAGTATTCTTGGGCTCGCAGGTTTTGTGGACCAGCGTGCCTGAAGGGCCACAGCAAAGGCCAAAGGCCCAGCAGAGTGTGGGCCAAGAGCAAGTGTCCGCGGTGCCCTCCATGTTTCCCAGGTGGCCTTTACAGGGACGCTTCACCCCTCAGTCCAAAGAGGGTGTCCCAGCCTGGGAGGGAGTGACCCCAGCACCCACACAGTGCGCTCCCCAGGCACCATGGGGCATTGGAGTTCTGAGGAGCCTGGGCCCTGGCGGGCCAGGGGCGCTCACCACCTGGCCCAGGGCAGACAGAACACTGGGGAGGGAGGGGCACCACCCGCGCAGGCCCCAGAGGAGACCCCCTGAGCACTGCTGGGCGAGGGGCGCTCACCCACAGGACCCAGAGGGGACTGAGCCCTGGGCGGGGGGCGCGGGGGGGGGCGCTGGGCCTCAGGACACAGGGGAGCCTGGGGACCTGCGGGGGAGGGGCGGTCACCCGCAAGCCCCAGAGCTCACTGGTCCTTAGGGCTCCTGGGGGGCTCACCCAGGAGACCCGGGCGCACCGAGGACCCTCGGGCGAGGGGCGCTCACCCGCAGGCCCCCGGAGGACAGGGAAGCCTCCTGGGCCCCCACCCCCACCCCCGCAAGACAGGCGCTTGCCTGCCCGCAGGACCCTGAGGACACTGGGCGCCGATGGGCGAGGGGCGCTCACCCAAAGGCCGCAGTGCAGCAGCAATGCCAGTGTCCCAGGAGCCCTCCCCAAGCAGGATCTTGGGGACAGGGAACAGGGCTGGGACCCGCGGTGGGGACCTCGCACCCGCAGAACCCCCAAGAGCACACTGAGCACTGCAGGGCGAGGGGCGCTCACCAGCATGGCCCAGAGCACACTGGGGAACTGAGGCCGCCTGGGGGCGCTCTCCCACAGCCACCAGGCCTGGCCCTGCACTGCCTAAGGGAGGGGCGCTCACCCCCAGCCTCTAGGGAAGCCTGAGCCCCCTCGGGCCAGGGCTGCTCCCCGCCACGCCACCCACTCAGGGCTGCCTGAGCACTGCCGGGTGAGGGGCGCTCACCCACAGGACCCAGAGCAGCCTGAGCGCTGGGGGGCTGAGGGTGCTCCCCCGCAGGAACCCTGGACAATGAGCTCAGGTGGGAGAGGGGCGCTCGCCCACAGGGCTCAGAGTCCAGGTCACCTTTTGCAGAGGATCCCTGGGCCCCTTGTCCCCAGTTACCTGGGCCAGGGTGGGACAGTGGCGCCCTCTCACTGGTCTCAGCAGTGCCTCCAAGATGGAGGGGAGATGTCCTTTGCCAAATGTCCCACCATCCTGCCCAGGAGGAGGGCGCGGCTCCTGATCCAGAGGTCCCACAGGGTTCTTCCCTGGGGCCAAGATAGCGCCTGGTGGCGCTTGCCTGCTGTCCGGGGCCCCAGTGGAGATGTGCTCACAGCCTGGGAAATTGGCCCTGCATCCACTGGTCCCCGGGACCTCCGCAATCCCGGGCGCGTGCCAGGCGTGCAGGGGAGCACAGCCCCAGGGGCAGAAAGGCCAAGAAATGGTGGGTCAGGCGGGATGGATCCCGGTCCTTGGGTGTGCCCTTGGAGTTGAGATGCCCTCACGGTGAGTATTCTTGGGCTCGCAGGTTTTGTGGACCAGCGTGCCTGAAGGGCCACAGCAAAGGCCAAAGGCCCAGCAGAGTGTGGGCCAAGAGCAAGTGTCCGCGGTGCCCTCCATGTTTCCCAGGTGGCCTTGACAGGGACGCTTCACCCCTCAGGCCAAAGAGGGTGTCCCAGCCTGGGAGGGAGTGACCCCAGCACCCACACAGTGCGCTCCCCAGGCACCATGGGGCATTGGAGTTCTGAGGAGCCTGGGCCCTGGCGGGCCAGGGGCGCTCACCACCTGGCCCAGGGCAGACAGAACACTGGGGAGGGAGGGGCACCACCCGCGCAGGCCCCAGAGGAGACCCCCTGAGCACTGCTGGGCGAGGGGCGCACACCCACAGGACCCAGAGGGGACTGAGCCCTGGGCGGGGGGCGCGGGGGGGGGCGCTGGGCCTCAGGACACAGGGGAGCCTGGGGACCTGCGGGGGAGGGGCGGTCACCCGCAAGCCCCAGAGCTCACTGGTCCTTAGGGCTCCTGGGGGGCTCACCCAGGAGACCCGGGCGCACCGAGGACCCTCGGGCGAGGGGCGCTCACCCGCAGGCCCCCGGAGGACAGGGAAGCCTCCTGGGCCCCCACCCCCACCCCCGCAAGACAGGCGCTTGCCTGCCCGCAGGACCCTGAGGACACTGGGCGCCGATGGGCGAGGGGCGCTCACCCAAAGGCCGCAGTGCAGCAGCAATGCCAGTGTCCCAGGAGCCCTCCCCAAGCAGGATCTTGGGGACAGGGAACAGGGCTGGGACCCGCGGTGGGGACCTCGCACCCGCAGAACCCCCAAGAGCACACTGAGCACTGCAGGGCGAGGGGCGCTCACCAGCATGGCCCAGAGCACACTGGGGACCTGAGGCCGCCTGGGGGCGCTCCCCCACAGCCACCAGGCCTGGCCCTGCACTGCCTAAGGGAGGGGCGCTCACCCCCAGCCTCTAGGGAAGCCTGAGCCCCCTCGGGCCAGGGCTGCTCCCCGCCACGCCACCCACTCAGGGCTGCCTGAGCACTGCCGGGTGAGGGGCGCTCACCCACAGGACCCAGAGCAGCCTGAGCGCTGGGGGGCTGAGGGTGCTCCCCCGCAGGAACCCTGGACAATGAGCTCAGGTGGGAGAGGGGCGCTCGCCCACAGGGCTCAGAGTCCAGGTCACCTTTTGCAGAGGATCCCTGGGCCCCTTGTCCCCAGTTACCTGGGCCAGGGTGGGACAGTGGCGCCCTCTCACTGGTCTCAGCAGTGCCTCCAAGATGGAGGGGAGATGTCCTTTGCCAAATGTCCCACCATCCTGCCCAGGAGGAGGGCGCGGCTCCTGATCCAGAGGTCCCACAGGGTTCTTCCCTGGGGCCAAGATAGCGCCTGGTGGCGCTTGCCTGCTGTCCGGGGCCCCAGTGGAGATGTGCTCACAGCCTGGGAAATTGGCCCTGCATCCACTGGTCCCCGGGACCTCCGCAATCCCGGGCGCGTGCCAGGCGTGCAGGGGAGCACAGCCCCAGGGGCAGAAAGGCCAAGAAATGGTGGGTCAGGCGGGATGGATCCCGGTCCTTGGGTGTGCCCTTGGAGTTGAGATGCCCTCACGGTGAGTATTCTTGGGCTCGCAGGTTTTGTGGACCAGCGTGCCTGAAGGGCCACAGCAAAGGCCAAAGGCCCAGCAGAGTGTGGGCCAAGAGCAAGTGTCCGCGGTGCCCTCCATGTTTCCCAGGTGGCCTTTACAGGGACGCTTCACCCCTCAGTCCAAAGAGGGTGTCCCAGCCTGGGAGGGAGTGACCCCAGCACCCACACAGTGCGCTCCCCAGGCACCATGGGGCATTGGAGTTCTGAGGAGCCTGGGCCCTGGCGGGCCAGGGGCGCTCACCACCTGGCCCAGGGCAGACAGAACACTGGGGAGGGAGGGGCACCACCCGCGCAGGCCCCAGAGGAGACCCCCTGAGCACTGCTGGGCGAGGGGCGCTCACCCACAGGACCCAGAGGGGACTGAGCCCTGGGCGGGGGGCGCGGGGGGGGGCGCTGGGCCTCAGGACACAGGGGAGCCTGGGGACCTGCGGGGGAGGGGCGGTCACCCGCAAGCCCCAGAGCTCACTGGTCCTTAGGGCTCCTGGGGGGCTCACCCAGGAGACCCGGGCGCACCGAGGACCCTCGGGCGAGGGGCGCTCACCCGCAGGCCCCCGGAGGACAGGGAAGCCTCCTGGGCCCCCACCCCCACCCCCGCAAGACAGGCGCTTGCCTGCCCGCAGGACCCTGAGGACACTGGGCGCCGATGGGCGAGGGGCGCTCACCCAAAGGCCGCAGTGCAGCAGCAATGCCAGTGTCCCAGGAGCCCTCCCCAAGCAGGATCTTGGGGACAGGGAACAGGGCTGGGACCCGCGGTGGGGACCTCGCACCCGCAGAACCCCCAAGAGCACACTGAGCACTGCAGGGCGAGGGGCGCTCACCAGCATGGCCCAGAGCACACTGGGGACCTGAGGCCGCCTGGGGGCGCTCCCCCACAGCCACCAGGCCTGGCCCTGCACTGCCTAAGGGAGGGGCGCTCACCCCCAGCCTCTAGGGAAGCCTGAGCCCCCTCGGGCCAGGGCTGCTCCCCGCCACGCCACCCACTCAGGGCTGCCTGAGCACTGCCGGGTGAGGGGCGCTCACCCACAGGACCCAGAGCAGCCTGAGCGCTGGGGGGCTGAGGGTGCTCCCCCGCAGGAACCCTGGACAATGAGCTCAGGTGGGAGAGGGGCGCTCGCCCACAGGGCTCAGAGTCCAGGTCACCTTTTGCAGAGGATCCCTGGGCCCCTTGTCCCCAGTTACCTGGGCCAGGGTGGGACAGTGGCGCCCTCTCACTGGTCTCAGCAGTGCCTCCAAGATGGAGGGGAGATGTCCTTTGCCAAATGTCCCACCATCCTGCCCAGGAGGAGGGCGCGGCTCCTGATCCAGAGGTCCCACAGGGTTCTTCCCTGGGGCCAAGATAGCGCCTGGTGGCGCTTGCCTGCTGTCCGGGGCCCCAGTGGAGATGTGCTCACAGCCTGGGAAATTGGCCCTGCATCCACTGGTCCCCGGGACCTCCGCAATCCCGGGCGCGTGCCAGGCGTGCAGGGGAGCACAGCCCCAGGGGCAGAAAGGCCAAGAAATGGTGGGTCAGGCGGGATGGATCCCGGTCCTTGGGTGTGCCCTTGGAGTTGAGATGCCCTCACGGTGAGTATTCTTGGGCTCGCAGGTTTTGTGGACCAGCGTGCCTGAAGGGCCACAGCAAAGGCCAAAGGCCCAGCAGAGTGTGGGCCAAGAGCAAGTGTCCGCGGTGCCCTCCATGTTTCCCAGGTGGCCTTGACAGGGACGCTTCACCCCTCAGTCCAAAGAGGGTGTCCCAGCCTGGGAGGGAGTGACCCCAGCACCCACACAGTGCGCTCCCCAGGCACCATGGGGCATTGGAGTTCTGAGGAGCCTGGGCCCTGGCGGGCCAGGGGCGCTCACCACCTGGCCCAGGGCAGACAGAACACTGGGGAGGGAGGGGCACCACCCGCGCAGGCCCCAGAGGAGACCCCCTGAGCACTGCTGGGCGAGGGGCGCTCACCCACAGGACCCAGAGAAGACTGAGCCCTGGGCGGGGGGCGCGGGGGGGGGCGCTGGGCCTCAGGACACAGGGGAGCCTGGGGACCTGCGGGGGAGGGGCGGTCACCCGCAAGCCCCAGAGCTCACTGGTCCTTAGGGCTCCTGGGGGGCTCACCCAGGAGACCCGGGCGCACCGAGGACCCTCGGGCGAGGGGCGCTCACCCGCAGGCCCCCGGAGGACAGGGAAGCCTCCTGGGCCCCCACCCCCACCCCCGCAAGACAGGCGCTTGCCTGCCCGCAGGACCCTGAGGACACTGGGCGCCGATGGGCGAGGGGCGCTCACCCAAAGGCCGCAGTGCAGCAGCAATGCCAGTGTCCCAGGAGCCCTCCCCAAGCAGGATCTTGGGGACAGGGAACAGGGCTGGGACCCGCGGTGGGGACCTCGCACCCGCAGAACCCCCAAGAGCACACTGAGCACTGCAGGGCGAGGGGCGCTCACCAGCATGGCCCAGAGCACACTGGGGACCTGAGGCCGCCTGGGGGCGCTCCCCCACAGCCACCAGGCCTGGCCCTGCACTGCCTAAGGGAGGGGCGCTCACCCCCAGCCTCTAGGGAAGCCTGAGCCCCCTCGGGCCAGGGCTGCTCCCCGCCACGCCACCCACTCAGGGCTGCCTGAGCACTGCCGGGTGAGGGGCGCTCACCCACAGGACCCAGAGCAGCCTGAGCGCTGGGGGGCTGAGGGTGCTCCCCCGCAGGAACCCTGGACAATGAGCTCAGGTGGGAGAGGGGCGCTCGCCCACAGGGCTCAGAGTCCAGGTCACCTTTTGCAGAGGATCCCTGGGCCCCTTGTCCCCAGTTACCTGGGCCAGGGTGGGACAGTGGCGCCCTCTCACTGGTCTCAGCAGTGCCTCCAAGATGGAGGGGAGATGTCCTTTGCCAAATGTCCCACCATCCTGCCCAGGAGGAGGGCGCGGCTCCTGATCCAGAGGTCCCACAGGGTTCTTCCCTGGGGCCAAGATAGCGCCTGGTGGCGCTTGCCTGCTGTCCGGGGCCCCAGTGGAGATGTGCTCACAGCCTGGGAAATTGGCCCTGCATCCACTGGTCCCCGGGACCTCCGCAATCCCGGGCGCGTGCCAGGCGTGCAGGGGAGCACAGCCCCAGGGGCAGAAAGGCCAAGAAATGGTGGGTCAGGCGGGATGGATCCCGGTCCTTGGGTGTGCCCTTGGAGTTGAGATGCCCTCACGGTGAGTATTCTTGGGCTCGCAGGTTTTGTGGACCAGCGTGCCTGAAGGGCCACAGCAAAGGCCAAAGGCCCAGCAGAGTGTGGGCCAAGAGCAAGTGTCCGCGGTGCCCTCCATGTTTCCCAGGTGGCCTTTACAGGGACGCTTCACCCCTCAGTCCAAAGAGGGTGTCCCAGCCTGGGAGGGAGTGACCCCAGCACCCACACAGTGCGCTCCCCAGGCACCATGGGGCATTGGAGTTCTGAGGAGCCTGGGCCCTGGCGGGCCAGGGGCGCTCACCACCTGGCCCAGGGCAGACAGAACACTGGGGAGGGAGGGGCACCACCCGCGCAGGCCCCAGAGGAGACCCCCTGAGCACTGCTGGGCGAGGGGCGCTCACCCACAGGACCCAGAGGGGACTGAGCCCTGGGCGGGGGGCGCGGGGGGGGGCGCTGGGCCTCAGGACACAGGGGAGCCTGGGGACCTGCGGGGGAGGGGCGGTCACCCGCAAGCCCCAGAGCTCACTGGTCCTTAGGGCTCCTGGGGGGCTCACCCAGGAGACCCGGGCGCACCGAGGACCCTCGGGCGAGGGGCGCTCACCCGCAGGCCCCCGGAGGACAGGGAAGCCTCCTGGGCCCCCACCCCCACCCCCGCAAGACAGGCGCTTGCCTGCCCGCAGGACCCTGAGGACACTGGGCGCCGATGGGCGAGGGGCGCTCACCCAAAGGCCGCAGTGCAGCAGCAATGCCAGTGTCCCAGGAGCCCTCCCCAAGCAGGATCTTGGGGACAGGGAACAGGGCTGGGACCCGCGGTGGGGACCTCGCACCCGCAGAACCCCCAAGAGCACACTGAGCACTGCAGGGCGAGGGGCGCTCACCAGCATGGCCCAGAGCACACTGGGGAACTGAGGCCGCCTGGGGGCGCTCTCCCACAGCCACCAGGCCTGGCCCTGCACTGCCTAAGGGAGGGGCGCTCACCCCCAGCCTCTAGGGAAGCCTGAGCCCCCTCGGGCCAGGGCTGCTCCCCGCCACGCCACCCACTCAGGGCTGCCTGAGCACTGCCGGGTGAGGGGCGCTCACCCACAGGACCCAGAGCAGCCTGAGCGCTGGGGGGCTGAGGGTGCTCCCCCGCAGGAACCCTGGACAATGAGCTCAGGTGGGAGAGGGGCGCTCGCCCACAGGGCTCAGAGTCCAGGTCACCTTTTGCAGAGGATCCCTGGGCCCCTTGTCCCCAGTTACCTGGGCCAGGGTGGGACAGTGGCGCCCTCTCACTGGTCTCAGCAGTGCCTCCAAGATGGAGGGGAGATGTCCTTTGCCAAATGTCCCACCATCCTGCCCAGGAGGAGGGCGCGGCTCCTGATCCAGAGGTCCCACAGGGTTCTTCCCTGGGGCCAAGATAGCGCCTGGTGGCGCTTGCCTGCTGTCCGGGGCCCCAGTGGAGATGTGCTCACAGCCTGGGAAATTGGCCCTGCATCCACTGGTCCCCGGGACCTCCGCAATCCCGGGCGCGTGCCAGGCGTGCAGGGGAGCACAGCCCCAGGGGCAGAAAGGCCAAGAAATGGTGGGTCAGGCGGGATGGATCCCGGTCCTTGGGTGTGCCCTTGGAGTTGAGATGCCCTCACGGTGAGTATTCTTGGGCTCGCAGGTTTTGTGGACCAGCGTGCCTGAAGGGCCACAGCAAAGGCCAAAGGCCCAGCAGAGTGTGGGCCAAGAGCAAGTGTCCGCGGTGCCCTCCATGTTTCCCAGGTGGCCTTGACAGGGACGCTTCACCCCTCAGGCCAAAGAGGGTGTCCCAGCCTGGGAGGGAGTGACCCCAGCACCCACACAGTGCGCTCCCCAGGCACCATGGGGCATTGGAGTTCTGAGGAGCCTGGGCCCTGGCGGGCCAGGGGCGCTCACCACCTGGCCCAGGGCAGACAGAACACTGGGGAGGGAGGGGCACCACCCGCGCAGGCCCCAGAGGAGACCCCCTGAGCACTGCTGGGCGAGGGGCGCACACCCACAGGACCCAGAGGGGACTGAGCCCTGGGCGGGGGGCGCGGGGGGGGGCGCTGGGCCTCAGGACACAGGGGAGCCTGGGGACCTGCGGGGGAGGGGCGGTCACCCGCAAGCCCCAGAGCTCACTGGTCCTTAGGGCTCCTGGGGGCTCACCCAGGAGACCCGGGCGCACCGAGGACCCTCGGGCGAGGGGCGCTCACCCGCAGGCCCCCGGAGGACAGGGAAGCCTCCTGGGCCCCCACCCCCACCCCCGCAAGACAGGCGCTTGCCTGCCCGCAGGACCCTGAGGACACTGGGCGCCGATGGGCGAGGGGCGCTCACCCAAAGGCCGCAGTGCAGCAGCAATGCCAGTGTCCCAGGAGCCCTCCCCAAGCAGGATCTTGGGGACAGGGAACAGGGCTGGGACCCGCGGTGGGGACCTCGCACCCGCAGAACCCCCAAGAGCACACTGAGCACTGCAGGGCGAGGGGCGCTCACCAGCATGGCCCAGAGCACACTGGGGACCTGAGGCCGCCTGGGGGCGCTCCCCCACAGCCACCAGGCCTGGCCCTGCACTGCCTAAGGGAGGGGCGCTCACCCCCAGCCTCTAGGGAAGCCTGAGCCCCCTCGGGCCAGGGCTGCTCCCCGCCACGCCACCCACTCAGGGCTGCCTGAGCACTGCCGGGTGAGGGGCGCTCACCCACAGGACCCAGAGCAGCCTGAGCGCTGGGGGGCTGAGGGTGCTCCCCCACAGGAACCCTGGACAATGAGCTCAGGTGGGAGAGGGGCGCTCGCCCACAGGGCTCAGAGTCCAGGTCACCTTTTGCAGAGGATCCCTGGGCCCCTTGTCCCCAGTTACCTGGGCCAGGGTGGGACAGTGGCGCCCTCTCACTGGTCTCAGCAGTGCCTCCAAGATGGAGGGGAGATGTCCTTTGCCAAATGTCCCACCATCCTGCCCAGGAGGAGGGCGCGGCTCCTGATCCAGAGGTCCCACAGGGTTCTTCCCTGGGGCCAAGATAGCGCCTGGTGGCGCTTGCCTGCTGTCCGGGGCCCCAGTGGAGATGTGCTCACAGCCTGGGAAATTGGCCCTGCATCCACTGGTCCCCGGGACCTCCGCAATCCCGGGCGCGTGCCAGGCGTGCAGGGGAGCACAGCCCCAGGGGCAGAAAGGCCAAGAAATGGTGGGTCAGGCGGGATGGATCCCGGTCCTTGGGTGTGCCCTTGGAGTTGAGATGCCCTCACGGTGAGTATTCTTGGGCTCGCAGGTTTTGTGGACCAGCGTGCCTGAAGGGCCACAGCAAAGGCCAAAGGCCCAGCAGAGTGTGGGCCAAGAGCAAGTGTCCGCGGTGCCCTCCATGTTTCCCAGGTGGCCTTTACAGGGACGCTTCACCCCTCAGTCCAAAGAGGGTGTCCCAGCCTGGGAGGGAGTGACCCCAGCACCCACACAGTGCGCTCCCCAGGCACCATGGGGCATTGGAGTTCTGAGGAGCCTGGGCCCTGGCGGGCCAGGGGCGCTCACCACCTGGCCCAGGGCAGACAGAACACTGGGGAGGGAGGGGCACCACCCGCGCAGGCCCCAGAGGAGACCCCCTGAGCACTGCTGGGCGAGGGGCGCTCACCCACAGGACCCAGAGGGGACTGAGCCCTGGGCGGGGGGCGCGGGGGGGGGCGCTGGGCCTCAGGACACAGGGGAGCCTGGGGACCTGCGGGGGAGGGGCGGTCACCCGCAAGCCCCAGAGCTCACTGGTCCTTAGGGCTCCTGGGGGGCTCACCCAGGAGACCCGGGCGCACCGAGGACCCTCGGGCGAGGGGCGCTCACCCGCAGGCCCCCGGAGGACAGGGAAGCCTCCTGGGCCCCCACCCCCACCCCCGCAAGACAGGCGCTTGCCTGCCCGCAGGACCCTGAGGACACTGGGCGCCGATGGGCGAGGGGCGCTCACCCAAAGGCCGCAGTGCAGCAGCAATGCCAGTGTCCCAGGAGCCCTCCCCAAGCAGGATCTTGGGGACAGGGAACAGGGCTGGGACCCGCGGTGGGGACCTCGCACCCGCAGAACCCCCAAGAGCACACTGAGCACTGCAGGGCGAGGGGCGCTCACCAGCATGGCCCAGAGCACACTGGGGAACTGAGGCCGCCTGGGGGCGCTCCCCCACAGCCACCAGGCCTGGCCCTGCACTGCCTAAGGGAGGGGCGCTCACCCCCAGCCTCTAGGGAAGCCTGAGCCCCCTCGGGCCAGGGCTGCTCCCCGCCACGCCACCCACTCAGGGCTGCCTGAGCACTGCCGGGTGAGGGGCGCTCACCCACAGGACCCAGAGCAGCCTGAGCGCTGGGGGGCTGAGGGTGCTCCCCCGCAGGAACCCTGGACAATGAGCTCAGGTGGGAGAGGGGCGCTCGCCCACAGGGCTCAGAGTCCAGGTCACCTTTTGCAGAGGATCCCTGGGCCCCTTGTCCCCAGTTACCTGGGCCAGGGTGGGACAGTGGCGCCCTCTCACTGGTCTCAGCAGTGCCTCCAAGATGGAGGGGAGATGTCCTTTGCCAAATGTCCCACCATCCTGCCCAGGAGGAGGGCGCGGCTCCTGATCCAGAGGTCCCACAGGGTTCTTCCCTGGGGCCAAGATAGCGCCTGGTGGCGCTTGCCTGCTGTCCGGGGCCCCAGTGGAGATGTGCTCACAGCCTGGGAAATTGGCCCTGCATCCACTGGTCCCCGGGACCTCCGCAATCCCGGGCGCGTGCCAGGCGTGCAGGGGAGCACAGCCCCAGGGGCAGAAAGGCCAAGAAATGGTGGGTCAGGCGGGATGGATCCCGGTCCTTGGGTGTGCCCTTGGAGTTGAGATGCCCTCACGGTGAGTATTCTTGGGCTCGCAGGTTTTGTGGACCAGCGTGCCTGAAGGGCCACAGCAAAGGCCAAAGGCCCAGCAGAGTGTGGGCCAAGAGCAAGTGTCCGCGGTGCCCTCCATGTTTCCCAGGTGGCCTTTACAGGGACGCTTCACCCCTCAGTCCAAAGAGGGTGTCCCAGCCTGGGAGGGAGTGACCCCAGCACCCACACAGTGCGCTCCCCAGGCACCATGGGGCATTGGAGTTCTGAGGAGCCTGGGCCCTGGCGGGCCAGGGGCGCTCACCACCTGGCCCAGGGCAGACAGAACACTGGGGAGGGAGGGGCACCACCCGCGCAGGCCCCAGAGGAGACCCCCTGAGCACTGCTGGGCGAGGGGCGCTCACCCACAGGACCCAGAGGGGACTGAGCCCTGGGCGGGGGGCGCGGGGGGGGGCGCTGGGCCTCAGGACACAGGGGAGCCTGGGGACCTGCGGGGGAGGGGCGGTCACCCGCAAGCCCCAGAGCTCACTGGTCCTTAGGGCTCCTGGGGGGCTCACCCAGGAGACCCGGGCGCACCGAGGACCCTCGGGCGAGGGGCGCTCACCCGCAGGCCCCCGGAGGACAGGGAAGCCTCCTGGGCCCCCACCCCCACCCCCGCAAGACAGGCGCTTGCCTGCCCGCAGGACCCTGAGGACACTGGGCGCCGATGGGCGAGGGGCGCTCACCCAAAGGCCGCAGTGCAGCAGCAATGCCAGTGTCCCAGGAGCCCTCCCCAAGCAGGATCTTGGGGACAGGGAACAGGGCTGGGACCCGCGGTGGGGACCTCGCACCCGCAGAACCCCCAAGAGCACACTGAGCACTGCAGGGCGAGGGGCGCTCACCAGCATGGCCCAGAGCACACTGGGGAACTGAGGCCGCCTGGGGGCGCTCTCCCACAGCCACCAGGCCTGGCCCTGCACTGCCTAAGGGAGGGGCGCTCACCCCCAGCCTCTAGGGAAGCCTGAGCCCCCTCGGGCCAGGGCTGCTCCCCGCCACGCCACCCACTCAGGGCTGCCTGAGCACTGCCGGGTGAGGGGCGCTCACCCACAGGACCCAGAGCAGCCTGAGCGCTGGGGGGCTGAGGGTGCTCCCCCGCAGGAACCCTGGACAATGAGCTCAGGTGGGAGAGGGGCGCTCGCCCACAGGGCTCAGAGTCCAGGTCACCTTTTGCAGAGGATCCCTGGGCCCCTTGTCCCCAGTTACCTGGGCCAGGGTGGGACAGTGGCGCCCTCTCACTGGTCTCAGCAGTGCCTCCAAGATGGAGGGGAGATGTCCTTTGCCAAATGTCCCACCATCCTGCCCAGGAGGAGGGCGCGGCTCCTGATCCAGAGGTCCCACAGGGTTCTTCCCTGGGGCCAAGATAGCGCCTGGTGGCGCTTGCCTGCTGTCCGGGGCCCCAGTGGAGATGTGCTCACAGCCTGGGAAATTGGCCCTGCATCCACTGGTCCCCGGGACCTCCGCAATCCCGGGCGCGTGCCAGGCGTGCAGGGGAGCACAGCCCCAGGGGCAGAAAGGCCAAGAAATGGTGGGTCAGGCGGGATGGATCCCGGTCCTTGGGTGTGCCCTTGGAGTTGAGATGCCCTCACGGTGAGTATTCTTGGGCTCGCAGGTTTTGTGGACCAGCGTGCCTGAAGGGCCACAGCAAAGGCCAAAGGCCCAGCAGAGTGTGGGCCAAGAGCAAGTGTCCGCGGTGCCCTCCATGTTTCCCAGGTGGCCTTGACAGGGACGCTTCACCCCTCAGGCCAAAGAGGGTGTCCCAGCCTGGGAGGGAGTGACCCCAGCACCCACACAGTGCGCTCCCCAGGCACCATGGGGCATTGGAGTTCTGAGGAGCCTGGGCCCTGGCGGGCCAGGGGCGCTCACCACCTGGCCCAGGGAAGACAGAACACTGGGGAGGGAGGGGCACCACCCGCGCAGGCCCCAGAGGAGACCCCCTGAGCACTGCTGGGCGAGGGGCGCTCACCCACAGGACCCAGAGGGGACTGAGCCCTGGGCGGGGGGCGCGGGGGGGGGCGCTGGGCCTCAGGACACAGGGGAGCCTGGGGACCTGCGGGGGAGGGGCGGTCACCCGCAAGCCCCAGAGCTCACTCGTCCTTAGGGCTCCTGGGGGGCTCACCCAGGAGACCCGGGCGCACCGAGGACCCTCGGGCGAGGGGCGCTCACCCGCAGGCCCCCGGAGGACAGGGAAGCCTCCTGGGCCCCCACCCCCACCCCCGCAAGACAGGCGCTTGCCTGCCCGCAGGACCCTGAGGACACTGGGCGCTGATGGGCGAGGGGCGCTCACCCAAAGGCCGCAGTGCAGCAGCAATGCCAGTGTCCCAGGAGCCCTCCCCAAGCAGGATCTTGGGGACAGGGAACAGGGCTGGGACCCGCGGTGGGGACCTCGCACCCGCAGAACCCCCAAGAGCACACTGAGCACTGCAGGGCGAGGGGCGCTCACCAGCATGGCCCAGAGCACACTGGGGACCTGAGGCCGCCTGGGGGCGCTCCCCCACAGCCACCAGGCCTGGCCCTGCACTGCCTAAGGGAGGGGCGCTCACCCCCAGCCTCTAGGGAAGCCTGAGCCCCCTCGGGCCAGGGCTGCTCCCCGCCACGCCACCCACTCAGGGCTGCCTGAGCACTGCCGGGTGAGGGGCGCTCACCCACAGGACCCAGAGCAGCCTGAGCGCTGGGGGGCTGAGGGTGCTCCCCCGCAGGAACCCTGGACAATGAGCTCAGGTGGGAGAGGGGCGCTCGCCCACAGGGCTCAGAGTCCAGGTCACCTTTTGCAGAGGATCCCTGGGCCCCTTGTCCCCAGTTACCTGGGCCAGGGTGGGACAGTGGCGCCCTCTCACTGGTCTCAGCAGTGCCTCCAAGATGGAGGGGAGATGTCCTTTGCCAAATGTCCCACCATCCTGCCCAGGAGGAGGGCGCGGCTCCTGATCCAGAGGTCCCACAGGGTTCTTCCCTGGGGCCAAGATAGCGCCTGGTGGCTCTTGCCTGCTGTCCTGGGCCCCAGTGGAGATGTGCTCACAGCCTGGGAAATTGGCCCTGCATCCACTGGTCCCCGGGACCTCCGCAATCCCGGGCGCGTGCCAGGCGTGCAGGGGAGCACAGCCCCAGGGGCAGAAAGGCCAAGAAATGGTGGGTCAGGCGGGATGGATCCCGGTCCTTGGGTGTGCCCTTGGAGTTGAGATGCCCTCACGGTGAGTATTCTTGGGCTCGCAGGTTTTGTGGACCAGCGTGCCTGAAGGGCCACAGCAAAGGCCAAAGGCCCAGCAGAGTGTGGGCCAAGAGCAAGTGTCCGCGGTGCCCTCCATGTTTCCCAGGTGGCCTTGACAGGGACGCTTCACCCCTCAGGCCAAAGAGGGTGTCCCAGCCTGGGAGGGAGTGACCCCAGCACCCACACAGTGCGCTCCCCAGGCACCATGGGGCATTGGAGTTCTGAGGAGCCTGGGTACTGGCGGGCCAGGGGCGCTCACCACCTGGCCCAGGGCAGACAGAACACTGGGGAGGGAGGGGCACCACCCGCGCAGGCCCCAGAGGAGACCCCCTGAGCACTGCTGGGCGAGGGGCGCTCACCCACAGGACCCAGAGGGGACTGAGCCCTGGGCGGGGGGCGCGGGGGGGGGCGCTGGGCCTCAGGACACAGGGGAGCCTGGGGACCTGCGGGGGAGGGGCGGTCACCCGCAAGCCCCAGAGCTCACTGGTCCTTAGGGCTCCTGGGGGGCTCACCCAGGAGACCCGGGCGCACCGAGGACCCTCGGGCGAGGGGCGCTCACCCGCAGGCCCCCGGAGGACAGGGAAGCCTCCTGGGCCCCCACCCCCACCCCCGCAAGACAGGCGCTTGCCTGCCCGCAGGACCCTGAGGACACTGGGCGCCGATGGGCGACGGGCGCTCACCCAAAGGCCGCAGTGCAGCAGCAATGCCAGTGTCCCAGGAGCCCTCCCCAAGCAGGATCTTGGGGACAGGGAACAGGGCTGGGACCCGCGGTGGGGACCTCGCACCCGCAGAACCCCCAAGAGCACACTGAGCACTGCAGGGCGAGGGGCGCTCACCAGCATGGCCCAGAGCACACTGGGGACCTGAGGCCGCCTGGGGGCGCTCCCCCACAGCCACCAGGCCTGGCCCTGCACTGCCTAAGGGAGGGGCGCTCACCCCCAGCCTCTAGGGAAGCCTGAGCCCCCTCGGGCCAGGGCTGCTCCCCGCCACGCCACCCACTCAGGGCTGCCTGAGCACTGCCGGGTGAGGGGCGCTCACCCACAGGACCCAGAGCAGCCTGAGCGCTGGGGGGCTGAGGGTGCTCCCCCGCAGGAACCCTGGACAATGAGCTCAGGTGGGAGAGGGGCGCTCGCCCACAGGGCTCAGAGTCCAGGTCACCTTTTGCAGAGGATCCCTGGGCCCCTTGTCCCCAGTTACCTGGGCCAGGGTGGGACAGTGGCGCCCTCTCACTGGTCTCAGCAGTGCCTCCAAGATGGAGGGGAGATGTCCTTTGCCAAATGTCCCACCATCCTGCCCAGGAGGAGGGCGCGGCTCCTGATCCAGAGGTCCCACAGGGTTCTTCCCTGGGGCCAAGATAGCGCCTGGTGGCGCTTGCCTGCTGTCCGGGGCCCCAGTGGAGATGTGCTCACAGCCTGGGAAATTGGCCCTGCATCCACTGGTCCCCGGGACCTCCGCAATCCCGGGCGCGTGCCAGGCGTGCAGGGGAGCACAGCCCCAGGGGCAGAAAGGCCAAGAAATGGTGGGTCAGGCGGGATGGATCCCGGTCCTTGGGTGTGCCCTTGGAGTTGAGATGCCCTCACGGTGAGTATTCTTGGGCTCGCAGGTTTTGTGGACCAGCGTGCCTGAAGGGCCACAGCAAAGGCCAAAGGCCCAGCAGAGTGTGGGCCAAGAGCAAGTGTCCGCGGTGCCCTCCATGTTTCCCAGGTGGCCTTGACAGGGACGCTTCACCCCTCAGGCCAAAGAGGGTGTCCCAGCCTGGGAGGGAGTGACCCCAGCACCCACACAGTGCGCTCCCCAGGCACCATGGGGCATTGGAGTTCTGAGGAGCCTGGGCCCTGGCGGGCCAGGGGCGCTCACCACCTGGCCCAGGGCAGACAGAACACTGGGGAGGGAGGGGCACCACCCGCGCAGGCCCCAGAGGAGACCCCCTGAGCACTGCTGGGCGAGGGGCGCTCACCCACAGGACCCAGAGGGGACTGAGCCCTGGGCGGGGGGCGCGGGGGGGGGCGCTGGGCCTCAGGACACAGGGGAGCCTGGGGACCTGCGGGGGAGGGGCGGTCACCCGCAAGCCCCAGAGCTCACTGGTCCTTAGGGCTCCTGGGGGGCTCACCCAGGAGACCCGGGCGCACCGAGGACCCTCGGGCGAGGGGCGCTCACCCGCAGGCCCCCGGAGGACAGGGAAGCCTCCTGGGCCCCCACCCCCACCCCCCAAGACAGGCGCTTGCCTGCCCGCAGGACCCTGAGGACACTGGGCGCCGATGGGCGAGGGGCGCTCACCCAAAGGCCGCAGTGCAGCAGCAATGCCAGTGTCCCAGGAGCCCTCCCCAAGCAGGATCTTGGGGACAGGGAACAGGGCTGGGACCCGCGGTGGGGACCTCGCACCCGCAGAACCCCCAAGAGCACACTGAGCACTGCAGGGCGAGGGGCGCTCACCAGCATGGCCCAGAGCACACTGGGGACCTGAGGCCGCCTGGGGGCGCTCCCCCACAGCCACCAGGCCTGGCCCTGCACTGCCTAAGGGAGGGGCGCTCACCCCCAGCCTCTAGGGAAGCCTGAGCCCCCTCGGGCCAGGGCTGCTCCCCGCCACGCCACCCACTCAGGGCTGCCTGAGCACTGCCGGGTGAGGGGCGCTCACCCACAGGACCCAGAGCAGCCTGAGCGCTGGGGGGCTGAGGGTGCTCCCCCGCAGGAACCCTGGACAATGAGCTCAGGTGGGAGAGGGGCGCTCGCCCACAGGGCTCAGAGTCCAGGTCACCTTTTGCAGAGGATCCCTGGGCCCCTTGTCCCCAGTTACCTGGGCCAGGGTGGGACAGTGGCGCCCTCTCACTGGTCTCAGCAGTGCCTCCAAGATGGAGGGGAGATGTCCTTTGCCAAATGTCCCACCATCCTGCCCAGGAGGAGGGCGCGGCTCCTGATCCAGAGGTCCCACAGGGTTCTTCCCTGGGGCCAAGATAGCGCCTGGTGGCGCTTGCCTGCTGTCCGGGGCCCCAGTGGAGATGTGCTCACAGCCTGGGAAATTGGCCCTGCATCCACTGGTCCCCGGGACCTCCGCAATCCCGGGCGCGTGCCAGGCGTGCAGGGGAGCACAGCCCCAGGGGCAGAAAGGCCAAGAAATGGTGGGTCAGGCGGGATGGATCCCGGTCCTTGGGTGTGCCCTTGGAGTTGAGATGCCCTCACGGTGAGTATTCTTGGGCTCGCAGGTTTTGTGGACCAGCGTGCCTGAAGGGCCACAGCAAAGGCCAAAGGCCCAGCAGAGTGTGGGCCAAGAGCAAGTGTCCGCGGTGCCCTCCATGTTTCCCAGGTGGCCTTGACAGGGACGCTTCACCCCTCAGGCCAAAGAGGGTGTCCCAGCCTGGGAGGGAGTGACCCCAGCACCCACACAGTGCGCTCCCCAGGCACCATGGGGCATTGGAGTTCTGAGGAGCCTGGGCCCTGGCGGGCCAGGGGCGCTCACCACCTGGCCCAGGGCAGACAGAACACTGGGGAGGGAGGGGCACCACCCGCGCAGGCCCCAGAGGAGACCCCCTGAGCACTGCTGGGCGAGGGGCGCTCACCCACAGGACCCAGAGGGGACTGAGCCCTGGGCGGGGGGCGCGGGGGGGGGCGCTGGGCCTCAGGACACAGGGGAGCCTGGGGACCTGCGGGGGAGGGGCGGTCACCCGCAAGCCCCAGAGCTCACTCG
Organism: Spermophilus citellus; assembly: GCF_964194105.1. Taxonomy (NCBI): domain Eukaryota; kingdom Metazoa; phylum Chordata; class Mammalia; order Rodentia; family Sciuridae; genus Spermophilus; species Spermophilus citellus. The sequence goes on along the minus strand of NC_138199.1, from coordinate 17,172,946 downwards.
TCCTTAGGGCTCCTGGGGGGCTCACCCAGGAGACCCGGGCGCACCGAGGACCCTCGGGCGAGGGGCGCTCACCCGCAGGCCCCCGGAGGACAGGGAAGCCTCCTGGGCCCCCACCCCCACCCCCGCAAGACAGGCGCTTGCCTGCCCGCAGGACCCTGAGGACACTGGGCGCCGATGGGCGAGGGGCGCTCACCCAAAGGCCGCAGTGCAGCAGCAATGCCAGTGTCCCAGGAGCCCTCCCCAAGCAGGATCTTGGGGACAGGGAACAGGGCTGGGACCCGCGGTGGGGACCTCGCACCCGCAGAACCCCCAAGAGCACACTGAGCACTGCAGGGCGAGGGGCGCTCACCAGCATGGCCCAGAGCACACTGGGGACCTGAGGCCGCCTGGGGGCGCTCCCCCACAGCCACCAGGCCTGGCCCTGCACTGCCTAAGGGAGGGGCGCTCACCCCCAGCCTCTAGGGAAGCCTGAGCCCCCTCGGGCCAGGGCTGCTCCCCGCCACGCCACCCACTCAGGGCTGCCTGAGCACTGCCGGGTGAGGGGCGCTCACCCACAGGACCCAGAGCAGCCTGAGCGCTGGGGGGCTGAGGGTGCTCCCCCGCAGGAACCCTGGACAATGAGCTCAGGTGGGAGAGGGGCGCTCGCCCACAGGGCTCAGAGTCCAGGTCACCTTTTGCAGAGGATCCCTGGGCCCCTTGTCCCCAGTTACCTGGGCCAGGGTGGGACAGTGGCGCCCTCTCACTGGTCTCAGCAGTGCCTCCAAGATGGAGGGGAGATGTCCTTTGCCAAATGTCCCACCATCCTGCCCAGGAGGAGGGCGCGGCTCCTGATCCAGAGGTCCCACAGGGTTCTTCCCTGGGGCCAAGATAGCGCCTGGTGGCGCTTGCCTGCTGTCCGGGGCCCCAGTGGAGATGTGCTCACAGCCTGGGAAATTGGCCCTGCATCCACTGGTCCCCGGGACCTCCGCAATCCCGGGCGCGTGCCAGGCGTGCAGGGGAGCACAGCCCCAGGGGCAGAAAGGCCAAGAAATGGTGGGTCAGGCGGGATGGATCCCGGTCCTTGGGTGTGCCCTTGGAGTTGAGATGCCCTCACGGTGAGTATTCTTGGGCTCGCAGGTTTTGTGGACCAGCGTGCCTGAAGGGCCACAGCAAAGGCCAAAGGCCCAGCAGAGTGTGGGCCAAGAGCAAGTGTCCGCGGTGCCCTCCATGTTTCCCAGGTGGCCTTGACAGGGACGCTTCACCCCTCAGGCCAAAGAGGGTGTCCCAGCCTGGGAGGGAGTGACCCCAGCACCCACACAGTGCGCTCCCCAGGCACCATGGGGCATTGGAGTTCTGAGGAGCCTGGGTCCTGGCGGGCCAGGGGCGCTCACCACCTGGCCCAGGGCAGACAGAACACTGGGGAGGGAGGGGCACCACCCGCGCAGGCCCCAGAGGAGACCCCCTGAGCACTGCTGGGCGAGGGGCGCTCACCCACAGGACCCAGAGGGGACTGAGCCCTGGGCGGGGGGCGCGGGGGGGGGCGCTGGGCCTCAGGACACAGGGGAGCCTGGGGACCTGCGGGGGAGGGGCGGTCACCCGCAAGCCCCAGAGCTCACTGGTCCTTAGGGCTCCTGGGGGGCTCACCCAGGAGACCCGGGCGCACCGAGGACCCTCGGGCGAGGGGCGCTCACCCGCAGGCCCCCGGAGGACAGGGAAGCCTCCTGGGCCCCCACCCCCACCCCCGCAAGACAGGCGCTTGCCTGCCCGCAGGACCCTGAGGACACTGGGCGCCGATGGGCGAGGGGCGCTCACCCAAAGGCCGCAGTGCAGCAGCAATGCCAGTGTCCCAGGAGCCCTCCCCAAGCAGGATCTTGGGGACAGGGAACAGGGCTGGGACCCGCGGTGGGGACCTCGCACCCGCAGAACCCCCAAGAGCACACTGAGCACTGCAGGGCGAGGGGCGCTCACCAGCATGGCCCAGAGCACACTGGGGACCTGAGGCCGCCTGGGGGCGCTCCCCCACAGCCACCAGGCCTGGCCCTGCACTGCCTAAGGGAGGGGCGCTCACCCCCAGCCTCTAGGGAAGCCTGAGCCCCCTCGGGCCAGGGCTGCTCCCCGCCACGCCACCCACTCAGGGCTGCCTGAGCACTGCCGGGTGAGGGGCGCTCACCCACAGGACCCAGAGCAGCCTGAGCGCTGGGGGGCTGAGGGTGCTCCCCCGCAGGAACCCTGGACAATGAGCTCAGGTGGGAGAGGGGCGCTCGCCCACAGGGCTCAGAGTCCAGGTCACCTTTTGCAGAGGATCCCTGGGCCCCTTGTCCCCAGTTACCTGGGCCAGGGTGGGACAGTGGCGCCCTCTCACTGGTCTCAGCAGTGCCTCCAAGATGGAGGGGAGATGTCCTTTGCCAAATGTCCCACCATCCTGCCCAGGAGGAGGGCGCGGCTCCTGATCCAGAGGTCCCACAGGGTTCTTCCCTGGGGCCAAGATAGCGCCTGGTGGCGCTTGCCTGCTGTCCGGGGCCCCAGTGGAGATGTGCTCACAGCCTGGGAAATTGGCCCTGCATCCACTGGTCCCCGGGACCTCCGCAATCCCGGGCGCGTGCCAGGCGTGCAGGGGAGCACAGCCCCAGGGGCAGAAAGGCCAAGAAATGGTGGGTCAGGCGGGATGGATCCCGGTCCTTGGGTGTGCCCTTGGAGTTGAGATGCCCTCACGGTGAGTATTCTTGGGCTCGCAGGTTTTGTGGACCAGCGTGCCTGAAGGGCCACAGCAAAGGCCAAAGGCCCAGCAGAGTGTGGGCCAAGAGCAAGTGTCCGCGGTGCCCTCCATGTTTCCCAGGTGGCCTTGACAGGGACGCTTCACCCCTCAGGCCAAAGAGGGTGTCCCAGCCTGGGAGGGAGTGACCCCAGCACCCACACAGTGCGCTCCCCAGGCACCATGGGGCATTGGAGTTCTGAGGAGCCTGGGTCCTGGCGGGCCAGGGGCGCTCACCACCTGGCCCAGGGCAGACAGAACACTGGGGAGGGAGGGGCACCACCCGCGCAGGCCCCAGAGGAGACCCCCTGAGCACTGCTGGGCGAGGGGCGCTCACCCACAGGACCCAGAGGGGACTGAGCCCTGGGCGGGGGGCGCGGGGGGGGGCGCTGGGCCTCAGGACACAGGGGAGCCTGGGGACCTGCGGGGGAGGGGCGGTCACCCGCAAGCCCCAGAGCTCACTGGTCCTTAGGGCTCCTGGGGGGCTCACCCAGGAGACCCGGGCGCACCGAGGACCCTCGGTCGAGGGGCGCTCACCCGCAGGCCCCCGGAGGACAGGGAAGCCTCCTGGGCCCCCACCCCCACCCCCGCAAGACAGGCGCTTGCCTGCCCGCAGGACCCTGAGGACACTGGGCGCCGATGGGCGAGGGGCGCTCACCCAAAGGCCGCAGTGCAGCAGCAATGCCAGTGTCCCAGGAGCCCTCCCCAAGCAGGATCTTGGGGACAGGGAACAGGGCTGGGACCCGCGGTGGGGACCTCGCACCCGCAGAACCCCCAAGAGCACACTGAGCACTGCAGGGCGAGGGGCGCTCACCAGCATGGCCCAGAGCACACTGGGGACCTGAGGCCGCCTGGGGGCGCTCCCCCACAGCCACCAGGCCTGGCCCTGCACTGCCTAAGGGAGGGGCGCTCACCCCCAGCCTCTAGGGAAGCCTGAGCCCCCTCGGGCCAGGGCTGCTCCCCGCCACGCCACCCACTCAGGGCTGCCTGAGCACTGCCGGGTGAGGGGCGCTCACCCACAGGACCCAGAGCAGCCTGAGCGCTGGGGGGCTGAGGGTGCTCCCCCGCAGGAACCCTGGACAATGAGCTCAGGTGGGAGAGGGGCGCTCGCCCACAGGGCTCAGAGTCCAGGTCACCTTTTGCAGAGGATCCCTGGGCCCCTTGTCCCCAGTTACCTGGGCCAGGGTGGGACAGTGGCGCCCTCTCACTGGTCTCAGCAGTGCCTCCAAGATGGAGGGGAGATGTCCTTTGCCAAATGTCCCACCATCCTGCCCAGGAGGAGGGCGCGGCTCCTGATCCAGAGGTCCCACAGGGTTCTTCCCTGGGGCCAAGATAGCGCCTGGTGGCGCTTGCCTGCTGTCCGGGGCCCCAGTGGAGATGTGCTCACAGCCTGGGAAATTGGCCCTGCATCCACTGGTCCCCGGGACCTCCGCAATCCCGGGCGCGTGCCAGGCGTGCAGGGGAGCACAGCCCCAGGGGCAGAAAGGCCAAGAAATGGTGGGTCAGGCGGGATGGATCCCGGTCCTTGGGTGTGCCCTTGGAGTTGAGATGCCCTCACGGTGAGTATTCTTGGGCTCGCAGGTTTTGTGGACCAGCGTGCCTGAAGGGCCACAGCAAAGGCCAAAGGCCCAGCAGAGTGTGGGCCAAGAGCAAGTGTCCGCGGTGCCCTCCATGTTTCCCAGGTGGCCTTGACAGGGACGCTTCACCCCTCAGGCCAAAGAGGGTGTCCCAGCCTGGGAGGGAGTGACCCCAGCACCCACACAGTGCGCTCCCCAGGCACCATGGGGCATTGGAGTTCTGAGGAGCCTGGGCCCTGGCGGGCCAGGGGCGCTCACCACCTGGCCCAGGGCAGACAGAACACTGGGGAGGGAGGGGCACCACCCGCGCAGGCCCCAGAGGAGACCCCCTGAGCACTGCTGGGCGAGGGGCGCTCACCCACAGGACCCAGAGGGGACTGAGCCCTGGGCGGGGGGCGCGGGGGGGGGCGCTGGGCCTCAGGACACAGGGGAGCCTGGGGACCTGCGGGGGAGGGGCGGTCACCCGCAAGCCCCAGAGCTCACTGGTCCTTAGGGCTCCTGGGGGGCTCACCCAGGAGACCCGGGCGCACCGAGGACCCTCGGGCGAGGGGCGCTCACCCGCAGGCCCCCGGAGGACAGGGAAGCCTCCTGGGCCCCCACCCCCACCCCCGCAAGACAGGCGCTTGCCTGCCCGCAGGACCCTGAGGACACTGGGCGCTGATGGGCGAGGGGCGCTCACCCAAAGGCCGCAGTGCAGCAGCAATGCCAGTGTCCCAGGAGCCCTCCCCAAGCAGGATCTTGGGGACAGGGAACAGGGCTGGGACCCGCGGTGGGGACCTCGCACCCGCAGAACCCCCAAGAGCACACTGAGCACTGCAGGGCGAGGGGCGCTCACCAGCATGGCCCAGAGCACACTGGGGACCTGAGGCCGCCTGGGGGCGCTCCCCCACAGCCACCAGGCCTGGCCCTGCACTGCCTAAGGGAGGGGCGCTCACCCCCAGCCTCTAGGGAAGCCTGAGCCCCCTCGGGCCAGGGCTGCTCCCCGCCACGCCACCCACTCAGGGCTGCCTGAGCACTGCCGGGTGAGGGGCGCTCACCCACAGGACCCAGAGCAGCCTGAGCGCTGGGGGGCTGAGGGTGCTCCCCCGCAGGAACCCTGGACAATGAGCTCAGGTGGGAGAGGGGCGCTCGCCCACAGGGCTCAGAGTCCAGGTCACCTTTTGCAGAGGATCCCTGGGCCCCTTGTCCCCAGTTACCTGGGCCAGGGTGGGACAGTGGCGCCCTCTCACTGGTCTCAGCAGTGCCTCCAAGATGGAGGGGAGATGTCCTTTGCCAAATGTCCCACCATCCTGCCCAGGAGGAGGGCGCGGCTCCTGATCCAGAGGTCCCACAGGGTTCTTCCCTGGGGCCAAGATAGCGCCTGGTGGCGCTTGCCTGCTGTCCGGGGCCCCAGTGGAGATGTGCTCACAGCCTGGGAAATTGGCCCTGCATCCACTGGTCCCCGGGACCTCCGCAATCCCGGGCGCGTGCCAGGCGTGCAGGGGAGCACAGCCCCAGGGGCAGAAAGGCCAAGAAATGGTGGGTCAGGCGGGATGGATCCCGGTCCTTGGGTGTGCCCTTGGAGTTGAGATGCCCTCACGGTGAGTATTCTTGGGCTCACAGGTTTTGTGGACCAGCGTGCCTGAAGGGCCACAGCAAAGGCCAAAGGCCCAGCAGAGTGTGGGCCAAGAGCAAGTGTCCGCGGTGCCCTCCATGTTTCCCAGGTGGCCTTGACAGGGACGCTTCACCCCTCAGGCCAAAGAGGGTGTCCCAGCCTGGGAGGGAGTGACCCCAGCACCCACACAGTGCGCTCCCCAGGCACCATGGGGCATTGGAGTTCTGAGGAGCCTGGGCCCTGGCGGGCCAGGGGCGCTCACCACCTGGCCCAGGGCAGACAGAACACTGGGGAGGGAGGGGCACCACCCGCGCAGGCCCCAGAGGAGACCCCCTGAGCACTGCTGGGCGAGGGGCGCTCACCCACAGGACCCAGAGGGGACTGAGCCCTGGGCGGGGGGCGCGGGGGGGGGCGCTGGGCCTCAGGACACAGGGGAGCCTGGGGACCTGCGGGGGAGGGGCGGTCACCCGCAAGCCCCAGAGCTCACTCGTCCTTAGGGCTCCTGGGGGGCTCACCCAGGAGACCCGGGCGCACCGAGGACCCTCGGGCGAGGGGCGCTCACCCGCAGGCCCCCGGAGGACAGGGAAGCCTCCTGGGCCCCCACCCCCACCCCCGCAAGACAGGCGCTTGCCTGCCCGCAGGACCCTGAGGACACTGGGCGCCGATGGGCGAGGGGCGCTCACCCAAAGGCCGCAGTGCAGCAGCAATGCCAGTGTCCCAGGAGCCCTCCCCAAGCAGGATCTTGGGGACAGGGAACAGGGCTGGGACCCGCGGTGGGGACCTCGCACCCGCAGAACCCCCAAGAGCACACTGAGCACTGCAGGGCGAGGGGCGCTCACCAGCATGGCCCAGAGCACACTGGGGACCTGAGGCCGCCTGGGGGCGCTCCCCCACAGCCACCAGGCCTGGCCCTGCACTGCCTAAGGGAGGGGCGCTCACCCCCAGCCTCTAGGGAAGCCTGAGCCCCCTCGGGCCAGGGCTGCTCCCCGCCACGCCACCCACTCAGGGCTGCCTGAGCACTGCCGGGTGAGGGGCGCTCACCCACAGGACCCAGAGCAGCCTGAGCGCTGGGGGGCTGAGGGTGCTCCCCCGCAGGAACCCTGGACAATGAGCTCAGGTGGGAGAGGGGCGCTCGCCCACAGGGCTCAGAGTCCAGGTCACCTTTTGCAGAGGATCCCTGGGCCCCTTGTCCCCAGTTACCTGGGCCAGGGTGGGACAGTGGCGCCCTCTCACTGGTCTCAGCAGTGCCTCCAAGATGGAGGGGAGATGTCCTTTGCCAAATGTCCCACCATCCTGCCCAGGAGGAGGGCGCGGCTCCTGATCCAGAGGTCCCACAGGGTTCTTCCCTGGGGCCAAGATAGCGCCTGGTGGCGCTTGCCTGCTGTCCGGGGCCCCAGTGGAGATGTGCTCACAGCCTGGGAAATTGGCCCTGCATCCACTGGTCCCCGGGACCTCCGCAATCCCGGGCGCGTGCCAGGCGTGCAGGGGAGCACAGCCCCAGGGGCAGAAAGGCCAAGAAATGGTGGGTCAGGCGGGATGGATCCCGGTCCTTGGGTGTGCCCTTGGAGTTGAGATGCCCTCACGGTGAGTATTCTTGGGCTCGCAGGTTTTGTGGACCAGCGTGCCTGAAGGGCCACAGCAAAGGCCAAAGGCCCAGCAGAGTGTGGGCCAAGAGCAAGTGTCCGCGGTGCCCTCCATGTTTCCCAGGTGGCCTTGACAGGGACGCTTCACCCCTCAGGCCAAAGAGGGTGTCCCAGCCTGGGAGGGAGTGACCCCAGCACCCACACAGTGCGCTCCCCAGGCACCATGGGGCATTGGAGTTCTGAGGAGCCTGGGCCCTGGCGGGCCAGGGGCGCTCACCACCTGGCCCAGGGCAGACAGAACACTGGGGAGGGAGGGGCACCACCCGCGCAGGCCCCAGAGGAGACCCCCTGAGCACTGCTGGGCGAGGGGCGCTCACCCACAGGACCCAGAGGGGACTGAGCCCTGGGCGGGGGGCGCGGGGGGGGGCGCTGGGCCTCAGGACACAGGGGAGCCTGGGGACCTGCGGGGGAGGGGCGGTCACCCGCAAGCCCCAGAGCTCACTGGTCCTTAGGGCTCCTGGGGGGCTCACCCAGGAGACCCGGGCGCACCGAGGACCCTCGGGCGAGGGGCGCTCACCCGCAGGCCCCCGGAGGACAGGGAAGCCTCCTGGGCCCCCACCCCCACCCCCGCAAGACAGGCGCTTGCCTGCCCGCAGGACCCTGAGGACACTGGGCGCCGATGGGCGAGGGGCGCTCACCCAAAGGCCGCAGTGCAGCAGCAATGCCAGTGTCCCAGGAGCCCTCCCCAAGCAGGATCTTGGGGACAGGGAACAGGGCTGGGACCCGCGGTGGGGACCTCGCACCCGCAGCACCCCCAAGAGCACACTGAGCACTGCAGGGCGAGGGGCGCACACCAGCATGGCCCAGAGCACACTGGGGACCTGAGGCCGCCTGGGGGCGCTCCCCCACAGCGACCAGGCCTGGCCCTGCACTGCCTAAGGGAGGGGCGCTCACCCCCAGCCTCTAGGGAAGCCTGAGCCCCCTTGGCCCAGGGCTGCTCCCCGCCCCGCCATCCACTCAGGGCTGCCTGAGCATTGCCAGGAGAGGGGCGCTCACCCACAGGACCCAGAGCAGCCTGAGTGCTGGGGGGCTGAGGGTGCTCCCCCGCAGGAACCCTGGACAATGAGCTCAGGTGGGAGAGGGGCGCTCGCCCACAGGGCTCAGAGTCCAGGTCACCTTTTGCAGAGGATCCCTCGGCCCTGTGTCCCCAGTTACCTGGGTCAGGGTGGGACAGTGGCGCCCTCTCACTGGTCTCAGCAGTGCCTCCAAGATGGAGGGGAGATGTCCTTTGCCAAATGTCCCACCATCCTGCCCAGGAGGAGGGCGCGGCTCCTGATCCAGAGGTCCCACAGGGTTCTTCCCTGGGGCCAAGATAGCGCCTGGTGGCGCTTGCCTGCTGTCCGGGGCCCCAGTGGAGATGTGCTCACAGCCTGGGAAATTGGCCCTGCATCCACTGGTCCCAGGGACCTCCGCAATCCCGGGCACTTGCCAGGCGTGCACGGGAGCACAGCCCCAGGGGCAGAAAGGCCAAGAATTGGTGAGTCAGGCGGGATGGATCCCGGTCCTTGGGTGTGCCCTTGGAGTTGAGATGCCCTCATGGTGAGTATTTTTGGGCTTGTAGGTTTTGTGGACCAGCGTGCCTGAAGGGCCACAGCAAAGGCCAAAGGCCCAGCAGAGTGTGGGTCAAGAGCAAGTGTCCGCGGTGCCCTCCAAGTTTCCCAGGTGGCCTTGACAGGGACGCTTCACCCCTCAGGCCAAAGAGGGTGTCCCAGCCTGGGAGGGAGTGACGCCTGCACCCACACAGTGCGCTCCCCAGGCACCAGGGGGCATTGGAGTTCAGAGGAGCCTGGGCCCTGGCGGGCCAGGGGCGCTCACCACCTGGCCCAGGGCAGACAGAACACTGGGGAGGGAGGGGCACCACCCGCGCAGGCCCCAGAGGAGACTCCCTGGGCACTGCTGGGCGAGGGGCGACACCCACAGGACCCAGAGGGGACTGAGCCCTGGGCGGGGGGCGCGGGGGGGGGCGCTGGGCCTCAGGACACAGGGGAGCCTGGGGACCTGCGGGGGAGGGGCGGTCACCCGCAAGCCCCAGAGCTCACTGGTCCTTCGGGCTCCTGGGGGGCTCACCCAGGAGACCCGGGCGCACCGAGGACCCTCGGGCGAGGGGCGCTCACCCGCAGGCCCCCGGAGGACAGGGAAGCCTCCTGGGCCCCCACCCCCACCCCCGCAAGACAGGCGCTTGCCTGCCCGCAGGACCCTGAGGACACTGGGCGCCGATGGGCGAGGGGCGCTCACCCAAAGGCCGCAGTGCAGCAGCAATGCCAGTGTCCCAGGAGCCCTCCCCAAGCAGGATCTTGGGGACAGGGAACAGGGCTGGGACCCGCGGTGGGGACCTCGCACCCGCAGAACCCCCAAGAGCACACTGAGCACTGCAGGGCGAGGGGCGCTCACCAGCATGGCCCAGAGCACACTGGGGACCTGAGGCCGCCTGGGGGCGCTCCCCCACAGCCACCAGGCCTGGCCCTGCACTGCCTAAGGGAGGGGCGCTCACCCCCAGCCTCTAGGGAAGCCTGAGCCCCCTCGGGCCAGGGCTGCTCCCCGCCACGCCACCCACTCAGGGCTGCCTGAGCACTGCCGGGTGAGGGGCGCTCACCCACAGGACCCAGAGCAGCCTGAGCGCTGGGGGGCTGAGGGTGCTCCCCCGCAGGAACCCTGGACAATGAGCTCAGGTGGGAGAGGGGCGCTCGCCCACAGGGCTCAGAGTCCAGGTCACCTTTTGCAGAGGATCCCTGGGCCCCTTGTCCCCAGTTACCTGGGCCAGGGTGGGACAGTGGCGCCCTCTCACTGGTCTCAGCAGTGCCTCCAAGATGGAGGGGAGATGTCCTTTGCCAAATGTCCCACCATCCTGCCCAGGAGGAGGGCGCGGCTCCTGATCCAGAGGTCCCACAGGGTTCTTCCCTGGGGCCAAGATAGCGCCTGGTGGCGCTTGCCTGCTGTCCGGGGCCCCAGTGGAGATGTGCTCACAGCCTGGGAAATTGGCCCTGCATCCACTGGTCCCCGGGACCTCCGCAATCCCGGGCGCGTGCCAGGCGTGCAGGGGAGCACAGCCCCAGGGGCAGAAAGGCCAAGAAATGGTGGGTCAGGCGGGATGGATCCCGGTCCTTGGGTGTGCCCTTGGAGTTGAGATGCCCTCACGGTGAGTATTCTTGGGCTCGCAGGTTTTGTGGACCAGCGTGCCTGAAGGGCCACAGCAAAGGCCAAAGGCCCAGCAGAGTGTGGGCCAAGAGCAAGTGTCCGCGGTGCCCTCCATGTTTCCCAGGTGGCCTTGACAGGGACGCTTCACCCCTCAGGCCAAAGAGGGTGTCCCAGCCTGGGAGGGAGTGACCCCAGCACCCACACAGTGCGCTCCCCAGGCACCATGGGGCATTGGAGTTCTGAGGAGCCTGGGCCCTGGCGGGCCAGGGGCGCTCACCACCTGGCCCAGGGCAGACAGAACACTGGGGAGGGAGGGGCACCACCCGCGCAGGCCCCAGAGGAGACCCCCTGAGCACTGCTGGGCGAGGGGCGCTCACCCACAGGACCCAGAGGGGACTGAGCCCTGGGCGGGGGGCGCGGGGGGGGGCGCTGGGCCTCAGGACACAGGGGAGCCTGGGGACCTGCGGGGGAGGGGCGGTCACCCGCAAGCCCCAGAGCTCACTGGTCCTTAGGGCTCCTGGGGGGCTCACCCAGGAGACCCGGGCGCACCGAGGACCCTCGGGCGAGGGGCGCTCACCCGCAGGCCCCCGGAGGACAGGGAAGCCTCCTGGGCCCCCACCCCCACCCCCGCAAGACAGGCGCTTGCCTGCCCGCAGGACCCTGAGGACACTGGGCGCCGATGGGCGAGGGGCGCTCACCCAAAGGCCGCAGTGCAGCAGCAATGCCAGTGTCCCAGGAGCCCTCCCCAAGCAGGATCTTGGGGACAGGGAACAGGGCTGGGACCCGCGGTGGGGACCTCGCACCCGCAGCACCCCCAAGAGCACACTGAGCACTGCAGGGCGAGGGGCGCACACCAGCATGGCCCAGAGCACACTGGGGACCTGAGGCCGCCTGGGGGCGCTCCCCCACAGCCACCAGGCCTGGCCCTGCACTGCCTAAGGGAGGGGCGCTCACCCCCAGCCTCTAGGGAAGCCTGAGCCCCCTTGGCCCAGGGCTGCTCCCCGCCCCGCCACCCACTCAGGGCTGCCTGAGCATTGCCAGGAGAGGGGCGCTCACCCACAGGACCCAGAGCAGCCTGAGTGCTGGGGGGCTGAGGGTGCTCCCCCGCAGGAACCCTGGACAATGAGCTCAGGTGGGAGAGGGGCGCTCGCCCACAGGGCTCAGAGTCCAGGTCACCTTTTGCAGAGGATCCCTCCGCCCTGTGTCCCCAGTTACCTGGGTCAGGGTGGGACAGTGGCGCCCTCTCACTGGTCTCAGCAGTGCCTCCAAGATGGAGGGGAGATGTCCTTTGCCAAATGTCCCACCATCCTGCCCAGGAGGAGGGCGCGGCTCCTGATCCAGAGGTCCCACAGGGTTCTTCCCTGGGGCCAAGATAGCGCCTGGTGGCGCTTGCCTGCTGTCCGGGGCCCCAGTGGAGATGTGCTCACAGCCTGGGAAATTGGCCCTGCATCCACTGGTCCCAGGGACCTCCGCAATCCCGGGCACGTGCCAGGCGTGCACGGGAGCACAGCCCCAGGGGCAGAAAGGCCAAGAATTGGTGAGTCAGGCGGGATGGATCCCGGTCCTTGGGTGTGCCCTTGGAGTTGAGATGCCCTCACGGTGAGTATTCTTGTGCTCGCAGGTTTTGTGGACCAGCGTGCCTGAAGGGCCACAGCAAAGGCCAAAGGCCCAGCAGAGTGTGGGTCAAGAGCAAGTGTCCGCGGTGCCATCCAAGTTTCCCAGGTGGCCTTGACAGGGACGCTTCACCCCTCAGGCCAAAGAGGGTGTCCCAGCCTGGGAGGGAGTGACGCCTGCACCCACACAGTGCGCTCCCCAGGCACCAGGGGGCATTGGAGTTCAGAGGAGCCTGGGCCCTGGCGGGCCAGGGGCGCTCACCACCTGGCCCATGGCAGACAGAGCACTGGGGAGGGAGGGGCACCACCCGCGCAGGCCCCAGAGGAGACTCCCTGGGCACTGCTGGGCGAGGGGCGACACCCACAGGACCCAGAGGGGACTGAGCCCTGGGCGGACGGGCGCTGGCCTCAGGACACAGGGGAGCCTGGGGACCTGCGGGGGAGGGGCGGTCACCCGCAAGCCCCAGAGCTCACTGGTCCTTAGGGCTCCTGGGGGGCTCACCCAGGAGACCCGGGCGCACCGAGGACCCTCGGGCGAGGGGCGCTCACCCGCAGGCCCCCGGAGGACAGGGAAGCCTCCTGGGCCCCCACCCCCACCCCCGCAAGACAGGCGCTTGCCTGCCCGCAGGACCCTGAGGACACTGGGCGCCGATGGGCGAGGGGCGCTCACCCAAAGGCCGCAGTGCAGCAGCAATGCCAGTGTCCCAGGAGCCCTCCCCAAGCAGGATCTTGGGGACAGGGAACAGGGCTGGGACCCGCGGTGGGGACCTCGCACCCGCAGAACCCCCAAGAGCACACTGAGCACTGCAGGGCGAGGGGCGCTCACCAGCATGGCCCAGAGCACACTGGGGACCTGAGGCCGCCTGGGGGCGCTCCCCCACAGCCACCAGGCCTGGCCCTGCACTGCCTAAGGGAGGGGCGCTCACCCCCAGCCTCTAGGGAAGCCTGAGCCCCCTCGGGCCAGGGCTGCTCCCCGCCACGCCACCCACTCAGGGCTGCCTGAGCACTGCCGGGTGAGGGGCGCTCACCCACAGGACCCAGAGCAGCCTGAGCGCTGGGGGGCTGAGGGTGCTCCCCCGCAGGAACCCTGGACAATGAGCTCAGGTGGGAGAGGGGCGCTCGCCCACAGGGCTCAGAGTCCAGGTCACCTTTTGCAGAGGATCCCTGGGCCCCTTGTCCCCAGTTACCTGGGCCAGGGTGGGACAGTGGCGCCCTCTCACTGGTCTCAGCAGTGCCTCCAAGATGGAGGGGAGATGTCCTTTGCCAAATGTCCCACCATCCTGCCCAGGAGGAGGGCGCGGCTCCTGATCCAGAGGTCCCACAGGGTTCTTCCCTGGGGCCAAGATAGCGCCTGGTGGCGCTTGCCTGCTGTCCGGGGCCCCAGTGGAGATGTGCTCACAGCCTGGGAAATTGGCCCTGCATCCACTGGTCCCCGGGACCTCCGCAATCCCGGGCGCGTGCCAGGCGTGCAGGGGAGCACAGCCCCAGGGGCAGAAAGGCCAAGAAATGGTGGGTCAGGCGGGATGGATCCCGGTCCTTGGGTGTGCCCTTGGAGTTGAGATGCCCTCACGGTGAGTATTCTTGGGCTCGCAGGTTTTGTGGACCAGCGTGCCTGAAGGGCCACAGCAAAGGCCAAAGGCCCAGCAGAGTGTGGGCCAAGAGCAAGTGTCCGCGGTGCCCTCCATGTTTCCCAGGTGGCCTTGACAGGGACGCTTCACCCCTCAGGCCAAAGAGGGTGTCCCAGCCTGGGAGGGAGTGACCCCAGCACCCACACAGTGCGCTCCCCAGGCACCATGGGGCATTGGAGTTCTGAGGAGCCTGGGCCCTGGCGGGCCAGGGGCGCTCACCACCTGGCCCAGGGCAGACAGAACACTGGGGAGGGAGGGGCACCACCCGCGCAGGCCCCAGAGGAGACCCCCTGAGCACTGCTGGGCGAGGGGCGCTCACCCACAGGACCCAGAGGGGACTGAGCCCTGGGCGGGGGGCGCGGGGGGCGGCGCTGGGCCTCAGGACACAGGGGAGCCTGGGGACCTGCGGGGGAGGGGCGGTCACCCGCAAGCCCCAGAGCTCACTGGTCCTTAGGGCTCCTGGGGGGCTCACCCAGGAGACCCGGGCGCACCGAGGACCCTCGGGCGAGGGGCGCTCACCCGCAGGCCCCCGGAGGACAGGGAAGCCTCCTGGGCCCCCACCCCCACCCCCGCAAGACAGGCGCTTGCCTGCCCGCAGGACCCTGAGGACACTGGGCGCCGATGGGCGAGGGGCGCTCACCCAAAGGCCGCAGTGCAGCAGCAATGCCAGTGTCCCAGGAGCCCTCCCCAAGCAGGATCTTGGGGACAGGGAACAGGGCTGGGACCCGCGGTGGGGACCTCGCACCCGCAGCACCCCCAAGAGCACACTGAGCACTGCAGGGCGAGGGGCGCACACCAGCATGGCCCAGAGCACACTGGGGACCTGAGGCCGCCTGGGGGCGCTCCCCCACAGCGACCAGGCCTGGCCCTGCACTGCCTAAGGGAGGGGCGCTCACCCCCAGCCTCTAGGGAAGCCTGAGCCCCCTTGGCCCAGGGCTGCTCCCCGCCCCGCCACCCACTCAGGGCTGCCTGAGCATTGCCAGGAGAGGGGCGCTCACCCACAGGACCCAGAGCAGCCTGAGTGCTGGGGGGCTGAGGGTGCTCCCCCGCAGGAACCCTGGACAATGAGCTCAGGTGGGAGAGGGGCGCTCGCCCACAGGGCTTAGAGTCCAGGTCACCTTTTGCAGAGGATCCCTCGGCCCTGTGTCCCCAGTTACCTGGGTCAGGGTGGGACAGTGGCGCCCTCTCACTGGTCTCAGCAGTGCCTCCAAGATGGAGGGGAGATGTCCTTTGCCAAATGTCCCACCATCCTGCCCAGGAGGAGGGCGTGGCTCCTGATCCAGAGGTCCCACAGGGTTCTTCCCTGGGGCCAAGATAGCACCTGGTGGCGCTTGCCTGCTGTCCGGGGCCCCAGTGGAGATGTGCTCACAGCCTGGGAAATTGGCCCTGCATCCACTGGTCCCAGGGACCTCCGCAATCCCGGGCACGTGCCAGGCGTGCACGGGAGCACAGCCCCAGGGGCAGAAAGGCCAAGAATTGGTGAGTCAGGCGGGATGGATCCCGGTACTTGGGTGTGCCCTTGGAGTTGAGATGCCCTCACGGTGAGTATTCTTGGGCTCGTAGGTTTTGTGGACCAGCGTGCCTCAAGGGCCACAGCAAAGGCCAAAGGCCCAGCAGAGTGTGGGTCAAGAGCAAGTGTCCGCGGTGCCCTCCAAGTTTCCCAGGTGGCCTTGACAGGGACGCTTCACCCCTCAGGCCAAAGAGGGTGTCCCAGCCTGGGAGGGAGTGACGCCTGCACCCACACAGTGCGCTCCCCAGGCACCAGGGGGCATTGGAGTTCAGAGGAGCCTGGGCCCTGGCGGGCCAGGGGCGCTCACCACCTGGCCCATGGCAGACAGAGCACTGGGGAGGGAGGGGCACCACCCGCGCAGGCCCCAGAGGAGACTCCCTGGGCACTGCTGGGCGAGGGGCGACACCCACAGGACCCAGAGGGGACTGAGCCCTGGGCGGACGGGCGCTGGCCTCAGGACACAGGGGAGCCTGGGGACCTGCGGGGGAGGGGCGGTCACCCGCAAGCCCCAGAGCTCACTGGTCCTTAGGGCTCCTGGGGGGCTCACCCAGGAGACCCGGGCGCACCGAGGACCCTCGGGCGAGGGGCGCTCACCCGCAGGCCCCCGGAGGACAGGGAAGCCTCCTGGGCCCCCACCCCCACCCCCGCAAGACAGGCGCTTGCCTGCCCGCAGGACCCTGAGGACACTGGGCGCCGATGGGCGAGGGGCGCTCACCCAAAGGCCGCAGTGCAGCAGCAATGCCAGTGTCCCAGGAGCCCTCCCCAAGCAGGATCTTGGGGACAGGGAACAGGGCTGGGACCCGCGGTGGGGACCTCGCACCCGCAGCACCCCCAAGAGCACACTGAGCACTGCAGGGCGAGGGGCGCTCACCAGCATGGCCCAGAGCACACTGGGGACCTGAGGCCGCCTGGGGGCGCTCCCCCACAGCCACCAGGCCTGGCCCTGCACTGCCTAAGGGAGGGGCGCTCACCCCCAGCCTCTAGGGAAGCCTGAGCCCCCTCGGGCCAGGGCTGCTCCCCGCCACGCCACCCACTCAGGGCTGCCTGAGCACTGCCGGGTGAGGGGCGCTCACCCACAGGACCCAGAGCAGCCTGAGCGCTGGGGGGCTGAGGGTGCTCCCCCGCAGGAACCCTGGACAATGAGCTCAGGTGGGAGAGGGGCGCTCGCCCACAGGGCTCAGAGTCCAGGTCACCTTTTGCAGAGGATCCCTGGGCCCCTTGTCCCCAGTTACCTGGGCCAGGGTGGGACAGTGGCGCCCTCTCACTGGTCTCAGCAGTGCCTCCAAGATGGAGGGGAGATGTCCTTTGCCAAATGTCCCACCATCCTGCCCAGGAGGAGGGCGCGGCTCCTGATCCAGAGGTCCCACAGGGTTCTTCCCTGGGGCCAAGATAGCGCCTGGTGGCGCTTGCCTGCTGTCCGGGGCCCCAGTGGAGATGTGCTCACAGCCTGGGAAATTGGCCCTGCATCCACTGGTCCCCGGGACCTCCGCAATCCCGGGCGCGTGCCAGGCGTGCAGGGGAGCACAGCCCCAGGGGCAGAAAGGCCAAGAAATGGTGGGTCAGGCGGGATGGATCCCGGTCCTTGGGTGTGCCCTTGGAGTTGAGATGCCCTCACGGTGAGTATTCTTGGGCTTGCAGGTTTTGTGGACCAGCGTGCCTGAAGGGCCACAGCAAAGGCCAAAGGCCCAGCAGAGTGTGGGCCAAGAGCAAGTGTCCGCGGTGCCCTCCATGTTTCCCAGGTGGCCTTGACAGGGACGCTTCACCCCTCAGGCCAAAGAGGGTGTCCCAGCCTGGGAGGGAGTGACCCCAGCACCCACACAGTGCGCTCCCCAGGCACCATGGGGCATTGGAGTTCTGAGGAGCCTGGGCCCTGGCGGGCCAGGGGCGCTCACCACCTGGCCCAGGGCAGACAGAACACTGGGGAGGGAGGGGCACCACCCGCGCAGGCCCCAGAGGAGACCCCCTGAGCACTGCTGGGCGAGGGGCGCTCACCCACAGGACCCAGAGGGGACTGAGCCCTGGGCGGGGGGCGCGGGGGGGGGCGCTGGGCCTCAGGACACAGGGGAGCCTGGGGACCTGCGGGGGAGGGGCGGTCACCCGCAAGCCCCAGAGCTCACTGGTCCTTAGGGCTCCTGGGGGGCTCACCCAGGAGACCCGGGCGCACCGAGGACCCTCGGGCGAGGGGCGCTCACCCGCAGGCCCCCGGAGGACAGGGAAGCCTCCTGGGCCCCCACCCCCACCCCCGCAAGACAGGCGCTTGCCTGCCCGCAGGACCCTGAGGACACTGGGCGCCGATGGGCGAGGGGCGCTCACCCAAAGGCCGCAGTGCAGCAGCAATGCCAGTGTCCCAGGAGCCCTCCCCAAGCAGGATCTTGGGGACAGGGAACAGGGCTGGGACCCGCGGTGGGGACCTCGCACCCGCAGCACCCCCAAGAGCACACTGAGCACTGCAGGGCGAGGGGCGCACACCAGCATGGCCCAGAGCACACTGGGGACCTGAGGCCGCCTGGGGGCGCTCCCCCACAGCGACCAGGCCTGGCCCTGCACTGCCTAAGGGAGGGGCGCTCACCCCCAGCCTCTAGGGAAGCCTGAGCCCCCTTGGCCCAGGGCTGCTCCCCGCCCCGCCACCCACTCAGGGCTGCCTGAGCATTGCCAGGAGAGGGGCGCTCACCCACAGGACCCAGAGCAGCCTGAGTGCTGGGGGGCTGAGGGTGCTCCCCCGCAGGAACCCTGGACAATGAGCTCAGGTGGGAGAGGGGCGCTCGCCCACAGGGCTCAGAGTCCAGGTCACCTTTTGCAGAGGATCCCTCGGCCCTGTGTCCCCAGTTACCTGGGTCAGGGTGGGACAGTGGCGCCCTCTCACTGGTCTCAGCAGTGCCTCCAAGATGGAGGGGAGATGTCCTTTGCCAAATGTCCCACCATCCTGCCCAGGAGGAGGGCGCGGCTCCTGATCCAGAGGTCCCACAGGGTTCTTCCCTGGGGCCAAGATAGCACCTGGTGGCGCTTGCCTGCTGTCCGGGGCCCCAGTGGAGATGTGCTCACAGCCTGGGAAATTGGCCCTGCATCCACTGGTCCCCGGGACCTCCGCAATCCCGGGCACGTGCCAGGCGTGCACGGGAGCACAGCCCCAGGGGCAGAAAGGCCAAGAATTGGTGAGTCAGGCGGGATGGATCCCGGTCCTTGGGTGTGCCCTTGGAGTTGAGATGCCCTCACGGTGAGTATTTTTGGGCTCCTAGGTTTTGTGGACCAGCGTGCCTGAAGGGCCACAGCAAAGGCCAAAGGCCCAGCAGAGTGTGGGTCAAGAGCAAGTGTCCGCGGTGCCCTCCAAGTTTCCCAGGTGGCCTTGACAGGGACGCTTCACCCCTCAGGCCAAAGAGGGTGTCCCAGCCTGGGAGGGAGTGACCCCAGCACCCACACAGTGCGCTCCCCAGGCACCAGGGGGCATTGGAGTTCAGAGGAGCCTGGGCCCTGGCGGGCCAGGGGCGCTCACCACCTGGCCCAGGGCAGACAGAACACTGGGGAGGGAGGGGCACCACCCGCGCAGGCCCCAGAGGAGACTCCCTGGGCACTGCTGGGCGAGGGGCGACACCCACAGGACCCAGAGGGGACTGAGCCCTGGGCGGACGGGCGCTGGCCTCAGGACACAGGGGAGCCTGGGGACCTGCGGGGGAGGGGCGGTCACCCGCAAGCCCCAGAGCTCACTGGTCCTTAGGGCTCCTGGGGGGCTCACCCAGGAGACCCGGGCGCACCGAGGACCCTCGGGCGAGGGGCGCTCACCCGCAGGCCCCCGGAGGACAGGGAAGCCTCCTGGGCCCCCACCCCCACCCCCGCAAGACAGGTGCTTGCCTGCCGGCAGGACCCTGAGGACACTGGGCGCCGATGGGCGAGGGGCGCTCACCCAAAGGCCGCAGTGCAGCAGCAATGCCAGTGTCCCAGGAGCCCTCCCCAAGCAGGATCTTGGGGACAGGGAACAGGGCTGGGACCCGCGGTGGGGACCTCGCACCCGCAGAACCCCCAAGAGCACACTGAGCACTGCAGGGCGAGGGGCGCACACCAGCATGGCCCAGAGCACACTGGGGACCTGAGGCCGCCTGGGGGCGCTCCCCCACAGCCACCAGGCCTGGCCCTGCACTGCCTAAGGGAGGGGCGCTCACCCCCAGCCTCTAGGGAAGCCTGAGCCCCCTCGGGCCAGGGCTGCTCCCCGCCACGCCACCCACTCAGGGCTGCCTGAGCACTGCCGGGTGAGGGGCGCTCACCCACAGGACCCAGAGCAGCCTGAGCGCTGGGGGGCTGAGGGTGCTCCCCCGCAGGAACCCTGGACAATGAGCTCAGGTGGGAGAGGGGCGCTCGCCCACAGGGCTCAGAGTCCAGGTCACCTTTTGCAGAGGATCCCTGGGCCCCTTGTCCCCAGTTACCTGGGCCATGGTGGGACAGTGGCGCCCTCTCACTGGTCTCAGCAGTGCCTCCAAGATGGAGGGGAGATGTCCTTTGCCAAATGTCCCACCATCCTGCCCAGGAGGAGGGCGCGGCTCCTGATCCAGAGGTCCCACAGGGTTCTTCCCTGGGGCCAAGATAGCGCCTGGTGGCGCTTGCCTGCTGTCCGGGGCCCCAGTGGAGATGTGCTCACAGCCTGGGAAATTGGCCCTGCATCCACTGGTCCCCGGGACCTCCGCAATCCCGGGCGCGTGCCAGGCGTGCAGGGGAGCACAGCCCCAGGGGCAGAAAGGCCAAGAAATGGTGGGTCAGGCGGGATGGATCCCGGTCCTTGGGTGTGCCCTTGGAGTTGAGATGCCCTCACGGTGAGTATTCTTGGGCTCGCAGGTTTTGTGGACCAGCGTGCCTGAAGGGCCACAGCAAAGGCCAAAGGCCCAGCAGAGTGTGGGCCAAGAGCAAGTGTCCGCGGTGCCCTCCATGTTTCCCAGGTGGCCTTGACAGGGACGCTTCACCCCTCAGGCCAAAGAGGGTGTCCCAGCCTGGGAGGGAGTGACCCCAGCACCCACACAGTGCGCTCCCCAGGCACCATGGGGCATTGGAGTTCTGAGGAGCCTGGGCCCTGGCGGGCCAGGGGCGCTCACCACCTGGCCCAGGGCAGACAGAACACTGGGGAGGGAGGGGCACCACCCGCGCAGGCCCCAGAGGAGACCCCCTGAGCACTGCTGGGCGAGGGGCGCTCACCCACAGGACCCAGAGGGGACTGAGCCCTGGGCGGGGGGCGCGGGGGGGGGGCGCTGGGCCTCAGGACACAGGGGAGCCTGGGGACCTGCGGGGGAGGGGCGGTCACCCGCAAGCCCCAGAGCTCACTGGTCCTTAGGGCTCCTGGGGGGCTCACCCAGGAGACCCGGGCGCACCGAGGACCCTCGGGCGAGGGGCGCTCACCCGCAGGCCCCCGGAGGACAGGGAAGCCTCCTGGGCCCCCACCCCCACCCCCGCAAGACAGGCGCTTGCCTGCCCGCAGGACCCTGAGGACACTGGGCGCCGATGGGCGAGGGGCGCTCACCCAAAGGCCGCAGTGCAGCAGCAATGCCAGTGTCCCAGGAGCCCTCCCCAAGCAGGATCTTGGGGACAGGGAACAGGGCTGGGACCCGCGGTGGGGACCTCGCACCCGCAGAACCCCCAAGAGCACACTGAGCACTGCAGGGCGAGGGGCGCACACCAGCATGGCCCAGAGCACACTGGGGACCTGAGGCCGCCTGGGGGCGCTCCCCCACAGCCACCAGGCCTGGCCCTGCATTGCCTAAGGGAGGGGCGCTCACCCCCAGCCTCTAGGGAAGCCTGAGCCCCCTCGGGCCAGGGCTGCTCCCCGCCACGCCACCCACTCAGGGCTGCCTGAGCACTGCCGGGTGAGGGGCGCTCACCCACAGGACCCAGAGCAGCCTGAGCGCTGGGGGGCTGAGGGTGCTCCCCCGCAGGAACCCTGGACAATGAGCTCAGGTGGGAGAGGGGCGCTCGCCCACAGGGCTCAGAGTCCAGGTCACCTTTTGCAGAGGATCCCTGGGCCCCTTGTCCCCAGTTACCTGGGCCAGGGTGGGACAGTGGCGCCCTCTCACTGGTCTCAGCAGTGCCTCCAAGATGGAGGGGAGATGTCCTTTGCCAAATGTCCCACCATCCTGCCCAGGAGGAGGGCGCGGCTCCTGATCCAGAGGTCCCACAGGGTTCTTCCCTGGGGCCAAGATAGCGCCTGGTGGCGCTTGCCTGCTGTCCGGGGCCCCAGTGGAGATGTGCTCACAGCCTGGGAAATTGGCCCTGCATCCACTGGTCCCCGGGACCTCCGCAATCCCGGGCGCGTGCCAGGCGTGCAGGGGAGCACAGCCCCAGGGGCAGAAAGGCCAAGAAATGGTGGGTCAGGCGGGATGGATCCCGGTCCTTGGGTGTGCCCTTGGAGTTGAGATGCCCTCACGGTGAGTATTCTTGGGCTCGCAGGTTTTGTGGACCAGCGTGCCTGAAGGGCCACAGCAAAGGCCAAAGGCCCAGCAGAGTGTGGGCCAAGAGCAAGTGTCCGCGGTGCCCTCCATGTTTCCCAGGTGGCCTTGACAGGGACGCTTCACCCCTCAGTCCAAAGAGGGTGTCCCAGCCTGGGAGGGAGTGACCCCAGCACCCACACAGTGCGCTCCCCAGGCACCATGGGGCATTGGAGTTCTGAGGAGCCTGGGCCCTGGCGGGCCAGGGGCGCTCACCACCTGGCCCAGGGCAGACAGAACACTGGGGAGGGAGGGGCACCACCCGCGCAGGCCCCAGAGGAGACCCCCTGAGCACTGCTGGGCGAGGGGCGCTCACCCACAGGACCCAGAGGGGACTGAGCCCTGGGCGGGGGGCGCGGGGGGGGGGGCGCTGGGCCTCAGGACACAGGGGAGCCTGGGGACCTGCGGGGGAGGGGCGGTCACCCGCAAGCCCCAGAGCTCACTGGTCCTTAGGGCTCCTGGGGGGCTCACCCAGGAGACCCGGGCGCACCGAGGACCCTCGGGCGAGGGGCGCTCACCCGCAGGCCCCCGGAGGACAGGGAAGCCTCCTGGGCCCCCACCCCCACCCCCGCAAGACAGGCGCTTGCCTGCCCGCAGGACCCTGAGGACACTGGGCGCCGATGGGCGAGGGGCGCTCACCCAAAGGCCGCAGTGCAGCAGCAATGCCAGTGTCCCAGGAGCCCTCCCCAAGCAGGATCTTGGGGACAGGGAACAGGGCTGGGACCCGCGGTGGGGACCTCGCACCCGCAGAACCCCCAAGAGCACACTGAGCACTGCAGGGCGAGGGGCGCTCACCAGCATGGCCCAGAGCACACTGGGGACCTGAGGCCGCCTGGGGGCGCTCCCCCACAGCCACCAGGCCTGGCCCTGCACTGCCTAAGGGAGGGGCGCTCACCCCCAGCCTCTAGGGAAGCCTGAGCCCCCTCGGGCCAGGGCTGCTCCCCGCCACGCCACCCACTCAGGGCTGCCTGAGCACTGCCGGGTGAGGGGCGCTCACCCACAGGACCCAGAGCAGCCTGAGCGCTGGGGGGCTGAGGGTGCTCCCCCGCAGGAACCCTGGACAATGAGCTCAGGTGGGAGAGGGGCGCTCGCCCACAGGGCTCAGAGTCCAGGTCACCTTTTGCAGAGGATCCCTGGGCCCCTTGTCCCCAGTTACCTGGGCCAGGGTGGGACAGTGGCGCCCTCTCACTGGTCTCAGCAGTGCCTCCAAGATGGAGGGGAGATGTCCTTTGCCAAATGTCCCACCATCCTGCCCAGGAGGAGGGCGCGGCTCCTGATCCAGAGGTCCCACAGGGTTCTTCCCTGGGGCCAAGATAGCGCCTGGTGGCGCTTGCCTGCTGTCCGGGGCCCCAGTGGAGATGTGCTCACAGCCTGGGAAATTGGCCCTGCATCCACTGGTCCCCGGGACCTCCGCAATCCCGGGCGCGTGCCAGGCGTGCAGGGGAGCACAGCCCCAGGGGCAGAAAGGCCAAGAAATGGTGGGTCAGGCGGGATGGATCCCGGTCCTTGGGTGTGCCCTTGGAGTTGAGATGCCCTCACGGTGAGTATTCTTGGGCTCGCAGGTTTTGTGGACCAGCGTGCCTGAAGGGCCACAGCAAAGGCCAAAGGCCCAGCAGAGTGTGGGCCAAGAGCAAGTGTCCGCGGTGCCCTCCATGTTTCCCAGGTGGCCTTGACAGGGACGCTTCACCCCTCAGTCCAAAGAGGGTGTCCCAGCCTGGGAGGGAGTGACCCCAGCACCCACACAGTGCGCTCCCCAGGCACCATGGGGCATTGGAGTTCTGAGGAGCCTGGGCCCTGGCGGGCCAGGGGCGCTCACCACCTGGCCCAGGGCAGACAGAACACTGGGGAGGGAGGGGCACCACCCGCGCAGGCCCCAGAGGAGACCCCCTGAGCACTGCTGGGCGAGGGGCGCTCACCCACAGGACCCAGAGAAGACTGAGCCCTGGGCGGGGGGCGCGGGGGGGGGCGCTGGGCCTCAGGACACAGGGGAGCCTGGGGACCTGCGGGGGAGGGGCGGTCACCCGCAAGCCCCAGAGCTCACTGGTCCTTAGGGCTCCTGGGGGGCTCACCCAGGAGACCCGGGCGCACCGAGGACCCTCGGGCGAGGGGCGCTCACCCGCAGGCCCCCGGAGGACAGGGAAGCCTCCTGGGCCCCCACCCCCACCCCCGCAAGACAGGCGCTTGCCTGCCCGCAGGACCCTGAGGACACTGGGCGCCGATGGGCGAGGGGCGCTCACCCAAAGGCCGCAGTGCAGCAGCAATGCCAGTGTCCCAGGAGCCCTCCCCAAGCAGGATCTTGGGGACAGGGAACAGGGCTGGGACCCGCGGTGGGGACCTCGCACCCGCAGAACCCCCAAGAGCACACTGAGCACTGCAGGGCGAGGGGCGCTCACCAGCATGGCCCAGAGCACACTGGGGACCTGAGGCCGCCTGGGGGCGCTCCCCCACAGCCACCAGGCCTGGCCCTGCACTGCCTAAGGGAGGGGCGCTCACCCCCAGCCTCTAGGGAAGCCTGAGCCCCCTCGGGCCAGGGCTGCTCCCCGCCACGCCACCCACTTAGGGCTGCCTGAGCACTGCCGGGTGAGGGGCGCTCACCCACAGGACCCAGAGCAGCCTGAGCGCTGGGGGGCTGAGGGTGCTCCCCCGCAGGAACCCTGGACAATGAGCTCAGGTGGGAGAGGGGCGCTCGCCCACAGGGCTCAGAGTCCAGGTCACCTTTTGCAGAGGATCCCTGGGCCCCTTGTCCCCAGTTACCTGGGCCAGGGTGGGACAGTGGCGCCCTCTCACTGGTCTCAGCAGTGCCTCCAAGATGGAGGGGAGATGTCCTTTGCCAAATGTCCCACCATCCTGCCCAGGAGGAGGGCGCGGCTCCTGATCCAGAGGTCCCACAGGGTTCTTCCCTGGGGCCAAGATAGCGCCTGGTGGCGCTTGCCTGCTGTCCGGGGCCCCAGTGGAGATGTGCTCACAGCCTGGGAAATTGGCCCTGCATCCACTGGTCCCCGGGACCTCCGCAATCCCGGGCGCGTGCCAGGCGTGCAGGGGAGCACAGCCCCAGGGGCAGAAAGGCCAAGAAATGGTGGGTCAGGCGGGATGGATCCCGGTCCTTGGGTGTGCCCTTGGAGTTGAGATGCCCTCACGGTGAGTATTCTTGGGCTCGCAGGTTTTGTGGACCAGCGTGCCTGAAGGGCCACAGCAAAGGCCAAAGGCCCAGCAGAGTGTGGGCCAAGAGCAAGTGTCCGCGGTGCCCTCCATGTTTCCCAGGTGGCCTTTACAGGGACGCTTCACCCCTCAGTCCAAAGAGGGTGTCCCAGCCTGGGAGGGAGTGACCCCAGCACCCACACAGTGCGCTCCCCAGGCACCATGGGGCATTGGAGTTCTGAGGAGCCTGGGCCCTGGCGGGCCAGGGGCGCTCACCACCTGGCCCAGGGCAGACAGAACACTGGGGAGGGAGGGGCACCACCCGCGCAGGCCCCAGAGGAGACCCCCTGAGCACTGCTGGGCGAGGGGCGCTCACCCACAGGACCCAGAGGGGACTGAGCCCTGGGCGGGGGGCGCGGGGGGGGGCGCTGGGCCTCAGGACACAGGGGAGCCTGGGGACCTGCGGGGGAGGGGCGGTCACCCGCAAGCCCCAGAGCTCACTGGTCCTTAGGGCTCCTGGGGGGCTCACCCAGGAGACCCGGGCGCACCGAGGACCCTCGGGCGAGGGGCGCTCACCCGCACGCCCCCGGAGGACAGGGAAGCCTCCTGGGCCCCCACCCCCACCCCCGCAAGACAGGCGCTTGCCTGCCCGCAGGACCCTGAGGACACTGGGCGCCGATGGGCGAGGGGCGCTCACCCAAAGGCCGCAGTGCAGCAGCAATGCCAGTGTCCCAGGAGCCCTCCCCAAGCAGGATCTTGGGGACAGGGAACAGGGCTGGGACCCGCGGTGGGGACCTCGCACCCGCAGAACCCCCAAGAGCACACTGAGCACTGCAGGGCGAGGGGCGCTCACCAGCATGGCCCAGAGCACACTGGGGAACTGAGGCCGCCTGGGGGCGCTCTCCCACAGCCACCAGGCCTGGCCCTGCACTGCCTAAGGGAGGGGCGCTCACCCCCAGCCTCTAGGGAAGCCTGAGCCCCCTCGGGCCAGGGCTGCTCCCCGCCACGCCACCCACTCAGGGCTGCCTGAGCACTGCCGGGTGAGGGGCGCTCACCCACAGGACCCAGAGCAGCCTGAGCGCTGGGGGGCTGAGGGTGCTCCCCCGCAGGAACCCTGGACAATGAGCTCAGGTGGGAGAGGGGCGCTCGCCCACAGGGCTCAGAGTCCAGGTCACCTTTTGCAGAGGATCCCTGGGCCCCTTGTCCCCAGTTACCTGGGCCAGGGTGGGACAGTGGCGCCCTCTCACTGGTCTCAGCAGTGCCTCCAAGATGGAGGGGAGATGTCCTTTGCCAAATGTCCCACCATCCTGCCCAGGAGGAGGGCGCGGCTCCTGATCCAGAGGTCCCACAGGGTTCTTCCCTGGGGCCAAGATAGCGCCTGGTGGCGCTTGCCTGCTGTCCGGGGCCCCAGTGGAGATGTGCTCACAGCCTGGGAAATTGGCCCTGCATCCACTGGTCCCCGGGACCTCCGCAATCCCGGGCGCGTGCCAGGCGTGCAGGGGAGCACAGCCCCAGGGGCAGAAAGGCCAAGAAATGGTGGGTCAGGCGGGATGGATCCCGGTCCTTGGGTGTGCCCTTGGAGTTGAGATGCCCTCACGGTGAGTATTCTTGGGCTCGCAGGTTTTGTGGACCAGCGTGCCTGAAGGGCCACAGCAAAGGCCAAAGGCCCAGCAGAGTGTGGGCCAAGAGCAAGTGTCCGCGGTGCCCTCCATGTTTCCCAGGTGGCCTTGACAGGGACGCTTCACCCCTCAGGCCAAAGAGGGTGTCCCAGCCTGGGAGGGAGTGACCCCAGCACCCACACAGTGCGCTCCCCAGGCACCATGGGGCATTGGAGTTCTGAGGAGCCTGGGCCCTGGCGGGCCAGGGGCGCTCACCACCTGGCCCAGGGCAGACAGAACACTGGGGAGGGAGGGGCACCACCCGCGCAGGCCCCAGAGGAGACCCCCTGAGCACTGCTGGGCGAGGGGCGCACACCCACAGGACCCAGAGGGGACTGAGCCCTGGGCGGGGGGCGCGGGGGGGGGCGCTGGGCCTCAGGACACAGGGGAGCCTGGGGACCTGCGGGGGAGGGGCGGTCACCCGCAAGCCCCAGAGCTCACTGGTCCTTAGGGCTCCTGGGGGGCTCACCCAGGAGACCCGGGCGCACCGAGGACCCTCGGGCGAGGGGCGCTCACCCGCAGGCCCCCGGAGGACAGGGAAGCCTCCTGGGCCCCCACCCCCACCCCCGCAAGACAGGCGCTTGCCTGCCCGCAGGACCCTGAGGACACTGGGCGCCGATGGGCGAGGGGCGCTCACCCAAAGGCCGCAGTGCAGCAGCAATGCCAGTGTCCCAGGAGCCCTCCCCAAGCAGGATCTTGGGGACAGGGAACAGGGCTGGGACCCGCGGTGGGGACCTCGCACCCGCAGAACCCCCAAGAGCACACTGAGCACTGCAGGGCGAGGGGCGCTCACCAGCATGGCCCAGAGCACACTGGGGACCTGAGGCCGCCTGGGGGCGCTCCCCCACAGCCACCAGGCCTGGCCCTGCACTGCCTAAGGGAGGGGCGCTCACCCCCAGCCTCTAGGGAAGCCTGAGCCCCCTCGGGCCAGGGCTGCTCCCCGCCACGCCACCCACTCAGGGCTGCCTGAGCACTGCCGGGTGAGGGGCGCTCACCCACAGGACCCAGAGCAGCCTGAGCGCTGGGGGGCTGAGGGTGCTCCCCCGCAGGAACCCTGGACAATGAGCTCAGGTGGGAGAGGGGCGCTCGCCCACAGGGCTCAGAGTCCAGGTCACCTTTTGCAGAGGATCCCTGGGCCCCTTGTCCCCAGTTACCTGGGCCAGGGTGGGACAGTGGCGCCCTCTCACTGGTCTCAGCAGTGCCTCCAAGATGGAGGGGAGATGTCCTTTGCCAAATGTCCCACCATCCTGCCCAGGAGGAGGGCGCGGCTCCTGATCCAGAGGTCCCACAGGGTTCTTCCCTGGGGCCAAGATAGCGCCTGGTGGCGCTTGCCTGCTGTCCGGGGCCCCAGTGGAGATGTGCTCACAGCCTGGGAAATTGGCCCTGCATCCACTGGTCCCCGGGACCTCCGCAATCCCGGGCGCGTGCCAGGCGTGCAGGGGAGCACAGCCCCAGGGGCAGAAAGGCCAAGAAATGGTGGGTCAGGCGGGATGGATCCCGGTCCTTGGGTGTGCCCTTGGAGTTGAGATGCCCTCACGGTGAGTATTCTTGGGCTCGCAGGTTTTGTGGACCAGCGTGCCTGAAGGGCCACAGCAAAGGCCAAAGGCCCAGCAGAGTGTGGGCCAAGAGCAAGTGTCCGCGGTGCCCTCCATGTTTCCCAGGTGGCCTTGACAGGGACGCTTCACCCCTCAGGCCAAAGAGGGTGTCCCAGCCTGGGAGGGAGTGACCCCAGCACCCACACAGTGCGCTCCCCAGGCACCATGGGGCATTGGAGTTCTGAGGAGCCTGGGTCCTGGCGGGCCAGGGGCGCTCACCACCTGGCCCAGGGCAGACAGAACACTGGGGAGGGAGGGGCACCACCCGCGCAGGCCCCAGAGGAGACCCCCTGAGCACTGCTGGGCGAGGGGCGCTCACCCACAGGACCCAGAGGGGACTGAGCCCTGGGCGGGGGGCGCGGGGGGGGGCGCTGGGCCTCAGGACACAGGGGAGCCTGGGGACCTGCGGGGGAGGGGCGGTCACCCGCAAGCCCCAGAGCTCACTGGTCCTTAGGGCTCCTGGGGGGCTCACCCAGGAGACCCGGGCGCACCGAGGACCCTCGGTCGAGGGGCGCTCACCCGCAGGCCCCCGGAGGACAGGGAAGCCTCCTGGGCCCCCACCCCCACCCCCGCAAGACAGGCGCTTGCCTGCCCGCAGGACCCTGAGGACACTGGGCGCCGATGGGCGAGGGGCGCTCACCCAAAGGCCGCAGTGCAGCAGCAATGCCAGTGTCCCAGGAGCCCTCCCCAAGCAGGATCTTGGGGACAGGGAACAGGGCTGGGACCCGCGGTGGGGACCTCGCACCCGCAGAACCCCCAAGAGCACACTGAGCACTGCAGGGCGAGGGGCGCTCACCAGCATGGCCCAGAGCACACTGGGGACCTGAGGCCGCCTGGGGGCGCTCCCCCACAGCCACCAGGCCTGGCCCTGCACTGCCTAAGGGAGGGGCGCTCACCCCCAGCCTCTAGGGAAGCCTGAGCCCCCTCGGGCCAGGGCTGCTCCCCGCCACGCCACCCACTCAGGGCTGCCTGAGCACTGCCGGGTGAGGGGCGCTCACCCACAGGACCCAGAGCAGCCTGAGCGCTGGGGGGCTGAGGGTGCTCCCCCGCAGGAACCCTGGACAATGAGCTCAGGTGGGAGAGGGGCGCTCGCCCACAGGGCTCAGAGTCCAGGTCACCTTTTGCAGAGGATCCCTGGGCCCCTTGTCCCCAGTTACCTGGGCCAGGGTGGGACAGTGGCGCCCTCTCACTGGTCTCAGCAGTGCCTCCAAGATGGAGGGGAGATGTCCTTTGCCAAATGTCCCACCATCCTGCCCAGGAGGAGGGCGCGGCTCCTGATCCAGAGGTCCCACAGGGTTCTTCCCTGGGGCCAAGATAGCGCCTGGTGGCGCTTGCCTGCTGTCCGGGGCCCCAGTGGAGATGTGCTCACAGCCTGGGAAATTGGCCCTGCATCCACTGGTCCCCGGGACCTCCGCAATCCCGGGCGCGTGCCAGGCGTGCAGGGGAGCACAGCCCCAGGGGCAGAAAGGCCAAGAAATGGTGGGTCAGGCGGGATGGATCCCGGTCCTTGGGTGTGCCCTTGGAGTTGAGATGCCCTCACGGTGAGTATTCTTGGGCTCGCAGGTTTTGTGGACCAGCGTGCCTGAAGGGCCACAGCAAAGGCCAAAGGCCCAGCAGAGTGTGGGCCAAGAGCAAGTGTCCGCGGTGCCCTCCATGTTTCCCAGGTGGCCTTGACAGGGACGCTTCACCCCTCAGGCCAAAGAGGGTGTCCCAGCCTGGGAGGGAGTGACCCCAGCACCCACACAGTGCGCTCCCCAGGCACCATGGGGCATTGGAGTTCTGAGGAGCCTGGGCCCTGGCGGGCCAGGGGCGCTCACCACCTGGCCCAGGGCAGACAGAACACTGGGGAGGGAGGGGCACCACCCGCGCAGGCCCCAGAGGAGACCCCCTGAGCACTGCTGGGCGAGGGGCGCTCACCCACAGGACCCAGAGGGGACTGAGCCCTGGGCGGGGGGCGCGGGGGGGGGCGCTGGGCCTCAGGACACAGGGGAGCCTGGGGACCTGCGGGGGAGGGGCGGTCACCCGCAAGCCCCAGAGCTCACTGGTCCTTAGGGCTCCTGGGGGGCTCACCCAGGAGACCCGGGCGCACCGAGGACCCTCGGGCGAGGGGCGCTCACCCGCAGGCCCCCGGAGGACAGGGAAGCCTCCTGGGCCCCCACCCCCACCCCCGCAAGACAGGCGCTTGCCTGCCCGCAGGACCCTGAGGACACTGGGCGCTGATGGGCGAGGGGCGCTCACCCAAAGGCCGCAGTGCAGCAGCAATGCCAGTGTCCCAGGAGCCCTCCCCAAGCAGGATCTTGGGGACAGGGAACAGGGCTGGGACCCGCGGTGGGGACCTCGCACCCGCAGAACCCCCAAGAGCACACTGAGCACTGCAGGGCGAGGGGCGCTCACCAGCATGGCCCAGAGCACACTGGGGACCTGAGGCCGCCTGGGGGCGCTCCCCCACAGCCACCAGGCCTGGCCCTGCACTGCCTAAGGGAGGGGCGCTCACCCCCAGCCTCTAGGGAAGCCTGAGCCCCCTCGGGCCAGGGCTGCTCCCCGCCACGCCACCCACTCAGGGCTGCCTGAGCACTGCCGGGTGAGGGGCGCTCACCCACAGGACCCAGAGCAGCCTGAGCGCTGGGGGGCTGAGGGTGCTCCCCCGCAGGAACCCTGGACAATGAGCTCAGGTGGGAGAGGGGCGCTCGCCCACAGGGCTCAGAGTCCAGGTCACCTTTTGCAGAGGATCCCTGGGCCCCTTGTCCCCAGTTACCTGGGCCAGGGTGGGACAGTGGCGCCCTCTCACTGGTCTCAGCAGTGCCTCCAAGATGGAGGGGAGATGTCCTTTGCCAAATGTCCCACCATCCTGCCCAGGAGGAGGGCGCGGCTCCTGATCCAGAGGTCCCACAGGGTTCTTCCCTGGGGCCAAGATAGCGCCTGGTGGCGCTTGCCTGCTGTCCGGGGCCCCAGTGGAGATGTGCTCACAGCCTGGGAAATTGGCCCTGCATCCACTGGTCCCCGGGACCTCCGCAATCCCGGGCGCGTGCCAGGCGTGCAGGGGAGCACAGCCCCAGGGGCAGAAAGGCCAAGAAATGGTGGGTCAGGCGGGATGGATCCCGGTCCTTGGGTGTGCCCTTGGAGTTGAGATGCCCTCACGGTGAGTATTCTTGGGCTCACAGGTTTTGTGGACCAGCGTGCCTGAAGGGCCACAGCAAAGGCCAAAGGCCCAGCAGAGTGTGGGCCAAGAGCAAGTGTCCGCGGTGCCCTCCATGTTTCCCAGGTGGCCTTGACAGGGACGCTTCACCCCTCAGGCCAAAGAGGGTGTCCCAGCCTGGGAGGGAGTGACCCCAGCACCCACACAGTGCGCTCCCCAGGCACCATGGGGCATTGGAGTTCTGAGGAGCCTGGGCCCTGGCGGGCCAGGGGCGCTCACCACCTGGCCCAGGGCAGACAGAACACTGGGGAGGGAGGGGCACCACCCGCGCAGGCCCCAGAGGAGACCCCCTGAGCACTGCTGGGCGAGGGGCGCTCACCCACAGGACCCAGAGGGGACTGAGCCCTGGGCGGGGGGCGCGGGGGGGGGCGCTGGGCCTCAGGACACAGGGGAGCCTGGGGACCTGCGGGGGAGGGGCGGTCACCCGCAAGCCCCAGAGCTCACTGGTCCTTAGGGCTCCTGGGGGGCTCACCCAGGAGACCCGGGCGCACCGAGGACCCTCGGGCGAGGGGCGCTCACCCGCAGGCCCCCGGAGGACAGGGAAGCCTCCTGGGCCCCCACCCCCACCCCCGCAAGACAGGCGCTTGCCTGCCCGCAGGACCCTGAGGACACTGGGCGCCGATGGGCGAGGGGCGCTCACCCAAAGGCCGCAGTGCAGCAGCAATGCCAGTGTCCCAGGAGCCCTCCCCAAGCAGGATCTTGGGGACAGGGAACAGGGCTGGGACCCGCGGTGGGGACCTCGCACCCGCAGCACCCCCAAGAGCACACTGAGCACTGCAGGGCGAGGGGCGCACACCAGCATGGCCCAGAGCACACTGGGGACCTGAGGCCGCCTGGGGGCGCTCCCCCACAGCGACCAGGCCTGGCCCTGCACTGCCTAAGGGAGGGGCGCTCACCCCCAGCCTCTAGGGAAGCCTGAGCCCCCTTGGCCCAGGGCTGCTCCCCGCCCCGCCATCCACTCAGGGCTGCCTGAGCATTGCCAGGAGAGGGGCGCTCACCCACAGGACCCAGAGCAGCCTGAGTGCTGGGGGGCTGAGGGTGCTCCCCCGCAGGAACCCTGGACAATGAGCTCAGGTGGGAGAGGGGCGCTCGCCCACAGGGCTCAGAGTCCAGGTCACCTTTTGCAGAGGATCCCTCGGCCCTGTGTCCCCAGTTACCTGGGTCAGGGTGGGACAGTGGCGCCCTCTCACTGGTCTCAGCAGTGCCTCCAAGATGGAGGGGAGATGTCCTTTGCCAAATGTCCCACCATCCTGCCCAGGAGGAGGGCGCGGCTCCTGATCCAGAGGTCCCACAGGGTTCTTCCCTGGGGCCAAGATAGCGCCTGGTGGCGCTTGCCTGCTGTCCGGGGCCCCAGTGGAGATGTGCTCACAGCCTGGGAAATTGGCCCTGCATCCACTGGTCCCAGGGACCTCCGCAATCCCGGGCACTTGCCAGGCGTGCACGGGAGCACAGCCCCAGGGGCAGAAAGGCCAAGAAATGGTGGGTCAGGCGGGATGGATCCCGGTCCTTGGGTGTGCCCTTGGAGTTGAGATGCCCTCATGGTGAGTATTTTTGGGCTCGCAGGTTTTGTGGACCAGCGTGCCTGAAGGGCCACAGCAAAGGCCAAAGGCCCAGCAGAGTGTGGGCCAAGAGCAAGTGTCCGCGGTGCCCTCCATGTTTCCCAGGTGGCCTTGACAGGGACGCTTCACCCCTCAGGCCAAAGAGGGTGTCCCAGCCTGGGAGGGAGTGACGCCTGCACCCACACAGTGCGCTCCCCAGGCACCAGGGGGCATTGGAGTTCAGAGGAGCCTGGGCCCTGGCGGGCCAGGGGCGCTCACCACCTGGCCCAGGGCAGACAGAACACTGGGGAGGGAGGGGCACCACCCGCGCAGGCCCCAGAGGAGACTCCCTGGGCACTGCTGGGCGAGGGGCGACACCCACAGGACCCAGAGGGGACTGAGCCCTGGGCGGGGGGCGCGGGGGGGGGCGCTGGGCCTCAGGACACAGGGGAGCCTGGGGACCTGCGGGGGAGGGGCGGTCACCCGCAAGCCCCAGAGCTCACTGGTCCTTCGGGCTCCTGGGGGGCTCACCCAGGAGACCCGGGCGCACCGAGGACCCTCGGGCGAGGGGCGCTCACCCGCAGGCCCCCGGAGGACAGGGAAGCCTCCTGGGCCCCCACCCCCACCCCCGCAAGACAGGCGCTTGCCTGCCCGCAGGACCCTGAGGACACTGGGCGCCGATGGGCGAGGGGCGCTCACCCAAAGGCCGCAGTGCAGCAGCAATGCCAGTGTCCCAGGAGCCCTCCCCAAGCAGGATCTTGGGGACAGGGAACAGGGCTGGGACCCGCGGTGGGGACCTCGCACCCGCAGAACCCCCAAGAGCACACTGAGCACTGCAGGGCGAGGGGCGCTCACCAGCATGGCCCAGAGCACACTGGGGACCTGAGGCCGCCTGGGGGCGCTCCCCCACAGCCACCAGGCCTGGCCCTGCACTGCCTAAGGGAGGGGCGCTCACCCCCAGCCTCTAGGGAAGCCTGAGCCCCCTCGGGCCAGGGCTGCTCCCCGCCACGCCACCCACTCAGGGCTGCCTGAGCACTGCCGGGTGAGGGGCGCTCACCCACAGGACCCAGAGCAGCCTGAGCGCTGGGGGGCTGAGGGTGCTCCCCCGCAGGAACCCTGGACAATGAGCTCAGGTGGGAGAGGGGCGCTCGCCCACAGGGCTCAGAGTCCAGGTCACCTTTTGCAGAGGATCCCTGGGCCCCTTGTCCCCAGTTACCTGGGCCAGGGTGGGACAGTGGCGCCCTCTCACTGGTCTCAGCAGTGCCTCCAAGATGGAGGGGAGATGTCCTTTGCCAAATGTCCCACCATCCTGCCCAGGAGGAGGGCGCGGCTCCTGATCCAGAGGTCCCACAGGGTTCTTCCCTGGGGCCAAGATAGCGCCTGGTGGCGCTTGCCTGCTGTCCGGGGCCCCAGTGGAGATGTGCTCACAGCCTGGGAAATTGGCCCTGCATCCACTGGTCCCCGGGACCTCCGCAATCCCGGGCGCGTGCCAGGCGTGCAGGGGAGCACAGCCCCAGGGGCAGAAAGGCCAAGAAATGGTGGGTCAGGCGGGATGGATCCCGGTCCTTGGGTGTGCCCTTGGAGTTGAGATGCCCTCACGGTGAGTATTCTTGGGCTCGCAGGTTTTGTGGACCAGCGTGCCTGAAGGGCCACAGCAAAGGCCAAAGGCCCAGCAGAGTGTGGGCCAAGAGCAAGTGTCCGCGGTGCCCTCCATGTTTCCCAGGTGGCCTTGACAGGGACGCTTCACCCCTCAGGCCAAAGAGGGTGTCCCAGCCTGGGAGGGAGTGACCCCAGCACCCACACAGTGCGCTCCCCAGGCACCATGGGGCATTGGAGTTCTGAGGAGCCTGGGCCCTGGCGGGCCAGGGGCGCTCACCACCTGGCCCAGGGCAGACAGAACACTGGGGAGGGAGGGGCACCACCCGCGCAGGCCCCAGAGGAGACCCCCTGAGCACTGCTGGGCGAGGGGCGCTCACCCACAGGACCCAGAGGGGACTGAGCCCTGGGCGGGGGGCGCGGGGGGGGGCGCTGGGCCTCAGGACACAGGGGAGCCTGGGGACCTGCGGGGGAGGGGCGGTCACCCGCAAGCCCCAGAGCTCACTGGTCCTTAGGGCTCCTGGGGGGCTCACCCAGGAGACCCGGGCGCACCGAGGACCCTCGGGCGAGGGGCGCTCACCCGCAGGCCCCCGGAGGACAGGGAAGCCTCCTGGGCCCCCACCCCCACCCCCGCAAGACAGGCGCTTGCCTGCCCGCAGGACCCTGAGGACACTGGGCGCCGATGGGCGAGGGGCGCTCACCCAAAGGCCGCAGTGCAGCAGCAATGCCAGTGTCCCAGGAGCCCTCCCCAAGCAGGATCTTGGGGACAGGGAACAGGGCTGGGACCCGCGGTGGGGACCTCGCACCCGCAGCACCCCCAAGAGCACACTGAGCACTGCAGGGCGAGGGGCGCACACCAGCATGGCCCAGAGCACACTGGGGACCTGAGGCCGCCTGGGGGCGCTCCCCCACAGCGACCAGGCCTGGCCCTGCACTGCCTAAGGGAGGGGCGCTCACCCCCAGCCTCTAGGGAAGCCTGAGCCCCCTTGGCCCAGGGCTGCTCCCCGCCCCGCCATCCACTCAGGGCTGCCTGAGCATTGCCAGGAGAGGGGCGCTCACCCACAGGACCCAGAGCAGCCTGAGTGCTGGGGGGCTGAGGGTGCTCCCCCGCAGGAACCCTGGACAATGAGCTCAGGTGGGAGAGGGGCGCTCGCCCACAGGGCTCAGAGTCCAGGTCACCTTTTGCAGAGGATCCCTCGGCCCTGTGTCCCCAGTTACCTGGGTCAGGGTGGGACAGTGGCGCCCTCTCACTGGTCTCAGCAGTGCCTCCAAGATGGAGGGGAGATGTCCTTTGCCAAATGTCCCACCATCCTGCCCAGGAGGAGGGCGCGGCTCCTGATCCAGAGGTCCCACAGGGTTCTTCCCTGGGGCCAAGATAGCGCCTGGTGGCGCTTGCCTGCTGTCCGGGGCCCCAGTGGAGATGTGCTCACAGCCTGGGAAATTGGCCCTGCATCCACTGGTCCCAGGGACCTCCGCAATCCCGGGCACTTGCCAGGCGTGCACGGGAGCACAGCCCCAGGGGCAGAAAGGCCAAGAATTGGTGAGTCAGGCGGGATGGATCCCGGTCCTTGGGTGTGCCCTTGGAGTTGAGATGCCCTCATGGTGAGTATTTTTGGGCTTGTAGGTTTTGTGGACCAGCGTGCCTGAAGGGCCACAGCAAAGGCCAAAGGCCCAGCAGAGTGTGGGTCAAGAGCAAGTGTCCGCGGTGCCCTCCAAGTTTCCCAGGTGGCCTTGACAGGGACGCTTCACCCCTCAGGCCAAAGAGGGTGTCCCAGCCTGGGAGGGAGTGACGCCTGCACCCACACAGTGCGCTCCCCAGGCACCAGGGGGCATTGGAGTTCAGAGGAGCCTGGGCCCTGGCGGGCCAGGGGCGCTCACCACCTGGCCCAGGGCAGACAGAACACTGGGGAGGGAGGGGCACCACCCGCGCAGGCCCCAGAGGAGACTCCCTGGGCACTGCTGGGCGAGGGGCGACACCCACAGGACCCAGAGGGGACTGAGCCCTGGGCGGGGGGCGCGGGGGGGGGCGCTGGGCCTCAGGACACAGGGGAGCCTGGGGACCTGCGGGGGAGGGGCGGTCACCCGCAAGCCCCAGAGCTCACTGGTCCTTCGGGCTCCTGGGGGGCTCACCCAGGAGACCCGGGCGCACCGAGGACCCTCGGGCGAGGGGCGCTCACCCGCAGGCCCCCGGAGGACAGGGAAGCCTCCTGGGCCCCCACCCCCACCCCCGCAAGACAGGCGCTTGCCTGCCCGCAGGACCCTGAGGACACTGGGCGCCGATGGGCGAGGGGCGCTCACCCAAAGGCCGCAGTGCAGCAGCAATGCCAGTGTCCCAGGAGCCCTCCCCAAGCAGGATCTTGGGGACAGGGAACAGGGCTGGGACCCGCGGTGGGGACCTCGCACCCGCAGAACCCCCAAGAGCACACTGAGCACTGCAGGGCGAGGGGCGCTCACCAGCATGGCCCAGAGCACACTGGGGACCTGAGGCCGCCTGGGGGCGCTCCCCCACAGCCACCAGGCCTGGCCCTGCACTGCCTAAGGGAGGGGCGCTCACCCCCAGCCTCTAGGGAAGCCTGAGCCCCCTCGGGCCAGGGCTGCTCCCCGCCACGCCACCCACTCAGGGCTGCCTGAGCACTGCCGGGTGAGGGGCGCTCACCCACAGGACCCAGAGCAGCCTGAGCGCTGGGGGGCTGAGGGTGCTCCCCCGCAGGAACCCTGGACAATGAGCTCAGGTGGGAGAGGGGCGCTCGCCCACAGGGCTCAGAGTCCAGGTCACCTTTTGCAGAGGATCCCTGGGCCCCTTGTCCCCAGTTACCTGGGCCAGGGTGGGACAGTGGCGCCCTCTCACTGGTCTCAGCAGTGCCTCCAAGATGGAGGGGAGATGTCCTTTGCCAAATGTCCCACCATCCTGCCCAGGAGGAGGGCGCGGCTCCTGATCCAGAGGTCCCACAGGGTTCTTCCCTGGGGCCAAGATAGCGCCTGGTGGCGCTTGCCTGCTGTCCGGGGCCCCAGTGGAGATGTGCTCACAGCCTGGGAAATTGGCCCTGCATCCACTGGTCCCCGGGACCTCCGCAATCCCGGGCGCGTGCCAGGCGTGCAGGGGAGCACAGCCCCAGGGGCAGAAAGGCCAAGAAATGGTGGGTCAGGCGGGATGGATCCCGGTCCTTGGGTGTGCCCTTGGAGTTGAGATGCCCTCACGGTGAGTATTCTTGGGCTCGCAGGTTTTGTGGACCAGCGTGCCTGAAGGGCCACAGCAAAGGCCAAAGGCCCAGCAGAGTGTGGGCCAAGAGCAAGTGTCCGCGGTGCCCTCCATGTTTCCCAGGTGGCCTTGACAGGGACGCTTCACCCCTCAGGCCAAAGAGGGTGTCCCAGCCTGGGAGGGAGTGACCCCAGCACCCACACAGTGCGCTCCCCAGGCACCATGGGGCATTGGAGTTCTGAGGAGCCTGGGCCCTGGCGGGCCAGGGGCGCTCACCACCTGGCCCAGGGCAGACAGAACACTGGGGAGGGAGGGGCACCACCCGCGCAGGCCCCAGAGGAGACCCCCTGAGCACTGCTGGGCGAGGGGCGCTCACCCACAGGACCCAGAGGGGACTGAGCCCTGGGCGGGGGGCGCGGGGGGGGGCGCTGGGCCTCAGGACACAGGGGAGCCTGGGGACCTGCGGGGGAGGGGCGGTCACCCGCAAGCCCCAGAGCTCACTGGTCCTTAGGGCTCCTGGGGGGCTCACCCAGGAGACCCGGGCGCACCGAGGACCCTCGGGCGAGGGGCGCTCACCCGCAGGCCCCCGGAGGACAGGGAAGCCTCCTGGGCCCCCACCCCCACCCCCGCAAGACAGGCGCTTGCCTGCCCGCAGGACCCTGAGGACACTGGGCGCCGATGGGCGAGGGGCGCTCACCCAAAGGCCGCAGTGCAGCAGCAATGCCAGTGTCCCAGGAGCCCTCCCCAAGCAGGATCTTGGGGACAGGGAACAGGGCTGGGACCCGCGGTGGGGACCTCGCACCCGCAGCACCCCCAAGAGCACACTGAGCACTGCAGGGCGAGGGGCGCACACCAGCATGGCCCAGAGCACACTGGGGACCTGAGGCCGCCTGGGGGCGCTCCCCCACAGCCACCAGGCCTGGCCCTGCACTGCCTAAGGGAGGGGCGCTCACCCCCAGCCTCTAGGGAAGCCTGAGCCCCCTTGGCCCAGGGCTGCTCCCCGCCCCGCCACCCACTCAGGGCTGCCTGAGCATTGCCAGGAGAGGGGCGCTCACCCACAGGACCCAGAGCAGCCTGAGTGCTGGGGGGCTGAGGGTGCTCCCCCGCAGGAACCCTGGACAATGAGCTCAGGTGGGAGAGGGGCGCTCGCCCACAGGGCTCAGAGTCCAGGTCACCTTTTGCAGAGGATCCCTCCGCCCTGTGTCCCCAGTTACCTGGGTCAGGGTGGGACAGTGGCGCCCTCTCACTGGTCTCAGCAGTGCCTCCAAGATGGAGGGGAGATGTCCTTTGCCAAATGTCCCACCATCCTGCCCAGGAGGAGGGCGCGGCTCCTGATCCAGAGGTCCCACAGGGTTCTTCCCTGGGGCCAAGATAGCGCCTGGTGGCGCTTGCCTGCTGTCCGGGGCCCCAGTGGAGATGTGCTCACAGCCTGGGAAATTGGCCCTGCATCCACTGGTCCCAGGGACCTCCGCAATCCCGGGCACGTGCCAGGCGTGCACGGGAGCACAGCCCCAGGGGCAGAAAGGCCAAGAATTGGTGAGTCAGGCGGGATGGATCCCGGTCCTTGGGTGTGCCCTTGGAGTTGAGATGCCCTCACGGTGAGTATTCTTGTGCTCGCAGGTTTTGTGGACCAGCGTGCCTGAAGGGCCACAGCAAAGGCCAAAGGCCCAGCAGAGTGTGGGTCAAGAGCAAGTGTCCGCGGTGCCATCCAAGTTTCCCAGGTGGCCTTGACAGGGACGCTTCACCCCTCAGGCCAAAGAGGGTGTCCCAGCCTGGGAGGGAGTGACGCCTGCACCCACACAGTGCGCTCCCCAGGCACCAGGGGGCATTGGAGTTCAGAGGAGCCTGGGCCCTGGCGGGCCAGGGGCGCTCACCACCTGGCCCATGGCAGACAGAGCACTGGGGAGGGAGGGGCACCACCCGCGCAGGCCCCAGAGGAGACTCCCTGGGCACTGCTGGGCGAGGGGCGACACCCACAGGACCCAGAGGGGACTGAGCCCTGGGCGGACGGGCGCTGGCCTCAGGACACAGGGGAGCCTGGGGACCTGCGGGGGAGGGGCGGTCACCCGCAAGCCCCAGAGCTCACTGGTCCTTAGGGCTCCTGGGGGGCTCACCCAGGAGACCCGGGCGCACCGAGGACCCTCGGGCGAGGGGCGCTCACCCGCAGGCCCCCGGAGGACAGGGAAGCCTCCTGGGCCCCCACCCCCACCCCCGCAAGACAGGCGCTTGCCTGCCCGCAGGACCCTGAGGACACTGGGCGCCGATGGGCGAGGGGCGCTCACCCAAAGGCCGCAGTGCAGCAGCAATGCCAGTGTCCCAGGAGCCCTCCCCAAGCAGGATCTTGGGGACAGGGAACAGGGCTGGGACCCGCGGTGGGGACCTCGCACCCGCAGAACCCCCAAGAGCACACTGAGCACTGCAGGGCGAGGGGCGCTCACCAGCATGGCCCAGAGCACACTGGGGACCTGAGGCCGCCTGGGGGCGCTCCCCCACAGCCACCAGGCCTGGCCCTGCACTGCCTAAGGGAGGGGCGCTCACCCCCAGCCTCTAGGGAAGCCTGAGCCCCCTCGGGCCAGGGCTGCTCCCCGCCACGCCACCCACTCAGGGCTGCCTGAGCACTGCCGGGTGAGGGGCGCTCACCCACAGGACCCAGAGCAGCCTGAGCGCTGGGGGGCTGAGGGTGCTCCCCCGCAGGAACCCTGGACAATGAGCTCAGGTGGGAGAGGGGCGCTCGCCCACAGGGCTCAGAGTCCAGGTCACCTTTTGCAGAGGATCCCTGGGCCCCTTGTCCCCAGTTACCTGGGCCAGGGTGGGACAGTGGCGCCCTCTCACTGGTCTCAGCAGTGCCTCCAAGATGGAGGGGAGATGTCCTTTGCCAAATGTCCCACCATCCTGCCCAGGAGGAGGGCGCGGCTCCTGATCCAGAGGTCCCACAGGGTTCTTCCCTGGGGCCAAGATAGCGCCTGGTGGCGCTTGCCTGCTGTCCGGGGCCCCAGTGGAGATGTGCTCACAGCCTGGGAAATTGGCCCTGCATCCACTGGTCCCCGGGACCTCCGCAATCCCGGGCGCGTGCCAGGCGTGCAGGGGAGCACAGCCCCAGGGGCAGAAAGGCCAAGAAATGGTGGGTCAGGCGGGATGGATCCCGGTCCTTGGGTGTGCCCTTGGAGTTGAGATGCCCTCACGGTGAGTATTCTTGGGCTCGCAGGTTTTGTGGACCAGCGTGCCTGAAGGGCCACAGCAAAGGCCAAAGGCCCAGCAGAGTGTGGGCCAAGAGCAAGTGTCCGCGGTGCCCTCCATGTTTCCCAGGTGGCCTTGACAGGGACGCTTCACCCCTCAGGCCAAAGAGGGTGTCCCAGCCTGGGAGGGAGTGACCCCAGCACCCACACAGTGCGCTCCCCAGGCACCATGGGGCATTGGAGTTCTGAGGAGCCTGGGCCCTGGCGGGCCAGGGGCGCTCACCACCTGGCCCAGGGCAGACAGAACACTGGGGAGGGAGGGGCACCACCCGCGCAGGCCCCAGAGGAGACCCCCTGAGCACTGCTGGGCGAGGGGCGCTCACCCACAGGACCCAGAGGGGACTGAGCCCTGGGCGGGGGGCGCGGGGGGCGGCGCTGGGCCTCAGGACACAGGGGAGCCTGGGGACCTGCGGGGGAGGGGCGGTCACCCGCAAGCCCCAGAGCTCACTGGTCCTTAGGGCTCCTGGGGGGCTCACCCAGGAGACCCGGGCGCACCGAGGACCCTCGGGCGAGGGGCGCTCACCCGCAGGCCCCCGGAGGACAGGGAAGCCTCCTGGGCCCCCACCCCCACCCCCGCAAGACAGGCGCTTGCCTGCCCGCAGGACCCTGAGGACACTGGGCGCCGATGGGCGAGGGGCGCTCACCCAAAGGCCGCAGTGCAGCAGCAATGCCAGTGTCCCAGGAGCCCTCCCCAAGCAGGATCTTGGGGACAGGGAACAGGGCTGGGACCCGCGGTGGGGACCTCGCACCCGCAGCACCCCCAAGAGCACACTGAGCACTGCAGGGCGAGGGGCGCACACCAGCATGGCCCAGAGCACACTGGGGACCTGAGGCCGCCTGGGGGCGCTCCCCCACAGCGACCAGGCCTGGCCCTGCACTGCCTAAGGGAGGGGCGCTCACCCCCAGCCTCTAGGGAAGCCTGAGCCCCCTTGGCCCAGGGCTGCTCCCCGCCCCGCCACCCACTCAGGGCTGCCTGAGCATTGCC
Source organism: Spermophilus citellus (assembly GCF_964194105.1). NCBI lineage: Eukaryota > Metazoa > Chordata > Mammalia > Rodentia > Sciuridae > Spermophilus > Spermophilus citellus. The sequence goes on along the minus strand of NC_138199.1, from coordinate 17,130,916 downwards.
AGGAGAGGGGCGCTCACCCACAGGACCCAGAGCAGCCTGAGTGCTGGGGGGCTGAGGGTGCTCCCCCGCAGGAACCCTGGACAATGAGCTCAGGTGGGAGAGGGGCGCTCGCCCACAGGGCTCAGAGTCCAGGTCACCTTTTGCAGAGGATCCCTCGGCCCTGTGTCCCCAGTTACCTGGGTCAGGGTGGGACAGTGGCGCCCTCTCACTGGTCTCAGCAGTGCCTCCAAGATGGAGGGGAGATGTCCTTTGCCAAATGTCCCACCATCCTGCCCAGGAGGAGGGCGTGGCTCCTGATCCAGAGGTCCCACAGGGTTCTTCCCTGGGGCCAAGATAGCACCTGGTGGCGCTTGCCTGCTGTCCGGGGCCCCAGTGGAGATGTGCTCACAGCCTGGGAAATTGGCCCTGCATCCACTGGTCCCAGGGACCTCCGCAATCCCGGGCACGTGCCAGGCGTGCACGGGAGCACAGCCCCAGGGGCAGAAAGGCCAAGAATTGGTGAGTCAGGCGGGATGGATCCCGGTACTTGGGTGTGCCCTTGGAGTTGAGATGCCCTCACGGTGAGTATTCTTGGGCTCGTAGGTTTTGTGGACCAGCGTGCCTCAAGGGCCACAGCAAAGGCCAAAGGCCCAGCAGAGTGTGGGTCAAGAGCAAGTGTCCGCGGTGCCCTCCAAGTTTCCCAGGTGGCCTTGACAGGGACGCTTCACCCCTCAGGCCAAAGAGGGTGTCCCAGCCTGGGAGGGAGTGACGCCTGCACCCACACAGTGCGCTCCCCAGGCACCAGGGGGCATTGGAGTTCAGAGGAGCCTGGGCCCTGGCGGGCCAGGGGCGCTCACCACCTGGCCCATGGCAGACAGAGCACTGGGGAGGGAGGGGCACCACCCGCGCAGGCCCCAGAGGAGACTCCCTGGGCACTGCTGGGCGAGGGGCGACACCCACAGGACCCAGAGGGGACTGAGCCCTGGGCGGACGGGCGCTGGCCTCAGGACACAGGGGAGCCTGGGGACCTGCGGGGGAGGGGCGGTCACCCGCAAGCCCCAGAGCTCACTGGTCCTTAGGGCTCCTGGGGGGCTCACCCAGGAGACCCGGGCGCACCGAGGACCCTCGGGCGAGGGGCGCTCACCCGCAGGCCCCCGGAGGACAGGGAAGCCTCCTGGGCCCCCACCCCCACCCCCGCAAGACAGGCGCTTGCCTGCCCGCAGGACCCTGAGGACACTGGGCGCCGATGGGCGAGGGGCGCTCACCCAAAGGCCGCAGTGCAGCAGCAATGCCAGTGTCCCAGGAGCCCTCCCCAAGCAGGATCTTGGGGACAGGGAACAGGGCTGGGACCCGCGGTGGGGACCTCGCACCCGCAGCACCCCCAAGAGCACACTGAGCACTGCAGGGCGAGGGGCGCTCACCAGCATGGCCCAGAGCACACTGGGGACCTGAGGCCGCCTGGGGGCGCTCCCCCACAGCCACCAGGCCTGGCCCTGCACTGCCTAAGGGAGGGGCGCTCACCCCCAGCCTCTAGGGAAGCCTGAGCCCCCTCGGGCCAGGGCTGCTCCCCGCCACGCCACCCACTCAGGGCTGCCTGAGCACTGCCGGGTGAGGGGCGCTCACCCACAGGACCCAGAGCAGCCTGAGCGCTGGGGGGCTGAGGGTGCTCCCCCGCAGGAACCCTGGACAATGAGCTCAGGTGGGAGAGGGGCGCTCGCCCACAGGGCTCAGAGTCCAGGTCACCTTTTGCAGAGGATCCCTGGGCCCCTTGTCCCCAGTTACCTGGGCCAGGGTGGGACAGTGGCGCCCTCTCACTGGTCTCAGCAGTGCCTCCAAGATGGAGGGGAGATGTCCTTTGCCAAATGTCCCACCATCCTGCCCAGGAGGAGGGCGCGGCTCCTGATCCAGAGGTCCCACAGGGTTCTTCCCTGGGGCCAAGATAGCGCCTGGTGGCGCTTGCCTGCTGTCCGGGGCCCCAGTGGAGATGTGCTCACAGCCTGGGAAATTGGCCCTGCATCCACTGGTCCCCGGGACCTCCGCAATCCCGGGCGCGTGCCAGGCGTGCAGGGGAGCACAGCCCCAGGGGCAGAAAGGCCAAGAAATGGTGGGTCAGGCGGGATGGATCCCGGTCCTTGGGTGTGCCCTTGGAGTTGAGATGCCCTCACGGTGAGTATTCTTGGGCTTGCAGGTTTTGTGGACCAGCGTGCCTGAAGGGCCACAGCAAAGGCCAAAGGCCCAGCAGAGTGTGGGCCAAGAGCAAGTGTCCGCGGTGCCCTCCATGTTTCCCAGGTGGCCTTGACAGGGACGCTTCACCCCTCAGGCCAAAGAGGGTGTCCCAGCCTGGGAGGGAGTGACCCCAGCACCCACACAGTGCGCTCCCCAGGCACCATGGGGCATTGGAGTTCTGAGGAGCCTGGGCCCTGGCGGGCCAGGGGCGCTCACCACCTGGCCCAGGGCAGACAGAACACTGGGGAGGGAGGGGCACCACCCGCGCAGGCCCCAGAGGAGACCCCCTGAGCACTGCTGGGCGAGGGGCGCTCACCCACAGGACCCAGAGGGGACTGAGCCCTGGGCGGGGGGCGCGGGGGGGGGCGCTGGGCCTCAGGACACAGGGGAGCCTGGGGACCTGCGGGGGAGGGGCGGTCACCCGCAAGCCCCAGAGCTCACTGGTCCTTAGGGCTCCTGGGGGGCTCACCCAGGAGACCCGGGCGCACCGAGGACCCTCGGGCGAGGGGCGCTCACCCGCAGGCCCCCGGAGGACAGGGAAGCCTCCTGGGCCCCCACCCCCACCCCCGCAAGACAGGCGCTTGCCTGCCCGCAGGACCCTGAGGACACTGGGCGCCGATGGGCGAGGGGCGCTCACCCAAAGGCCGCAGTGCAGCAGCAATGCCAGTGTCCCAGGAGCCCTCCCCAAGCAGGATCTTGGGGACAGGGAACAGGGCTGGGACCCGCGGTGGGGACCTCGCACCCGCAGCACCCCCAAGAGCACACTGAGCACTGCAGGGCGAGGGGCGCACACCAGCATGGCCCAGAGCACACTGGGGACCTGAGGCCGCCTGGGGGCGCTCCCCCACAGCGACCAGGCCTGGCCCTGCACTGCCTAAGGGAGGGGCGCTCACCCCCAGCCTCTAGGGAAGCCTGAGCCCCCTTGGCCCAGGGCTGCTCCCCGCCCCGCCACCCACTCAGGGCTGCCTGAGCATTGCCAGGAGAGGGGCGCTCACCCACAGGACCCAGAGCAGCCTGAGTGCTGGGGGGCTGAGGGTGCTCCCCCGCAGGAACCCTGGACAATGAGCTCAGGTGGGAGAGGGGCGCTCGCCCACAGGGCTCAGAGTCCAGGTCACCTTTTGCAGAGGATCCCTCGGCCCTGTGTCCCCAGTTACCTGGGTCAGGGTGGGACAGTGGCGCCCTCTCACTGGTCTCAGCAGTGCCTCCAAGATGGAGGGGAGATGTCCTTTGCCAAATGTCCCACCATCCTGCCCAGGAGGAGGGCGCGGCTCCTGATCCAGAGGTCCCACAGGGTTCTTCCCTGGGGCCAAGATAGCACCTGGTGGCGCTTGCCTGCTGTCCGGGGCCCCAGTGGAGATGTGCTCACAGCCTGGGAAATTGGCCCTGCATCCACTGGTCCCCGGGACCTCCGCAATCCCGGGCACGTGCCAGGCGTGCACGGGAGCACAGCCCCAGGGGCAGAAAGGCCAAGAATTGGTGAGTCAGGCGGGATGGATCCCGGTCCTTGGGTGTGCCCTTGGAGTTGAGATGCCCTCACGGTGAGTATTTTTGGGCTCCTAGGTTTTGTGGACCAGCGTGCCTGAAGGGCCACAGCAAAGGCCAAAGGCCCAGCAGAGTGTGGGTCAAGAGCAAGTGTCCGCGGTGCCCTCCAAGTTTCCCAGGTGGCCTTGACAGGGACGCTTCACCCCTCAGGCCAAAGAGGGTGTCCCAGCCTGGGAGGGAGTGACCCCAGCACCCACACAGTGCGCTCCCCAGGCACCAGGGGGCATTGGAGTTCAGAGGAGCCTGGGCCCTGGCGGGCCAGGGGCGCTCACCACCTGGCCCAGGGCAGACAGAACACTGGGGAGGGAGGGGCACCACCCGCGCAGGCCCCAGAGGAGACTCCCTGGGCACTGCTGGGCGAGGGGCGACACCCACAGGACCCAGAGGGGACTGAGCCCTGGGCGGACGGGCGCTGGCCTCAGGACACAGGGGAGCCTGGGGACCTGCGGGGGAGGGGCGGTCACCCGCAAGCCCCAGAGCTCACTGGTCCTTAGGGCTCCTGGGGGGCTCACCCAGGAGACCCGGGCGCACCGAGGACCCTCGGGCGAGGGGCGCTCACCCGCAGGCCCCCGGAGGACAGGGAAGCCTCCTGGGCCCCCACCCCCACCCCCGCAAGACAGGCGCTTGCCTGCCCGCAGGACCCTGAGGACACTGGGCGCCGATGGGCGAGGGGCGCTCACCCAAAGGCCGCAGTGCAGCAGCAATGCCAGTGTCCCAGGAGCCCTCCCCAAGCAGGATCTTGGGGACAGGGAACAGGGCTGGGACCCGCGGTGGGGACCTCGCACCCGCAGAACCCCCAAGAGCACACTGAGCACTGCAGGGCGAGGGGCGCTCACCAGCATGGCCCAGAGCACACTGGGGACCTGAGGCCGCCTGGGGGCGCTCCCCCACAGCCACCAGGCCTGGCCCTGCACTGCCTAAGGGAGGGGCGCTCACCCCCAGCCTCTAGGGAAGCCTGAGCCCCCTCGGGCCAGGGCTGCTCCCCGCCACGCCACCCACTCAGGGCTGCCTGAGCACTGCCGGGTGAGGGGCGCTCACCCACAGGACCCAGAGCAGCCTGAGCGCTGGGGGGCTGAGGGTGCTCCCCCGCAGGAACCCTGGACAATGAGCTCAGGTGGGAGAGGGGCGCTCGCCCACAGGGCTCAGAGTCCAGGTCACCTTTTGCAGAGGATCCCTGGGCCCCTTGTCCCCAGTTACCTGGGCCAGGGTGGGACAGTGGCGCCCTCTCACTGGTCTCAGCAGTGCCTCCAAGATGGAGGGGAGATGTCCTTTGCCAAATGTCCCACCATCCTGCCCAGGAGGAGGGCGCGGCTCCTGATCCAGAGGTCCCACAGGGTTCTTCCCTGGGGCCAAGATAGCGCCTGGTGGCGCTTGCCTGCTGTCCGGGGCCCCAGTGGAGATGTGCTCACAGCCTGGGAAATTGGCCCTGCATCCACTGGTCCCCGGGACCTCCGCAATCCCGGGCGCGTGCCAGGCGTGCAGGGGAGCACAGCCCCAGGGGCAGAAAGGCCAAGAAATGGTGGGTCAGGCGGGATGGATCCCGGTCCTTGGGTGTGCCCTTGGAGTTGAGATGCCCTCACGGTGAGTATTCTTGGGCTCGCAGGTTTTGTGGACCAGCGTGCCTGAAGGGCCACAGCAAAGGCCAAAGGCCCAGCAGAGTGTGGGCCAAGAGCAAGTGTCCGCGGTGCCCTCCATGTTTCCCAGGTGGCCTTGACAGGGACGCTTCACCCCTCAGTCCAAAGAGGGTGTCCCAGCCTGGGAGGGAGTGACCCCAGCACCCACACAGTGCGCTCCCCAGGCACCATGGGGCATTGGAGTTCTGAGGAGCCTGGGCCCTGGCGGGCCAGGGGCGCTCACCACCTGGCCCAGGGCAGACAGAACACTGGGGAGGGAGGGGCACCACCCGCGCAGGCCCCAGAGGAGACCCCCTGAGCACTGCTGGGCGAGGGGCGCTCACCCACAGGACCCAGAGGGGACTGAGCCCTGGGCGGGGGGCGCGGGGGGGGGGGCGCTGGGCCTCAGGACACAGGGGAGCCTGGGGACCTGCGGGGGAGGGGCGGTCACCCGCAAGCCCCAGAGCTCACTGGTCCTTAGGGCTCCTGGGGGGCTCACCCAGGAGACCCGGGCGCACCGAGGACCCTCGGGCGAGGGGCGCTCACCCGCAGGCCCCCGGAGGACAGGGAAGCCTCCTGGGCCCCCACCCCCACCCCCGCAAGACAGGCGCTTGCCTGCCCGCAGGACCCTGAGGACACTGGGCGCCGATGGGCGAGGGGCGCTCACCCAAAGGCCGCAGTGCAGCAGCAATGCCAGTGTCCCAGGAGCCCTCCCCAAGCAGGATCTTGGGGACAGGGAACAGGGCTGGGACCCGCGGTGGGGACCTCGCACCCGCAGAACCCCCAAGAGCACACTGAGCACTGCAGGGCGAGGGGCGCTCACCAGCATGGCCCAGAGCACACTGGGGACCTGAGGCCGCCTGGGGGCGCTCCCCCACAGCCACCAGGCCTGGCCCTGCACTGCCTAAGGGAGGGGCGCTCACCCCCAGCCTCTAGGGAAGCCTGAGCCCCCTCGGGCCAGGGCTGCTCCCCGCCACGCCACCCACTCAGGGCTGCCTGAGCACTGCCGGGTGAGGGGCGCTCACCCACAGGACCCAGAGCAGCCTGAGCGCTGGGGGGCTGAGGGTGCTCCCCCGCAGGAACCCTGGACAATGAGCTCAGGTGGGAGAGGGGCGCTCGCCCACAGGGCTCAGAGTCCAGGTCACCTTTTGCAGAGGATCCCTGGGCCCCTTGTCCCCAGTTACCTGGGCCAGGGTGGGACAGTGGCGCCCTCTCACTGGTCTCAGCAGTGCCTCCAAGATGGAGGGGAGATGTCCTTTGCCAAATGTCCCACCATCCTGCCCAGGAGGAGGGCGCGGCTCCTGATCCAGAGGTCCCACAGGGTTCTTCCCTGGGGCCAAGATAGCGCCTGGTGGCGCTTGCCTGCTGTCCGGGGCCCCAGTGGAGATGTGCTCACAGCCTGGGAAATTGGCCCTGCATCCACTGGTCCCCGGGACCTCCGCAATCCCGGGCGCGTGCCAGGCGTGCAGGGGAGCACAGCCCCAGGGGCAGAAAGGCCAAGAAATGGTGGGTCAGGCGGGATGGATCCCGGTCCTTGGGTGTGCCCTTGGAGTTGAGATGCCCTCACGGTGAGTATTCTTGGGCTCGCAGGTTTTGTGGACCAGCGTGCCTGAAGGGCCACAGCAAAGGCCAAAGGCCCAGCAGAGTGTGGGCCAAGAGCAAGTGTCCGCGGTGCCCTCCATGTTTCCCAGGTGGCCTTGACAGGGACGCTTCACCCCTCAGTCCAAAGAGGGTGTCCCAGCCTGGGAGGGAGTGACCCCAGCACCCACACAGTGCGCTCCCCAGGCACCATGGGGCATTGGAGTTCTGAGGAGCCTGGGCCCTGGCGGGCCAGGGGCGCTCACCACCTGGCCCAGGGCAGACAGAACACTGGGGAGGGAGGGGCACCACCCGCGCAGGCCCCAGAGGAGACCCCCTGAGCACTGCTGGGCGAGGGGCGCTCACCCACAGGACCCAGAGAAGACTGAGCCCTGGGCGGGGGGCGCGGGGGGGGGCGCTGGGCCTCAGGACACAGGGGAGCCTGGGGACCTGCGGGGGAGGGGCGGTCACCCGCAAGCCCCAGAGCTCACTGGTCCTTAGGGCTCCTGGGGGGCTCACCCAGGAGACCCGGGCGCACCGAGGACCCTCGGGCGAGGGGCGCTCACCCGCAGGCCCCCGGAGGACAGGGAAGCCTCCTGGGCCCCCACCCCCACCCCCGCAAGACAGGCGCTTGCCTGCCCGCAGGACCCTGAGGACACTGGGCGCCGATGGGCGAGGGGCGCTCACCCAAAGGCCGCAGTGCAGCAGCAATGCCAGTGTCCCAGGAGCCCTCCCCAAGCAGGATCTTGGGGACAGGGAACAGGGCTGGGACCCGCGGTGGGGACCTCGCACCCGCAGAACCCCCAAGAGCACACTGAGCACTGCAGGGCGAGGGGCGCTCACCAGCATGGCCCAGAGCACACTGGGGACCTGAGGCCGCCTGGGGGCGCTCCCCCACAGCCACCAGGCCTGGCCCTGCACTGCCTAAGGGAGGGGCGCTCACCCCCAGCCTCTAGGGAAGCCTGAGCCCCCTCGGGCCAGGGCTGCTCCCCGCCACGCCACCCACTTAGGGCTGCCTGAGCACTGCCGGGTGAGGGGCGCTCACCCACAGGACCCAGAGCAGCCTGAGCGCTGGGGGGCTGAGGGTGCTCCCCCGCAGGAACCCTGGACAATGAGCTCAGGTGGGAGAGGGGCGCTCGCCCACAGGGCTCAGAGTCCAGGTCACCTTTTGCAGAGGATCCCTGGGCCCCTTGTCCCCAGTTACCTGGGCCAGGGTGGGACAGTGGCGCCCTCTCACTGGTCTCAGCAGTGCCTCCAAGATGGAGGGGAGATGTCCTTTGCCAAATGTCCCACCATCCTGCCCAGGAGGAGGGCGCGGCTCCTGATCCAGAGGTCCCACAGGGTTCTTCCCTGGGGCCAAGATAGCGCCTGGTGGCGCTTGCCTGCTGTCCGGGGCCCCAGTGGAGATGTGCTCACAGCCTGGGAAATTGGCCCTGCATCCACTGGTCCCCGGGACCTCCGCAATCCCGGGCGCGTGCCAGGCGTGCAGGGGAGCACAGCCCCAGGGGCAGAAAGGCCAAGAAATGGTGGGTCAGGCGGGATGGATCCCGGTCCTTGGGTGTGCCCTTGGAGTTGAGATGCCCTCACGGTGAGTATTCTTGGGCTCGCAGGTTTTGTGGACCAGCGTGCCTGAAGGGCCACAGCAAAGGCCAAAGGCCCAGCAGAGTGTGGGCCAAGAGCAAGTGTCCGCGGTGCCCTCCATGTTTCCCAGGTGGCCTTGACAGGGACGCTTCACCCCTCAGGCCAAAGAGGGTGTCCCAGCCTGGGAGGGAGTGACCCCAGCACCCACACAGTGCGCTCCCCAGGCACCATGGGGCATTGGAGTTCTGAGGAGCCTGGGCCCTGGCGGGCCAGGGGCGCTCACCACCTGGCCCAGGGCAGACAGAACACTGGGGAGGGAGGGGCACCACCCGCGCAGGCCCCAGAGGAGACCCCCTGAGCACTGCTGGGCGAGGGGCGCACACCCACAGGACCCAGAGGGGACTGAGCCCTGGGCGGGGGGCGCGGGGGGGGGCGCTGGGCCTCAGGACACAGGGGAGCCTGGGGACCTGCGGGGGAGGGGCGGTCACCCGCAAGCCCCAGAGCTCACTGGTCCTTAGGGCTCCTGGGGGGCTCACCCAGGAGACCCGGGCGCACCGAGGACCCTCGGGCGAGGGGCGCTCACCCGCAGGCCCCCGGAGGACAGGGAAGCCTCCTGGGCCCCCACCCCCACCCCCGCAAGACAGGCGCTTGCCTGCCCGCAGGACCCTGAGGACACTGGGCGCCGATGGGCGAGGGGCGCTCACCCAAAGGCCGCAGTGCAGCAGCAATGCCAGTGTCCCAGGAGCCCTCCCCAAGCAGGATCTTGGGGACAGGGAACAGGGCTGGGACCCGCGGTGGGGACCTCGCACCCGCAGAACCCCCAAGAGCACACTGAGCACTGCAGGGCGAGGGGCGCTCACCAGCATGGCCCAGAGCACACTGGGGACCTGAGGCCGCCTGGGGGCGCTCCCCCACAGCCACCAGGCCTGGCCCTGCACTGCCTAAGGGAGGGGCGCTCACCCCCAGCCTCTAGGGAAGCCTGAGCCCCCTCGGGCCAGGGCTGCTCCCCGCCACGCCACCCACTCAGGGCTGCCTGAGCACTGCCGGGTGAGGGGCGCTCACCCACAGGACCCAGAGCAGCCTGAGCGCTGGGGGGCTGAGGGTGCTCCCCCGCAGGAACCCTGGACAATGAGCTCAGGTGGGAGAGGGGCGCTCGCCCACAGGGCTCAGAGTCCAGGTCACCTTTTGCAGAGGATCCCTGGGCCCCTTGTCCCCAGTTACCTGGGCCAGGGTGGGACAGTGGCGCCCTCTCACTGGTCTCAGCAGTGCCTCCAAGATGGAGGGGAGATGTCCTTTGCCAAATGTCCCACCATCCTGCCCAGGAGGAGGGCGCGGCTCCTGATCCAGAGGTCCCACAGGGTTCTTCCCTGGGGCCAAGATAGCGCCTGGTGGCGCTTGCCTGCTGTCCGGGGCCCCAGTGGAGATGTGCTCACAGCCTGGGAAATTGGCCCTGCATCCACTGGTCCCCGGGACCTCCGCAATCCCGGGCGCGTGCCAGGCGTGCAGGGGAGCACAGCCCCAGGGGCAGAAAGGCCAAGAAATGGTGGGTCAGGCGGGATGGATCCCGGTCCTTGGGTGTGCCCTTGGAGTTGAGATGCCCTCACGGTGAGTATTCTTGGGCTCGCAGGTTTTGTGGACCAGCGTGCCTGAAGGGCCACAGCAAAGGCCAAAGGCCCAGCAGAGTGTGGGCCAAGAGCAAGTGTCCGCGGTGCCCTCCATGTTTCCCAGGTGGCCTTTACAGGGACGCTTCACCCCTCAGTCCAAAGAGGGTGTCCCAGCCTGGGAGGGAGTGACCCCAGCACCCACACAGTGCGCTCCCCAGGCACCATGGGGCATTGGAGTTCTGAGGAGCCTGGGCCCTGGCGGGCCAGGGGCGCTCACCACCTGGCCCAGGGCAGACAGAACACTGGGGAGGGAGGGGCACCACCCGCGCAGGCCCCAGAGGAGACCCCCTGAGCACTGCTGGGCGAGGGGCGCTCACCCACAGGACCCAGAGGGGACTGAGCCCTGGGCGGGGGGCGCGGGGGGGGGCGCTGGGCCTCAGGACACAGGGGAGCCTGGGGACCTGCGGGGGAGGGGCGGTCACCCGCAAGCCCCAGAGCTCACTGGTCCTTAGGGCTCCTGGGGGGCTCACCCAGGAGACCCGGGCGCACCGAGGACCCTCGGGCGAGGGGCGCTCACCCGCAGGCCCCCGGAGGACAGGGAAGCCTCCTGGGCCCCCACCCCCACCCCCGCAAGACAGGCGCTTGCCTGCCCGCAGGACCCTGAGGACACTGGGCGCCGATGGGCGAGGGGCGCTCACCCAAAGGCCGCAGTGCAGCAGCAATGCCAGTGTCCCAGGAGCCCTCCCCAAGCAGGATCTTGGGGACAGGGAACAGGGCTGGGACCCGCGGTGGGGACCTCGCACCCGCAGAACCCCCAAGAGCACACTGAGCACTGCAGGGCGAGGGGCGCTCACCAGCATGGCCCAGAGCACACTGGGGACCTGAGGCCGCCTGGGGGCGCTCCCCCACAGCCACCAGGCCTGGCCCTGCACTGCCTAAGGGAGGGGCGCTCACCCCCAGCCTCTAGGGAAGCCTGAGCCCCCTCGGGCCAGGGCTGCTCCCCGCCACGCCACCCACTCAGGGCTGCCTGAGCACTGCCGGGTGAGGGGCGCTCACCCACAGGACCCAGAGCAGCCTGAGCGCTGGGGGGCTGAGGGTGCTCCCCCGCAGGAACCCTGGACAATGAGCTCAGGTGGGAGAGGGGCGCTCGCCCACAGGGCTCAGAGTCCAGGTCACCTTTTGCAGAGGATCCCTGGGCCCCTTGTCCCCAGTTACCTGGGCCAGGGTGGGACAGTGGCGCCCTCTCACTGGTCTCAGCAGTGCCTCCAAGATGGAGGGGAGATGTCCTTTGCCAAATGTCCCACCATCCTGCCCAGGAGGAGGGCGCGGCTCCTGATCCAGAGGTCCCACAGGGTTCTTCCCTGGGGCCAAGATAGCGCCTGGTGGCGCTTGCCTGCTGTCCGGGGCCCCAGTGGAGATGTGCTCACAGCCTGGGAAATTGGCCCTGCATCCACTGGTCCCCGGGACCTCCGCAATCCCGGGCGCGTGCCAGGCGTGCAGGGGAGCACAGCCCCAGGGGCAGAAAGGCCAAGAAATGGTGGGTCAGGCGGGATGGATCCCGGTCCTTGGGTGTGCCCTTGGAGTTGAGATGCCCTCACGGTGAGTATTCTTGGGCTCGCAGGTTTTGTGGACCAGCGTGCCTGAAGGGCCACAGCAAAGGCCAAAGGCCCAGCAGAGTGTGGGCCAAGAGCAAGTGTCCGCGGTGCCCTCCATGTTTCCCAGGTGGCCTTGACAGGGACGCTTCACCCCTCAGTCCAAAGAGGGTGTCCCAGCCTGGGAGGGAGTGACCCCAGCACCCACACAGTGCGCTCCCCAGGCACCATGGGGCATTGGAGTTCTGAGGAGCCTGGGCCCTGGCGGGCCAGGGGCGCTCACCACCTGGCCCAGGGCAGACAGAACACTGGGGAGGGAGGGGCACCACCCGCGCAGGCCCCAGAGGAGACCCCCTGAGCACTGCTGGGCGAGGGGCGCTCACCCACAGGACCCAGAGAAGACTGAGCCCTGGGCGGGGGGCGCGGGGGGGGGCGCTGGGCCTCAGGACACAGGGGAGCCTGGGGACCTGCGGGGGAGGGGCGGTCACCCGCAAGCCCCAGAGCTCACTGGTCCTTAGGGCTCCTGGGGGGCTCACCCAGGAGACCCGGGCGCACCGAGGACCCTCGGGCGAGGGGCGCTCACCCGCAGGCCCCCGGAGGACAGGGAAGCCTCCTGGGCCCCCACCCCCACCCCCGCAAGACAGGCGCTTGCCTGCCCGCAGGACCCTGAGGACACTGGGCGCCGATGGGCGAGGGGCGCTCACCCAAAGGCCGCAGTGCAGCAGCAATGCCAGTGTCCCAGGAGCCCTCCCCAAGCAGGATCTTGGGGACAGGGAACAGGGCTGGGACCCGCGGTGGGGACCTCGCACCCGCAGAACCCCCAAGAGCACACTGAGCACTGCAGGGCGAGGGGCGCTCACCAGCATGGCCCAGAGCACACTGGGGACCTGAGGCCGCCTGGGGGCGCTCCCCCACAGCCACCAGGCCTGGCCCTGCACTGCCTAAGGGAGGGGCGCTCACCCCCAGCCTCTAGGGAAGCCTGAGCCCCCTCGGGCCAGGGCTGCTCCCCGCCACGCCACCCACTCAGGGCTGCCTGAGCACTGCCGGGTGAGGGGCGCTCACCCACAGGACCCAGAGCAGCCTGAGCGCTGGGGGGCTGAGGGTGCTCCCCCGCAGGAACCCTGGACAATGAGCTCAGGTGGGAGAGGGGCGCTCGCCCACAGGGCTCAGAGTCCAGGTCACCTTTTGCAGAGGATCCCTGGGCCCCTTGTCCCCAGTTACCTGGGCCAGGGTGGGACAGTGGCGCCCTCTCACTGGTCTCAGCAGTGCCTCCAAGATGGAGGGGAGATGTCCTTTGCCAAATGTCCCACCATCCTGCCCAGGAGGAGGGCGCGGCTCCTGATCCAGAGGTCCCACAGGGTTCTTCCCTGGGGCCAAGATAGCGCCTGGTGGCGCTTGCCTGCTGTCCGGGGCCCCAGTGGAGATGTGCTCACAGCCTGGGAAATTGGCCCTGCATCCACTGGTCCCCGGGACCTCCGCAATCCCGGGCGCGTGCCAGGCGTGCAGGGGAGCACAGCCCCAGGGGCAGAAAGGCCAAGAAATGGTGGGTCAGGCGGGATGGATCCCGGTCCTTGGGTGTGCCCTTGGAGTTGAGATGCCCTCACGGTGAGTATTCTTGGGCTCGCAGGTTTTGTGGACCAGCGTGCCTGAAGGGCCACAGCAAAGGCCAAAGGCCCAGCAGAGTGTGGGCCAAGAGCAAGTGTCCGCGGTGCCCTCCATGTTTCCCAGGTGGCCTTTACAGGGACGCTTCACCCCTCAGTCCAAAGAGGGTGTCCCAGCCTGGGAGGGAGTGACCCCAGCACCCACACAGTGCGCTCCCCAGGCACCATGGGGCATTGGAGTTCTGAGGAGCCTGGGCCCTGGCGGGCCAGGGGCGCTCACCACCTGGCCCAGGGCAGACAGAACACTGGGGAGGGAGGGGCACCACCCGCGCAGGCCCCAGAGGAGACCCCCTGAGCACTGCTGGGCGAGGGGCGCTCACCCACAGGACCCAGAGGGGACTGAGCCCTGGGCGGGGGGCGCGGGGGGGGGCGCTGGGCCTCAGGACACAGGGGAGCCTGGGGACCTGCGGGGGAGGGGCGGTCACCCGCAAGCCCCAGAGCTCACTGGTCCTTAGGGCTCCTGGGGGGCTCACCCAGGAGACCCGGGCGCACCGAGGACCCTCGGGCGAGGGGCGCTCACCCGCAGGCCCCCGGAGGACAGGGAAGCCTCCTGGGCCCCCACCCCCACCCCCGCAAGACAGGCGCTTGCCTGCCCGCAGGACCCTGAGGACACTGGGCGCCGATGGGCGAGGGGCGCTCACCCAAAGGCCGCAGTGCAGCAGCAATGCCAGTGTCCCAGGAGCCCTCCCCAAGCAGGATCTTGGGGACAGGGAACAGGGCTGGGACCCGCGGTGGGGACCTCGCACCCGCAGAACCCCCAAGAGCACACTGAGCACTGCAGGGCGAGGGGCGCTCACCAGCATGGCCCAGAGCACACTGGGGAACTGAGGCCGCCTGGGGGCGCTCCCCCACAGCCACCAGGCCTGGCCCTGCACTGCCTAAGGGAGGGGCGCTCACCCCCAGCCTCTAGGGAAGCCTGAGCCCCCTCGGGCCAGGGCTGCTCCCCGCCACGCCACCCACTCAGGGCTGCCTGAGCACTGCCGGGTGAGGGGCGCTCACCCACAGGACCCAGAGCAGCCTGAGCGCTGGGGGGCTGAGGGTGCTCCCCCGCAGGAACCCTGGACAATGAGCTCAGGTGGGAGAGGGGCGCTCGCCCACAGGGCTCAGAGTCCAGGTCACCTTTTGCAGAGGATCCCTGGGCCCCTTGTCCCCAGTTACCTGGGCCAGGGTGGGACAGTGGCGCCCTCTCACTGGTCTCAGCAGTGCCTCCAAGATGGAGGGGAGATGTCCTTTGCCAAATGTCCCACCATCCTGCCCAGGAGGAGGGCGCGGCTCCTGATCCAGAGGTCCCACAGGGTTCTTCCCTGGGGCCAAGATAGCGCCTGGTGGCGCTTGCCTGCTGTCCGGGGCCCCAGTGGAGATGTGCTCACAGCCTGGGAAATTGGCCCTGCATCCACTGGTCCCCGGGACCTCCGCAATCCCGGGCGCGTGCCAGGCGTGCAGGGGAGCACAGCCCCAGGGGCAGAAAGGCCAAGAAATGGTGGGTCAGGCGGGATGGATCCCGGTCCTTGGGTGTGCCCTTGGAGTTGAGATGCCCTCACGGTGAGTATTCTTGGGCTCGCAGGTTTTGTGGACCAGCGTGCCTGAAGGGCCACAGCAAAGGCCAAAGGCCCAGCAGAGTGTGGGCCAAGAGCAAGTGTCCGCGGTGCCCTCCATGTTTCCCAGGTGGCCTTGACAGGGACGCTTCACCCCTCAGGCCAAAGAGGGTGTCCCAGCCTGGGAGGGAGTGACCCCAGCACCCACACAGTGCGCTCCCCAGGCACCATGGGGCATTGGAGTTCTGAGGAGCCTGGGCCCTGGCGGGCCAGGGGCGCTCACCACCTGGCCCAGGGCAGACAGAACACTGGGGAGGGAGGGGCACCACCCGCGCAGGCCCCAGAGGAGACCCCCTGAGCACTGCTGGGCGAGGGGCGCACACCCACAGGACCCAGAGGGGACTGAGCCCTGGGCGGGGGGCGCGGGGGGGGGCGCTGGGCCTCAGGACACAGGGGAGCCTGGGGACCTGCGGGGGAGGGGCGGTCACCCGCAAGCCCCAGAGCTCACTGGTCCTTAGGGCTCCTGGGGGCTCACCCAGGAGACCCGGGCGCACCGAGGACCCTCGGGCGAGGGGCGCTCACCCGCAGGCCCCCGGAGGACAGGGAAGCCTCCTGGGCCCCCACCCCCACCCCCGCAAGACAGGCGCTTGCCTGCCCGCAGGACCCTGAGGACACTGGGCGCCGATGGGCGAGGGGCGCTCACCCAAAGGCCGCAGTGCAGCAGCAATGCCAGTGTCCCAGGAGCCCTCCCCAAGCAGGATCTTGGGGACAGGGAACAGGGCTGGGACCCGCGGTGGGGACCTCGCACCCGCAGAACCCCCAAGAGCACACTGAGCACTGCAGGGCGAGGGGCGCTCACCAGCATGGCCCAGAGCACACTGGGGACCTGAGGCCGCCTGGGGGCGCTCCCCCACAGCCACCAGGCCTGGCCCTGCACTGCCTAAGGGAGGGGCGCTCACCCCCAGCCTCTAGGGAAGCCTGAGCCCCCTCGGGCCAGGGCTGCTCCCCGCCACGCCACCCACTCAGGGCTGCCTGAGCACTGCCGGGTGAGGGGCGCTCACCCACAGGACCCAGAGCAGCCTGAGCGCTGGGGGGCTGAGGGTGCTCCCCCGCAGGAACCCTGGACAATGAGCTCAGGTGGGAGAGGGGCGCTCGCCCACAGGGCTCAGAGTCCAGGTCACCTTTTGCAGAGGATCCCTGGGCCCCTTGTCCCCAGTTACCTGGGCCAGGGTGGGACAGTGGCGCCCTCTCACTGGTCTCAGCAGTGCCTCCAAGATGGAGGGGAGATGTCCTTTGCCAAATGTCCCACCATCCTGCCCAGGAGGAGGGCGCGGCTCCTGATCCAGAGGTCCCACAGGGTTCTTCCCTGGGGCCAAGATAGCGCCTGGTGGCGCTTGCCTGCTGTCCGGGGCCCCAGTGGAGATGTGCTCACAGCCTGGGAAATTGGCCCTGCATCCACTGGTCCCCGGGACCTCCGCAATCCCGGGCGCGTGCCAGGCGTGCAGGGGAGCACAGCCCCAGGGGCAGAAAGGCCAAGAAATGGTGGGTCAGGCGGGATGGATCCCGGTCCTTGGGTGTGCCCTTGGAGTTGAGATGCCCTCACGGTGAGTATTCTTGGGCTCGCAGGTTTTGTGGACCAGCGTGCCTGAAGGGCCACAGCAAAGGCCAAAGGCCCAGCAGAGTGTGGGCCAAGAGCAAGTGTCCGCGGTGCCCTCCATGTTTCCCAGGTGGCCTTTACAGGGACGCTTCACCCCTCAGTCCAAAGAGGGTGTCCCAGCCTGGGAGGGAGTGACCCCAGCACCCACACAGTGCGCTCCCCAGGCACCATGGGGCATTGGAGTTCTGAGGAGCCTGGGCCCTGGCGGGCCAGGGGCGCTCACCACCTGGCCCAGGGCAGACAGAACACTGGGGAGGGAGGGGCACCACCCGCGCAGGCCCCAGAGGAGACCCCCTGAGCACTGCTGGGCGAGGGGCGCTCACCCACAGGACCCAGAGGGGACTGAGCCCTGGGCGGGGGGCGCGGGGGGGGGCGCTGGGCCTCAGGACACAGGGGAGCCTGGGGACCTGCGGGGGAGGGGCGGTCACCCGCAAGCCCCAGAGCTCACTGGTCCTTAGGGCTCCTGGGGGGCTCACCCAGGAGACCCGGGCGCACCGAGGACCCTCGGGCGAGGGGCGCTCACCCGCAGGCCCCCGGAGGACAGGGAAGCCTCCTGGGCCCCCACCCCCACCCCCGCAAGACAGGCGCTTGCCTGCCCGCAGGACCCTGAGGACACTGGGCGCCGATGGGCGAGGGGCGCTCACCCAAAGGCCGCAGTGCAGCAGCAATGCCAGTGTCCCAGGAGCCCTCCCCAAGCAGGATCTTGGGGACAGGGAACAGGGCTGGGACCCGCGGTGGGGACCTCGCACCCGCAGAACCCCCAAGAGCACACTGAGCACTGCAGGGCGAGGGGCGCTCACCAGCATGGCCCAGAGCACACTGGGGAACTGAGGCCGCCTGGGGGCGCTCCCCCACAGCCACCAGGCCTGGCCCTGCACTGCCTAAGGGAGGGGCGCTCACCCCCAGCCTCTAGGGAAGCCTGAGCCCCCTCGGGCCAGGGCTGCTCCCCGCCACGCCACCCACTCAGGGCTGCCTGAGCACTGCCGGGTGAGGGGCGCTCACCCACAGGACCCAGAGCAGCCTGAGCGCTGGGGGGCTGAGGGTGCTCCCCCGCAGGAACCCTGGACAATGAGCTCAGGTGGGAGAGGGGCGCTCGCCCACAGGGCTCAGAGTCCAGGTCACCTTTTGCAGAGGATCCCTGGGCCCCTTGTCCCCAGTTACCTGGGCCAGGGTGGGACAGTGGCGCCCTCTCACTGGTCTCAGCAGTGCCTCCAAGATGGAGGGGAGATGTCCTTTGCCAAATGTCCCACCATCCTGCCCAGGAGGAGGGCGCGGCTCCTGATCCAGAGGTCCCACAGGGTTCTTCCCTGGGGCCAAGATAGCGCCTGGTGGCGCTTGCCTGCTGTCCGGGGCCCCAGTGGAGATGTGCTCACAGCCTGGGAAATTGGCCCTGCATCCACTGGTCCCCGGGACCTCCGCAATCCCGGGCGCGTGCCAGGCGTGCAGGGGAGCACAGCCCCAGGGGCAGAAAGGCCAAGAAATGGTGGGTCAGGCGGGATGGATCCCGGTCCTTGGGTGTGCCCTTGGAGTTGAGATGCCCTCACGGTGAGTATTCTTGGGCTCGCAGGTTTTGTGGACCAGCGTGCCTGAAGGGCCACAGCAAAGGCCAAAGGCCCAGCAGAGTGTGGGCCAAGAGCAAGTGTCCGCGGTGCCCTCCATGTTTCCCAGGTGGCCTTGACAGGGACGCTTCACCCCTCAGGCCAAAGAGGGTGTCCCAGCCTGGGAGGGAGTGACCCCAGCACCCACACAGTGCGCTCCCCAGGCACCATGGGGCATTGGAGTTCTGAGGAGCCTGGGCCCTGGCGGGCCAGGGGCGCTCACCACCTGGCCCAGGGCAGACAGAACACTGGGGAGGGAGGGGCACCACCCGCGCAGGCCCCAGAGGAGACCCCCTGAGCACTGCTGGGCGAGGGGCGCTCACCCACAGGACCCAGAGGGGACTGAGCCCTGGGCGGGGGGCGCGGGGGGGGGCGCTGGGCCTCAGGACACAGGGGAGCCTGGGGACCTGCGGGGGAGGGGCGGTCACCCGCAAGCCCCAGAGCTCACTGGTCCTTAGGGCTCCTGGGGGGCTCACCCAGGAGACCCGGGCGCACCGAGGACCCTCGGGCGAGGGGCGCTCACCCGCAGGCCCCCGGAGGACAGGGAAGCCTCCTGGGCCCCCACCCCCACCCCCGCAAGACAGGCGCTTGCCTGCCCGCAGGACCCTGAGGACACTGGGCGCCGATGGGCGAGGGGCGCTCACCCAAAGGCCGCAGTGCAGCAGCAATGCCAGTGTCCCAGGAGCCCTCCCCAAGCAGGATCTTGGGGACAGGGAACAGGGCTGGGACCCGCGGTGGGGACCTCGCACCCGCAGAACCCCCAAGAGCACACTGAGCACTGCAGGGCGAGGGGCGCTCACCAGCATGGCCCAGAGCACACTGGGGAACTGAGGCCGCCTGGGGGCGCTCTCCCACAGCCACCAGGCCTGGCCCTGCACTGCCTAAGGGAGGGGCGCTCACCCCCAGCCTCTAGGGAAGCCTGAGCCCCCTCGGGCCAGGGCTGCTCCCCGCCACGCCACCCACTCAGGGCTGCCTGAGCACTGCCGGGTGAGGGGCGCTCACCCACAGGACCCAGAGCAGCCTGAGCGCTGGGGGGCTGAGGGTGCTCCCCCGCAGGAACCCTGGACAATGAGCTCAGGTGGGAGAGGGGCGCTCGCCCACAGGGCTCAGAGTCCAGGTCACCTTTTGCAGAGGATCCCTGGGCCCCTTGTCCCCAGTTACCTGGGCCAGGGTGGGACAGTGGCGCCCTCTCACTGGTCTCAGCAGTGCCTCCAAGATGGAGGGGAGATGTCCTTTGCCAAATGTCCCACCATCCTGCCCAGGAGGAGGGCGCGGCTCCTGATCCAGAGGTCCCACAGGGTTCTTCCCTGGGGCCAAGATAGCGCCTGGTGGCGCTTGCCTGCTGTCCGGGGCCCCAGTGGAGATGTGCTCACAGCCTGGGAAATTGGCCCTGCATCCACTGGTCCCCGGGACCTCCGCAATCCCGGGCGCGTGCCAGGCGTGCAGGGGAGCACAGCCCCAGGGGCAGAAAGGCCAAGAAATGGTGGGTCAGGCGGGATGGATCCCGGTCCTTGGGTGTGCCCTTGGAGTTGAGATGCCCTCACGGTGAGTATTCTTGGGCTCGCAGGTTTTGTGGACCAGCGTGCCTGAAGGGCCACAGCAAAGGCCAAAGGCCCAGCAGAGTGTGGGCCAAGAGCAAGTGTCCGCGGTGCCCTCCATGTTTCCCAGGTGGCCTTGACAGGGACGCTTCACCCCTCAGGCCAAAGAGGGTGTCCCAGCCTGGGAGGGAGTGACCCCAGCACCCACACAGTGCGCTCCCCAGGCACCATGGGGCATTGGAGTTCTGAGGAGCCTGGGCCCTGGCGGGCCAGGGGCGCTCACCACCTGGCCCAGGGAAGACAGAACACTGGGGAGGGAGGGGCACCACCCGCGCAGGCCCCAGAGGAGACCCCCTGAGCACTGCTGGGCGAGGGGCGCTCACCCACAGGACCCAGAGGGGACTGAGCCCTGGGCGGGGGGCGCGGGGGGGGGCGCTGGGCCTCAGGACACAGGGGAGCCTGGGGACCTGCGGGGGAGGGGCGGTCACCCGCAAGCCCCAGAGCTCACTCGTCCTTAGGGCTCCTGGGGGGCTCACCCAGGAGACCCGGGCGCACCGAGGACCCTCGGGCGAGGGGCGCTCACCCGCAGGCCCCCGGAGGACAGGGAAGCCTCCTGGGCCCCCACCCCCACCCCCGCAAGACAGGCGCTTGCCTGCCCGCAGGACCCTGAGGACACTGGGCGCTGATGGGCGAGGGGCGCTCACCCAAAGGCCGCAGTGCAGCAGCAATGCCAGTGTCCCAGGAGCCCTCCCCAAGCAGGATCTTGGGGACAGGGAACAGGGCTGGGACCCGCGGTGGGGACCTCGCACCCGCAGAACCCCCAAGAGCACACTGAGCACTGCAGGGCGAGGGGCGCTCACCAGCATGGCCCAGAGCACACTGGGGACCTGAGGCCGCCTGGGGGCGCTCCCCCACAGCCACCAGGCCTGGCCCTGCACTGCCTAAGGGAGGGGCGCTCACCCCCAGCCTCTAGGGAAGCCTGAGCCCCCTCGGGCCAGGGCTGCTCCCCGCCACGCCACCCACTCAGGGCTGCCTGAGCACTGCCGGGTGAGGGGCGCTCACCCACAGGACCCAGAGCAGCCTGAGCGCTGGGGGGCTGAGGGTGCTCCCCCGCAGGAACCCTGGACAATGAGCTCAGGTGGGAGAGGGGCGCTCGCCCACAGGGCTCAGAGTCCAGGTCACCTTTTGCAGAGGATCCCTGGGCCCCTTGTCCCCAGTTACCTGGGCCAGGGTGGGACAGTGGCGCCCTCTCACTGGTCTCAGCAGTGCCTCCAAGATGGAGGGGAGATGTCCTTTGCCAAATGTCCCACCATCCTGCCCAGGAGGAGGGCGCGGCTCCTGATCCAGAGGTCCCACAGGGTTCTTCCCTGGGGCCAAGATAGCGCCTGGTGGCTCTTGCCTGCTGTCCTGGGCCCCAGTGGAGATGTGCTCACAGCCTGGGAAATTGGCCCTGCATCCACTGGTCCCCGGGACCTCCGCAATCCCGGGCGCGTGCCAGGCGTGCAGGGGAGCACAGCCCCAGGGGCAGAAAGGCCAAGAAATGGTGGGTCAGGCGGGATGGATCCCGGTCCTTGGGTGTGCCCTTGGAGTTGAGATGCCCTCACGGTGAGTATTCTTGGGCTCGCAGGTTTTGTGGACCAGCGTGCCTGAAGGGCCACAGCAAAGGCCAAAGGCCCAGCAGAGTGTGGGCCAAGAGCAAGTGTCCGCGGTGCCCTCCATGTTTCCCAGGTGGCCTTGACAGGGACGCTTCACCCCTCAGGCCAAAGAGGGTGTCCCAGCCTGGGAGGGAGTGACCCCAGCACCCACACAGTGCGCTCCCCAGGCACCATGGGGCATTGGAGTTCTGAGGAGCCTGGGTACTGGCGGGCCAGGGGCGCTCACCACCTGGCCCAGGGCAGACAGAACACTGGGGAGGGAGGGGCACCACCCGCGCAGGCCCCAGAGGAGACCCCCTGAGCACTGCTGGGCGAGGGGCGCTCACCCACAGGACCCAGAGGGGACTGAGCCCTGGGCGGGGGGCGCGGGGGGGGGCGCTGGGCCTCAGGACACAGGGGAGCCTGGGGACCTGCGGGGGAGGGGCGGTCACCCGCAAGCCCCAGAGCTCACTGGTCCTTAGGGCTCCTGGGGGGCTCACCCAGGAGACCCGGGCGCACCGAGGACCCTCGGGCGAGGGGCGCTCACCCGCAGGCCCCCGGAGGACAGGGAAGCCTCCTGGGCCCCCACCCCCACCCCCGCAAGACAGGCGCTTGCCTGCCCGCAGGACCCTGAGGACACTGGGCGCCGATGGGCGACGGGCGCTCACCCAAAGGCCGCAGTGCAGCAGCAATGCCAGTGTCCCAGGAGCCCTCCCCAAGCAGGATCTTGGGGACAGGGAACAGGGCTGGGACCCGCGGTGGGGACCTCGCACCCGCAGAACCCCCAAGAGCACACTGAGCACTGCAGGGCGAGGGGCGCTCACCAGCATGGCCCAGAGCACACTGGGGACCTGAGGCCGCCTGGGGGCGCTCCCCCACAGCCACCAGGCCTGGCCCTGCACTGCCTAAGGGAGGGGCGCTCACCCCCAGCCTCTAGGGAAGCCTGAGCCCCCTCGGGCCAGGGCTGCTCCCCGCCACGCCACCCACTCAGGGCTGCCTGAGCACTGCCGGGTGAGGGGCGCTCACCCACAGGACCCAGAGCAGCCTGAGCGCTGGGGGGCTGAGGGTGCTCCCCCGCAGGAACCCTGGACAATGAGCTCAGGTGGGAGAGGGGCGCTCGCCCACAGGGCTCAGAGTCCAGGTCACCTTTTGCAGAGGATCCCTGGGCCCCTTGTCCCCAGTTACCTGGGCCAGGGTGGGACAGTGGCGCCCTCTCACTGGTCTCAGCAGTGCCTCCAAGATGGAGGGGAGATGTCCTTTGCCAAATGTCCCACCATCCTGCCCAGGAGGAGGGCGCGGCTCCTGATCCAGAGGTCCCACAGGGTTCTTCCCTGGGGCCAAGATAGCGCCTGGTGGCGCTTGCCTGCTGTCCGGGGCCCCAGTGGAGATGTGCTCACAGCCTGGGAAATTGGCCCTGCATCCACTGGTCCCCGGGACCTCCGCAATCCCGGGCGCGTGCCAGGCGTGCAGGGGAGCACAGCCCCAGGGGCAGAAAGGCCAAGAAATGGTGGGTCAGGCGGGATGGATCCCGGTCCTTGGGTGTGCCCTTGGAGTTGAGATGCCCTCACGGTGAGTATTCTTGGGCTCGCAGGTTTTGTGGACCAGCGTGCCTGAAGGGCCACAGCAAAGGCCAAAGGCCCAGCAGAGTGTGGGCCAAGAGCAAGTGTCCGCGGTGCCCTCCATGTTTCCCAGGTGGCCTTGACAGGGACGCTTCACCCCTCAGGCCAAAGAGGGTGTCCCAGCCTGGGAGGGAGTGACCCCAGCACCCACACAGTGCGCTCCCCAGGCACCATGGGGCATTGGAGTTCTGAGGAGCCTGGGCCCTGGCGGGCCAGGGGCGCTCACCACCTGGCCCAGGGCAGACAGAACACTGGGGAGGGAGGGGCACCACCCGCGCAGGCCCCAGAGGAGACCCCCTGAGCACTGCTGGGCGAGGGGCGCTCACCCACAGGACCCAGAGGGGACTGAGCCCTGGGCGGGGGGCGCGGGGGGGGGCGCTGGGCCTCAGGACACAGGGGAGCCTGGGGACCTGCGGGGGAGGGGCGGTCACCCGCAAGCCCCAGAGCTCACTGGTCCTTAGGGCTCCTGGGGGGCTCACCCAGGAGACCCGGGCGCACCGAGGACCCTCGGGCGAGGGGCGCTCACCCGCAGGCCCCCGGAGGACAGGGAAGCCTCCTGGGCCCCCACCCCCACCCCCCAAGACAGGCGCTTGCCTGCCCGCAGGACCCTGAGGACACTGGGCGCCGATGGGCGAGGGGCGCTCACCCAAAGGCCGCAGTGCAGCAGCAATGCCAGTGTCCCAGGAGCCCTCCCCAAGCAGGATCTTGGGGACAGGGAACAGGGCTGGGACCCGCGGTGGGGACCTCGCACCCGCAGAACCCCCAAGAGCACACTGAGCACTGCAGGGCGAGGGGCGCTCACCAGCATGGCCCAGAGCACACTGGGGACCTGAGGCCGCCTGGGGGCGCTCCCCCACAGCCACCAGGCCTGGCCCTGCACTGCCTAAGGGAGGGGCGCTCACCCCCAGCCTCTAGGGAAGCCTGAGCCCCCTCGGGCCAGGGCTGCTCCCCGCCACGCCACCCACTCAGGGCTGCCTGAGCACTGCCGGGTGAGGGGCGCTCACCCACAGGACCCAGAGCAGCCTGAGCGCTGGGGGGCTGAGGGTGCTCCCCCGCAGGAACCCTGGACAATGAGCTCAGGTGGGAGAGGGGCGCTCGCCCACAGGGCTCAGAGTCCAGGTCACCTTTTGCAGAGGATCCCTGGGCCCCTTGTCCCCAGTTACCTGGGCCAGGGTGGGACAGTGGCGCCCTCTCACTGGTCTCAGCAGTGCCTCCAAGATGGAGGGGAGATGTCCTTTGCCAAATGTCCCACCATCCTGCCCAGGAGGAGGGCGCGGCTCCTGATCCAGAGGTCCCACAGGGTTCTTCCCTGGGGCCAAGATAGCGCCTGGTGGCGCTTGCCTGCTGTCCGGGGCCCCAGTGGAGATGTGCTCACAGCCTGGGAAATTGGCCCTGCATCCACTGGTCCCCGGGACCTCCGCAATCCCGGGCGCGTGCCAGGCGTGCAGGGGAGCACAGCCCCAGGGGCAGAAAGGCCAAGAAATGGTGGGTCAGGCGGGATGGATCCCGGTCCTTGGGTGTGCCCTTGGAGTTGAGATGCCCTCACGGTGAGTATTCTTGGGCTCGCAGGTTTTGTGGACCAGCGTGCCTGAAGGGCCACAGCAAAGGCCAAAGGCCCAGCAGAGTGTGGGCCAAGAGCAAGTGTCCGCGGTGCCCTCCATGTTTCCCAGGTGGCCTTGACAGGGACGCTTCACCCCTCAGGCCAAAGAGGGTGTCCCAGCCTGGGAGGGAGTGACCCCAGCACCCACACAGTGCGCTCCCCAGGCACCATGGGGCATTGGAGTTCTGAGGAGCCTGGGCCCTGGCGGGCCAGGGGCGCTCACCACCTGGCCCAGGGCAGACAGAACACTGGGGAGGGAGGGGCACCACCCGCGCAGGCCCCAGAGGAGACCCCCTGAGCACTGCTGGGCGAGGGGCGCTCACCCACAGGACCCAGAGGGGACTGAGCCCTGGGCGGGGGGCGCGGGGGGGGGCGCTGGGCCTCAGGACACAGGGGAGCCTGGGGACCTGCGGGGGAGGGGCGGTCACCCGCAAGCCCCAGAGCTCACTCGTCCTTAGGGCTCCTGGGGGGCTCACCCAGGAGACCCGGGCGCACCGAGGACCCTCGGGCGAGGGGCGCTCACCCGCAGGCCCCCGGAGGACAGGGAAGCCTCCTGGGCCCCCACCCCCACCCCCGCAAGACAGGCGCTTGCCTGCCCGCAGGACCCTGAGGACACTGGGCGCCGATGGGCGAGGGGCGCTCACCCAAAGGCCGCAGTGCAGCAGCAATGCCAGTGTCCCAGGAGCCCTCCCCAAGCAGGATCTTGGGGACAGGGAACAGGGCTGGGACCCGCGGTGGGGACCTCGCACCCGCAGAACCCCCAAGAGCACACTGAGCACTGCAGGGCGAGGGGCGCTCACCAGCATGGCCCAGAGCACACTGGGGACCTGAGGCCGCCTGGGGGCGCTCCCCCACAGCCACCAGGCCTGGCCCTGCACTGCCTAAGGGAGGGGCGCTCACCCCCAGCCTCTAGGGAAGCCTGAGCCCCCTCGGGCCAGGGCTGCTCCCCGCCACGCCACCCACTCAGGGCTGCCTGAGCACTGCCGGGTGAGGGGCGCTCACCCACAGGACCCAGAGCAGCCTGAGCGCTGGGGGGCTGAGGGTGCTCCCCCGCAGGAACCCTGGACAATGAGCTCAGGTGGGAGAGGGGCGCTCGCCCACAGGGCTCAGAGTCCAGGTCACCTTTTGCAGAGGATCCCTGGGCCCCTTGTCCCCAGTTACCTGGGCCAGGGTGGGACAGTGGCGCCCTCTCACTGGTCTCAGCAGTGCCTCCAAGATGGAGGGGAGATGTCCTTTGCCAAATGTCCCACCATCCTGCCCAGGAGGAGGGCGCGGCTCCTGATCCAGAGGTCCCACAGGGTTCTTCCCTGGGGCCAAGATAGCGCCTGGTGGCGCTTGCCTGCTGTCCGGGGCCCCAGTGGAGATGTGCTCACAGCCTGGGAAATTGGCCCTGCATCCACTGGTCCCCGGGACCTCCGCAATCCCGGGCGCGTGCCAGGCGTGCAGGGGAGCACAGCCCCAGGGGCAGAAAGGCCAAGAAATGGTGGGTCAGGCGGGATGGATCCCGGTCCTTGGGTGTGCCCTTGGAGTTGAGATGCCCTCACGGTGAGTATTCTTGGGCTCGCAGGTTTTGTGGACCAGCGTGCCTGAAGGGCCACAGCAAAGGCCAAAGGCCCAGCAGAGTGTGGGCCAAGAGCAAGTGTCCGCGGTGCCCTCCATGTTTCCCAGGTGGCCTTGACAGGGACGCTTCACCCCTCAGGCCAAAGAGGGTGTCCCAGCCTGGGAGGGAGTGACCCCAGCACCCACACAGTGCGCTCCCCAGGCACCATGGGGCATTGGAGTTCTGAGGAGCCTGGGTCCTGGCGGGCCAGGGGCGCTCACCACCTGGCCCAGGGCAGACAGAACACTGGGGAGGGAGGGGCACCACCCGCGCAGGCCCCAGAGGAGACCCCCTGAGCACTGCTGGGCGAGGGGCGCTCACCCACAGGACCCAGAGGGGACTGAGCCCTGGGCGGGGGGCGCGGGGGGGGGCGCTGGGCCTCAGGACACAGGGGAGCCTGGGGACCTGCGGGGGAGGGGCGGTCACCCGCAAGCCCCAGAGCTCACTGGTCCTTAGGGCTCCTGGGGGGCTCACCCAGGAGACCCGGGCGCACCGAGGACCCTCGGGCGAGGGGCGCTCACCCGCAGGCCCCCGGAGGACAGGGAAGCCTCCTGGGCCCCCACCCCCACCCCCGCAAGACAGGCGCTTGCCTGCCCGCAGGACCCTGAGGACACTGGGCGCCGATGGGCGAGGGGCGCTCACCCAAAGGCCGCAGTGCAGCAGCAATGCCAGTGTC
Source organism: Spermophilus citellus (assembly GCF_964194105.1). NCBI lineage: Eukaryota > Metazoa > Chordata > Mammalia > Rodentia > Sciuridae > Spermophilus > Spermophilus citellus. Next base: position 17,104,083 of record NC_138199.1, on the reverse strand, counting down.
CCAGGAGCCCTCCCCAAGCAGGATCTTGGGGACAGGGAACAGGGCTGGGACCCGCGGTGGGGACCTCGCACCCGCAGAACCCCCAAGAGCACACTGAGCACTGCAGGGCGAGGGGCGCTCACCAGCATGGCCCAGAGCACACTGGGGACCTGAGGCCGCCTGGGGGCGCTCCCCCACAGCCACCAGGCCTGGCCCTGCACTGCCTAAGGGAGGGGCGCTCACCCCCAGCCTCTAGGGAAGCCTGAGCCCCCTCGGGCCAGGGCTGCTCCCCGCCACGCCACCCACTCAGGGCTGCCTGAGCACTGCCGGGTGAGGGGCGCTCACCCACAGGACCCAGAGCAGCCTGAGCGCTGGGGGGCTGAGGGTGCTCCCCCGCAGGAACCCTGGACAATGAGCTCAGGTGGGAGAGGGGCGCTCGCCCACAGGGCTCAGAGTCCAGGTCACCTTTTGCAGAGGATCCCTGGGCCCCTTGTCCCCAGTTACCTGGGCCAGGGTGGGACAGTGGCGCCCTCTCACTGGTCTCAGCAGTGCCTCCAAGATGGAGGGGAGATGTCCTTTGCCAAATGTCCCACCATCCTGCCCAGGAGGAGGGCGCGGCTCCTGATCCAGAGGTCCCACAGGGTTCTTCCCTGGGGCCAAGATAGCGCCTGGTGGCGCTTGCCTGCTGTCCGGGGCCCCAGTGGAGATGTGCTCACAGCCTGGGAAATTGGCCCTGCATCCACTGGTCCCCGGGACCTCCGCAATCCCGGGCGCGTGCCAGGCGTGCAGGGGAGCACAGCCCCAGGGGCAGAAAGGCCAAGAAATGGTGGGTCAGGCGGGATGGATCCCGGTCCTTGGGTGTGCCCTTGGAGTTGAGATGCCCTCACGGTGAGTATTCTTGGGCTCGCAGGTTTTGTGGACCAGCGTGCCTGAAGGGCCACAGCAAAGGCCAAAGGCCCAGCAGAGTGTGGGCCAAGAGCAAGTGTCCGCGGTGCCCTCCATGTTTCCCAGGTGGCCTTGACAGGGACGCTTCACCCCTCAGGCCAAAGAGGGTGTCCCAGCCTGGGAGGGAGTGACCCCAGCACCCACACAGTGCGCTCCCCAGGCACCATGGGGCATTGGAGTTCTGAGGAGCCTGGGTCCTGGCGGGCCAGGGGCGCTCACCACCTGGCCCAGGGCAGACAGAACACTGGGGAGGGAGGGGCACCACCCGCGCAGGCCCCAGAGGAGACCCCCTGAGCACTGCTGGGCGAGGGGCGCTCACCCACAGGACCCAGAGGGGACTGAGCCCTGGGCGGGGGGCGCGGGGGGGGGCGCTGGGCCTCAGGACACAGGGGAGCCTGGGGACCTGCGGGGGAGGGGCGGTCACCCGCAAGCCCCAGAGCTCACTGGTCCTTAGGGCTCCTGGGGGGCTCACCCAGGAGACCCGGGCGCACCGAGGACCCTCGGTCGAGGGGCGCTCACCCGCAGGCCCCCGGAGGACAGGGAAGCCTCCTGGGCCCCCACCCCCACCCCCGCAAGACAGGCGCTTGCCTGCCCGCAGGACCCTGAGGACACTGGGCGCCGATGGGCGAGGGGCGCTCACCCAAAGGCCGCAGTGCAGCAGCAATGCCAGTGTCCCAGGAGCCCTCCCCAAGCAGGATCTTGGGGACAGGGAACAGGGCTGGGACCCGCGGTGGGGACCTCGCACCCGCAGAACCCCCAAGAGCACACTGAGCACTGCAGGGCGAGGGGCGCTCACCAGCATGGCCCAGAGCACACTGGGGACCTGAGGCCGCCTGGGGGCGCTCCCCCACAGCCACCAGGCCTGGCCCTGCACTGCCTAAGGGAGGGGCGCTCACCCCCAGCCTCTAGGGAAGCCTGAGCCCCCTCGGGCCAGGGCTGCTCCCCGCCACGCCACCCACTCAGGGCTGCCTGAGCACTGCCGGGTGAGGGGCGCTCACCCACAGGACCCAGAGCAGCCTGAGCGCTGGGGGGCTGAGGGTGCTCCCCCGCAGGAACCCTGGACAATGAGCTCAGGTGGGAGAGGGGCGCTCGCCCACAGGGCTCAGAGTCCAGGTCACCTTTTGCAGAGGATCCCTGGGCCCCTTGTCCCCAGTTACCTGGGCCAGGGTGGGACAGTGGCGCCCTCTCACTGGTCTCAGCAGTGCCTCCAAGATGGAGGGGAGATGTCCTTTGCCAAATGTCCCACCATCCTGCCCAGGAGGAGGGCGCGGCTCCTGATCCAGAGGTCCCACAGGGTTCTTCCCTGGGGCCAAGATAGCGCCTGGTGGCGCTTGCCTGCTGTCCGGGGCCCCAGTGGAGATGTGCTCACAGCCTGGGAAATTGGCCCTGCATCCACTGGTCCCCGGGACCTCCGCAATCCCGGGCGCGTGCCAGGCGTGCAGGGGAGCACAGCCCCAGGGGCAGAAAGGCCAAGAAATGGTGGGTCAGGCGGGATGGATCCCGGTCCTTGGGTGTGCCCTTGGAGTTGAGATGCCCTCACGGTGAGTATTCTTGGGCTCGCAGGTTTTGTGGACCAGCGTGCCTGAAGGGCCACAGCAAAGGCCAAAGGCCCAGCAGAGTGTGGGCCAAGAGCAAGTGTCCGCGGTGCCCTCCATGTTTCCCAGGTGGCCTTGACAGGGACGCTTCACCCCTCAGGCCAAAGAGGGTGTCCCAGCCTGGGAGGGAGTGACCCCAGCACCCACACAGTGCGCTCCCCAGGCACCATGGGGCATTGGAGTTCTGAGGAGCCTGGGCCCTGGCGGGCCAGGGGCGCTCACCACCTGGCCCAGGGCAGACAGAACACTGGGGAGGGAGGGGCACCACCCGCGCAGGCCCCAGAGGAGACCCCCTGAGCACTGCTGGGCGAGGGGCGCTCACCCACAGGACCCAGAGGGGACTGAGCCCTGGGCGGGGGGCGCGGGGGGGGGCGCTGGGCCTCAGGACACAGGGGAGCCTGGGGACCTGCGGGGGAGGGGCGGTCACCCGCAAGCCCCAGAGCTCACTGGTCCTTAGGGCTCCTGGGGGGCTCACCCAGGAGACCCGGGCGCACCGAGGACCCTCGGGCGAGGGGCGCTCACCCGCAGGCCCCCGGAGGACAGGGAAGCCTCCTGGGCCCCCACCCCCACCCCCGCAAGACAGGCGCTTGCCTGCCCGCAGGACCCTGAGGACACTGGGCGCTGATGGGCGAGGGGCGCTCACCCAAAGGCCGCAGTGCAGCAGCAATGCCAGTGTCCCAGGAGCCCTCCCCAAGCAGGATCTTGGGGACAGGGAACAGGGCTGGGACCCGCGGTGGGGACCTCGCACCCGCAGAACCCCCAAGAGCACACTGAGCACTGCAGGGCGAGGGGCGCTCACCAGCATGGCCCAGAGCACACTGGGGACCTGAGGCCGCCTGGGGGCGCTCCCCCACAGCCACCAGGCCTGGCCCTGCACTGCCTAAGGGAGGGGCGCTCACCCCCAGCCTCTAGGGAAGCCTGAGCCCCCTCGGGCCAGGGCTGCTCCCCGCCACGCCACCCACTCAGGGCTGCCTGAGCACTGCCGGGTGAGGGGCGCTCACCCACAGGACCCAGAGCAGCCTGAGCGCTGGGGGGCTGAGGGTGCTCCCCCGCAGGAACCCTGGACAATGAGCTCAGGTGGGAGAGGGGCGCTCGCCCACAGGGCTCAGAGTCCAGGTCACCTTTTGCAGAGGATCCCTGGGCCCCTTGTCCCCAGTTACCTGGGCCAGGGTGGGACAGTGGCGCCCTCTCACTGGTCTCAGCAGTGCCTCCAAGATGGAGGGGAGATGTCCTTTGCCAAATGTCCCACCATCCTGCCCAGGAGGAGGGCGCGGCTCCTGATCCAGAGGTCCCACAGGGTTCTTCCCTGGGGCCAAGATAGCGCCTGGTGGCGCTTGCCTGCTGTCCGGGGCCCCAGTGGAGATGTGCTCACAGCCTGGGAAATTGGCCCTGCATCCACTGGTCCCCGGGACCTCCGCAATCCCGGGCGCGTGCCAGGCGTGCAGGGGAGCACAGCCCCAGGGGCAGAAAGGCCAAGAAATGGTGGGTCAGGCGGGATGGATCCCGGTCCTTGGGTGTGCCCTTGGAGTTGAGATGCCCTCACGGTGAGTATTCTTGGGCTCGCAGGTTTTGTGGACCAGCGTGCCTGAAGGGCCACAGCAAAGGCCAAAGGCCCAGCAGAGTGTGGGCCAAGAGCAAGTGTCCGCGGTGCCCTCCATGTTTCCCAGGTGGCCTTGACAGGGACGCTTCACCCCTCAGGCCAAAGAGGGTGTCCCAGCCTGGGAGGGAGTGACCCCAGCACCCACACAGTGCGCTCCCCAGGCACCATGGGGCATTGGAGTTCTGAGGAGCCTGGGCCCTGGCGGGCCAGGGGCGCTCACCACCTGGCCCAGGGCAGACAGAACACTGGGGAGGGAGGGGCACCACCCGCGCAGGCCCCAGAGGAGACCCCCTGAGCACTGCTGGGCGAGGGGCGCTCACCCACAGGACCCAGAGGGGACTGAGCCCTGGGCGGGGGGCGCGGGGGGGGGCGCTGGGCCTCAGGACACAGGGGAGCCTGGGGACCTGCGGGGGAGGGGCGGTCACCCGCAAGCCCCAGAGCTCACTCGTCCTTAGGGCTCCTGGGGGGCTCACCCAGGAGACCCGGGCGCACCGAGGACCCTCGGGCGAGGGGCGCTCACCCGCAGGCCCCCGGAGGACAGGGAAGCCTCCTGGGCCCCCACCCCCACCCCCGCAAGACAGGCGCTTGCCTGCCCGCAGGACCCTGAGGACACTGGGCGCTGATGGGCGAGGGGCGCTCACCCAAAGGCCGCAGTGCAGCAGCAATGCCAGTGTCCCAGGAGCCCTCCCCAAGCAGGATCTTGGGGACAGGGAACAGGGCTGGGACCCGCGGTGGGGACCTCGCACCCGCAGAACCCCCAAGAGCACACTGAGCACTGCAGGGCGAGGGGCGCTCACCAGCATGGCCCAGAGCACACTGGGGACCTGAGGCCGCCTGGGGGCGCTCCCCCACAGCCACCAGGCCTGGCCCTGCACTGCCTAAGGGAGGGGCGCTCACCCCCAGCCTCTAGGGAAGCCTGAGCCCCCTCGGGCCAGGGCTGCTCCCCGCCACGCCACCCACTCAGGGCTGCCTGAGCACTGCCGGGTGAGGGGCGCTCACCCACAGGACCCAGAGCAGCCTGAGCGCTGGGGGGCTGAGGGTGCTCCCCCGCAGGAACCCTGGACAATGAGCTCAGGTGGGAGAGGGGCGCTCGCCCACAGGGCTCAGAGTCCAGGTCACCTTTTGCAGAGGATCCCTGGGCCCCTTGTCCCCAGTTACCTGGGCCAGGGTGGGACAGTGGCGCCCTCTCACTGGTCTCAGCAGTGCCTCCAAGATGGAGGGGAGATGTCCTTTGCCAAATGTCCCACCATCCTGCCCAGGAGGAGGGCGCGGCTCCTGATCCAGAGGTCCCACAGGGTTCTTCCCTGGGGCCAAGATAGCGCCTGGTGGCGCTTGCCTGCTGTCCGGGGCCCCAGTGGAGATGTGCTCACAGCCTGGGAAATTGGCCCTGCATCCACTGGTCCCCGGGACCTCCGCAATCCCGGGCGCGTGCCAGGCGTGCAGGGGAGCACAGCCCCAGGGGCAGAAAGGCCAAGAAATGGTGGGTCAGGCGGGATGGATCCCGGTCCTTGGGTGTGCCCTTGGAGTTGAGATGCCCTCACGGTGAGTATTCTTGGGCTCACAGGTTTTGTGGACCAGCGTGCCTGAAGGGCCACAGCAAAGGCCAAAGGCCCAGCAGAGTGTGGGCCAAGAGCAAGTGTCCGCGGTGCCCTCCATGTTTCCCAGGTGGCCTTGACAGGGACGCTTCACCCCTCAGGCCAAAGAGGGTGTCCCAGCCTGGGAGGGAGTGACCCCAGCACCCACACAGTGCGCTCCCCAGGCACCATGGGGCATTGGAGTTCTGAGGAGCCTGGGCCCTGGCGGGCCAGGGGCGCTCACCACCTGGCCCAGGGCAGACAGAACACTGGGGAGGGAGGGGCACCACCCGCGCAGGCCCCAGAGGAGACCCCCTGAGCACTGCTGGGCGAGGGGCGCTCACCCACAGGACCCAGAGGGGACTGAGCCCTGGGCGGGGGGCGCGGGGGGGGGGCGCTGGGCCTCAGGACACAGGGGAGCCTGGGGACCTGCGGGGGAGGGGCGGTCACCCGCAAGCCCCAGAGCTCACTCGTCCTTAGGGCTCCTGGGGGGCTCACCCAGGAGACCCGGGCGCACCGAGGACCCTCGGGCGAGGGGCGCTCACCCGCAGGCCCCCGGAGGACAGGGAAGCCTCCTGGGCCCCCACCCCCACCCCCGCAAGACAGGCGCTTGCCTGCCCGCAGGACCCTGAGGACACTGGGCGCTGATGGGCGAGGGGCGCTCACCCAAAGGCCGCAGTGCAGCAGCAATGCCAGTGTCCCAGGAGCCCTCCCCAAGCAGGATCTTGGGGACAGGGAACAGGGCTGGGACCCGCGGTGGGGACCTCGCACCCGCAGAACCCCCAAGAGCACACTGAGCACTGCAGGGCGAGGGGCGCTCACCAGCATGGCCCAGAGCACACTGGGGACCTGAGGCCGCCTGGGGGCGCTCCCCCACAGCCACCAGGCCTGGCCCTGCACTGCCTAAGGGAGGGGCGCTCACCCCCAGCCTCTAGGGAAGCCTGAGCCCCCTCGGGCCAGGGCTGCTCCCCGCCACGCCACCCACTCAGGGCTGCCTGAGCACTGCCGGGTGAGGGGCGCTCACCCACAGGACCCAGAGCAGCCTGAGCGCTGGGGGGCTGAGGGTGCTCCCCCGCAGGAACCCTGGACAATGAGCTCAGGTGGGAGAGGGGCGCTCGCCCACAGGGCTCAGAGTCCAGGTCACCTTTTGCAGAGGATCCCTGGGCCCCTTGTCCCCAGTTACCTGGGCCAGGGTGGGACAGTGGCGCCCTCTCACTGGTCTCAGCAGTGCCTCCAAGATGGAGGGGAGATGTCCTTTGCCAAATGTCCCACCATCCTGCCCAGGAGGAGGGCGCGGCTCCTGATCCAGAGGTCCCACAGGGTTCTTCCCTGGGGCCAAGATAGCGCCTGGTGGCGCTTGCCTGCTGTCCGGGGCCCCAGTGGAGATGTGCTCACAGCCTGGGAAATTGGCCCTGCATCCACTGGTCCCCGGGACCTCCGCAATCCCGGGCGCGTGCCAGGCGTGCAGGGGAGCACAGCCCCAGGGGCAGAAAGGCCAAGAAATGGTGGGTCAGGCGGGATGGATCCCGGTCCTTGGGTGTGCCCTTGGAGTTGAGATGCCCTCACGGTGAGTATTCTTGGGCTCGCAGGTTTTGTGGACCAGCGTGCCTGAAGGGCCACAGCAAAGGCCAAAGGCCCAGCAGAGTGTGGGCCAAGAGCAAGTGTCCGCGGTGCCCTCCATGTTTCCCAGGTGGCCTTGACAGGGACGCTTCACCCCTCAGGCCAAAGAGGGTGTCCCAGCCTGGGAGGGAGTGACCCCAGCACCCACACAGTGCGCTCCCCAGGCACCATGGGGCATTGGAGTTCTGAGGAGCCTGGGTCCTGGCGGGCCAGGGGCGCTCACCACCTGGCCCAGGGCAGACAGAACACTGGGGAGGGAGGGGCACCACCCGCGCAGGCCCCAGAGGAGACCCCCTGAGCACTGCTGGGCGAGGGGCGCTCACCCACAGGACCCAGAGGGGACTGAGCCCTGGGCGGGGGGCGCGGGGGGGGGCGCTGGGCCTCAGGACACAGGGGAGCCTGGGGACCTGCGGGGGAGGGGCGGTCACCCGCAAGCCCCAGAGCTCACTGGTCCTTAGGGCTCCTGGGGGGCTCACCCAGGAGACCCGGGCGCACCGAGGACCCTCGGTCGAGGGGCGCTCACCCGCAGGCCCCCGGAGGACAGGGAAGCCTCCTGGGCCCCCACCCCCACCCCCGCAAGACAGGCGCTTGCCTGCCCGCAGGACCCTGAGGACACTGGGCGCCGATGGGCGAGGGGCGCTCACCCAAAGGCCGCAGTGCAGCAGCAATGCCAGTGTCCCAGGAGCCCTCCCCAAGCAGGATCTTGGGGACAGGGAACAGGGCTGGGACCCGCGGTGGGGACCTCGCACCCGCAGAACCCCCAAGAGCACACTGAGCACTGCAGGGCGAGGGGCGCTCACCAGCATGGCCCAGAGCACACTGGGGACCTGAGGCCGCCTGGGGGCGCTCCCCCACAGCCACCAGGCCTGGCCCTGCACTGCCTAAGGGAGGGGCGCTCACCCCCAGCCTCTAGGGAAGCCTGAGCCCCCTCGGGCCAGGGCTGCTCCCCGCCACGCCACCCACTCAGGGCTGCCTGAGCACTGCCGGGTGAGGGGCGCTCACCCACAGGACCCAGAGCAGCCTGAGCGCTGGGGGGCTGAGGGTGCTCCCCCGCAGGAACCCTGGACAATGAGCTCAGGTGGGAGAGGGGCGCTCGCCCACAGGGCTCAGAGTCCAGGTCACCTTTTGCAGAGGATCCCTGGGCCCCTTGTCCCCAGTTACCTGGGCCAGGGTGGGACAGTGGCGCCCTCTCACTGGTCTCAGCAGTGCCTCCAAGATGGAGGGGAGATGTCCTTTGCCAAATGTCCCACCATCCTGCCCAGGAGGAGGGCGCGGCTCCTGATCCAGAGGTCCCACAGGGTTCTTCCCTGGGGCCAAGATAGCGCCTGGTGGCGCTTGCCTGCTGTCCGGGGCCCCAGTGGAGATGTGCTCACAGCCTGGGAAATTGGCCCTGCATCCACTGGTCCCCGGGACCTCCGCAATCCCGGGCGCGTGCCAGGCGTGCAGGGGAGCACAGCCCCAGGGGCAGAAAGGCCAAGAAATGGTGGGTCAGGCGGGATGGATCCCGGTCCTTGGGTGTGCCCTTGGAGTTGAGATGCCCTCACGGTGAGTATTCTTGGGCTCGCAGGTTTTGTGGACCAGCGTGCCTGAAGGGCCACAGCAAAGGCCAAAGGCCCAGCAGAGTGTGGGCCAAGAGCAAGTGTCCGCGGTGCCCTCCATGTTTCCCAGGTGGCCTTGACAGGGACGCTTCACCCCTCAGGCCAAAGAGGGTGTCCCAGCCTGGGAGGGAGTGACCCCAGCACCCACACAGTGCGCTCCCCAGGCACCATGGGGCATTGGAGTTCTGAGGAGCCTGGGCCCTGGCGGGCCAGGGGCGCTCACCACCTGGCCCAGGGCAGACAGAACACTGGGGAGGGAGGGGCACCACCCGCGCAGGCCCCAGAGGAGACCCCCTGAGCACTGCTGGGCGAGGGGCGCTCACCCACAGGACCCAGAGGGGACTGAGCCCTGGGCGGGGGGCGCGGGGGGGGGCGCTGGGCCTCAGGACACAGGGGAGCCTGGGGACCTGCGGGGGAGGGGCGGTCACCCGCAAGCCCCAGAGCTCACTGGTCCTTAGGGCTCCTGGGGGGCTCACCCAGGAGACCCGGGCGCACCGAGGACCCTCGGGCGAGGGGCGCTCACCCGCAGGCCCCCGGAGGACAGGGAAGCCTCCTGGGCCCCCACCCCCACCCCCGCAAGACAGGCGCTTGCCTGCCCGCAGGACCCTGAGGACACTGGGCGCCGATGGGCGAGGGGCGCTCACCCAAAGGCCGCAGTGCAGCAGCAATGCCAGTGTCCCAGGAGCCCTCCCCAAGCAGGATCTTGGGGACAGGGAACAGGGCTGGGACCCGCGGTGGGGACCTCGCACCCGCAGCACCCCCAAGAGCACACTGAGCACTGCAGGGCGAGGGGCGCACACCAGCATGGCCCAGAGCACACTGGGGACCTGAGGCCGCCTGGGGGCGCTCCCCCACAGCGACCAGGCCTGGCCCTGCACTGCCTAAGGGAGGGGCGCTCACCCCCAGCCTCTAGGGAAGCCTGAGCCCCCTTGGCCCAGGGCTGCTCCCCGCCCCGCCATCCACTCAGGGCTGCCTGAGCATTGCCAGGAGAGGGGCGCTCACCCACAGGACCCAGAGCAGCCTGAGTGCTGGGGGGCTGAGGGTGCTCCCCCGCAGGAACCCTGGACAATGAGCTCAGGTGGGAGAGGGGCGCTCGCCCACAGGGCTCAGAGTCCAGGTCACCTTTTGCAGAGGATCCCTCGGCCCTGTGTCCCCAGTTACCTGGGTCAGGGTGGGACAGTGGCGCCCTCTCACTGGTCTCAGCAGTGCCTCCAAGATGGAGGGGAGATGTCCTTTGCCAAATGTCCCACCATCCTGCCCAGGAGGAGGGCGCGGCTCCTGATCCAGAGGTCCCACAGGGTTCTTCCCTGGGGCCAAGATAGCGCCTGGTGGCGCTTGCCTGCTGTCCGGGGCCCCAGTGGAGATGTGCTCACAGCCTGGGAAATTGGCCCTGCATCCACTGGTCCCAGGGACCTCCGCAATCCCGGGCACTTGCCAGGCGTGCACGGGAGCACAGCCCCAGGGGCAGAAAGGCCAAGAATTGGTGAGTCAGGCGGGATGGATCCCGGTCCTTGGGTGTGCCCTTGGAGTTGAGATGCCCTCATGGTGAGTATTTTTGGGCTTGTAGGTTTTGTGGACCAGCGTGCCTGAAGGGCCACAGCAAAGGCCAAAGGCCCAGCAGAGTGTGGGTCAAGAGCAAGTGTCCGCGGTGCCCTCCAAGTTTCCCAGGTGGCCTTGACAGGGACGCTTCACCCCTCAGGCCAAAGAGGGTGTCCCAGCCTGGGAGGGAGTGACGCCTGCACCCACACAGTGCGCTCCCCAGGCACCAGGGGGCATTGGAGTTCAGAGGAGCCTGGGCCCTGGCGGGCCAGGGGCGCTCACCACCTGGCCCAGGGCAGACAGAACACTGGGGAGGGAGGGGCACCACCCGCGCAGGCCCCAGAGGAGACTCCCTGGGCACTGCTGGGCGAGGGGCGACACCCACAGGACCCAGAGGGGACTGAGCCCTGGGCGGGGGGCGCGGGGGGGGGCGCTGGGCCTCAGGACACAGGGGAGCCTGGGGACCTGCGGGGGAGGGGCGGTCACCCGCAAGCCCCAGAGCTCACTGGTCCTTCGGGCTCCTGGGGGGCTCACCCAGGAGACCCGGGCGCACCGAGGACCCTCGGGCGAGGGGCGCTCACCCGCAGGCCCCCGGAGGACAGGGAAGCCTCCTGGGCCCCCACCCCCACCCCCGCAAGACAGGCGCTTGCCTGCCCGCAGGACCCTGAGGACACTGGGCGCCGATGGGCGAGGGGCGCTCACCCAAAGGCCGCAGTGCAGCAGCAATGCCAGTGTCCCAGGAGCCCTCCCCAAGCAGGATCTTGGGGACAGGGAACAGGGCTGGGACCCGCGGTGGGGACCTCGCACCCGCAGAACCCCCAAGAGCACACTGAGCACTGCAGGGCGAGGGGCGCTCACCAGCATGGCCCAGAGCACACTGGGGACCTGAGGCCGCCTGGGGGCGCTCCCCCACAGCCACCAGGCCTGGCCCTGCACTGCCTAAGGGAGGGGCGCTCACCCCCAGCCTCTAGGGAAGCCTGAGCCCCCTCGGGCCAGGGCTGCTCCCCGCCACGCCACCCACTCAGGGCTGCCTGAGCACTGCCGGGTGAGGGGCGCTCACCCACAGGACCCAGAGCAGCCTGAGCGCTGGGGGGCTGAGGGTGCTCCCCCGCAGGAACCCTGGACAATGAGCTCAGGTGGGAGAGGGGCGCTCGCCCACAGGGCTCAGAGTCCAGGTCACCTTTTGCAGAGGATCCCTGGGCCCCTTGTCCCCAGTTACCTGGGCCAGGGTGGGACAGTGGCGCCCTCTCACTGGTCTCAGCAGTGCCTCCAAGATGGAGGGGAGATGTCCTTTGCCAAATGTCCCACCATCCTGCCCAGGAGGAGGGCGCGGCTCCTGATCCAGAGGTCCCACAGGGTTCTTCCCTGGGGCCAAGATAGCGCCTGGTGGCGCTTGCCTGCTGTCCGGGGCCCCAGTGGAGATGTGCTCACAGCCTGGGAAATTGGCCCTGCATCCACTGGTCCCCGGGACCTCCGCAATCCCGGGCGCGTGCCAGGCGTGCAGGGGAGCACAGCCCCAGGGGCAGAAAGGCCAAGAAATGGTGGGTCAGGCGGGATGGATCCCGGTCCTTGGGTGTGCCCTTGGAGTTGAGATGCCCTCACGGTGAGTATTCTTGGGCTCGCAGGTTTTGTGGACCAGCGTGCCTGAAGGGCCACAGCAAAGGCCAAAGGCCCAGCAGAGTGTGGGCCAAGAGCAAGTGTCCGCGGTGCCCTCCATGTTTCCCAGGTGGCCTTGACAGGGACGCTTCACCCCTCAGGCCAAAGAGGGTGTCCCAGCCTGGGAGGGAGTGACCCCAGCACCCACACAGTGCGCTCCCCAGGCACCATGGGGCATTGGAGTTCTGAGGAGCCTGGGCCCTGGCGGGCCAGGGGCGCTCACCACCTGGCCCAGGGCAGACAGAACACTGGGGAGGGAGGGGCACCACCCGCGCAGGCCCCAGAGGAGACCCCCTGAGCACTGCTGGGCGAGGGGCGCTCACCCACAGGACCCAGAGGGGACTGAGCCCTGGGCGGGGGGCGCGGGGGGGGGCGCTGGGCCTCAGGACACAGGGGAGCCTGGGGACCTGCGGGGGAGGGGCGGTCACCCGCAAGCCCCAGAGCTCACTGGTCCTTAGGGCTCCTGGGGGGCTCACCCAGGAGACCCGGGCGCACCGAGGACCCTCGGGCGAGGGGCGCTCACCCGCAGGCCCCCGGAGGACAGGGAAGCCTCCTGGGCCCCCACCCCCACCCCCGCAAGACAGGCGCTTGCCTGCCCGCAGGACCCTGAGGACACTGGGCGCCGATGGGCGAGGGGCGCTCACCCAAAGGCCGCAGTGCAGCAGCAATGCCAGTGTCCCAGGAGCCCTCCCCAAGCAGGATCTTGGGGACAGGGAACAGGGCTGGGACCCGCGGTGGGGACCTCGCACCCGCAGCACCCCCAAGAGCACACTGAGCACTGCAGGGCGAGGGGCGCACACCAGCATGGCCCAGAGCACACTGGGGACCTGAGGCCGCCTGGGGGCGCTCCCCCACAGCCACCAGGCCTGGCCCTGCACTGCCTAAGGGAGGGGCGCTCACCCCCAGCCTCTAGGGAAGCCTGAGCCCCCTTGGCCCAGGGCTGCTCCCCGCCCCGCCACCCACTCAGGGCTGCCTGAGCATTGCCAGGAGAGGGGCGCTCACCCACAGGACCCAGAGCAGCCTGAGTGCTGGGGGGCTGAGGGTGCTCCCCCGCAGGAACCCTGGACAATGAGCTCAGGTGGGAGAGGGGCGCTCGCCCACAGGGCTCAGAGTCCAGGTCACCTTTTGCAGAGGATCCCTCCGCCCTGTGTCCCCAGTTACCTGGGTCAGGGTGGGACAGTGGCGCCCTCTCACTGGTCTCAGCAGTGCCTCCAAGATGGAGGGGAGATGTCCTTTGCCAAATGTCCCACCATCCTGCCCAGGAGGAGGGCGCGGCTCCTGATCCAGAGGTCCCACAGGGTTCTTCCCTGGGGCCAAGATAGCACCTGGTGGCGCTTGCCTGCTGTCCGGGGCCCCAGTGGAGATGTGCTCACAGCCTGGGAAATTGGCCCTGCATCCACTGGTCCCCGGGACCTCCGCAATCCCGGGCGCGTGCCAGGCGTGCAGGGGAGCACAGCCCCAGGGGCAGAAAGGCCAAGAATTGGTGAGTCAGGCGGGATGGATCCCGGTCCTTGGGTGTGCCCTTGGAGTTGAGATGCCCTCACGGTGAGTATTCTTGGGCTCGTAGGTTTTGTGGACCAGCGTGCCTGAAGGGCCACAGCAAAGGCCAAAGGCCCAGCAGAGTGTGGGTCAAGAGCAAGTGTCCGCGGTGCCCTCCAAGTTTCCCAGGTGGCCTTGACAGGGACGCTTCACCCCTCAGGCCAAAGAGGGTGTCCCAGCCTGGGAGGGAGTGACGCCTGCACCCACACAGTGCGCTCCCCAGGCACCAGGGGGCATTGGAGTTCAGAGGAGCCTGGGCCCTGGCGGGCCAGGGGCGCTCACCACCTGGCCCATGGCAGACAGAGCACTGGGGAGGGAGGGGCACCACCCGCGCAGGCCCCAGAGGAGACTCCCTGGGCACTGCTGGGCGAGGGGCGACACCCACAGGACCCAGAGGGGACTGAGCCCTGGGCGGACGGGCGCTGGCCTCAGGACACAGGGGAGCCTGGGGACCTGCGGGGGAGGGGCGGTCACCCGCAAGCCCCAGAGCTCACTGGTCCTTAGGGCTCCTGGGGGGCTCACCCAGGAGACCCGGGCGCACCGAGGACCCTCGGGCGAGGGGCGCTCACCCGCAGGCCCCCGGAGGACAGGGAAGCCTCCTGGGCCCCCACCCCCACCCCCGCAAGACAGGCGCTTGCCTGCCCGCAGGACCCTGAGGACACTGGGCGCCGATGGGCGAGGGGCGCTCACCCAAAGGCCGCAGTGCAGCAGCAATGCCAGTGTCCCAGGAGCCCTCCCCAAGCAGGATCTTGGGGACAGGGAACAGGGCTGGGACCCGCGGTGGGGACCTCGCACCCGCAGAACCCCCAAGAGCACACTGAGCACTGCAGGGCGAGGGGCGCTCACCAGCATGGCCCAGAGCACACTGGGGACCTGAGGCCGCCTGGGGGCGCTCCCCCACAGCCACCAGGCCTGGCCCTGCACTGCCTAAGGGAGGGGCGCTCACCCCCAGCCTCTAGGGAAGCCTGAGCCCCCTCGGGCCAGGGCTGCTCCCCGCCACGCCACCCACTCAGGGCTGCCTGAGCACTGCCGGGTGAGGGGCGCTCACCCACAGGACCCAGAGCAGCCTGAGCGCTGGGGGGCTGAGGGTGCTCCCCCGCAGGAACCCTGGACAATGAGCTCAGGTGGGAGAGGGGCGCTCGCCCACAGGGCTCAGAGTCCAGGTCACCTTTTGCAGAGGATCCCTGGGCCCCTTGTCCCCAGTTACCTGGGCCAGGGTGGGACAGTGGCGCCCTCTCACTGGTCTCAGCAGTGCCTCCAAGATGGAGGGGAGATGTCCTTTGCCAAATGTCCCACCATCCTGCCCAGGAGGAGGGCGCGGCTCCTGATCCAGAGGTCCCACAGGGTTCTTCCCTGGGGCCAAGATAGCGCCTGGTGGCGCTTGCCTGCTGTCCGGGGCCCCAGTGGAGATGTGCTCACAGCCTGGGAAATTGGCCCTGCATCCACTGGTCCCCGGGACCTCCGCAATCCCGGGCGCGTGCCAGGCGTGCAGGGGAGCACAGCCCCAGGGGCAGAAAGGCCAAGAAATGGTGGGTCAGGCGGGATGGATCCCGGTCCTTGGGTGTGCCCTTGGAGTTGAGATGCCCTCACGGTGAGTATTCTTGGGCTCGCAGGTTTTGTGGACCAGCGTGCCTGAAGGGCCACAGCAAAGGCCAAAGGCCCAGCAGAGTGTGGGCCAAGAGCAAGTGTCCGCGGTGCCCTCCATGTTTCCCAGGTGGCCTTGACAGGGACGCTTCACCCCTCAGGCCAAAGAGGGTGTCCCAGCCTGGGAGGGAGTGACCCCAGCACCCACACAGTGCGCTCCCCAGGCACCATGGGGCATTGGAGTTCTGAGGAGCCTGGGCCCTGGCGGGCCAGGGGCGCTCACCACCTGGCCCAGGGCAGACAGAACACTGGGGAGGGAGGGGCACCACCCGCGCAGGCCCCAGAGGAGACCCCCTGAGCACTGCTGGGCGAGGGGCGCTCACCCACAGGACCCAGAGGGGACTGAGCCCTGGGCGGGGGGCGCGGGGGGGGGCGCTGGGCCTCAGGACACAGGGGAGCCTGGGGACCTGCGGGGGAGGGGCGGTCACCCGCAAGCCCCAGAGCTCACTGGTCCTTAGGGCTCCTGGGGGGCTCACCCAGGAGACCCGGGCGCACCGAGGACCCTCGGGCGAGGGGCGCTCACCCGCAGGCCCCCGGAGGACAGGGAAGCCTCCTGGGCCCCCACCCCCACCCCCGCAAGACAGGCGCTTGCCTGCCCGCAGGACCCTGAGGACACTGGGCGCCGATGGGCGAGGGGCGCTCACCCAAAGGCCGCAGTGCAGCAGCAATGCCAGTGTCCCAGGAGCCCTCCCCAAGCAGGATCTTGGGGACAGGGAACAGGGCTGGGACCCGCGGTGGGGACCTCGCACCCGCAGCACCCCCAAGAGCACACTGAGCACTGCAGGGCGAGGGGCGCACACCAGCATGGCCCAGAGCACACTGGGGACCTGAGGCCGCCTGGGGGCGCTCCCCCACAGCCACCAGGCCTGGCCCTGCACTGCCTAAGGGAGGGGCGCTCACCCCCAGCCTCTAGGGAAGCCTGAGCCCCCTTGGCCCAGGGCTGCTCCCCGCCCCGCCACCCACTCAGGGCTGCCTGAGCATTGCCAGGAGAGGGGCGCTCACCCACAGGACCCAGAGCAGCCTGAGTGCTGGGGGGCTGAGGGTGCTCCCCCGCAGGAACCCTGGACAATGAGCTCAGGTGGGAGAGGGGCGCTCGCCCACAGGGCTCAGAGTCCAGGTCACCTTTTGCAGAGGATCCCTCCGCCCTGTGTCCCCAGTTACCTGGGTCAGGGTGGGACAGTGGCGCCCTCTCACTGGTCTCAGCAGTGCCTCCAAGATGGAGGGGAGATGTCCTTTGCCAAATGTCCCACCATCCTGCCCAGGAGGAGGGCGCGGCTCCTGATCCAGAGGTCCCACAGGGTTCTTCCCTGGGGCCAAGATAGCACCTGGTGGCGCTTGCCTGCTGTCCGGGGCCCCAGTGGAGATGTGCTCACAGCCTGGGAAATTGGCCCTGCATCCACTGGTCCCCGGGACCTCCGCAATCCCGGGCGCGTGCCAGGCGTGCAGGGGAGCACAGCCCCAGGGGCAGAAAGGCCAAGAATTGGTGAGTCAGGCGGGATGGATCCCGGTCCTTGGGTGTGCCCTTGGAGTTGAGATGCCCTCACGGTGAGTATTCTTGGGCTCGTAGGTTTTGTGGACCAGCGTGCCTGAAGGGCCACAGCAAAGGCCAAAGGCCCAGCAGAGTGTGGGTCAAGAGCAAGTGTCCGCGGTGCCCTCCAAGTTTCCCAGGTGGCCTTGACAGGGACGCTTCACCCCTCAGGCCAAAGAGGGTGTCCCAGCCTGGGAGGGAGTGACGCCTGCACCCACACAGTGCGCTCCCCAGGCACCAGGGGGCATTGGAGTTCAGAGGAGCCTGGGCCCTGGCGGGCCAGGGGCGCTCACCACCTGGCCCATGGCAGACAGAGCACTGGGGAGGGAGGGGCACCACCCGCGCAGGCCCCAGAGGAGACTCCCTGGGCACTGCTGGGCGAGGGGCGACACCCACAGGACCCAGAGGGGACTGAGCCCTGGGCGGACGGGCGCTGGCCTCAGGACACAGGGGAGCCTGGGGACCTGCGGGGGAGGGGCGGTCACCCGCAAGCCCCAGAGCTCACTGGTCCTTAGGGCTCCTGGGGGGCTCACCCAGGAGACCCGGGCGCACCGAGGACCCTCGGGCGAGGGGCGCTCACCCGCAGGCCCCCGGAGGACAGGGAAGCCTCCTGGGCCCCCACCCCCACCCCCGCAAGACAGGCGCTTGCCTGCCCGCAGGACCCTGAGGACACTGGGCGCCGATGGGCGAGGGGCGCTCACCCAAAGGCCGCAGTGCAGCAGCAATGCCAGTGTCCCAGGAGCCCTCCCCAAGCAGGATCTTGGGGACAGGGAACAGGGCTGGGACCCGCGGTGGGGACCTCGCACCCGCAGCACCCCCAAGAGCACACTGAGCACTGCAGGGCGAGGGGCGCTCACCAGCATGGCCCAGAGCACACTGGGGACCTGAGGCCGCCTGGGGGCGCTCCCCCACAGCCACCAGGCCTGGCCCTGCACTGCCTAAGGGAGGGGCGCTCACCCCCAGCCTCTAGGGAAGCCTGAGCCCCCTCGGGCCAGGGCTGCTCCCCGCCACGCCACCCACTCAGGGCTGCCTGAGCACTGCCGGGTGAGGGGCGCTCACCCACAGGACCCAGAGCAGCCTGAGCGCTGGGGGGCTGAGGGTGCTCCCCCGCAGGAACCCTGGACAATGAGCTCAGGTGGGAGAGGGGCGCTCGCCCACAGGGCTCAGAGTCCAGGTCACCTTTTGCAGAGGATCCCTGGGCCCCTTGTCCCCAGTTACCTGGGCCAGGGTGGGACAGTGGCGCCCTCTCACTGGTCTCAGCAGTGCCTCCAAGATGGAGGGGAGATGTCCTTTGCCAAATGTCCCACCATCCTGCCCAGGAGGAGGGCGCGGCTCCTGATCCAGAGGTCCCACAGGGTTCTTCCCTGGGGCCAAGATAGCGCCTGGTGGCGCTTGCCTGCTGTCCGGGGCCCCAGTGGAGATGTGCTCACAGCCTGGGAAATTGGCCCTGCATCCACTGGTCCCCGGGACCTCCGCAATCCCGGGCGCGTGCCAGGCGTGCAGGGGAGCACAGCCCCAGGGGCAGAAAGGCCAAGAAATGGTGGGTCAGGCGGGATGGATCCCGGTCCTTGGGTGTGCCCTTGGAGTTGAGATGCCCTCACGGTGAGTATTCTTGGGCTCGCAGGTTTTGTGGACCAGCGTGCCTGAAGGGCCACAGCAAAGGCCAAAGGCCCAGCAGAGTGTGGGCCAAGAGCAAGTGTCCGCGGTGCCCTCCATGTTTCCCAGGTGGCCTTGACAGGGACGCTTCACCCCTCAGGCCAAAGAGGGTGTCCCAGCCTGGGAGGGAGTGACCCCAGCACCCACACAGTGCGCTCCCCAGGCACCATGGGGCATTGGAGTTCTGAGGAGCCTGGGCCCTGGCGGGCCAGGGGCGCTCACCACCTGGCCCAGGGCAGACAGAACACTGGGGAGGGAGGGGCACCACCCGCGCAGGCCCCAGAGGAGACCCCCTGAGCACTGCTGGGCGAGGGGCGCTCACCCACAGGACCCAGAGGGGACTGAGCCCTGGGCGGGGGGCGCGGGGGGGGGCGCTGGGCCTCAGGACACAGGGGAGCCTGGGGACCTGCGGGGGAGGGGCGGTCACCCGCAAGCCCCAGAGCTCACTGGTCCTTAGGGCTCCTGGGGGGCTCACCCAGGAGACCCGGGCGCACCGAGGACCCTCGGGCGAGGGGCGCTCACCCGCAGGCCCCCGGAGGACAGGGAAGCCTCCTGGGCCCCCACCCCCACCCCCGCAAGACAGGCGCTTGCCTGCCCGCAGGACCCTGAGGACACTGGGCGCCGATGGGCGAGGGGCGCTCACCCAAAGGCCGCAGTGCAGCAGCAATGCCAGTGTCCCAGGAGCCCTCCCCAAGCAGGATCTTGGGGACAGGGAACAGGGCTGGGACCCGCGGTGGGGACCTCGCACCCGCAGCACCCCCAAGAGCACACTGAGCACTGCAGGGCGAGGGGCGCACACCAGCATGGCCCAGAGCACACTGGGGACCTGAGGCCGCCTGGGGGCGCTCCCCCACAGCCACCAGGCCTGGCCCTGCACTGCCTAAGGGAGGGGCGCTCACCCCCAGCCTCTAGGGAAGCCTGAGCCTCCTTGGCCCAGGGCTGCTCCCCGCCCCGCCACCCACTCAGGGCTGCCTGAGCATTGCCAGGAGAGGGGCGCTCACCCACAGGACCCAGAGCAGCCTGAGTGCTGGGGGGCTGAGGGTGCTCCCCCGCAGGAACCCTGGACAATGAGCTCAGGTGGGAGAGGGGCGCTCGCCCACAGGGCTCAGAGTCCAGGTCACCTTTTGCAGAGGATCCCTCGGCCCTGTGTCCCCAGTTACCTGGGTCAGGGTGGGACAGTGGCGCCCTCTCACTGGTCTCAGCAGTGCCTCCAAGATGGAGGGGAGATGTCCTTTGCCAAATGTCCCACCATCCTGCCCAGGAGGAGGGCGCGGCTCCTGATCCAGAGGTCCCACAGGGTTCTTCCCTGGGGCCAAGATAGCACCTGGTGGCGCTTGCCTGCTGTCCGGGGCCCCAGTGGAGATGTGCTCACAGCCTGGGAAATTGGCCCTGCATCCACTGGTCCCCGGGACCTCCGCAATCCCGGGCGCGTGCCAGGCGTGCAGGGGAGCACAGCCCCAGGGGCAGAAAGGCCAAGAATTGGTGAGTCAGGCGGGATGGATCCCGGTCCTTGGGTGTGCCCTTGGAGTTGAGATGCCCTCACGGTGAGTATTCTTGGGCTCGTAGGTTTTGTGGACCAGCGTGCCTGAAGGGCCACAGCAAAGGCCAAAGGCCCAGCAGAGTGTGGGTCAAGAGCAAGTGTCCGCGGTGCCCTCCAAGTTTCCCAGGTGGCCTTGACAGGGACGCTTCACCCCTCAGGCCAAAGAGGGTGTCCCAGCCTGGGAGGGAGTGACGCCTGCACCCACACAGTGCGCTCCCCAGGCACCAGGGGGCATTGGAGTTCAGAGGAGCCTGGGCCCTGGCGGGCCAGGGGCGCTCACCACCTGGCCCATGGCAGACAGAGCACTGGGGAGGGAGGGGCACCACCCGCGCAGGCCCCAGAGGAGACTCCCTGGGCACTGCTGGGCGAGGGGCGACACCCACAGGACCCAGAGGGGACTGAGCCCTGGGCGGACGGGCGCTGGCCTCAGGACACAGGGGAGCCTGGGGACCTGCGGGGGAGGGGCGGTCACCCGCAAGCCCCAGAGCTCACTGGTCCTTAGGGCTCCTGGGGGGCTCACCCAGGAGACCCGGGCGCACCGAGGACCCTCGGGCGAGGGGCGCTCACCCGCAGGCCCCCGGAGGACAGGGAAGCCTCCTGGGCCCCCACCCCCACCCCCGCAAGACAGGCGCTTGCCTGCCCGCAGGACCCTGAGGACACTGGGCGCCGATGGGCGAGGGGCGCTCACCCAAAGGCCGCAGTGCAGCAGCAATGCCAGTGTCCCAGGAGCCCTCCCCAAGCAGGATCTTGGGGACAGGGAACAGGGCTGGGACCCGCGGTGGGGACCTCGCACCCGCAGAACCCCCAAGAGCACACTGAGCACTGCAGGGCGAGGGGCGCTCACCAGCATGGCCCAGAGCACACTGGGGACCTGAGGCCGCCTGGGGGCGCTCCCCCACAGCCACCAGGCCTGGCCCTGCACTGCCTAAGGGAGGGGCGCTCACCCCCAGCCTCTAGGGAAGCCTGAGCCCCCTCGGGCCAGGGCTGCTCCCCGCCACGCCACCCACTCAGGGCTGCCTGAGCACTGCCGGGTGAGGGGCGCTCACCCACAGGACCCAGAGCAGCCTGAGCGCTGGGGGGCTGAGGGTGCTCCCCCGCAGGAACCCTGGACAATGAGCTCAGGTGGGAGAGGGGCGCTCGCCCACAGGGCTCAGAGTCCAGGTCACCTTTTGCAGAGGATCCCTGGGCCCCTTGTCCCCAGTTACCTGGGCCAGGGTGGGACAGTGGCGCCCTCTCACTGGTCTCAGCAGTGCCTCCAAGATGGAGGGGAGATGTCCTTTGCCAAATGTCCCACCATCCTGCCCAGGAGGAGGGCGCGGCTCCTGATCCAGAGGTCCCACAGGGTTCTTCCCTGGGGCCAAGATAGCGCCTGGTGGCGCTTGCCTGCTGTCCGGGGCCCCAGTGGAGATGTGCTCACAGCCTGGGAAATTGGCCCTGCATCCACTGGTCCCCGGGACCTCCGCAATCCCGGGCGCGTGCCAGGCGTGCAGGGGAGCACAGCCCCAGGGGCAGAAAGGCCAAGAAATGGTGGGTCAGGCGGGATGGATCCCGGTCCTTGGGTGTGCCCTTGGAGTTGAGATGCCCTCACGGTGAGTATTCTTGGGCTCGCAGGTTTTGTGGACCAGCGTGCCTGAAGGGCCACAGCAAAGGCCAAAGGCCCAGCAGAGTGTGGGCCAAGAGCAAGTGTCCGCGGTGCCCTCCATGTTTCCCAGGTGGCCTTGACAGGGACGCTTCACCCCTCAGGCCAAAGAGGGTGTCCCAGCCTGGGAGGGAGTGACCCCAGCACCCACACAGTGCGCTCCCCAGGCACCATGGGGCATTGGAGTTCTGAGGAGCCTGGGCCCTGGCGGGCCAGGGGCGCTCACCACCTGGCCCAGGGCAGACAGAACACTGGGGAGGGAGGGGCACCACCCGCGCAGGCCCCAGAGGAGACCCCCTGAGCACTGCTGGGCGAGGGGCGCTCACCCACAGGACCCAGAGGGGACTGAGCCCTGGGCGGGGGGCGCGGGGGGGGGGCGCTGGGCCTCAGGACACAGGGGAGCCTGGGGACCTGCGGGGGAGGGGCGGTCACCCGCAAGCCCCAGAGCTCACTGGTCCTTAGGGCTCCTGGGGGGCTCACCCAGGAGACCCGGGCGCACCGAGGACCCTCGGGCAAGGGGCGCTCACCCGCAGGCCCCCGGAGGACAGGGAAGCCTCCTGGGCCCCCACCCCCACCCCGGCAAGACAGGCGCTTGCCTGCCCGCAGGACCCTGAGGACACTGGGCGCCGATGGGCGAGGGGCGCTCACCCAAAGGCCGCAGTGCAGCAGCAATGCCAGTGTCCCAGGAGCCCTCCCCAAGCAGGATCTTGGGGACAGGGAACAGGGCTGGGACAGACGGTGGGGACCTCGCACCCGCAGCACCCCCAAGAGCACACTGAGCACTGCAGGGCGAGGGGCGCTCACCAGCATGGCCCAGAGCACACTGGGGACCTGAGGCTGCCCGGGGGCACTCCCCCACAGCCACCAGGCCTGGCCCTGCACTGCCTAAGGGAGGGGCGCTCACCCCCAGCCTCTAGGGAAGCCTGAGCCCCCTTGGCCCAGGGCTGCTCCCCGCCCCGCCACCCACTCAGGGCTGCCTGAGCATTGCCATGAGAGGGGCGCTCACCCACAGGACCCAGAGCAGCCTGAGTGCTGGGGGGCTGAGGGTGCTCCCCCGCAGGAACCCTGGACAATGAGCTCAGGTGGGAGAGGGGCGCTCGCCCACAGGGCTCAGAGTCCAGGTCACCTTTTGCAGAGGATCCCTCGGCCCTGTGTCCCCAGTTACCTGGGTCAGGGTGGGACAGTGGCGCCCTCTCACTGGTCTCAGCAGTGCCTCCAAGATGGAGGGGAGATGTCCTTTGCCAAATGTCCCACCATCCTGCCCAGGAGGAGGGCGCGGCTCCTGATCCAGAGGTCCCACAGGGTTCTTCCCTGGGGCCAAGATAGCACCTGGTGGCGCTTGCCTGCTGTCCGGGGCCCCAGTGGAGATGTGCTCACAGCCTGGGAAATTGGCCCTGCATCCACTGGTCCCAGGGACCTCCGCAATCCCGGGCACGTGCCAGGCGTGCACGGGAGCACAGCCCCAGGGGCAGAAAGGCCAAGAATTGGTGAGTCAGGCGGGATGGATCCCGGTCCTTGGGTGTGCCCTTGGAGTTGAGATGCCCTCACGGTGAGTATTCTTGGGCTCGCAGGTTTTGTGGACCAGCGTGCCTGAAGGGCCACAGCAAAGGCCAAAGGCCCAGCAGAGTGTGGGTCAAGAGCAAGTGTCCGCGGTGCCCTCCAAGTTTCCCAGGTGGCCTTGACAGGGACGCTTCACCCCTCAGGCCAAAGAGGGTGTCCCAGCCTGGGAGGGAGTGACCCCAGCACCCACACAGTGCGCTCCCCAGGCACCAGGGGGCATTGGAGTTCAGAGGAGCCTGGGCCCAGGCGGGCCAGGGGCGCTCACCACCTGGCCCATGGCAGACAGAGCACTGGGGAGGGAGGGGCACCACCCGCGCAGGCCCCAGAGGAGACTCCCTGGGCACTGCTGGGCGAGGGGCGACACCCACAGGACCCAGAGGGGACTGAGCCCTGGGCGGACGGGCGCTGGCCTCAGGACACAGGGGAGCCTGGGGACCTGCGGGGGAGGGGCGGTCACCCGCAAGCCCCAGAGCTCACTGGTCCTTAGGGCTCCTGGGGGGCTCACCCAGGAGACCCGGGCGCACCGAGGACCCTCGGGCGAGGGGCGCTCACCCGCAGGCCCCCGGAGGACAGGGAAGCCTCCTGGGCCCCCACCCCCACCCCCGCAAGACAGGCGCTTGCCTGCCCGCAGGACCCTGAGGACACTGGGCGCCGATGGGCGAGGGGCGCTCACCCAAAGGCCGCAGTGCAGCAGCAATGCCAGTGTCCCAGGAGCCCTCCCCAAGCAGGATCTTGGGGACAGGGAACAGGGCTGGGACCCGCGGTGGGGACCTCGCACCCGCAGAACCCCCAAGAGCACACTGAGCACTGCAGGGCGAGGGGCGCTCACCAGCATGGCCCAGAGCACACTGGGGACCTGAGGCCGCCTGGGGGCGCTCCCCCACAGCCACCAGGCCTGGCCCTGCACTGCCTAAGGGAGGGGCGCTCACCCCCAGCCTCTAGGGAAGCCTGAGCCCCCTCGGGCCAGGGCTGCTCCCCGCCACGCCACCCACTCAGGGCTGCCTGAGCACTGCCGGGTGAGGGGCGCTCACCCACAGGACCCAGAGCAGCCTGAGCGCTGGGGGGCTGAGGGTGCTCCCCCGCAGGAACCCTGGACAATGAGCTCAGGTGGGAGAGGGGCGCTCGCCCACAGGGCTCAGAGTCCAGGTCACCTTTTGCAGAGGATCCCTGGGCCCCTTGTCCCCAGTTACCTGGGCCAGGGTGGGACAGTGGCGCCCTCTCACTGGTCTCAGCAGTGCCTCCAAGATGGAGGGGAGATGTCCTTTGCCAAATGTCCCACCATCCTGCCCAGGAGGAGGGCGCGGCTCCTGATCCAGAGGTCCCACAGGGTTCTTCCCTGGGGCCAAGATAGCGCCTGGTGGCGCTTGCCTGCTGTCCGGGGCCCCAGTGGAGATGTGCTCACAGCCTGGGAAATTGGCCCTGCATCCACTGGTCCCCGGGACCTCCGCAATCCCGGGCGCGTGCCAGGCGTGCAGGGGAGCACAGCCCCAGGGGCAGAAAGGCCAAGAAATGGTGGGTCAGGCGGGATGGATCCCGGTCCTTGGGTGTGCCCTTGGAGTTGAGATGCCCTCACGGTGAGTATTCTTGGGCTCGCAGGTTTTGTGGACCAGCGTGCCTGAAGGGCCACAGCAAAGGCCAAAGGCCCAGCAGAGTGTGGGCCAAGAGCAAGTGTCCGCGGTGCCCTCCATGTTTCCCAGGTGGCCTTGACAGGGACGCTTCACCCCTCAGGCCAAAGAGGGTGTCCCAGCCTGGGAGGGAGTGACCCCAGCACCCACACAGTGCGCTCCCCAGGCACCATGGGGCATTGGAGTTCTGAGGAGCC
The DNA here is from genome assembly GCF_964194105.1 of Spermophilus citellus. Lineage (NCBI taxonomy): Eukaryota > Metazoa > Chordata > Mammalia > Rodentia > Sciuridae > Spermophilus > Spermophilus citellus. The sequence continues at coordinate 17,079,049 of NC_138199.1, read as the reverse complement.
TGGGCCCTGGCGGGCCAGGGGCGCTCACCACCTGGCCCAGGGCAGACAGAACACTGGGGAGGGAGGGGCACCACCCGCGCAGGCCCCAGAGGAGACCCCCTGAGCACTGCTGGGCGAGGGGCGCTCACCCACAGGACCCAGAGGGGACTGAGCCCTGGGCGGGGGGCGCGGGGGGGGCGCTGGGCCTCAGGACACAGGGGAGCCTGGGGACCTGCGGGGGAGGGGCGGTCACCCGCAAGCCCCAGAGCTCACTGGTCCTTAGGGCTCCTGGGGGGCTCACCCAGGAGACCCGGGCGCACCGAGGACCCTCGGGCGAGGGGCGCTCACCCGCAGGCCCCCGGAGGACAGGGAAGCCTCATGGGCCCCCACCCCCACCCCCGCAAGACAGGCGCTTGCCTGCCCGCAGGACCCTGAGGACACTGGGCGCCGATGGGCGAGGGGCGCTCACCCAAAGGCCGCAGTGCAGCAGCAATGCCAGTGTCCCAGGAGCCCTCCCCAAGCAGGATCTTGGGGACAGGGAACAGGGCTGGGACCCGCGGTGGGGACCTCGCACCCGCAGAACCCCCAAGAGCACACTGAGCACTGCAGGGCGAGGGGCGCTCACCAGCATGGCCCAGAGCACACTGGGGACCTGAGGCCGCCTGGGGGCGCTCCCCCACAGCCACCAGGCCTGGCCCTGCACTGCCTAAGGGAGGGGCGCTCACCCCCAGCCTCTAGGGAAGCCTGAGCCCCCTCGGGCCAGGGCTGCTCCCCGCCACGCCACCCACTCAGGGCTGCCTGAGCACTGCCGGGTGAGGGGCGCTCACCCACAGGACCCAGAGCAGCCTGAGCGCTGGGGGGCTGAGGGTGCTCCCCCGCAGGAACCCTGGACAATGAGCTCAGGTGGGAGAGGGGCGCTCGCCCACAGGGCTCAGAGTCCAGGTCACCTTTTGCAGAGGATCCCTGGGCCCCTTGTCCCCAGTTACCTGGGCCAGGGTGGGACAGTGGCGCCCTCTCACTGGTCTCAGCAGTGCCTCCAAGATGGAGGGGAGATGTCCTTTGCCAAATGTCCCACCATCCTGCCCAGGAGGAGGGCGCGGCTCCTGATCCAGAGGTCCCACAGGGTTCTTCCCTGGGGCCAAGATAGCGCCTGGTGGCGCTTGCCTACTGTCCGGGGCCCCAGTGGAGATGTGCTCACAGCCTGGGAAATTGGCCCTGCATCCACTGGTCCCCGGGACCTCCGCAATCCCGGGCGCGTGCCAGGCGTGCAGGGGAGCACAGCCCCAGGGGCAGAAAGGCCAAGAAATGGTGGGTCAGGCGGGATGGATCCCGGTCCTTGGGTGTGCCCTTGGAGTTGAGATGCCCTCACGGTGAGTATTCTTGGGCTCGCAGGTTTTGTGGACCAGCGTGCCTGAAGGGCCACAGCAAAGGCCAAAGGCCCAGCAGAGTGTGGGCCAAGAGCAAGTGTCCGCGGTGCCCTCCATGTTTCCCAGGTGGCCTTGACAGGGACGCTTCACCCCTCAGGCCAAAGAGGGTGTCCCAGCCTGGGAGGGAGTGACCCCAGCACCCACACAGTGCGCTCCCCAGGCACCATGGGGCATTGGAGTTCTGAGGAGCCTGGGCCCTGGCGGGCCAGGGGCGCTCACCACCTGGCCCAGGGCAGACAGAACACTGGGGAGGGAGGGGCACCACCCGCGCAGGCCCCAGAGGAGACCCCCTGAGCACTGCTGGGCGAGGGGCGCTCACCCACAGGACCCAGAGGGGACTGAGCCCTGGGCGGGGGGCGCGGGGGGGGGCGCTGGGCCTCAGGACACAGGGGAGCCTGGGGACCTGCGGGGGAGGGGCGGTCACCCGCAAGCCCCAGAGCTCACTGGTCCTTAGGGCTCCTGGGGGGCTCACCCAGGAGACCCGGGCGCACCGAGGACCCTCGGGCAAGGGGCGCTCACCCGCAGGCCCCCGGAGGACAGGGAAGCCTCCTGGGCCCCCACCCCCACCCCGGCAAGACAGGCGCTTGCCTGCCCGCAGGACCCTGAGGACACTGGGCGCCGATGGGCGAGGGGCGCTCACCCAAAGGCCGCAGTGCAGCAGCAATGCCAGTGTCCCAGGAGCCCTCCCCAAGCAGGATCTTGGGGACAGGGAACAGGGCTGGGACAGACGGTGGGGACCTCGCACCCGCAGCACCCCCAAGAGCACACTGAGCACTGCAGGGCGAGGGGCGCTCACCAGCATGGCCCAGAGCACACTGGGGACCTGAGGCTGCCCGGGGGCACTCCCCCACAGCCACCAGGCCTGGCCCTGCACTGCCTAAGGGAGGGGCGCTCACCCCCAGCCTCTAGGGAAGCCTGAGCCCCCTTGGCCCAGGGCTGCTCCCCGCCCCGCCACCCACTCAGGGCTGCCTGAGCATTGCCATGAGAGGGGCGCTCACCCACAGGACCCAGAGCAGCCTGAGTGCTGGGGGGCTGAGGGTGCTCCCCCGCAGGAACCCTGGACAATGAGCTCAGGTGGGAGAGGGGCGCTCGCCCACAGGGCTCAGAGTCCAGGTCACCTTTTGCAGAGGATCCCTCGGCCCTGTGTCCCCAGTTACCTGGGTCAGGGTGGGACAGTGGCGCCCTCTCACTGGTCTCAGCAGTGCCTCCAAGATGGAGGGGAGATGTCCTTTGCCAAATGTCCCACCATCCTGCCCAGGAGGAGGGCGCGGCTCCTGATCCAGAGGTCCCACAGGGTTCTTCCCTGGGGCCAAGATAGCACCTGGTGGCGCTTGCCTGCTGTCCGGGGCCCCAGTGGAGATGTGCTCACAGCCTGGGAAATTGGCCCTGCATCCACTGGTCCCAGGGACCTCCGCAATCCCGGGCACGTGCCAGGCGTGCACGGGAGCACAGCCCCAGGGGCAGAAAGGCCAAGAATTGGTGAGTCAGGCGGGATGGATCCCGGTCCTTGGGTGTGCCCTTGGAGTTGAGATGCCCTCACGGTGAGTATTCTTGGGCTCGTAGGTTTTGTGGACCAGCGTGCCTGAAGGGCCACAGCAAAGGCCAAAGGCCCAGCAGAGTGTGGGTCAAGAGCAAGTGTCCGCGGTGCCCTCCAAGTTTCCCAGGTGGCCTTGACAGGGACGCTTCACCCCTCAGGCCAAAGAGGGTGTCCCAGCCTGGGAGGGAGTGACCCCAGCACCCACACAGTGCGCTCCCCAGGCACCAGGGGGCATTGGAGTTCAGAGGAGCCTGGGCCCAGGCGGGCCAGGGGCGCTCACCACCTGGCCCATGGCAGACAGAGCACTGGGGAGGGAGGGGCACCACCCGCGCAGGCCCCAGAGGAGACTCCCTGGGCACTGCTGGGCGAGGGGCGACACCCACAGGACCCAGAGGGGACTGAGCCCTGGGCGGACGGGCGCTGGCCTCAGGACACAGGGGAGCCTGGGGACCTGCGGGGGAGGGGCGGTCACCCGCAAGCCCCAGAGCTCACTGGTCCTTAGGGCTCCTGGGGGGCTCACCCAGGAGACCCGGGCGCACCGAGGACCCTCGGGCGAGGGGCGCTCACCCGCAGGCCCCCGGAGGACAGGGAAGCCTCCTGGGCCCCCACCCCCACCCCCGCAAGACAGGCGCTTGCCTGCCCGCAGGACCCTGAGGACACTGGGCGCCGATGGGCGAGGGGCGCTCACCCAAAGGCCGCAGTGCAGCAGCAATGCCAGTGTCCCAGGAGCCCTCCCCAAGCAGGATCTTGGGGACAGGGAACAGGGCTGGGACCCGCGGTGGGGACCTCGCACCCGCAGCACCCCCAAGAGCACACTGAGCACTGCAGGGCGAGGGGCGCTCACCAGCATGGCCCAGAGCACACTGGGGACCTGAGGCCGCCTGGGGGCGCTCCCCCACAGCCACCAGGCCTGGCCCTGCACTGCCTAAGGGAGGGGCGCTCACCCCCAGCCTCTAGGGAAGCCTGAGCCCCCTCGGGCCAGGGCTGCTCCCCGCCACGCCACCCACTCAGGGCTGCCTGAGCACTGCCGGGTGAGGGGCGCTCACCCACAGGACCCAGAGCAGCCTGAGCGCTGGGGGGCTGAGGGTGCTCCCCCGCAGGAACCCTGGACAATGAGCTCAGGTGGGAGAGGGGCGCTCGCCCACAGGGCTCAGAGTCCAGGTCACCTTTTGCAGAGGATCCCTGGGCCCCTTGTCCCCAGTTACCTGGGCCAGGGTGGGACAGTGGCGCCCTCTCACTGGTCTCAGCAGTGCCTCCAAGATGGAGGGGAGATGTCCTTTGCCAAATGTCCCACCATCCTGCCCAGGAGGAGGGCGCGGCTCCTGATCCAGAGGTCCCACAGGGTTCTTCCCTGGGGCCAAGATAGCGCCTGGTGGCGCTTGCCTGCTGTCCGGGGCCCCAGTGGAGATGTGCTCACAGCCTGGGAAATTGGCCCTGCATCCACTGGTCCCCGGGACCTCCGCAATCCCGGGCGCGTGCCAGGCGTGCAGGGGAGCACAGCCCCAGGGGCAGAAAGGCCAAGAAATGGTGGGTCAGGCGGGATGGATCCCGGTCCTTGGGTGTGCCCTTGGAGTTGAGATGCCCTCACGGTGAGTATTCTTGGGCTCGCAGGTTTTGTGGACCAGCGTGCCTGAAGGGCCACAGCAAAGGCCAAAGGCCCAGCAGAGTGTGGGCCAAGAGCAAGTGTCCGCGGTGCCCTCCATGTTTCCCAGGTGGCCTTGACAGGGACGCTTCACCCCTCAGGCCAAAGAGGGTGTCCCAGCCTGGGAGGGAGTGACCCCAGCACCCACACAGTGCGCTCCCCAGGCACCATGGGGCATTGGAGTTCTGAGGAGCCTGGGCCCTGGCGGGCCAGGGGCGCTCACCACCTGGCCCAGGGCAGACAGAACACTGGGGAGGGAGGGGCACCACCCGCGCAGGCCCCAGAGGAGACCCCCTGAGCACTGCTGGGCGAGGGGCGCTCACCCACAGGACCCAGAGGGGACTGAGCCCTGGGCGGGGGGCGCGGGGGGGGGCGCTGGGCCTCAGGACACAGGGGAGCCTGGGGACCTGCGGGGGAGGGGCGGTCACCCGCAAGCCCCAGAGCTCACTGGTCCTTAGGGCTCCTGGGGGGCTCACCCAGGAGACCCGGGCGCACCGAGGACCCTCGGGCGAGGGGCGCTCACCCGCAGGCCCCCGGAGGACAGGGAAGCCTCCTGGGCCCCCACCCCCACCCCGGCAAGACAGGCGCTTGCCTGCCCGCAGGACCCTGAGGACACTGGGCGCCGATGGGCGAGGGGCGCTCACCCAAAGGCCGCAGTGCAGCAGCAATGCCAGTGTCCCAGGAGCCCTCCCCAAGCAGGATCTTGGGGACAGGGAACAGGGCTGGGACAGACGGTGGGGACCTCGCACCCGCAGCACCCCCAAGAGCACACTGAGCACTGCAGGGCGAGGGGCGCTCACCAGCATGGCCCAGAGCACACTGGGGACCTGAGGCTGCCCGGGGGCACTCCCCCACAGCCACCAGGCCTGGCCCTGCACTGCCTAAGGGAGGGGCGCTCACCCCCAGCCTCTAGGGAAGCCTGAGCCCCCTTGGCCCAGGGCTGCTCCCCGCCCCGCCACCCACTCAGGGCTGCCTGAGCACTGCCGGGTGAGGGGCGCTCACCCACAGGACCCAGAGCAGCCTGAGCGCTGGGGGGCTGAGGGTGCTCCCCCGCAGGAACCCTGGACAATGAGCTCAGGTGGGAGAGGGGCGCTCGCCCACAGGGCTCAGAGTCCAGGTCACCTTTTGCAGAGGATCCCTGGGCCCCTTGTCCCCAGTTACCTGGGCCAGGGTGGGACAGTGGCGCCCTCTCACTGGTCTCAGCAGTGCCTCCAAGATGGAGGGGAGATGTCCTTTGCCAAATGTCCCACCATCCTGCCCAGGAGGAGGGCGCGGCTCCTGATCCAGAGGTCCCACAGGGTTCTTCCCTGGGGCCAAGATAGCGCCTGGTGGCGCTTGCCTGCTGTCCGGGGCCCCAGTGGAGATGTGCTCACAGCCTGGGAAATTGGCCCTGCATCCACTGGTCCCCGGGACCTCCGCAATCCCGGGCGCGTGCCAGGCATGCAGGGGAGCACAGCCCCAGGGGCAGAAAGGCCAAGAAATGGTGGGTCAGGCGGGATGGATCCCGGTCCTTGGGTGTGCCCTTGGAGTTGAGATGCCCTCACGGTGAGTATTCTTGGGCTCGTAGGTTTTGTGGACCAGCGTGCCTGAAGGGCCACAGCAAAGGCCAAAGGCCCAGCAGAGTGTGGGTCAAGAGCAAGTGTCCGCGGTGCCCTCCAAGTTTCCCAGGTGGCCTTGACAGGGACGCTTCACCCCTCAGGCCAAAGAGGGTGTCCCAGCCTGGGAGGGAGTGACGCCTGCACCCACACAGTGCGCTCCCCAGGCACCAGGGGGCATTGGAGTTCAGAGGAGCCTGGGCCCTGGCAGGCCAGGGGCGCTCACCACCTGGCCCAGGGCAGACAGAGCACTGGGGAGGGAGGGGCACCACCCGCGCAGGCCCCAGAGGAGACTCCCTGGGCACTGCTGGGCGAGGGGCGACACCCACAGTACCCAGAGGGGACTGAGCCCTGGGCGGACGGGCGCTGGCATCAGGACACAGGGGAGCCTGGGGACCTGCGGGGGAGGGGCGGTCACCCGCAAGCCCCAGAGCTCACTGGTCCTTAGGGCTCCTGGGGGGCTCACCCAGGAGACCCGGGCGCACCGAGGACCCTCGGGCGAGGGGCGCTCACCCGCAGGCCCCCGGAGGACAGGGAAGCCTCCTGGGCCCCCACCCCCACCCCCGCAAGACAGGCGCTTGCCTGCCCGCAGGACCCTGAGGACACTGGGCGCCGATGGGCGAGGGGCGCTCACCCAAAGGCCGCAGTGCAGCAGCAATGCCAGTGTCCCAGGAGCCCTCCCCAAGCAGGATCTTGGGGACAGGGAACAGGGCTGGGACAGACGGTGGGGACCTCGCACCCGCAGCACCCCCAAGAGCACACTGAGCACTGCAGGGCGAGGGGCGCTCACCAGCATGGCCCAGAGCACACTGGGGACCTGAGGCTGCCCGGGGGCACTCCCCCACAGCCACCAGGCCTGGCCCTGCACTGCCTAAGGGAGGGGCGCTCACCCCCAGCCTCTAGGGAAGCCTGAGCCCCCTAGGCCCAGGGCTGCTCCCCGCCCCGCCACCCACTCAGGGCTGCCTGAGCATTGCCATGAGAGGGGCGCTCACCCACAGGACCCAGAGCAGCCTGAGTGCTGGGGGGCTGAGGGTGCTCCCCCGCAGGAACCCTGGACAATGAGCTCAGGTGGGAGAGGGGCGCTCGCCCACAGGGCTCAGAGTCCAGGTCACCTTTTGCAGAGGATCCCTGGGCCCCTTGTCCCCAGTTACCTGGGCCAGGGTGGGACAGTGGCGCCCTCTCACTGGTCTCAGCAGTGCCTCCAAGATGGAGGGGAGATGTCCTTTGCCAAATGTCCCACCATCCTGCCCAGGAGGAGGGCGCGGCTCCTGATCCAGAGGTCCCACAGGGTTCTTCCCTGGGGCCAAGATAGCGCCTGGTGGCGCTTGCCTGCTGTCCGGGGCCCCAGTGGAGATGTGCTCACAGCCTGGGAAATTGGCCCTGCATCCACTGGTCCCCGGGACCTCCGCAATCCCGGGCGCGTGCCAGGCGTGCAGGGGAGCACAGCCCCAGGGGCAGAAAGGCCAAGAAATGGTGGGTCAGGCGGGATGGATCCCGGTCCTTGGGTGTGCCCTTGGAGTTGAGATGCCCTCACGGTGAGTATTCTTGGGCTCGCAGGTTTTGTGGACCAGCGTGCCTGAAGGGCCACAGCAAAGGCCAAAGGCCCAGCAGAGTGTGGGCCAAGAGCAAGTGTCCGCGGTGCCCTCCATGTTTCCCAGGTGGCCTTGACAGGGACGCTTCACCCCTCAGGCCAAAGAGGGTGTCCCAGCCTGGGAGGGAGTGACCCCAGCACCCACACAGTGCGCTCCCCAGGCACCATGGGGCATTGGAGTTCTGAGGAGCCTGGGCCCTGGCGGGCCAGGGGCGCTCACCACCTGGCCCAGGGCAGACAGAACACTGGGGAGGGAGGGGCACCACCCGCGCAGGCCCCAGAGGAGACCCCCTGAGCACTGCTGGGCGAGGGGCGCTCACCCACAGGACCCAGAGGGGACTGAGCCCTGGGCGGGGGGCGCGGGGGGGGGGCGCTGGGCCTCAGGACACAGGGGAGCCTGGGGACCTGCGGGGGAGGGGCGGTCACCCGCAAGCCCCAGAGCTCACTGGTCCTTAGGGCTCCTGGGGGGCTCACCCAGGAGACCCGGGCGCACCGAGGACCCTCGGGCGAGGGGCGCTCACCCGCAGGCCCCCGGAGGACAGGGAAGCCTCCTGGGCCCCCACCCCCACCCCCGCAAGACAGGCGCTTGCCTGCCCGCAGGACCCTGAGGACACTGGGCGCCGATGGGCGAGGGGCGCTCACCCAAAGGCCGCAGTGCAGCAGCAATGCCAGTGTCCCAGGAGCCCTCCCCAAGCAGGATCTTGGGGACAGGGAACAGGGCTGGGACCCGCGGTGGGGACCTCGCACCCGCAGCACCCCCAAGAGCACACTGAGCACTGCAGGGCGAGGGGCGCACACCAGCATGGCCCAGAGCACACTGGGGACCTGAGGCCGCCTGGGGGCGCTCCCCCACAGCCACCAGGCCTGGCCCTGCACTGCCTAAGGGAGGGGCGCTCACCCCCAGCCTCTAGGGAAGCCTGAGCCCCCTCGGCCCAGGGCTGCTCCCCGCCACGCCACCCACTCAGGGCTGCCTGAGCACTGCCGGGTGAGGGGCGCTCACCCACAGGACCCAGAGCAGCCTGAGCGCTGGGGGGCTGAGGGTGCTCCTCCGCAGGAACCCTGGACAATGAGCTCAGGTGGGAGAGGGGCGCTCGCCCACAGGGCTCAGAGTCCAGGTCACCTTTTGCAGAGGATCCCTGGGCCCCTTGTCCCCAGTTACCTGGGCCAGGGTGGGACAGTGGCGCCCTCTCACTGGTCTCAGCAGTGCCTCCAAGATGGAGGGGAGATGTCCTTTGCCAAATGTCCCACCATCCTGCCCAGGAGGAGGGCGCGGCTCCTGATCCAGAGGTCCCACAGGGTTCTTCCCTGGGGCCAAGATAGCGCCTGGTGGCGCTTGCCTGCTGTCCGGGGCCCCAGTGGAGATGTGCTCACAGCCTGGGAAATTGGCCCTGCATCCACTGGTCCCCGGGACCTCCGCAATCCCGGGCGCGTGCCAGGCATGCAGGGGAGCACAGCCCCAGGGGCAGAAAGGCCAAGAAATGGTGGGTCAGGCGGGATGGATCCCGGTCCTTGGGTGTGCCCTTGGAGTTGAGATGCCCTCACGGTGAGTATTCTTGGGCTCGTAGGTTTTGTGGACCAGCGTGCCTGAAGGGCCACAGCAAAGGCCAAAGGCCCAGCAGAGTGTGGGTCAAGAGCAAGTGTCCGCGGTGCCCTCCAAGTTTCCCAGGTGGCCTTGACAGGGACGCTTCACCCCTCAGGCCAAAGAGGGTGTCCCAGCCTGGGAGGGAGTGACGCCTGCACCCACACAGTGCGCTCCCCAGGCACCAGGGGGCATTGGAGTTCAGAGGAGCCTGGGCCCTGGCAGGCCAGGGGCGCTCACCACCTGGCCCAGGGCAGACAGAGCACTGGGGAGGGAGGGGCACCACCCGCGCAGGCCCCAGAGGAGACTCCCTGGGCACTGCTGGGCGAGGGGCGACACCCACAGTACCCAGAGGGGACTGAGCCCTGGGCGGACGGGCGCTGGCCTCAGGACACAGGGGAGCCTGGGGACCTGCGGGGGAGGGGCGGTCACCCGCAAGCCCCAGAGCTCACTGGTCCTTAGGGCTCCTGGGGGGCTCACCCAGGAGACCCGGGCGCACCGAGGACCCTCGGGCGAGGGGCGCTCACCCGCAGGCCCCCGGAGGACAGGGAAGCCTCCTGGGCCCCCACCCCCACCCCCGCAAGACAGGCGCTTGCCTGCCCGCAGGACCCTGAGGACACTGGGCGCCGATGGGCGAGGGGCGCTCACCCAAAGGCCGCAGTGCAGCAGCAATGCCAGTGTCCCAGGAGCCCTCCCCAAGCAGGATCTTGGGGACAGGGAACAGGGCTGGGACCCGCGGTGGGGACCTCGCACCCGCAGCACCCCCAAGAGCACACTGAGCACTGCAGGGCGAGGGGCGCTCACCAGCATGGCCCAGAGCACACTGGGGACCTGAGGCCGCCTGGGGGCGCTCCCCCACAGCCACCAGGCCTGGCCCTGCACTGCCTAAGGGAGGGGCGCTCACCCCCAGCCTCTAGGGAAGCCTGAGCCCCCTCGGGCCAGGGCTGCTCCCCGCCACGCCACCCACTCAGGGCTGCCTGAGCACTGCCGGGTGAGGGGCGCTCACCCACAGGACCCAGAGCAGCCTGAGCGCTGGGGGGCTGAGGGTGCTCCCCCGCAGGAACCCTGGACAATGAGCTCAGGTGGGAGAGGGGCGCTCGCCCACAGGGCTCAGAGTCCAGGTCACCTTTTGCAGAGGATCCCTGGGCCCCTTGTCCCCAGTTACCTGGGCCAGGGTGGGACAGTGGCGCCCTCTCACTGGTCTCAGCAGTGCCTCCAAGATGGAGGGGAGATGTCCTTTGCCAAATGTCCCACCATCCTGCCCAGGAGGAGGGCGCGGCTCCTGATCCAGAGGTCCCACAGGGTTCTTCCCTGGGGCCAAGATAGCACCTGGTGGCGCTTGCCTGCTGTCCGGGGCCCCAGTGGAGATGTGCTCACAGCCTGGGAAATTGGCCCTGCATCCACTGGTCCCCGGGACCTCCGCAATCCCGGGCGCGTGCCAGGCGTGCAGGGGAGCACAGCCCCAGGGGCAGAAAGGCCAAGAAATGGTGGGTCAGGCGGGATGGATCCCGGTCCTTGGGTGTGCCCTTGGAGTTGAGATGCCCTCACGGTGAGTATTCTTGGGCTCGCAGGTTTTGTGGACCAGCGTGCCTGAAGGGCCACAGCAAAGGCCAAAGGCCCAGCAGAGTGTGGGCCAAGAGCAAGTGTCCGCGGTGCCCTCCATGTTTCCCAGGTGGCCTTGACAGGGACGCTTCACCCCTCAGGCCAAAGAGGGTGTCCCAGCCTGGGAGGGAGTGACCCCAGCACCCACACAGTGCGCTCCCCAGGCACCATGGGGCATTGGAGTTCTGAGGAGCCTGGGCCCTGGCGGGCCAGGGGCGCTCACCACCTGGCCCAGGGCAGACAGAACACTGGGGAGGGAGGGGCACCACCCGCGCAGGCCCCAGAGGAGACCCCCTGAGCACTGCTGGGCGAGGGGCGCTCACCCACAGGACCCAGAGGGGACTGAGCCCTGGGCGGGGGGGGCGGGGGGGGGCGCTGGGCCTCAGGACACAGGGGAGCCCGGGGACCTGCGGGGGAGGGGCGGTCACCCGCAAGCCCCAGAGCTCACTGGTCCTTAGGGCTCCTGGGGGGCTCACCCAGGAGACCCGGGCGCACCGAGGACCCTCGGGCGAGGGGCGCTCACCCGCAGGCCCCCGGAGGACAGGGAAGCCTCCTGGGCCCCCACCCCCACCCCCGCAAGACAGGCGCTTGCCTGCCCGCAGGACCCTGAGGACACTGGGCGCCGATGGGCGAGGGGCGCTCACCCAAAGGCCGCAGTGCAGCAGCAATGCCAGTGTCCCAGGAGCCCTCCCCAAGCAGGATCTTGGGGACAGGGAACAGGGCTGGGACCCGCGGTGGGGACCTCGCACCCGCAGAACCCCCAAGAGCACACTGAGCACTGCAGGGCGAGGGGCGCACACCAGCATGGCCCAGAGCACACTGGGGACCTGAGGCCGCCTGGGGGCGCTCCCCCACAGCCACCAGGCCTGGCCCTGCACTGCCTAAGGGAGGGGCGCTCACCCCCAGCCTCTAGGGAAGCCTGAGCCCCCTCGGCCCAGGGCTGCTCCCCGCCACGCCACCCACTCAGGGCTGCCTGAGCACTGCCGGGTGAGGGGCGCTCACCCACAGGACCCAGAGCAGCCTGAGCGCTGGGGGGCTGAGGGTGCTCCTCCGCAGGAACCCTGGACAATGAGCTCAGGTGGGAGAGGGGCGCTCGCCCACAGGGCTCAGAGTCCAGGTCACCTTTTGCAGAGGATCCCTGGGCCCCTTGTCCCCAGTTACCTGGGCCAGGGTGGGACAGTGGCGCCCTCTCACTGGTCTCAGCAGTGCCTCCAAGATGGAGGGGAGATGTCCTTTGCCAAATGTCCCACCATCCTGCCCAGGAGGAGGGCGCGGCTCCTGATCCAGAGGTCCCACAGGGTTCTTCCCTGGGGCCAAGATAGCGCCTGGTGGCGCTTGCCTGCTGTCCGGGGCCCCAGTGGAGATGTGCTCACAGCCTGGGAAATTGGCCCTGCATCCACTGGTCCCCGGGACCTCCGCAATCCCGGGCGCGTGCCAGGCGTGCAGGGGAGCACAGCCCCAGGGGCAGAAAGGCCAAGAAATGGTGGGTCAGGCGGGATGGATCCCGGTCCTTGGGTGTGCCCTTGGAGTTGAGATGCCCTCACGGTGAGTATTCTTGGGCTCGCAGGTTTTGTGGACCAGCGTGCCTGAAGGGCCACAGCAAAGGCCAAAGGCCCAGCAGAGTGTGGGCCAAGAGCAAGTGTCCGCGGTGCCCTCCATGTTTCCCAGGTGGCCTTGACAGGGACGCTTCACCCCTCAGGCCAAAGAGGGTGTCCCAGCCTGGGAGGGAGTGACCCCAGCACCCACACAGTGCGCTCCCCAGGCACCATGGGGCATTGGAGTTCTGAGGAGCCTGGGCCCTGGCGGGCCAGGGGCGCTCACCACCTGGCCCAGGGCAGACAGAACACTGGGGAGGGAGGGGCACCACCCGCGCAGGCCCCAGAGGAGACCCCCTGAGCACTGCTGGGCGAGGGGCGCTCACCCACAGGACCCAGAGGGGACTGAGCCCTGGGCGGGGGGCGCGGGGGGGTGCGCTGGGCCTCAGGACACAGGGGAGCCTGGGGACCTGCGGGGGAGGGGCGGTCACCCGCAAGCCCCAGAGCTCACTGGTCCTTAGGGCTCCTGGGGGGCTCACCCAGGAGACCCGGGCACACCGAGGACCCTCGGGCGAGGGGCGCTCACCCGCAGGCCCCCGGAGGACAGGGAAGCCTCCTGGGCCCCCACCCCCACCCCCGCAAGACAGGCGCTTGCCTGCCCGCAGGACCCTGAGGACACTGGGCGCCGATGGGCGAGGGGCGCTCACCCAAAGGCCGCAGTGCAGCAGCAATGCCAGTGTCCCAGGAGCCCTCCCCAAGCAGGATCTTGGGGACAGGGAACAGGGCTGGGACCCGCGGTGGGGACCTCGCACCCGCAGAACCCCCAAGAGCACACTGAGCACTGCAGGGCGAGGGGCGCTCACCAGCATGGCCCAGAGCACACTGGGGACCTGAGGCCGCCTGGGGGCGCTCCCCCACAGCCACCAGGCCTGGCCCTGCACTGCCTAAGGGAGGGGCGCTCACCCCCAGCCTCTAGGGAAGCCTGAGCCCCCTCGGGCCAGGGCTGCTCCCCGCCACGCCACCCACTCAGGGCTGCCTGAGCACTGCCGGGTGAGGGGCGCTCACCCACAGGACCCAGAGCAGCCTGAGCGCTGGGGGGCTGAGGGTGCTCCCCCGCAGGAACCCTGGACAATGAGCTCAGGTGGGAGAGGGGCGCTCGCCCACAGGGCTCAGAGTCCAGGTCACCTTTTGCAGAGGATCCCTGGGCCCCTTGTCCCCAGTTACCTGGGCCAGGGTGGGACAGTGGCGCCCTCTCACTGGTCTCAGCAGTGCCTCCAAGATGGAGGGGAGATGTCCTTTGCCAAATGTCCCACCATCCTGCCCAGGAGGAGGGCGCGGCTCCTGATCCAGAGGTCCCACAGGGTTCTTCCCTGGGGCCAAGATAGCACCTGGTGGCGCTTGCCTGCTGTCCGGGGCCCCAGTGGAGATGTGCTCACAGCCTGGGAAATTGGCCCTGCATCCACTGGTCCCCGGGACCTCCGCAATCCCGGGCGCGTGCCAGGCGTGCAGGGGAGCACAGCCCCAGGGGCAGAAAGGCCAAGAAATGGTGGGTCAGGCGGGATGGATCCCGGTCCTTGGGTGTGCCCTTGGAGTTGAGATGCCCTCACGGTGAGTATTCTTGGGCTCGCAGGTTTTGTGGACCAGCGTGCCTGAAGGGCCACAGCAAAGGCCAAAGGCCCAGCAGAGTGTGGGCCAAGAGCAAGTGTCCGCGGTGCCCTCCATGTTTCCCAGGTGGCCTTGACAGGGACGCTTCACCCCTCAGGCCAAAGAGGGTGTCCCAGCCTGGGAGGGAGTGACCCCAGCACCCACACAGTGCGCTCCCCAGGCACCATGGGGCATTGGAGTTCTGAGGAGCCTGGGCCCTGGCGGGCCAGGGGCGCTCACCACCTGGCCCAGGGCAGACAGAACACTGGGGAGGGAGGGGCACCACCCGCGCAGGCCCCAGAGGAGACCCCCTGAGCACTGCTGGGCGAGGGGCGCTCACCCACAGGACCCAGAGGGGACTGAGCCCTGGGCGGGGGGCGCGGGGGGGGGCGCTGGGCCTCAGGACACAGGGGAGCCTGGGGACCTGCGGGGGAGGGGCGGTCACCCGCAAGCCCCAGAGCTCACTGGTCCTTAGGGCTCCTGGGGGGCTCACCCAGGAGACCCGGGCGCACCGAGGACCCTCGGGCGAGGGGCGCTCACCCGCAGGCCCCCGGAGGACAGGGAAGCCTCCTGGGCCCCCACCCCCACCCCCGCAAGACAGGCGCTTGCCTGCCCGCAGGACCCTGAGGACACTGGGCGCCGATGGGCGAGGGGCGCTCACCCAAAGGCCGCAGTGCAGCAGCAATGCCAGTGTCCCAGGAGCCCTCCCCAAGCAGGATCTTGGGGACAGGGAACAGGGCTGGGACCCGCGGTGGGGACCTCGCACCCGCAGAACCCCCAAGAGCACACTGAGCACTGCAGGGCGAGGGGCGCACACCAGCATGGCCCAGAGCACACTGGGGACCTGAGGCCGCCTGGGGGCGCTCCCCCACAGCCACCAGGCCTGGCCCTGCACTGCCTAAGGGAGGGGCGCTCACCCCCAGCCTCTAGGGAAGCCTGAGCCCCCTCGGCCCAG
Source organism: Spermophilus citellus (assembly GCF_964194105.1). Taxonomy (NCBI): domain Eukaryota; kingdom Metazoa; phylum Chordata; class Mammalia; order Rodentia; family Sciuridae; genus Spermophilus; species Spermophilus citellus. The sequence continues at coordinate 17,063,963 of NC_138199.1, read as the reverse complement.
GGCTGCTCCCCGCCACGCCACCCACTCAGGGCTGCCTGAGCACTGCCGGGTGAGGGGCGCTCACCCACAGGACCCAGAGCAGCCTGAGCGCTGGGGGGCTGAGGGTGCTCCTCCGCAGGAACCCTGGACAATGAGCTCAGGTGGGAGAGGGGCGCTCGCCCACAGGGCTCAGAGTCCAGGTCACCTTTTGCAGAGGATCCCTGGGCCCCTTGTCCCCAGTTACCTGGGCCAGGGTGGGACAGTGGCGCCCTCTCACTGGTCTCAGCAGTGCCTCCAAGATGGAGGGGAGATGTCCTTTGCCAAATGTCCCACCATCCTGCCCAGGAGGAGGGCGCGGCTCCTGATCCAGAGGTCCCACAGGGTTCTTCCCTGGGGCCAAGATAGCGCCTGGTGGCGCTTGCCTGCTGTCCGGGGCCCCAGTGGAGATGTGCTCACAGCCTGGGAAATTGGCCCTGCATCCACTGGTCCCCGGGACCTCCACAATCCCGGGCGCGTGCCAGGCGTGCAGGGGAGCACAGCCCCAGGGGCAGAAAGGCCAAGAAATGGTGGGTCAGGCGGGATGGATCCCGGTCCTTGGGTGTGCCCTTGGAGTTGAGATGCCCTCACGGTGAGTATTCTTGGGCTCGCAGGTTTTGTGGACCAGCGTGCCTGAAGGGCCACAGCAAAGGCCAAAGGCCCAGCAGAGTGTGGGCCAAGAGCAAGTGTCCGCGGTGCCCTCCATGTTTCCCAGGTGGCCTTGACAGGGACGCTTCACCCCTCAGGCCAAAGAGGGTGTCCCAGCCTGGGAGGGAGTGACCCCAGCACCCACACAGTGCGCTCCCCAGGCACCATGGGGCATTGGAGTTCTGAGGAGCCTGGGCCCTGGCGGGCCAGGGGCGCTCACCACCTGGCCCAGGGCAGACAGAACACTGGGGAGGGAGGGGCACCACCCGCGCAGGCCCCAGAGGAGACCCCCTGAGCACTGCTGGGCGAGGGGCGCTCACCCACAGGACCCAGAGGGGACTGAGCCCTGGGCGGGGGGCGCGGGGGGGGGCGCTGGGCCTCAGGACACAGGGGAGCCTGGGGACCTGCGGGGGAGGGGCGGTCACCCGCAAGCCCCAGAGCTCACTGGTCCTTAGGGCTCCTGGGGGGCTCACCCAGGAGACCCGGGCGCACCGAGGACCCTCGGGCGAGGGGCGCTCACCCGCAGGCCCCCGGAGGACAGGGAAGCCTCCTGGGCCCCCACCCCCACCCCCGCAAGACAGGCGCTTGCCTGCCCGCAGGACCCTGAGGACACTGGGCGCCGATGGGCGAGGGGCGCTCACCCAAAGGCCGCAGTGCAGCAGCAATGCCAGTGTCCCAGGAGCCCTCCCCAAGCAGGATCTTGGGGACAGGGAACAGGGCTGGGACCCGCGGTGGGGACCTCGCACCCGCAGCACCCCCAAGAGCACACTGAGCACTGCAGGGCGAGGGGCGCTCACCAGCATGGCCCAGAGCACACTGGGGACCTGAGGCCGCCTGGGGGCGCTCCCCCACAGCCAGCAGGCCTGGCCCTGCACTGCCTAAGGGAGGGGCGCTCACCCCCAGCCTCTAGGGAAGCCTGAGCCCCCTCGGGCCAGGGCTGCTCCCCGCCACGCCACCCACTCAGGGCTGCCTGAGCACTGCCGGGTGAGGGGCGCTCACCCACAGGACCCAGAGCAGCCTGAGCGCTGGGGGGCTGAGGGTGCTCCCCCGCAGGAACCCTGGACAATGAGCTCAGGTGGGAGAGGGGCGCTCGCCCACAGGGCTCAGAGTCCAGGTCACCTTTTGCAGAGGATCCCTGGGCCCCTTGTCCCCAGTTACCTGGGCCAGGGTGGGACAGTGGCGCCCTCTCACTGGTCTCAGCAGTGCCTCCAAGATGGAGGGGAGATGTCCTTTGCCAAATGTCCCACCATCCTGCCCAGGAGGAGGGCGCGGCTCCTGATCCAGAGGTCCCACAGGGTTCTTCCCTGGGGCCAAGATAGCACCTGGTGGCGCTTGCCTGCTGTCCGGGGCCCCAGTGGAGATGTGCTCACAGCCTGGGAAATTGGCCCTGCATCCACTGGTCCCCGGGACCTCCGCAATCCCGGGCGCGTGCCAGGCGTGCAGGGGAGCACAGCCCCAGGGGCAGAAAGGCCAAGAAATGGTGGGTCAGGCGGGATGGATCCCGGTCCTTGGGTGTGCCCTTGGAGTTGAGATGCCCTCACGGTGAGTATTCTTGGGCTCGCAGGTTTTGTGGACCAGCGTGCCTGAAGGGCCACAGCAAAGGCCAAAGGCCCAGCAGAGTGTGGGCCAAGAGCAAGTGTCCGCGGTGCCCTCCATGTTTCCCAGGTGGCCTTGACAGGGACGCTTCACCCCTCAGGCCAAAGAGGGTGTCCCAGCCTGGGAGGGAGTGACCCCAGCACCCACACAGTGCGCTCCCCAGGCACCATGGGGCATTGGAGTTCTGAGGAGCCTGGGCCCTGGCGGGCCAGGGGCGCTCACCACCTGGCCCAGGGCAGACAGAACACTGGGGAGGGAGGGGCACCACCCGCGCAGGCCCCAGAGGAGACCCCCTGAGCACTGCTGGGCGAGGGGCGCTCACCCACAGGACCCAGAGGGGACTGAGCCCTGGGCGGGGGGCGCGGGGGGGGGCGCTGGGCCTCAGGACACAGGGGAGCGTGGGGACCTGCGGGGGAGGGGCGGTCACCCGCAAGCCCCAGAGCTCACTGGTCCTTAGGGCTCCTGGGGGGCTCACCCAGGAGACCCGGGCACACCGAGGACCCTCGGGCGAGGGGCGCTCACCCGCAGGCCCCCGGAGGACAGGGAAGCCTCCTGGGCCCCCACCCCCACCCCCGCAAGACAGGCGCTTGCCTGCCCGCAGGACCCTGAGGACACTGGGCGCCGATGGGCGAGGGGCGCTCACCCAAAGGCCGCAGTGCAGCAGCAATGCCAGTGTCCCAGGAGCCCTCCCCAAGCAGGATCTTGGGGACAGGGAACAGGGCTGGGACAGACGGTGGGGACCTCGCACCCGCAGCACCCCCAAGAGCACACTGAGCAGTGCAGGGCGAGGGGCGCTCACCAGCATGGCCCAGAGCACACTGGGGACCTGAGGCTGCCCGGGGGCACTCCCCCACAGCCACCAGGCCTGGCCCTGCACTGCCTAAGGGAGGGGCGCTCACCCCCAGCCTCTAGGGAAGCCTGAGCCCCCTTGGCCCAGGGCTGCTCCCCGCCCCGCCACCCACTCAGGGCTGCCTGAGCATTGCCATGAGAGGGGCGCTCACCCACAGGACCCAGAGCAGCCTGAGTGCTGGGGGGCTGAGGGTGCTCCCCCGCAGGAACCCTGGACAATGATCTCAGGTGGGAGAGGGGCGCTCTCCCACAGGGCTCAGAGTCCAGGTCACCTTTTGCAGAGGATCCCTCGGCCCTGTGTCCCCAGTTACCTGGGTCAGGGTGGGACAGTGGCGCCCTCTCACTGGTCTCAGCAGTGCCTCCAAGATGGAGGGGAGATGTCCTTTGCCAAATGTCCCACCATCCTGCCCAGGAGGAGGGCGCGGCTCCTGATCCAGAGGTCCCACAGGGTTCTTCCCTGGGGCCAAGATAGCACCTGGTGGCGCTTGCCTGCTGTCCGGGGCCCCAGTGGAGATGTGCTCACAGCCTGGGAAATTGGCCCTGCATCCACTGGTCCCAGGGACCTCCGCAATCCCGGGCACGTGCCAGGCGTGCACGGGAGCACAGCCCCAGGGGCAGAAAGGCCAAGAATTGGTGAGTCAGGCGGGATGGATCCCGGTCCTTGGGTGTGCCCTTGGAGTTGAGATGCCCTCACGGTGAGTATTCTTGGGCTCGTAGGTTTTGTGGACCAGCATGCCTGAAGGGCCACAGCAAAGGCCAAAGGCCCAGCAGAGTGTGGGTCAAGAGCAAGTGTCCGCGGTGCCCTCCAAGTTTCCCAGGTGGCCTTGACAGGGACGCTTCACCCCTCAGGCCAAAGAGGGTGTCCCAGCCTGGGAGGGAGTGACCCCAGCACCCACACAGTGCGCTCCCCAGGCACCAGGGGGCATTGGAGTTCAGAGGAGCCTGGGCCCAGGCTGGCCAGGGGCGCTCACCACCTGGCCCATGGCAGACAGAGCACTGGGGAGGGAGGGGCACCACCCGCGCAGGCCCCAGAGGAGACTCCCTGGGCACTGCTGGGCGAGGGGCGACACCCACAGGACCCAGAGGGGACTGAGCCCTGGGCGGACGGGCGCTGGCCTCAGGACACAGGGGAGCCTGGGGACCTGCGGGGGAGGGGCGGTCACCCGCAAGCCCCAGAGCTCACTGGTCCTTAGGGCTCCTGGGGGGCTCACCCAGGAGACCCGGGCGCACCGAGGACCCTCGGGCGAGGGGCGCTCACCCGCAGGCCCCCGGAGGACAGGGAAGCCTCCTGGGCCCCCACCCCCACCCCCGCAAGACAGGCGCTTGCCTGCCCGCAGGACCCTGAGGACACTGGGCGCCGATGGGCGAGGGGCGCTCACCCAAAGGCCGCAGTGCAGCAGCAATGCCAGTGTCCCAGGAGCCCTCCCCAAGCAGGATCTTGGGGACAGGGAACAGGGCTGGGACCCGCGGTGGGGACCTCGCACCCGCAGAACCCCCAAGAGCACACTGAGCACTGCAGGGCGAGGGGCGCTCACCAGCATGGCCCAGAGCACACTGGGGACCTGAGGCCGCCTGGGGGCGCTCCCCCACAGCCACCAGGCCTGGCCCTGCACTGCCTAAGGGAGGGGCGCTCACCCCCAGCCTCTAGGGAAGCCTGAGCCCCCTCGGCCCAGGGCTGCTCCCCGCCACGCCACCCACTCAGGGCTGCCTGAGCACTGCCGGGTGAGGGGCGCTCACCCACAGGACCCAGAGCAGCCTGAGCGCTGGGGGGCTGAGGGTGCTCCCCCGCAGGAACCCTGGACAATGAGCTCAGGTGGGAGAGGGGCGCTCGCCCACAGGGCTCAGAGTCCAGGTCACCTTTTGCAGAGGATCCCTGGGCCCCTTGTCCCCAGTTACCTGGGCCAGGGTGGGACAGTGGCGCCCTCTCACTGGTCTCAGCAGTGCCTCCAAGATGGAGGGGAGATGTCCTTTGCCAAATGTCCCACCATCCTGCCCAGGAGGAGGGCGCGGCTCCTGATCCAGAGGTCCCACAGGGTTCTTCCCTGGGGCCAAGATAGCACCTGGTGGCGCTTGCCTGCTGTCCGGGGCCCCAGTGGAGATGTGCTCACAGCCTGGGAAATTGGCCCTGCATCCACTGGTCCCCGGGACCTCCGCAATCCCGGGCGCGTGCCAGGCGTGCAGGGGAGCACAGCCCCAGGGGCAGAAAGGCCAAGAAATGGTGGGTCAGGCGGGATGGATCCCGGTCCTTGGGTGTGCCCTTGGAGTTGAGATGCCCTCAAGGTGAGTATTCTTGGGCTCGCAGGTTTTGTGGACCAGCGTGCCTGAAGGGCCACAGCAAAGGCCAAAGGCCCAGCAGAGTGTGGGCCAAGAGCAAGTGTCCGCGGTGCCCTCCATGTTTCCCAGGTGGCCTTGACAGGGACGCTTCACCCCTCAGGCCAAAGAGGGTGTCCCAGCCTGGGAGGGAGTGACCCCAGCACCCACACAGTGCGCTCCCCAGGCACCATGGGGCATTGGAGTTCTGAGGAGCCTGGGCCCTGGCGGGCCAGGGGCGCTCACCACCTGGCCCAGGGCAGACAGAACACTGGGGAGGGAGGGGCACCACCCGCGCAGGCCCCAGAGGAGACCCCCTGAGCACTGCTGGGCGAGGGGCGCTCACCCACAGGACCCAGAGGGGACTGAGCCCTGGGCGGGGGGCGCGGGGGGGGGCGCTGGGCCTCAGGACACAGGGGAGCCTGGGGACCTGCGGGGGAGGGGCGGTCACCCGCAAGCCCCAGAGCTCACTGGTCCTTAGGGCTCCTGGGGGGCTCACCCAGGAGACCCGGGCGCACCGAGGACCCTCGGGCGAGGGGCGCTCACCCGCAGGCCCCCGGAGGACAGGGAAGCCTCCTGGGCCCCCACCCCCACCCCGGCAAGACAGGCGCTTGCCTGCCCGCAGGACCCTGAGGACACTGGGCGCCGATGGGCGAGGGGCGCTCACCCAAAGGCCGCAGTGCAGCAGCAATGCCAGTGTCCCAGGAGCCCTCCCCAAGCAGGATCTTGGGGACAGGGAACAGGGCTGGGACAGACGGTGGGGACCTCGCACCCGCAGCACCCCCAAGAGCACACTGAGCACTGCAGGGCGAGGGGCGCTCACCAGCATGGCCCAGAGCACACTGGGGACCTGAGACTGCCCGGGGGCACTCCCCCACAGCCACCAGGCCTGGCCCTGCACTGCCTAAGGGAGGGGCGCTCACCCCCAGCCTCTAGGGAAGCCTGAGCCCCCTTGGCCCAGGGCTGCTCCCCGCCCCGCCACCCACTCAGGGCTGCCTGAGCATTGCCATGAGAGGGGCGCTCACCCACAGGACCCAGAGCAGCCTGAGTGCTGGGGGGCTGAGGGTGCTCCCCCGCAGGAACCCTGGACAATGAGCTCAGGTGGGAGAGGGGCGCTCGCCCACAGGGCTCAGAGTCCAGGTCACCTTTTGCAGAGGATCCCTCGGCCCTGTGTCCCCAGTTACCTGGGTCAGGGTGGGACAGTGGCGCCCTCTCACTGGTCTCAGCAGTGCCTCCAAGATGGAGGGGAGATGTCCTTTGCCAAATGTCCCACCATCCTGCCCAGGAGGAGGGCGCGGCTCCTGATCCAGAGGTCCCACAGGGTTCTTCCCTGGGGCCAAGATAGCACCTGGTGGCGCTTGCCTGCTGTCCGGGGCCCCAGTGGAGATGTGCTCACAGCCTGGGAAATTGGCCCTGCATCCACTGGTCCCAGGGACCTCCGCAATCCCGGGCACGTGCCAGGCGTGCACGGGAGCACAGCCCCAGGGGCAGAAAGGCCAAGAATTGGTGAGTCAGGCGGGATGGATCCCGGTCCTTGGGTGTGCCCTTGGAGTTGAGATGCCCTCACGGTGAGTATTCTTGGGCTCGCAGGTTTTGTGGACCAGCGTGCCTGAAGGGCCACAGCAAAGGCCAAAGGCCCAGCAGAGTGTGGGTCAAGAGCAAGTGTCCGCGGTGCCCTCCAAGTTTCCCAGGTGGCCTTGACAGGGACGCTTCACCCCTCAGGCCAAAGAGGGTGTCCCAGCCTGGGAGGGAGTGACCCCAGCACCCACACAGTGCGCTCCCCAGGCACCAGGGGGCATTGGAGTTCAGAGGAGCCTAGGCCCAGGCGGGCCAGGGGCGCTCACCACCTGGCCCATGGCAGACAGAGCACTGGGGAGGGAGGGGCACCACCCGCGCAGGCCCCAGAGGAGACTCCCTGGGCACTGCTGGGCGAGGGGCGACACCCACAGGACCCAGAGGGGACTGAGCCCTGGGCGGACGGGCGCTGGCCTCAGGACACAGGGGAGCCTGGGGACCTGCGGGGGAGGGGCGGTCACCCGCAAGCCCCAGAGCTCACTGGTCCTTAGGGCTCCTGGGGGGCTCACCCAGGAGACCCGGGCGCACCGAGGACCCTCGGGCGAGGGGCGCTCACCCGCAGGCCCCCGGAGGACAGGGAAGCCTCCTGGGCCCCCACCCCCACCCCCGCAAGACAGGCGCTTGCCTGCCCGCAGGACCCTGAGGACACTGGGCGCCGATGGGCGAGGGGCGCTCACCCAAAGGCCGCAGTGCAGCAGCAATGCCAGTGTCCCAGGAGCCCTCCCCAAGCAGGATCTTGGGGACAGGGAACAGGGCTGGGACCCGCGGTGGGGACCTCGCACCCGCAGAACCCCCAAGAGCACACTGAGCACTGCAGGGCGAGGGGCGCTCACCAGCATGGCCCAGAGCACACTGGGGACCTGAGGCCGCCTGGGGGCGCTCCCCCACAGCCACCAGGCCTGGCCCTGCACTGCCTAAGGGAGGGGCGCTCACCCCCAGCCTCTAGGGAAGCCTGAGCCCCCTCGGGCCAGGGCTGCTCCCCGCCACGCCACCCACTCAGGGCTGCCTGAGCACTGCCGGGTGAGGGGCGCTCACCCACAGGACCCAGAGCAGCCTGAGCGCTGGGGGGCTGAGGGTGCTCCCCCGCAGGAACCCTGGACAATGAGCTCAGGTGGGAGAGGGGCGCTCGCCCACAGGGCTCAGAGTCCAGGTCACCTTTTGCAGAGGATCCCTGGGCCCCTTGTCCCCAGTTACCTGGGCCAGGGTGGGACAGTGGCGCCCTCTCACTGGTCTCAGCAGTGCCTCCAAGATGGAGGGGAGATGTCCTTTGCCAAATGTCCCACCATCCTGCCCAGGAGGAGGGCGCGGCTCCTGATCCAGAGGTCCCACAGGGTTCTTCCCTGGGGCCAAGATAGCGCCTGGTGGCGCTTGCCTGCTGTCCGGGGCCCCAGTGGAGATGTGCTCACAGCCTGGGAAATTGGCCCTGCATCCACTGGTCCCCGGGACCTCCGCAATCCCGGGCGCGTGCCAGGCGTGCAGGGGAGCACAGCCCCAGGGGCAGAAAGGCCAAGAAATGGTGGGTCAGGCGGGATGGATCCCGGTCCTTGGGTGTGCCCTTGGAGTTGAGATGCCCTCACGGTGAGTATTCTTGGGCTCGCAGGTTTTGTGGACCAGCGTGCCTGAAGGGCCACAGCAAAGGCCAAAGGCCCAGCAGAGTGTGGGCCAAGAGCAAGTGTCCGCGGTGCCCTCCATGTTTCCCAGGTGGCCTTGACAGGGACGCTTCACCCCTCAGGCCAAAGAGGGTGTCCCAGCCTGGGAGGGAGTGACCCCAGCACCCACACAGTGCGCTCCCCAGGCACCATGGGGCATTGGAGTTCTGAGGAGCCTGGGCCCTGGCGGGCCAGGGGCGCTCACCACCTGGCCCAGGGCAGACAGAACACTGGGGAGGGAGGGGCACCACCCGCGCAGGCCCCAGAGGAGACCCCCTGAGCACTGCTGGGCGAGGGGCGCTCACCCACAGGACCCAGAGGGGACTGAGCCCTGGGCGGGGGGCGCGGGGGGGGCGCTGGGCCTCAGGACACAGGGGAGCCTGGGGACCTGCGGGGGAGGGGCGGTCACCCGCAAGCCCCAGAGCTCACTGGTCCTTAGGGCTCCTGGGGGGCTCACCCAGGAGACCCGGGCGCACCGAGGACCCTCGGGCAAGGGGCGCTCACCCGCAGGCCCCCGGAGGACAGGGAAGCCTCCTGGGCCCCCACCCCCACCCCGGCAAGACAGGCGCTTGCCTGCCCGCAGGACCCTGAGGACACTGGGCGCCGATGGGCGAGGGGCGCTCACCCAAAGGCCGCAGTGCAGCAGCAATGCCAGTGTCCCAGGAGCCCTCCCCAAGCAGGATCTTGGGGACAGGGAACAGGGCTGGGACAGACGGTGGGGACCTCGCACCCGCAGCACCCCCAAGAGCACACTGAGCACTGCAGGGCGAGGGGCGCTCACCAGCATGGCCCAGAGCACACTGGGGACCTGAGGCTGCCCGGGGGCACTCCCCCACAGCCACCAGGCCTGGCCCTGCACTGCCTAAGGGAGGGGCGCTCACCCCCAGCCTCTAGGGAAGCCTGAGCCCCCTTGGCCCAGGGCTGCTCCCCGCCCCGCCACCCACTCAGGGCTGCCTGAGCATTGCCATGAGAGGGGCGCTCACCCACAGGACCCAGAGCAGCCTGAGTGCTGGGGGGCTGAGGGTGCTCCCCCGCAGGAACCCTGGACAATGAGCTCAGGTGGGAGAGGGGCGCTCTCCCACAGGGCTCAGAGTCCAGGTCACCTTTTGCAGAGGATCCCTCGGCCCTGTGTCCCCAGTTACCTGGGTCAGGGTGGGACAGTGGCGCCCTCTCACTGGTCTCAGCAGTGCCTCCAAGATGGAGGGGAGATGTCCTTTGCCAAATGTCCCACCATCCTGCCCAGGAGGAGGGCGCGGCTCCTGATCCAGAGGTCCCACAGGGTTCTTCCCTGGGGCCAAGATAGCACCTGGTGGCGCTTGCCTGCTGTCCGGGGCCCCAGTGGAGATGTGCTCACAGCCTGGGAAATTGGCCCTGCATCCACTGGTCCCAGGGACCTCCGCAATCCCGGGCACGTGCCAGGCGTGCACGGGAGCACAGCCCCAGGGGCAGAAAGGCCAAGAATTGGTGAGTCAGGCGGGATGGATCCCGGTCCTTGGGTGTGCCCTTGGAGTTGAGATGCCCTCACGGTGAGTATTCTTGGGCTCGTAGGTTTTGTGGACCAGCGTGCCTGAAGGGCCACAGCAAAGGCCAAAGGCCCAGCAGAGTGTGGGTCAAGAGCAAGTGTCCGCGGTGCCCTCCAAGTTTCCCAGGTGGCCTTGACAGGGACGCTTCACCCCTCAGGCCAAAGAGGGTGTCCCAGCCTGGGAGGGAGTGACCCCAGCACCCACACAGTGCGCTCCCCAGGCACCAGGGGGCATTGGAGTTCAGAGGAGCCTGGGCCCAGGCGGGCCAGGGGCGCTCACCACCTGGCCCATGGCAGACAGAGCACTGGGGAGGGAGGGGCACCACCCGCGCAGGCCCCAGAGGAGACTCCCTGGGCACTGCTGGGCGAGGGGCGACACCCACAGGACCCAGAGGGGACTGAGCCCTGGTCGGACGGGCGCTGGCCTCAGGACACAGGGGAGCCTGGGGACCTGCGGGGGAGGGGCGGTCACCCGCAAGCCCCAGAGCTCACTGGTCCTTAGGGCTCCTGGGGGGCTCACCCAGGAGACCCGGGCGCACCGAGGACCCTCGGGCGAGGGGCGCTCACCCGCAGGCCCCCGGAGGACAGGGAAGCCTCCTGGGCCCCCACCCCCACCCCCGCAAGACAGGCGCTTGCCTGCCCGCAGGACCCTGAGGACACTGGGCGCCGATGGGCGAGGGGCGCTCACCCAAAGGCCGCAGTGCAGCAGCAATGCCAGTGTCCCAGGAGCCCTCCCCAAGCAGGATCTTGGGGACAGGGAACAGGGCTGGGACCCGCGGTGGGGACCTCGCACCCGCAGAACCCCCAAGAGCACACTGAGCACTGCAGGGCGAGGGGCGCTCACCAGCATGGCCCAGAGCACACTGGGGACCTGAGGCCGCCTGGGGGCGCTCCCCCACAGCCACCAGGCCTGGCCCTGCACTGCCTAAGGGAGGGGCGCTCACCCCCAGCCTCTAGGGAAGCCTGAGCCCCCTCGGCCCAGGGCTGCTCCCCGCCACGCCACCCACTCAGGGCTGCCTGAGCACTGCCGGGTGAGGGGCGCTCACCCACAGGACCCAGAGCAGCCTGAGCGCTGGGGGGCTGAGGGTGCTCCCCCGCAGGAACCCTGGACAATGAGCTCAGGTGGGAGAGGGGCGCTCGCCCACAGGGCTCAGAGTCCAGGTCACCTTTTGCAGAGGATCCCTGGGCCCCTTGTCCCCAGTTACCTGGGCCAGGGTGGGACAGTGGCGCCCTCTCACTGGTCTCAGCAGTGCCTCCAAGATGGAGGGGAGATGTCCTTTGCCAAATGTCCCACCATCCTGCCCAGGAGGAGGGCGCGGCTCCTGATCCAGAGGTCCCACAGGGTTCTTCCCTGGGGCCAAGATAGCGCCTGGTGGCGCTTGCCTGCTGTCCGGGGCCCCAGTGGAGATGTGCTCACAGCCTGGGAAATTGGCCCTGCATCCACTGGTCCCCGGGACCTCCGCAATCCCGGGCGCGTGCCAGGCGTGCAGGGGAGCACAGCCCCAGGGGCAGAAAGGCCAAGAAATGGTGGGTCAGGCGGGATGGATCCCGGTCCTTGGGTGTGCCCTTGGAGTTGAGATGCCCTCACGGTGAGTATTCTTGGGCTCGCAGGTTTTGTGGACCAGCGTGCCTGAAGGGCCACAGCAAAGGCCAAAGGCCCAGCAGAGTGTGGGCCAAGAGCAAGTGTCCGCGGTGCCCTCCATGTTTCCCAGGTGGCCTTGACAGGGACGCTTCACCCCTCAGGCCAAAGAGGGTGTCCCAGCCTGGGAGGGAGTGACCCCAGCACCCACACAGTGCGCTCCCCAGGCACCATGGGGCATTGGAGTTCTGAGGAGCCTGGGCCCTGGCGGGCCAGGGGCGCTCACCACCTGGCCCAGGGCAGACAGAACACTGGGGAGGGAGGGGCACCACCCGCGCAGGCCCCAGAGGAGACCCCCTGAGCACTGCTGGGCGAGGGGCGCTCACCCACAGGACCCAGAGGGGACTGAGCCCTGGGCGGGGGGCGCGGGGGGGGGCGCTGGGCCTCAGGACACAGGGGAGCCTGGGGACCTGCGGGGGAGGGGCGGTCACCCGCAAGCCCCAGAGCTCACTGGTCCTTAGGGCTCCTGGGGGGCTCACCCAGGAGACCCGGGCGCACCGAGGACCCTCGGGCGAGGGGCGCTCACCCGCAGGCCCCCGGAGGACAGGGAAGCCTCCTGGGCCCCCACCCCCACCCCGGCAAGACAGGCGCTTGCCTGCCCGCAGGACCCTGAGGACACTGGGCGCCGATGGGCGAGGGGCGCTCACCCAAAGGCCGCAGTGCAGCAGCAATGCCAGTGTCCCAGGAGCCCTCCCCAAGCAGGATCTTGGGGACAGGGAACAGGGCTGGGACAGACGGTGGGGACCTCGCACCCGCAGCACCCCCAAGAGCACACTGAGCACTGCAGGGCGAGGGGCGCTCACCAGCATGGCCCAGAGCACACTGGGGACCTGAGGCTGCCCGGGGGCACTCCCCCACAGCCACCAGGCCTGGCCCTGCACTGCCTAAGGGAGGGGCGCTCACCCCCAGCCTCTAGGGAAGCCTGAGCCCCCTTGGCCCAGGGCTGCTCCCCGCCCCGCCACCCACTCAGGGCTGCCTGAGCATTGCCATGAGAGGGGCGCTCACCCACAGGACCCAGAGCAGCCTGAGTGCTGGGGGGCTGAGGGTGCTCCCCCGCAGGAACCCTGGACAATGAGCTCAGGTGGGAGAGGGGCGCTCGCCCACAGGGCTCAGAGTCCAGGTCACCTTTTGCAGAGGATCCCTCGGCCCTGTGTCCCCAGTTACCTGGGTCAGGGTGGGACAGTGGCGCCCTCTCACTGGTCTCAGCAGTGCCTCCAAGATGGAGGGGAGATGTCCTTTGCCAAATGTCCCACCATCCTGCCCAGGAGGAGGGCGCGGCTCCTGATCCAGAGGTCCCACAGGGTTCTTCCCTGGGGCCAAGATAGCACCTGGTGGCGCTTGCCTGCTGTCCGGGGCCCCAGTGGAGATGTGCTCACAGCCTGGGAAATTGGCCCTGCATCCACTGGTCCCAGGGACCTCCGCAATCCCGGGCACGTGCCAGGCGTGCACGGGAGCACAGCCCCAGGGGCAGAAAGGCCAAGAATTGGTGAGTCAGGCGGGATGGATCCCGGTCCTTGGGTGTGCCCTTGGAGTTGAGATGCCCTCACGGTGAGTATTCTTGGGCTCGCAGGTTTTGTGGACCAGCGTGCCTGAAGGGCCACAGCAAAGGCCAAAGGCCCAGCAGAGTGTGGGTCAAGAGCAAGTGTCCGCGGTGCCCTCCAAGTTTCCCAGGTGGCCTTGACAGGGACGCTTCACCCCTCAGGCCAAAGAGGGTGTCCCAGCCTGGGAGGGAGTGACCCCAGCACCCACACAGTGCGCTCCCCAGGCACCAGGGGGCATTGGAGTTCAGAGGAGCCTGGGCCCAGGCGGGCCAGGGGCGCTCACCACCTGGCCCATGGCAGACAGAGCACTGGGGAGGGAGGGGCACCACCCGCGCAGGCCCCAGAGGAGACTCCCTGGGCACTGCTGGGCGAGGGGCGACACCCACAGGACCCAGAGGGGACTGAGCCCTGGGCGGACGGGCGCTGGCCTCAGGACACAGGGGAGCCTGGGGACCTGCGGGGGAGGGGCGGTCACCCGCAAGCCCCAGAGCTCACTGGTCCTTAGGGCTCCTGGGGGGCTCACCCAGGAGACCCGGGCGCACCGAGGACCCTCGGGCGAGGGGCGCTCACCCGCAGGCCCCCGGAGGACAGGGAAGCCTCCTGGGCCCCCACCCCCACCCCCGCAAGACAGGCGCTTGCCTGCCCGCAGGACCCTGAGGACACTGGGCGCCGATGGGCGAGGGGCACTCACCCAAAGGCCGCAGTGCAGCAGCAATGCCAGTGTCCCAGGAGCCCTCCCCAAGCAGGATCTTGGGGACAGGGAACAGGGCTGGGACCCGCGGTGGGGACCTCGCACCCGCAGAACCCCCAAGAGCACACTGAGCACTGCAGGGCGAGGGGCGCACACCAGCATGGCCCAGAGCACACTGGGGACCTGAGGCCGCCTGGGGGCGCTCCCCCACAGCCACCAGGCCTGGCCCTGCACTGCCTAAGGGAGGGGCGCTCACCCCCAGCCTCTAGGGAAGCCTGAGCCCCCTCGGCCCAGGGCTGCTCCCCGCCACGCCACCCACTCAGGGCTGCCTGAGCACTGCCGGGTGAGGGGCGCTCACCCACAGGACCCAGAGCAGCCTGAGCGCTGGGGGGCTGAGGGTGCTCCTCCGCAGGAACCCTGGACAATGAGCTCAGGTGGGAGAGGGGCGCTCGCCCACAGGGCTCAGAGTCCAGGTCACCTTTTGCAGAGGATCCCTGGGCCCCTTGTCCCCAGTTACCTGGGCCAGGGTGGGACAGTGGCGCCCTCTCACTGGTCTCAGCAGTGCCTCCAAGATGGAGGGGAGATGTCCTTTGCCAAATGTCCCACCATCCTGCCCAGGAGGAGGGCGCGGCTCCTGATCCAGAGGTCCCACAGGGTTCTTCCCTGGGGCCAAGATAGCGCCTGGTGGCGCTTGCCTGCTGTCCGGGGCCCCAGTGGAGATGTGCTCACAGCCTGGGAAATTGGCCCTGCATCCACTGGTCCCCGGGACCTCCGCAATCCCGGGCGCGTGCCAGGCATGCAGGGGAGCACAGCCCCAGGGGCAGAAAGGCCAAGAAATGGTGGGTCAGGCGGGATGGATCCCGGTCCTTGGGTGTGCCCTTGGAGTTGAGATGCCCTCACGGTGAGTATTCTTGGGCTCGTAGGTTTTGTGGACCAGCGTGCCTGAAGGGCCACAGCAAAGGCCAAAGGCCCAGCAGAGTGTGGGTCAAGAGCAAGTGTCCGCGGTGCCCTCCAAGTTTCCCAGGTGGCCTTGACAGGGACGCTTCACCCCTCAGGCCAAAGAGGGTGTCCCAGCCTGGGAGGGAGTGACGCCTGCACCCACACAGTGCGCTCCCCAGGCACCAGGGGGCATTGGAGTTCAGAGGAGCCTGGGCCCTGGCAGGCCAGGGGCGCTCACCACCTGGCCCAGGGCAGACAGAGCACTGGGGAGGGAGGGGCACCACCCGCGCAGGCCCCAGAGGAGACTCCCTGGGCACTGCTGGGCGAGGGGCGACACCCACAGTACCCAGAGGGGACTGAGCCCTGGGCGGACGGGCGCTGGCCTCAGGACACAGGGGAGCCTGGGGACCTGCGGGGGAGGGGCGGTCACCCGCAAGCCCCAGAGCTCACTGGTCCTTAGGGCTCCTGGGGGGCTCACCCAGGAGACCCGGGCGCACCGAGGACCCTCGGGCGAGGGGCGCTCACCCGCAGGCCCCCGGAGGACAGGGAAGCCTCCTGGGCCCCCACCCCCACCCCCGCAAGACAGGCGCTTGCCTGCCCGCAGGACCCTGAGGACACTGGGCGCCGATGGGCGAGGGGCGCTCACCCAAAGGCCGCAGTGCAGCAGCAATGCCAGTGTCCCAGGAGCCCTCCCCAAGCAGGATCTTGGGGACAGGGAACAGGGCTGGGACCCGCGGTGGGGACCTCGCACCCGCAGCACCCCCAAGAGCACACTGAGCACTGCAGGGCGAGGGGCGCTCACCAGCATGGCCCAGAGCACACTGGGGACCTGAGGCCGCCTGGGGGCGCTCCCCCACAGCCACCAGGCCTGGCCCTGCACTGCCTAAGGGAGGGGCGCTCACCCCCAGCCTCTAGGGAAGCCTGAGCCCCCTCGGGCCAGGGCTGCTCCCCGCCACGCCACCCACTCAGGGCTGCCTGAGCACTGCCGGGTGAGGGGCGCTCACCCACAGGACCCAGAGCAGCCTGAGCGCTGGGGGGCTGAGGGTGCTCCCCCGCAGGAACCCTGGACAATGAGCTCAGGTGGGAGAGGGGCGCTCGCCCACAGGGCTCAGAGTCCAGGTCACCTTTTGCAGAGGATCCCTGGGCCCCTTGTCCCCAGTTACCTGGGCCAGGGTGGGACAGTGGCGCCCTCTCACTGGTCTCAGCAGTGCCTCCAAGATGGAGGGGAGATGTCCTTTGCCAAATGTCCCACCATCCTGCCCAGGAGGAGGGCGCGGCTCCTGATCCAGAGGTCCCACAGGGTTCTTCCCTGGGGCCAAGATAGCACCTGGTGGCGCTTGCCTGCTGTCCGGGGCCCCAGTGGAGATGTGCTCACAGCCTGGGAAATTGGCCCTGCATCCACTGGTCCCCGGGACCTCCGCAATCCCGGGCGCGTGCCAGGCGTGCAGGGGAGCACAGCCCCAGGGGCAGAAAGGCCAAGAAATGGTGGGTCAGGCGGGATGGATCCCGGTCCTTGGGTGTGCCCTTGGAGTTGAGATGCCCTCACGGTGAGTATTCTTGGGCTCGCAGGTTTTGTGGACCAGCGTGCCTGAAGGGCCACAGCAAAGGCCAAAGGCCCAGCAGAGTGTGGGCCAAGAGCAAGTGTCCGCGGTGCCCTCCATGTTTCCCAGGTGGCCTTGACAGGGACGCTTCACCCCTCAGGCCAAAGAGGGTGTCCCAGCCTGGGAGGGAGTGACCCCAGCACCCACACAGTGCGCTCCCCAGGCACCATGGGGCATTGGAGTTCTGAGGAGCCTGGGCCCTGGCGGGCCAGGGGCGCTCACCACCTGGCCCAGGGCAGACAGAACACTGGGGAGGGAGGGGCACCACCCGCGCAGGCCCCAGAGGAGACCCCCTGAGCACTGCTGGGCGAGGGGCGCTCACCCACAGGACCCAGAGGGGACTGAGCCCTGGGCGGGGGGCGCGGGGGGGGGCGCTGGGCCTCAGGACACAGGGGAGCCTGGGGACCTGCGGGGGAGGGGCGGTCACCCGCAAGCCCCAGAGCTCACTGGTCCTTAGGGCTCCTGGGGGGCTCACCCAGGAGACCCGGGCGCACCGAGGACCCTCGGGCGAGGGGCGCTCACCCGCAGGCCCCCGGAGGACAGGGAAGCCTCCTGGGCCCCCACCCCCACCCCGGCAAGACAGGCGCTTGCCTGCCCGCAGGACCCTGAGGACACTGGGCGCCGATGGGCGAGGGGCGCTCACCCAAAGGCCGCAGTGCAGCAGCAATGCCAGTGTCCCAGGAGCCCTCCCCAAGCAGGATCTTGGGGACAGGGAACAGGGCTGGGACAGACGGTGGGGACCTCGCACCCGCAGCACCCCCAAGAGCACACTGAGCACTGCAGGGCGAGGGGCGCTCACCAGCATGGCCCAGAGCACACTGGGGACCTGAGACTGCCCGGGGGCACTCCCCCACAGCCACCAGGCCTGGCCCTGCACTGCCTAAGGGAGGGGCGCTCACCCCCAGCCTCTAGGGAAGCCTGAGCCCCCTTGGCCCAGGGCTGCTCCCCGCCCCGCCACCCACTCAGGGCTGCCTGAGCATTGCCATGAGAGGGGCGCTCACCCACAGGACCCAGAGCAGCCTGAGTGCTGGGGGGCTGAGGGTGCTCCCCCGCAGGAACCCTGGACAATGAGCTCAGGTGGGAGAGGGGCGCTCGCCCACAGGGCTCAGAGTCCAGGTCACCTTTTGCAGAGGATCCCTCGGCCCTGTGTCCCCAGTTACCTGGGTCAGGGTGGGACAGTGGCGCCCTCTCACTGGTCTCAGCAGTGCCTCCAAGATGGAGGGGAGATGTCCTTTGCCAAATGTCCCACCATCCTGCCCAGGAGGAGGGCGCGGCTCCTGATCCAGAGGTCCCACAGGGTTCTTCCCTGGGGCCAAGATAGCACCTGGTGGCGCTTGCCTGCTGTCCGGGGCCCCAGTGGAGATGTGCTCACAGCCTGGGAAATTGGCCCTGCATCCACTGGTCCCAGGGACCTCCGCAATCCCGGGCACGTGCCAGGCGTGCACGGGAGCACAGCCCCAGGGGCAGAAAGGCCAAGAATTGGTGAGTCAGGCGGGATGGATCCCGGTCCTTGGGTGTGCCCTTGGAGTTGAGATGCCCTCACGGTGAGTATTCTTGGGCTCGCAGGTTTTGTGGACCAGCGTGCCTGAAGGGCCACAGCAAAGGCCAAAGGCCCAGCAGAGTGTGGGTCAAGAGCAAGTGTCCGCGGTGCCCTCCAAGTTTCCCAGGTGGCCTTGACAGGGACGCTTCACCCCTCAGGCCAAAGAGGGTGTCCCAGCCTGGGAGGGAGTGACCCCAGCACCCACACAGTGCGCTCCCCAGGCACCAGGGGGCATTGGAGTTCAGAGGAGCCTAGGCCCAGGCGGGCCAGGGGCGCTCACCACCTGGCCCATGGCAGACAGAGCACTGGGGAGGGAGGGGCACCACCCGCGCAGGCCCCAGAGGAGACTCCCTGGGCACTGCTGGGCGAGGGGCGACACCCACAGGACCCAGAGGGGACTGAGCCCTGGGCGGACGGGCGCTGGCCTCAGGACACAGGGGAGCCTGGGGACCTGCGGGGGAGGGGCGGTCACCCGCAAGCCCCAGAGCTCACTGGTCCTTAGGGCTCCTGGGGGGCTCACCCAGGAGACCCGGGCGCACCGAGGACCCTCGGGCGAGGGGCGCTCACCCGCAGGCCCCCGGAGGACAGGGAAGCCTCCTGGGCCCCCACCCCCACCCCCGCAAGACAGGCGCTTGCCTGCCCGCAGGACCCTGAGGACACTGGGCGCCGATGGGCGAGGGGCGCTCACCCAAAGGCCGCAGTGCAGCAGCAATGCCAGTGTCCCAGGAGCCCTCCCCAAGCAGGATCTTGGGGACAGGGAACAGGGCTGGGACCCGCGGTGGGGACCTCGCACCCGCAGAACCCCCAAGAGCACACTGAGCACTGCAGGGCGAGGGGCGCTCACCAGCATGGCCCAGAGCACACTGGGGACCTGAGGCCGCCTGGGGGCGCTCCCCCACAGCCACCAGGCCTGGCCCTGCACTGCCTAAGGGAGGGGCGCTCACCCCCAGCCTCTAGGGAAGCCTGAGCCCCCTCGGGCCAGGGCTGCTCCCCGCCACGCCACCCACTCAGGGCTGCCTGAGCACTGCCGGGTGAGGGGCGCTCACCCACAGGACCCAGAGCAGCCTGAGCGCTGGGGGGCTGAGGGTGCTCCCCCGCAGGAACCCTGGACAATGAGCTCAGGTGGGAGAGGGGCGCTCGCCCACAGGGCTCAGAGTCCAGGTCACCTTTTGCAGAGGATCCCTGGGCCCCTTGTCCCCAGTTACCTGGGCCAGGGTGGGACAGTGGCGCCCTCTCACTGGTCTCAGCAGTGCCTCCAAGATGGAGGGGAGATGTCCTTTGCCAAATGTCCCACCATCCTGCCCAGGAGGAGGGCGCGGCTCCTGATCCAGAGGTCCCACAGGGTTCTTCCCTGGGGCCAAGATAGCGCCTGGTGGCGCTTGCCTGCTGTCCGGGGCCCCAGTGGAGATGTGCTCACAGCCTGGGAAATTGGCCCTGCATCCACTGGTCCCCGGGACCTCCGCAATCCCGGGCGCGTGCCAGGCGTGCAGGGGAGCACAGCCCCAGGGGCAGAAAGGCCAAGAAATGGTGGGTCAGGCGGGATGGATCCCGGTCCTTGGGTGTGCCCTTGGAGTTGAGATGCCCTCACGGTGAGTATTCTTGGGCTCGCAGGTTTTGTGGACCAGCGTGCCTGAAGGGCCACAGCAAAGGCCAAAGGCCCAGCAGAGTGTGGGCCAAGAGCAAGTGTCCGCGGTGCCCTCCATGTTTCCCAGGTGGCCTTGACAGGGACGCTTCACCCCTCAGGCCAAAGAGGGTGTCCCAGCCTGGGAGGGAGTGACCCCAGCACCCACACAGTGCGCTCCCCAGGCACCATGGGGCATTGGAGTTCTGAGGAGCCTGGGCCCTGGCGGGCCAGGGGCGCTCACCACCTGGCCCAGGGCAGACAGAACACTGGGGAGGGAGGGGCACCACCCGCGCAGGCCCCAGAGGAGACCCCCTGAGCACTGCTGGGCGAGGGGCGCTCACCCACAGGACCCAGAGGGGACTGAGCCCTGGGCGGGGGGCGCGGGGGGGGCGCTGGGCCTCAGGACACAGGGGAGCCTGGGGACCTGCGGGGGAGGGGCGGTCACCCGCAAGCCCCAGAGCTCACTGGTCCTTAGGGCTCCTGGGGGGCTCACCCAGGAGACCCGGGCGCACCGAGGACCCTCGGGCAAGGGGCGCTCACCCGCAGGCCCCCGGAGGACAGGGAAGCCTCCTGGGCCCCCACCCCCACCCCGGCAAGACAGGCGCTTGCCTGCCCGCAGGACCCTGAGGACACTGGGCGCCGATGGGCGAGGGGCGCTCACCCAAAGGCCGCAGTGCAGCAGCAATGCCAGTGTCCCAGGAGCCCTCCCCAAGCAGGATCTTGGGGACAGGGAACAGGGCTGGGACAGACGGTGGGGACCTCGCACCCGCAGCACCCCCAAGAGCACACTGAGCACTGCAGGGCGAGGGGCGCTCACCAGCATGGCCCAGAGCACACTGGGGACCTGAGGCTGCCCGGGGGCACTCCCCCACAGCCACCAGGCCTGGCCCTGCACTGCCTAAGGGAGGGGCGCTCACCCCCAGCCTCTAGGGAAGCCTGAGCCCCCTTGGCCCAGGGCTGCTCCCCGCCCCGCCACCCACTCAGGGCTGCCTGAGCATTGCCATGAGAGGGGCGCTCACCCACAGGACCCAGAGCAGCCTGAGTGCTGGGGGGCTGAGGGTGCTCCCCCGCAGGAACCCTGGACAATGAGCTCAGGTGGGAGAGGGGCGCTCTCCCACAGGGCTCAGAGTCCAGGTCACCTTTTGCAGAGGATCCCTCGGCCCTGTGTCCCCAGTTACCTGGGTCAGGGTGGGACAGTGGCGCCCTCTCACTGGTCTCAGCAGTGCCTCCAAGATGGAGGGGAGATGTCCTTTGCCAAATGTCCCACCATCCTGCCCAGGAGGAGGGCGCGGCTCCTGATCCAGAGGTCCCACAGGGTTCTTCCCTGGGGCCAAGATAGCACCTGGTGGCGCTTGCCTGCTGTCCGGGGCCCCAGTGGAGATGTGCTCACAGCCTGGGAAATTGGCCCTGCATCCACTGGTCCCAGGGACCTCCGCAATCCCGGGCACGTGCCAGGCGTGCACGGGAGCACAGCCCCAGGGGCAGAAAGGCCAAGAATTGGTGAGTCAGGCGGGATGGATCCCGGTCCTTGGGTGTGCCCTTGGAGTTGAGATGCCCTCACGGTGAGTATTCTTGGGCTCGTAGGTTTTGTGGACCAGCGTGCCTGAAGGGCCACAGCAAAGGCCAAAGGCCCAGCAGAGTGTGGGTCAAGAGCAAGTGTCCGCGGTGCCCTCCAAGTTTCCCAGGTGGCCTTGACAGGGACGCTTCACCCCTCAGGCCAAAGAGGGTGTCCCAGCCTGGGAGGGAGTGACCCCAGCACCCACACAGTGCGCTCCCCAGGCACCAGGGGGCATTGGAGTTCAGAGGAGCCTGGGCCCAGGCGGGCCAGGGGCGCTCACCACCTGGCCCATGGCAGACAGAGCACTGGGGAGGGAGGGGCACCACCCGCGCAGGCCCCAGAGGAGACTCCCTGGGCACTGCTGGGCGAGGGGCGACACCCACAGGACCCAGAGGGGACTGAGCCCTGGTCGGACGGGCGCTGGCCTCAGGACACAGGGGAGCCTGGGGACCTGCGGGGGAGGGGCGGTCACCCGCAAGCCCCAGAGCTCACTGGTCCTTAGGGCTCCTGGGGGGCTCACCCAGGAGACCCGGGCGCACCGAGGACCCTCGGGCGAGGGGCGCTCACCCGCAGGCCCCCGGAGGACAGGGAAGCCTCCTGGGCCCCCACCCCCACCCCCGCAAGACAGGCGCTTGCCTGCCCGCAGGACCCTGAGGACACTGGGCGCCGATGGGCGAGGGGCGCTCACCCAAAGGCCGCAGTGCAGCAGCAATGCCAGTGTCCCAGGAGCCCTCCCCAAGCAGGATCTTGGGGACAGGGAACAGGGCTGGGACCCGCGGTGGGGACCTCGCACCCGCAGAACCCCCAAGAGCACACTGAGCACTGCAGGGCGAGGGGCGCTCACCAGCATGGCCCAGAGCACACTGGGGACCTGAGGCCGCCTGGGGGCGCTCCCCCACAGCCACCAGGCCTGGCCCTGCACTGCCTAAGGGAGGGGCGCTCACCCCCAGCCTCTAGGGAAGCCTGAGCCCCCTCGGCCCAGGGCTGCTCCCCGCCACGCCACCCACTCAGGGCTGCCTGAGCACTGCCGGGTGAGGGGCGCTCACCCACAGGACCCAGAGCAGCCTGAGCGCTGGGGGGCTGAGGGTGCTCCCCCGCAGGAACCCTGGACAATGAGCTCAGGTGGGAGAGGGGCGCTCGCCCACAGGGCTCAGAGTCCAGGTCACCTTTTGCAGAGGATCCCTGGGCCCCTTGTCCCCAGTTACCTGGGCCAGGGTGGGACAGTGGCGCCCTCTCACTGGTCTCAGCAGTGCCTCCAAGATGGAGGGGAGATGTCCTTTGCCAAATGTCCCACCATCCTGCCCAGGAGGAGGGCGCGGCTCCTGATCCAGAGGTCCCACAGGGTTCTTCCCTGGGGCCAAGATAGCGCCTGGTGGCGCTTGCCTGCTGTCCGGGGCCCCAGTGGAGATGTGCTCACAGCCTGGGAAATTGGCCCTGCATCCACTGGTCCCCGGGACCTCCGCAATCCCGGGCGCGTGCCAGGCGTGCAGGGGAGCACAGCCCCAGGGGCAGAAAGGCCAAGAAATGGTGGGTCAGGCGGGATGGATCCCGGTCCTTGGGTGTGCCCTTGGAGTTGAGATGCCCTCACGGTGAGTATTCTTGGGCTCGCAGGTTTTGTGGACCAGCGTGCCTGAAGGGCCACAGCAAAGGCCAAAGGCCCAGCAGAGTGTGGGCCAAGAGCAAGTGTCCGCGGTGCCCTCCATGTTTCCCAGGTGGCCTTGACAGGGACGCTTCACCCCTCAGGCCAAAGAGGGTGTCCCAGCCTGGGAGGGAGTGACCCCAGCACCCACACAGTGCGCTCCCCAGGCACCATGGGGCATTGGAGTTCTGAGGAGCCTGGGCCCTGGCGGGCCAGGGGCGCTCACCACCTGGCCCAGGGCAGACAGAACACTGGGGAGGGAGGGGCACCACCCGCGCAGGCCCCAGAGGAGACCCCCTGAGCACTGCTGGGCGAGGGGCGCTCACCCACAGGACCCAGAGGGGACTGAGCCCTGGGCGGGGGGCGCGGGGGGGGGCGCTGGGCCTCAGGACACAGGGGAGCCTGGGGACCTGCGGGGGAGGGGCGGTCACCCGCAAGCCCCAGAGCTCACTGGTCCTTAGGGCTCCTGGGGGGCTCACCCAGGAGACCCGGGCGCACCGAGGACCCTCGGGCGAGGGGCGCTCACCCGCAGGCCCCCGGAGGACAGGGAAGCCTCCTGGGCCCCCACCCCCACCCCGGCAAGACAGGCGCTTGCCTGCCCGCAGGACCCTGAGGACACTGGGCGCCGATGGGCGAGGGGCGCTCACCCAAAGGCCGCAGTGCAGCAGCAATGCCAGTGTCCCAGGAGCCCTCCCCAAGCAGGATCTTGGGGACAGGGAACAGGGCTGGGACAGACGGTGGGGACCTCGCACCCGCAGCACCCCCAAGAGCACACTGAGCACTGCAGGGCGAGGGGCGCTCACCAGCATGGCCCAGAGCACACTGGGGACCTGAGGCTGCCCGGGGGCACTCCCCCACAGCCACCAGGCCTGGCCCTGCACTGCCTAAGGGAGGGGCGCTCACCCCCAGCCTCTAGGGAAGCCTGAGCCCCCTTGGCCCAGGGCTGCTCCCCGCCCCGCCACCCACTCAGGGCTGCCTGAGCATTGCCATGAGAGGGGCGCTCACCCACAGGACCCAGAGCAGCCTGAGTGCTGGGGGGCTGAGGGTGCTCCCCCGCAGGAACCCTGGACAATGAGCTCAGGTGGGAGAGGGGCGCTCGCCCACAGGGCTCAGAGTCCAGGTCACCTTTTGCAGAGGATCCCTCGGCCCTGTGTCCCCAGTTACCTGGGTCAGGGTGGGACAGTGGCGCCCTCTCACTGGTCTCAGCAGTGCCTCCAAGATGGAGGGGAGATGTCCTTTGCCAAATGTCCCACCATCCTGCCCAGGAGGAGGGCGCGGCTCCTGATCCAGAGGTCCCACAGGGTTCTTCCCTGGGGCCAAGATAGCACCTGGTGGCGCTTGCCTGCTGTCCGGGGCCCCAGTGGAGATGTGCTCACAGCCTGGGAAATTGGCCCTGCATCCACTGGTCCCAGGGACCTCCGCAATCCCGGGCACGTGCCAGGCGTGCACGGGAGCACAGCCCCAGGGGCAGAAAGGCCAAGAATTGGTGAGTCAGGCGGGATGGATCCCGGTCCTTGGGTGTGCCCTTGGAGTTGAGATGCCCTCACGGTGAGTATTCTTGGGCTCGCAGGTTTTGTGGACCAGCGTGCCTGAAGGGCCACAGCAAAGGCCAAAGGCCCAGCAGAGTGTGGGTCAAGAGCAAGTGTCCGCGGTGCCCTCCAAGTTTCCCAGGTGGCCTTGACAGGGACGCTTCACCCCTCAGGCCAAAGAGGGTGTCCCAGCCTGGGAGGGAGTGACCCCAGCACCCACACAGTGCGCTCCCCAGGCACCAGGGGGCATTGGAGTTCAGAGGAGCCTGGGCCCAGGCGGGCCAGGGGCGCTCACCACCTGGCCCATGGCAGACAGAGCACTGGGGAGGGAGGGGCACCACCCGCGCAGGCCCCAGAGGAGACTCCCTGGGCACTGCTGGGCGAGGGGCGACACCCACAGGACCCAGAGGGGACTGAGCCCTGGGCGGACGGGCGCTGGCCTCAGGACACAGGGGAGCCTGGGGACCTGCGGGGGAGGGGCGGTCACCCGCAAGCCCCAGAGCTCACTGGTCCTTAGGGCTCCTGGGGGGCTCACCCAGGAGACCCGGGCGCACCGAGGACCCTCGGGCGAGGGGCGCTCACCCGCAGGCCCCCGGAGGACAGGGAAGCCTCCTGGGCCCCCACCCCCACCCCCGCAAGACAGGCGCTTGCCTGCCCGCAGGACCCTGAGGACACTGGGCGCCGATGGGCGAGGGGCACTCACCCAAAGGCCGCAGTGCAGCAGCAATGCCAGTGTCCCAGGAGCCCTCCCCAAGCAGGATCTTGGGGACAGGGAACAGGGCTGGGACCCGCGGTGGGGACCTCGCACCCGCAGAACCCCCAAGAGCACACTGAGCACTGCAGGGCGAGGGGCGCACACCAGCATGGCCCAGAGCACACTGGGGACCTGAGGCCGCCTGGGGGCGCTCCCCCACAGCCACCAGGCCTGGCCCTGCACTGCCTAAGGGAGGGGCGCTCACCCCCAGCCTCTAGGGAAGCCTGAGCCCCCTCGGCCCAGGGCTGCTCCCCGCCACGCCACCCACTCAGGGCTGCCTGAGCACTGCCGGGTGAGGGGCGCTCACCCACAGGACCCAGAGCAGCCTGAGCGCTGGGGGGCTGAGGGTGCTCCTCCGCAGGAACCCTGGACAATGAGCTCAGGTGGGAGAGGGGCGCTCGCCCACAGGGCTCAGAGTCCAGGTCACCTTTTGCAGAGGATCCCTGGGCCCCTTGTCCCCAGTTACCTGGGCCAGGGTGGGACAGTGGCGCCCTCTCACTGGTCTCAGCAGTGCCTCCAAGATGGAGGGGAGATGTCCTTTGCCAAATGTCCCACCATCCTGCCCAGGAGGAGGGCGCGGCTCCTGATCCAGAGGTCCCACAGGGTTCTTCCCTGGGGCCAAGATAGCGCCTGGTGGCGCTTGCCTGCTGTCCGGGGCCCCAGTGGAGATGTGCTCACAGCCTGGGAAATTGGCCCTGCATCCACTGGTCCCCGGGACCTCCGCAATCCCGGGCGCGTGCCAGGCATGCAGGGGAGCACAGCCCCAGGGGCAGAAAGGCCAAGAAATGGTGGGTCAGGCGGGATGGATCCCGGTCCTTGGGTGTGCCCTTGGAGTTGAGATGCCCTCACGGTGAGTATTCTTGGGCTCGTAGGTTTTGTGGACCAGCGTGCCTGAAGGGCCACAGCAAAGGCCAAAGGCCCAGCAGAGTGTGGGTCAAGAGCAAGTGTCCGCGGTGCCCTCCAAGTTTCCCAGGTGGCCTTGACAGGGACGCTTCACCCCTCAGGCCAAAGAGGGTGTCCCAGCCTGGGAGGGAGTGACGCCTGCACCCACACAGTGCGCTCCCCAGGCACCAGGGGGCATTGGAGTTCAGAGGAGCCTGGGCCCTGGCAGGCCAGGGGCGCTCACCACCTGGCCCAGGGCAGACAGAGCACTGGGGAGGGAGGGGCACCACCCGCGCAGGCCCCAGAGGAGACTCCCTGGGCACTGCTGGGCGAGGGGCGACACCCACAGTACCCAGAGGGGACTGAGCCCTGGGCGGACGGGCGCTGGCCTCAGGACACAGGGGAGCCTGGGGACCTGCGGGGGAGGGGCGGTCACCCGCAAGCCCCAGAGCTCACTGGTCCTTAGGGCTCCTGGGGGGCTCACCCAGGAGACCCGGGCGCACCGAGGACCCTCGGGCGAGGGGCGCTCACCCGCAGGCCCCCGGAGGACAGGGAAGCCTCCTGGGCCCCCACCCCCACCCCCGCAAGACAGGCGCTTGCCTGCCCGCAGGACCCTGAGGACACTGGGCGCCGATGGGCGAGGGGCGCTCACCCAAAGGCCGCAGTGCAGCAGCAATGCCAGTGTCCCAGGAGCCCTCCCCAAGCAGGATCTTGGGGACAGGGAACAGGGCTGGGACCCGCGGTGGGGACCTCGCACCCGCAGCACCCCCAAGAGCACACTGAGCACTGCAGGGCGAGGGGCGCTCACCAGCATGGCCCAGAGCACACTGGGGACCTGAGGCCGCCTGGGGGCGCTCCCCCACAGCCACCAGGCCTGGCCCTGCACTGCCTAAGGGAGGGGCGCTCACCCCCAGCCTCTAGGGAAGCCTGAGCCCCCTCGGGCCAGGGCTGCTCCCCGCCACGCCACCCACTCAGGGCTGCCTGAGCACTGCCGGGTGAGGGGCGCTCACCCACAGGACCCAGAGCAGCCTGAGCGCTGGGGGGCTGAGGGTGCTCCCCCGCAGGAACCCTGGACAATGAGCTCAGGTGGGAGAGGGGCGCTCGCCCACAGGGCTCAGAGTCCAGGTCACCTTTTGCAGAGGATCCCTGGGCCCCTTGTCCCCAGTTACCTGGGCCAGGGTGGGACAGTGGCGCCCTCTCACTGGTCTCAGCAGTGCCTCCAAGATGGAGGGGAGATGTCCTTTGCCAAATGTCCCACCATCCTGCCCAGGAGGAGGGCGCGGCTCCTGATCCAGAGGTCCCACAGGGTTCTTCCCTGGGGCCAAGATAGCACCTGGTGGCGCTTGCCTGCTGTCCGGGGCCCCAGTGGAGATGTGCTCACAGCCTGGGAAATTGGCCCTGCATCCACTGGTCCCCGGGACCTCCGCAATCCCGGGCGCGTGCCAGGCGTGCAGGGGAGCACAGCCCCAGGGGCAGAAAGGCCAAGAAATGGTGGGTCAGGCGGGATGGATCCCGGTCCTTGGGTGTGCCCTTGGAGTTGAGATGCCCTCACGGTGAGTATTCTTGGGCTCGCAGGTTTTGTGGACCAGCGTGCCTGAAGGGCCACAGCAAAGGCCAAAGGCCCAGCAGAGTGTGGGCCAAGAGCAAGTGTCCGCGGTGCCCTCCATGTTTCCCAGGTGGCCTTGACAGGGACGCTTCACCCCTCAGGCCAAAGAGGGTGTCCCAGCCTGGGAGGGAGTGACCCCAGCACCCACACAGTGCGCTCCCCAGGCACCATGGGGCATTGGAGTTCTGAGGAGCCTGGGCCCTGGCGGGCCAGGGGCGCTCACCACCTGGCCCAGGGCAGACAGAACACTGGGGAGGGAGGGGCACCACCCGCGCAGGCCCCAGAGGAGACCCCCTGAGCACTGCTGGGCGAGGGGCGCTCACCCACAGGACCCAGAGGGGACTGAGCCCTGGGCGGGGGGCGCGGGGGGGGGGCGCTGGGCCTCAGGACACAGGGGAGCCTGGGGACCTGCGGGGGAGGGGCGGTCACCCGCAAGCCCCAGAGCTCACTGGTCCTTAGGGCTCCTGGGGGGCTCACCCAGGAGACCCGGGCGCACCGAGGACCCTCGGGCGAGGGGCGCTCACCCGCAGGCCCCCGGAGGACAGGGAAGCCTCCTGGGCCCCCACCCCCACCCCCGCAAGACAGGCGCTTGCCTGCCCGCAGGACCCTGAGGACACTGGGCGCCGATGGGCGAGGGGCGCTCACCCAAAGGCCGCAGTGCAGCAGCAATGCCAGTGTCCCAGGAGCCCTCCCCAAGCAGGATCTTGGGGACAGGGAACAGGGCTGGGACCCGCGGTGGGGACCTCGCACCCGCAGAACCCCCAAGAGCACACTGAGCACTGCAGGGCGAGGGGCGCACACCAGCATGGCCCAGAGCACACTGGGGACCTGAGGCCGCCTGGGGGCGCTCCCCCACAGCCACCAGGCCTGGCCCTGCACTGCCTAAGGGAGGGGCGCTCACCCCCAGCCTCTAGGGAAGCCTGAGCCCCCTCGGCCCAGGGCTGCTCCCCGCCACGCCACCCACTCAGGGCTGCCTGAGCACTGCCGGGTGAGGGGCGCTCACCCACAGGACCCAGAGCAGCCTGAGCGCTGGGGGGCTGAGGGTGCTCCTCCGCAGGAACCCTGGACAATGAGCTCAGGTGGGAGAGGGGCGCTCGCCCACAGGGCTCAGAGTCCAGGTCACCTTTTGCAGAGGATCCCTGGGCCCCTTGTCCCCAGTTACCTGGGCCAGGGTGGGACAGTGGCGCCCTCTCACTGGTCTCAGCAGTGCCTCCAAGATGGAGGGGAGATGTCCTTTGCCAAATGTCCCACCATCCTGCCCAGGAGGAGGGCGCGGCTCCTGATCCAGAGGTCCCACAGGGTTCTTCCCTGGGGCCAAGATAGCGCCTGGTGGCGCTTGCCTGCTGTCCGGGGCCCCAGTGGAGATGTGCTCACAGCCTGGGAAATTGGCCCTGCATCCACTGGTCCCCGGGACCTCCGCAATCCCGGGCGCGTGCCAGGCGTGCAGGGGAGCACAGCCCCAGGGGCAGAAAGGCCAAGAAATGGTGGGTCAGGCGGGATGGATCCCGGTCCTTGGGTGTGCCCTTGGAGTTGAGATGCCCTCACGGTGAGTATTCTTGGGCTCGTAGGTTTTGTGGACCAGCGTGCCTGAAGGGCCACAGCAAAGGCCAAAGGCCCAGCAGAGTGTGGGTCAAGAGCAAGTGTCCGCGGTGCCCTCCAAGTTTCCCAGGTGGCCTTGACAGGGACGCTTCACCCCTCAGGCCAAAGAGGGTGTCCCAGCCTGGGAGGGAGTGACGCCTGCACCCACACAGTGCGCTCCCCAGGCACCAGGGGGCATTGGAGTTCAGAGGAGCCTGGGCCCTGGCAGGCCAGGGGCGCTCACCACCTGGCCCAGGGCAGACAGAGCACTGGGGAGGGAGGGGCACCACCCGCGCAGGCCCCAGAGGAGACTCCCTGGGCACTGCTGGGCGAGGGGCGACACCCACAGGACCCAGAGGGGACTGAGCCCTGGGCGGACGGGCGCTGGCCTCAGGACACAGGGGAGCCTGGGGACCTGCGGGGGAGGGGCGGTCACCCGCAAGCCCCAGAGCTCACTGGTCCTTAGGGCTCCTGGGGGGCTCACCCAGGAGACCCGGGCGCACCGAGGACCCTCGGGCGAGGGGCGCTCACCCGCAGGCCCCCGGAGGACAGGGAAGCCTCCTGGGCCCCCACCCCCACCCCCGCAAGACAGGCGCTTGCCTGCCCGCAGGACCCTGAGGACACTGGGCGCCGATGGGCGAGGGGCGCTCACCCAAAGGCCGCAGTGCAGCAGCAATGCCAGTGTCCCAGGAGCCCTCCCCAAGCAGGATCTTGGGGACAGGGAACAGGGCTGGGACCCGCGGTGGGGACCTCGCACCCGCAGCACCCCCAAGAGCACACTGAGCACTGCAGGGCGAGGGGCGCTCACCAGCATGGCCCAGAGCACACTGGGGACCTGAGGCCGCCTGGGGGCGCTCCCCCACAGCCACCAGGCCTGGCCCTGCACTGCCTAAGGGAGGGGCGCTCACCCCCAGCCTCTAGGGAAGCCTGAGCCCCCTCGGCCCAGGGCTGCTCCCCGCCACGCCACCCACTCAGGGCTGCCTGAGCACTGCCGGGTGAGGGGCGCTCACCCACAGGACCCAGAGCAGCCTGAGCGCTGGGGGGCTGAGGGTGCTCCCCCACAGGAACCCTGGACAATGAGCTCAGGTGGGAGAGGGGCGCTCGCCCACAGGGCTCAGAGTCCAGGTCACCTTTTGCAGAGGATCCCTGGGCCCCTTGTCCCCAGTTACCTGGGCCAGGGTGGGACAGTGGCGCCCTCTCACTGGTCTCAGCAGTGCCTCCAAGATGGAGGGGAGATGTCCTTTGCCAAATGTCCCACCATCCTGCCCAGGAGGAGGGCGCGGCTCCTGATCCAGAGGTCCCACAGGGTTCTTCCCTGGGGCCAAGATAGCACCTGGTGGCGCTTGCCTGCTGTCCGGGGCCCCAGTGGAGATGTGCTCACAGCCTGGGAAATTGGCCCTGCATCCACTGGTCCCCGGGACCTCAGCAATCCCGGGCGCGTGCCAGGCGTGCAGGGGAGCACAGCCCCAGGGGCAGAAAGGCCAAGAAATGGTGGGTCAGGCGGGATGGATCCCGGTCCTTGGGTGTGCCCTTGGAGTTGAGATGCCCTCACGGTGAGTATTCTTGGGCTCGCAGGTTTTGTGGACCAGCGTGCCTGAAGGGCCACAGCAAAGGCCAAAGGCCCAGCAGAGTGTGGGCCAAGAGCAAGTGTCCGCGGTGCCCTCCATGTTTCCCAGGTGGCCTTGACAGGGACGCTTCACCCCTCAGGCCAAAGAGGGTGTCCCAGCCTGGGAGGGAGTGACCCCAGCACCCACACAGTGCGCTCCCCAGGCACCATGGGGCATTGGAGTTCTGAGGAGCCTGGGCCCTGGCGGGCCAGGGGCGCTCACCACCTGGCCCAGGGCAGACAGAACACTGGGGAGGGAGGGGCACCACCCGCGCAGGCCCCAGAGGAGACCCCCTGAGCACTGCTGGGCGAGGGGCGCTCACCCACAGGACCCAGAGGGGACTGAGCCCTGGGCGGGGGGCGCGGGGGGGGGGCGCTGGGCCTCAGGACACAGGGGAGCCTGGGGACCTGCGGGGGAGGGGCGGTCACCCGCAAGCCCCAGAGCTCACTGGTCCTTAGGGCTCCTGGGGGGCTCACCCAGGAGACCCGGGCGCACCGAGGACCCTCGGGCGAGGGGCGCTCACCCGCAGGCCCCCGGAGGACAGGGAAGCCTCCTGGGCCCCCACCCCCACCCCCGCAAGACAGGCGCTTGCCTGCCCGCAGGACCCTGAGGACACTGGGCGCCGATGGGCGAGGGGCGCTCACCCAAAGGCCGCAGTGCAGCAGCAATGCCAGTGTCCCAGGAGCCCTCCCCAAGCAGGATCTTGGGGACAGGGAACAGGGCTGGGACCCGCGGTGGGGACCTCGCACCCGCAGCACCCCCAAGAGCACACTGAGCACTGCAGGGCGAGGGGCGCTCACCAGCATGGCCCAGAGCACACTGGGGACCTGAGGCCGCCTGGGGGCGCTCCCCCACAGCCACCAGGCCTGGCCCTGCACTGCCTAAGGGAGGGGCGCTCACCCCCAGCCTCTAGGGAAGCCTGAGCCCCCTCGGGCCAGGGCTGCTCCCCGCCACGCCACCCACTCAGGGCTGCCTGAGCACTGCCGGGTGAGGGGCGCTCACCCACAGGACCCAGAGCAGCCTGAGCGCTGGGGGGCTGAGGGTGCTCCCCCGCAGGAACCCTGGACAATGAGCTCAGGTGGGAGAGGGGCGCTCGCCCACAGGGCTCAGAGTCCAGGTCACCTTTTGCAGAGGATCCCTGGGCCCCTTGTCCCCAGTTACCTGGGCCAGGGTGGGACAGTGGCGCCCTCTCACTGGTCTCAGCAGTGCCTCCAAGATGGAGGGGAGATGTCCTTTGCCAAATGTCCCACCATCCTGCCCAGGAGGAGGGCGCGGCTCCTGATCCAGAGGTCCCACAGGGTTCTTCCCTGGGGCCAAGATAGCACCTGGTGGCGCTTGCCTGCTGTCCGGGGCCCCAGTGGAGATGTGCTCACAGCCTGGGAAATTGGCCCTGCATCCACTGGTCCCCGGGACCTCCGCAATCCCGGGCGCGTGCCAGGCGTGCAGGGGAGCACAGCCCCAGGGGCAGAAAGGCCAAGAAATGGTGGGTCAGGCGGGATGGATCCCGGTCCTTGGGTGTGCCCTTGGAGTTGAGATGCCCTCACGGTGAGTATTCTTGGGCTCGCAGGTTTTGTGGACCAGCGTGCCTGAAGGGCCACAGCAAAGGCCAAAGGCCCAGCAGAGTGTGGGCCAAGAGCAAGTGTCCGCGGTGCCCTCCATGTTTCCCAGGTGGCCTTGACAGGGACGCTTCACCCCTCAGGCCAAAGAGGGTGTCCCAGCCTGGGAGGGAGTGACCCCAGCACCCACACAGTGCGCTCCCCAGGCACCATGGGGCATTGGAGTTCTGAGGAGCCTGGGCCCTGGCGGGCCAGGGGCGCTCACCACCTGGCCCAGGGCAGACAGAACACTGGGGAGGGAGGGGCACCACCCGCGCAGGCCCCAGAGGAGACCCCCTGAGCACTGCTGGGCGAGGGGCGCTCACCCACAGGACCCAGAGGGGACTGAGCCCTGGGCGGGGGGCGCGGGGGGGGGCGCTGGGCCTCAGGACACAGGGGAGCCTGGGGACCTGCGGGGGAGGGGCGGTCACCCGCAAGCCCCAGAGCTCACTGGTCCTTAGGGCTCCTGGGGGGCTCACCCAGGAGACCCGGGCGCACCGAGGACCCTCGGGCGAGGGGCGCTCACCCGCAGGCCCCCGGAGGACAGGGAAGCCTCCTGGGCCCCCACCCCCACCCCCGCAAGACAGGCGCTTGCCTGCCCGCAGGACCCTGAGGACACTGGGCGCCGATGGGCGAGGGGCGCTCACCCAAAGGCCGCAGTGCAGCAGCAATGCCAGTGTCCCAGGAGCCCTCCCCAAGCAGGATCTTGGGGACAGGGAACAGGGCTGGGACCCGCGGTGGGGACCTCGCACCCGCAGAACCCCCAAGAGCACACTGAGCACTGCAGGGCGAGGGGCGCACACCAGCATGGCCCAGAGCACACTGGGGACCTGAGGCCGCCTGGGGGCGCTCCCCCACAGCCACCAGGCCTGGCCCTGCACTGCCTAAGGGAGGGGCGCTCACCCCCAGCCTCTAGGGAAGCCTGAGCCCCCTCGGCCCAGGGCTGCTCCCCGCCACGCCACCCACTCAGGGCTGCCTGAGCACTGCCGGGTGAGGGGCGCTCACCCACAGGACCCAGAGCAGCCTGAGCGCTGGGGGGCTGAGGGTGCTCCTCCGCAGGAACCCTGGACAATGAGCTCAGGTGGGAGAGGGGCGCTCGCCCACAGGGCTCAGAGTCCAGGTCACCTCTTGCAGAGGATCCCTGGGCCCCTTGTCCCCAGTTACCTGGGCCAGGGTGGGACAGTGGCGCCCTCTCACTGGTCTCAGCAGTGCCTCCAAGATGGAGGGGAGATGTCCTTTGCCAAATGTCCCACCATCCTGCCCAGGAGGAGGGCGCGGCTCCTGATCCAGAGGTCCCACAGGGTTCTTCCCTGGGGCCAAGATAGCACCTGGTGGCGCTTGCCTGCTGTCCGGGGCCCCAGTGGAGATGTGCTCACAGCCTGGGAAATTGGCCCTGCATCCACTGGTCCCCGGGACCTCCGCAATCCCGGGCGCGTGCCAGGCGTGCAGGGGAGCACAGCCCCAGGGGCAGAAAGGCCAAGAAATGGTGGGTCAGGCGGGATGGATCCCGGTCCTTGGGTGTGCCCTTGGAGTTGAGATGCCCTCACGGTGAGTATTCTTGGGCTCGCAGGTTTTGTGGACCAGCGTGCCTGAAGGGCCACAGCAAAGGCCAAAGGCCCAGCAGAGTGTGGGCCAAGAGCAAGTGTCCGCGGTGCCCTCCATGTTTCCCAGGTGGCCTTGACAGGGACGCTTCACCCCTCAGGCCAAAGAGGGTGTCCCAGCCTGGGAGGGAGTGACCCCAGCACCCACACAGTGCGCTCCCCAGGCACCATGGGGCATTGGAGTTCTGAGGAGCCTGGGCCCTGGCGGGCCAGGGGCGCTCACCACCTGGCCCAGGGCAGACAGAACACTGGGGAGGGAGGGGCACCACCCGCGCAGGCCCCAGAGGAGACCCCCTGAGCACTGCTGGGCGAGGGGCGCTCACCCACAGGACCCAGAGGGGACTGAGCCCTGGGCGGGGGGCGCGGGGGGGGGCGCTGGGCCTCAGGACACAGGGGAGCCTGGGGACCTGCGGGGGAGGGGCGGTCACCCGCAAGCCCCAGAGCTCACTGGTCCTTAGGGCTCCTGGGGGGCTCACCCAGGAGACCCGGGCGCACCGAGGACCCTCGGGCGAGGGGCGCTCACCCGCAGGCCCCCGGAGGACAGGGAAGCCTCCTGGGCCCCCACCCCCACCCCCGCAAGACAGGCGCTTGCCTGCCCGCAGGACCCTGAGGACACTGGGCGCCGATGGGCGAGGGGCGCTCACCCAAAGGCCGCAGTGCAGCAGCAATGCCAGTGTCCCAGGAGCCCTCCCCAAGCAGGATCTTGGGGACAGGGAACAGGGCTGGGACCCGCGGTGGGGACCTCGCACCCGCAGAACCCCCAAGAGCACACTGAGCACTGCAGGGCGAGGGGCGCACACCAGCATGGCCCAGAGCACACTGGGGACCTGAGGCCGCCTGGGGGCGCTCCCCCACAGCCACCAGGCCTGGCCCTGCACTGCCTAAGGGAGGGGCGCTCACCCCCAGCCTCTAGGGAAGCCTGAGCCCCCTCGGCCCAGGGCTGCTCCCCGCCACGCCACCCACTCAGGGCTGCCTGAGCACTGCCGGGTGAGGGGCGCTCACCCACAGGACCCAGAGCAGCCTGAGCGCTGGGGGGCTGAGGGTGCTCCTCCGCAGGAACCCTGGACAATGAGCTCAGGTGGGAGAGGGGCGCTCGCCCACAGGGCTCAGAGTCCAGGTCACCTCTTGCAGAGGATCCCTGGGCCCCTTGTCCCCAGTTACCTGGGCCAGGGTGGGACAGTGGCACCCTCTCACTGGTCTCAGCAGTGCCTCCAAGATGGAGGGGAGATGTCCTTTGCCAAATGTCCCACCATCCTGCCCAGGAGGAGGGCGCGGCTCCTGATCCAGAGGTCCCACAGGGTTCTTCCCTGGGGCCAAGATAGCGCCTGGTGGCGCTTGCCTGCTGTCCGGGGCCCCAGTGGAGATGTGCTCACAGCCTGGGAAATTGGCCCTGCATCCACTGGTCCCCGGGACCTCCGCAATCCCGGGCGCGTGCCAGGCGTGCAGGGGAGCACAGCCCCAGGGGCAGAAAGGCCAAGAAATGGTGGGTCAGGCGGGATGGATCCCGGTCCTTGGGTGTGCCCTTGGAGTTGAGATGCCCTCACGGTGAGTATTCTTGGGCTCGCAGGTTTTGTGGACCAGCGTGCCTGAAGGGCCACAGCAAAGGCCAAAGGCCCAGCAGAGTGTGGGCCAAGAGCAAGTGTCCGCGGTGCCCTCCATGTTTCCCAGGTGGCCTTGACAGGGACGCTTCACCCCTCAGGCCAAAGAGGGTGTCCCAGCCTGGGAGGGAGTGACCCCAGCACCCACACAGTGCGCTCCCCAGGCACCATGGGGCATTGGAGTTCTGAGGAGCCTGGGCCCTGGCGGGCCAGGGGCGCTCACCACCTGGCCCAGGGCAGACAGAACACTGGGGAGGGAGGGGCACCACCCGCGCAGGCCCCAGAGGAGACCCCCTGAGCACTGCTGGGCGAGGGGCGCTCACCCACAGGACCCAGAGGGGACTGAGCCCTGGGCGGGGGGCGCGGGGGGGGGCGC
The DNA here is from genome assembly GCF_964194105.1 of Spermophilus citellus. Lineage (NCBI taxonomy): Eukaryota > Metazoa > Chordata > Mammalia > Rodentia > Sciuridae > Spermophilus > Spermophilus citellus. The sequence continues at coordinate 17,027,901 of NC_138199.1, read as the reverse complement.
TGGGCCTCAGGACACAGGGGAGCCTGGGGACCTGCGGGGGAGGGGCGGTCACCCGCAAGCCCCAGAGCTCACTGGTCCTTAGGGCTCCTGGGGGGCTCACCCAGGAGACCCGGGCGCACCGAGGACCCTCGGGCGAGGGGCGCTCACCCGCAGGCCCCCGGAGGACAGGGAAGCCTCCTGGGCCCCCACCCCCACCCCCGCAAGACAGGCGCTTGCCTGCCCGCAGGACCCTGAGGACACTGGGCGCCGATGGGCGAGGGGCGCTCACCCAAAGGCCGCAGTGCAGCAGCAATGCCAGTGTCCCAGGAGCCCTCCCCAAGCAGGATCTTGGGGACAGGGAACAGGGCTGGGACCCGCGGTGGGGACCTCGCACCCGCAGAACCCCCAAGAGCACACTGAGCACTGCAGGGCGAGGGGCGCACACCAGCATGGCCCAGAGCACACTGGGGACCTGAGGCCGCCTGGGGGCGCTCCCCCACAGCCACCAGGCCTGGCCCTGCACTGCCTAAGGGAGGGGCGCTCACCCCCAGCCTCTAGGGAAGCCTGAGCCCCCTCGGCCCAGGGCTGCTCCCCGCCACGCCACCCACTCAGGGCTGCCTGAGCACTGCCGGGTGAGGGGCGCTCACCCACAGGACCCAGAGCAGCCTGAGCGCTGGGGGGCTGAGGGTGCTCCTCCGCAGGAACCCTGGACAATGAGCTCAGGTGGGAGAGGGGCGCTCGCCCACAGGGCTCAGAGTCCAGGTCACCTTTTGCAGAGGATCCCTGGGCCCCTTGTCCCCAGTTACCTGGGCCAGGGTGGGACAGTGGCGCCCTCTCACTGGTCTCAGCAGTGCCTCCAAGATGGAGGGGAGATGTCCTTTGCCAAATGTCCCACCATCCTGCCCAGGAGGAGGGCGCGGCTCCTGATCCAGAGGTCCCACAGGGTTCTTCCCTGGGGCCAAGATAGCGCCTGGTGGCGCTTGCCTGCTGTCCGGGGCCCCAGTGGAGATGTGCTCACAGCCTGGGAAATTGGCCCTGCATCCACTGGTCCCCGGGACCTCCGCAATCCCGGGCGCGTGCCAGGCGTGCAGGGGAGCACAGCCCCAGGGGCAGAAAGGCCAAGAAATGGTGGGTCAGGCGGGATGGATCCCGGTCCTTGGGTGTGCCCTTGGAGTTGAGATGCCCTCACGGTGAGTATTCTTGGGCTCGCAGGTTTTGTGGACCAGCGTGCCTGAAGGGCCACAGCAAAGGCCAAAGGCCCAGCAGAGTGTGGGCCAAGAGCAAGTGTCCGCGGTGCCCTCCATGTTTCCCAGGTGGCCTTGACAGGGACGCTTCACCCCTCAGGCCAAAGAGGGTGTCCCAGCCTGGGAGGGAGTGACCCCAGCACCCACACAGTGCGCTCCCCAGGCACCATGGGGCATTGGAGTTCTGAGGAGCCTGGGCCCTGGCGGGCCAGGGGCGCTCACCACCTGGCCCAGGGCAGACAGAACACTGGGGAGGGAGGGGCACCACCCGCGCAGGCCCCAGAGGAGACCCCCTGAGCACTGCTGGGCGAGGGGCGCTCACCCACAGGACCCAGAGGGGACTGAGCCCTGGGCGGGGGGCGCGGGGGGGGGCGCTGGGCCTCAGGACACAGGGGAGCCTGGGGACCTGCGGGGGAGGGGCGGTCACCCGCAAGCCCCAGAGCTCACTGGTCCTTAGGGCTCCTGGGGGACTCACCCAGGAGACCCGGGCGCACCGAGGACCCTCGGGCGAGGGGCGCTCACCCGCAGGCCCCCGGAGGACAGGGAAGCCTCCTGGGCCCCCACCCCCACCCCCGCAAGACAGGCGCTTGCCTGCCCGCAGGACCCTGAGGACACTGGGCGCCGATGGGCGAGGGGCGCTCACCCAAAGGCCGCAGTGCAGCAGCAATGCCAGTGTCCCAGGAGCCCTCCCCAAGCAGGATCTTGGGGACAGGGAACAGGGCTGGGACCCGCGGTGGGGACCTCGCACCCGCAGCACCCCCAAGAGCACACTGAGCACTGCAGGGCGAGGGGCGCTCACCAGCATGGCCCAGAGCACACTGGGGACCTGAGGCCGCCTGGGGGCGCTCCCCCACAGCCACCAGGCCTGGCCCTGCACTGCCTAAGGGAGGGGCGCTCACCCCCAGCCTCTAGGGAAGCCTGAGCCCCCTCGGGCCAGGGCTGCTCCCCGCCACGCCACCCACTCAGGGCTGCCTGAGCACTGCCGGGTGAGGGGCGCTCACCCACAGGACCCAGAGCAGCCTGAGCGCTGGGGGGCTGAGGGTGCTCCCCCGCAGGAACCCTGGACAATGAGCTCAGGTGGGAGAGGGGCGCTCGCCCACAGGGCTCAGAGTCCAGGTCACCTTTTGCAGAGGATCCCTGGGCCCCTTGTCCCCAGTTACCTGGGCCAGGGTGGGACAGTGGCGCCCTCTCACTGGTCTCAGCAGTGCCTCCAAGATGGAGGGGAGATGTCCTTTGCCAAATGTCCCACCATCCTGCCCAGGAGGAGGGCGCGGCTCCTGATCCAGAGGTCCCACAGGGTTCTTCCCTGGGGCCAAGATAGCACCTGGTGGCGCTTGCCTGCTGTCCGGGGCCCCAGTGGAGATGTGCTCACAGCCTGGGAAATTGGCCCTGCATCCACTGGTCCCCGGGACCTCCGCAATCCCGGGCGCGTGCCAGGCGTGCAGGGGAGCACAGCCCCAGGGGCAGAAAGGCCAAGAAATGGTGGGTCAGGCGGGATGGATCCCGGTCCTTGGGTGTGCCCTTGGAGTTGAGATGCCCTCACGGTGAGTATTCTTGGGCTCGCAGGTTTTGTGGACCAGCGTGCCTGAAGGGCCACAGCAAAGGCCAAAGGCCCAGCAGAGTGTGGGCCAAGAGCAAGTGTCCGCGGTGCCCTCCATGTTTCCCAGGTGGCCTTGACAGGGACGCTTCACCCCTCAGGCCAAAGAGGGTGTCCCAGCCTGGGAGGGAGTGACCCCAGCACCCACACAGTGCGCTCCCCAGGCACCATGGGGCATTGGAGTTCTGAGGAGCCTGGGCCCTGGCGGGCCAGGGGCGCTCACCACCTGGCCCAGGGCAGACAGAACACTGGGGAGGGAGGGGCACCACCCGCGCAGGCCCCAGAGGAGACCCCCTGAGCACTGCTGGGCGAGGGGCGCTCACCCACAGGACCCAGAGGGGACTGAGCCCTGGGCGGGGGGCGCGGGGGGGGGCGCTGGGCCTCAGGACACAGGGGAGCCTGGGGACCTGCGGGGGAGGGGCGGTCACCCGCAAGCCCCAGAGCTCACTGGTCCTTAGGGCTCCTGGGGGGCTCACCCAGGAGACCCGGGCACACCGAGGACCCTTGGGCGAGGGGCGCTCACCCGCAGGCCCCCGGAGGACAGGGAAGCCTCCTGGGCCCCCACCCCCACCCCCGCAAGACAGGCGCTTGCCTGCCCGCAGGACCCTGAGGACACTGGGCGCCGATGGGCGAGGGGCGCTCACCCAAAGGCCGCAGTGCAGCAGCAATGCCAGTGTCCCAGGAGCCCTCCCCAAGCAGGATCTTGGGGACAGGGAACAGGGCTGGGACCCGCGGTGGGGACCTCGCACCCGCAGAACCCCCAAGAGCACACTGAGCACTGCAGGGCGAGGGGCGCACACCAGCATGGCCCAGAGCACACTGGGGACCTGAGGCCGCCTGGGGGCGCTCCCCCACAGCCACCAGGCCTGGCCCTGCACTGCCTAAGGGAGGGGCGCTCACCCCCAGCCTCTAGGGAAGCCTGAGCCCCCTCGGCCCAGGGCTGCTCCCCGCCACGCCACCCACTCAGGGCTGCCTGAGCACTGCCGGGTGAGGGGCGCTCACCCACAGGACCCAGAGCAGCCTGAGCGCTGGGGGGCTGAGGGTGCTCCTCCGCAGGAACCCTGGACAATGAGCTCAGGTGGGAGAGGGGCGCTCGCCCACAGGGCTCAGAGTCCAGGTCACCTTTTGCAGAGGATCCCTGGGCCCCTTGTCCCCAGTTACCTGGGCCAGGGTGGGACAGTGGCGCCCTCTCACTGGTCTCAGCAGTGCCTCCAAGATGGAGGGGAGATGTCCTTTGCCAAATGTCCCACCATCCTGCCCAGGAGGAGGGCGCGGCTCCTGATCCAGAGGTCCCACAGGGTTCTTCCCTGGGGCCAAGATAGCGCCTGGTGGCGCTTGCCTGCTGTCCGGGGCCCCAGTGGAGATGTGCTCACAGCCTGGGAAATTGGCCCTGCATCCACTGGTCCCCGGGACCTCCGCAATCCCGGGCGCGTGCCAGGCGTGCAGGGGAGCACAGCCCCAGGGGCAGAAAGGCCAAGAAATGGTGGGTCAGGCGGGATGGATCCCGGTCCTTGGGTGTGCCCTTGGAGTTGAGATGCCCTCACGGTGAGTATTCTTGGGCTCGCAGGTTTTGTGGACCAGCGTGCCTGAAGGGCCACAGCAAAGGCCAAAGGCCCAGCAGAGTGTGGGCCAAGAGCAAGTGTCCGCGGTGCCCTCCATGTTTCCCAGGTGGCCTTGACAGGGACGCTTCACCCCTCAGGCCAAAGAGGGTGTCCCAGCCTGGGAGTGAGTGACCCCAGCACCCACACAGTGCGCTCCCCAGGCACCATGGGGCATTGGAGTTCTGAGGAGCCTGGGCCCTGGCGGGCCAGGGGCGCTCACCACCTGGCCCAGGGCAGACAGAACACTGGGGAGGGAGGGGCACCACCCGCGCAGGCCCCAGAGGAGACCCCCTGAGCACTGCTGGGCGAGGGGCGCTCACCCACAGGACCCAGAGGGGACTGAGCCCTGGGCGGGGGGCGCGGGGGGGGGCGCTGGGCCTCAGGACACAGGGGAGCCTGGGGACCTGCGGGGGAGGGGCGGTCACCCGCAAGCCCCAGAGCTCACTGGTCCTTAGGGCTCCTGGGGGGCTCACCCAGGAGACCCGGGCACACCGAGGACCCTCGGGCGAGGGGCGCTCACCCGCAGGCCCCCGGAGGACAGGGAAGCCTCCTGGGCCCCCACCCCCACCCCCGCAAGACAGGCGCTTGCCTGCCCGCAGGACCCTGAGGACACTGGGCGCCGATGGGCGAGGGGCGCTCACCCAAAGGCCGCAGTGCAGCAGCAATGCCAGTGTCCCAGGAGCCCTCCCCAAGCAGGATCTTGGGGACAGGGAACAGGGCTGGGACCCGCGGTGGGGACCTCGCACCCGCAGAACCCCCAAGAGCACACTGAGCACTGCAGGGCGAGGGGCGCTCACCAGCATGGCCCAGAGCACACTGGGGACCTGAGGCCGCCTGGGGGCGCTCCCCCACAGCCACCAGGCCTGGCCCTGCACTGCCTAAGGGAGGGGCGCTCACCCCCAGCCTCTAGGGAAGCCTGAGCCCCCTCGGGCCAGGGCTGCTCCCCGCCACGCCACCCACTCAGGGCTGCCTGAGCACTGCCGGGTGAGGGGCGCTCACCCACAGGACCCAGAGCAGCCTGAGCGCTGGGGGGCTGAGGGTGCTCCCCCGCAGGAACCCTGGACAATGAGCTCAGGTGGGAGAGGGGCGCTCGCCCACAGGGCTCAGAGTCCAGGTCACCTTTTGCAGAGGATCCCTGGGCCCCTTGTCCCCAGTTACCTGGGCCAGGGTGGGACAGTGGCGCCCTCTCACTGGTCTCAGCAGTGCCTCCAAGATGGAGGGGAGATGTCCTTTGCCAAATGTCCCACCATCCTGCCCAGGAGGAGGGCGCGGCTCCTGATCCAGAGGTCCCACAGGGTTCTTCCCTGGGGCCAAGATAGCACCTGGTGGCGCTTGCCTGCTGTCCGGGGCCCCAGTGGAGATGTGCTCACAGCCTGGGAAATTGGCCCTGCATCCACTGGTCCCCGGGACCTCCGCAATCCCGGGCGCGTGCCAGGCGTGCAGGGGAGCACAGCCCCAGGGGCAGAAAGGCCAAGAAATGGTGGGTCAGGCGGGATGGATCCCGGTCCTTGGGTGTGCCCTTGGAGTTGAGATGCCCTCACGGTGAGTATTCTTGGGCTCGCAGGTTTTGTGGACCAGCGTGCCTGAAGGGCCACAGCAAAGGCCAAAGGCCCAGCAGAGTGTGGGCCAAGAGCAAGTGTCCGCGGTGCCCTCCATGTTTCCCAGGTGGCCTTGACAGGGACGCTTCACCCCTCAGGCCAAAGAGGGTGTCCCAGCCTGGGAGGGAGTGACCCCAGCACCCACACAGTGCGCTCCCCAGGCACCATGGGGCATTGGAGTTCTGAGGAGCCTGGGCCCTGGCGGGCCAGGGGCGCTCACCACCTGGCCCAGGGCAGACAGAACACTGGGGAGGGAGGGGCACCACCCGCGCAGGCCCCAGAGGAGACCCCCTGAGCACTGCTGGGCGAGGGGCGCTCACCCACAGGACCCAGAGGGGACTGAGCCCTGGGCGGGGGGCGCGGGGGGGGGCGCTGGGCCTCAGGACACAGGGGAGCCTGGGGACCTGCGGGGGAGGGGCGGTCACCCGCAAGCCCCAGAGCTCACTGGTCCTTAGGGCTCCTGGGGGGCTCACCCAGGAGACCCGGGCGCACCGAGGACCCTCGGGCGAGGGGCGCTCACCCGCAGGCCCCCGGAGGACAGGGAAGCCTCCTGGGCCCCCACCCCCACCCCCGCAAGACAGGCGCTTGCCTGCCCGCAGGACCCTGAGGACACTGGGCGCCGATGGGCGAGGGGCGCTCACCCAAAGGCCGCAGTGCAGCAGCAATGCCAGTGTCCCAGGAGCCCTCCCCAAGCAGGATCTTGGGGACAGGGAACAGGGCTGGGACCCGCGGTGGGGACCTCGCACCCGCAGAACCCCCAAGAGCACACTGAGCACTGCAGGGCGAGGGGCGCACACCAGCATGGCCCAGAGCACACTGGGGACCTGAGGCCGCCTGGGGGCGCTCCCCCACAGCCACCAGGCCTGGCCCTGCACTGCCTAAGGGAGGGGCGCTCACCCCCAGCCTCTAGGGAAGCCTGAGCCCCCTCGGCCCAGGGCTGCTCCCCGCCACGCCACCCACTCAGGGCTGCCTGAGCACTGCCGGGTGAGGGGCGCTCACCCACAGGACCCAGAGCAGCCTGAGCGCTGGGGGGCTGAGGGTGCTCCTCCGCAGGAACCCTGGACAATGAGCTCAGGTGGGAGAGGGGCGCTCGCCCACAGGGCTCAGAGTCCAGGTCACCTTTTGCAGAGGATCCCTGGGCCCCTTGTCCCCAGTTACCTGGGCCAGGGTGGGACAGTGGCGCCCTCTCACTGGTCTCAGCAGTGCCTCCAAGATGGAGGGGAGATGTCCTTTGCCAAATGTCCCACCATCCTGCCCAGGAGGAGGGCGCGGCTCCTGATCCAGAGGTCCCACAGGGTTCTTCCCTGGGGCCAAGATAGCACCTGGTGGCGCTTGCCTGCTGTCCGGGGCCCCAGTGGAGATGTGCTCACAGCCTGGGAAATTGGCCCTGCATCCACTGGTCCCCGGGACCTCCGCAATCCCGGGCGCGTGCCAGGCGTGCAGGGGAGCACAGCCCCAGGGGCAGAAAGGCCAAGAAATGGTGGGTCAGGCGGGATGGATCCCGGTCCTTGGGTGTGCCCTTGGAGTTGAGATGCCCTCACGGTGAGTATTCTTGGGCTCGCAGGTTTTGTGGACCAGCGTGCCTGAAGGGCCACAGCAAAGGCCAAAGGCCCAGCAGAGTGTGGGCCAAGAGCAAGTGTCCGCGGTGCCCTCCATGTTTCCCAGGTGGCCTTGACAGGGACGCTTCACCCCTCAGGCCAAAGAGGGTGTCCCAGCCTGGGAGGGAGTGACCCCAGCACCCACACAGTGCGCTCCCCAGGCACCATGGGGCATTGGAGTTCTGAGGAGCCTGGGCCCTGGCGGGCCAGGGGCGCTCACCACCTGGCCCAGGGCAGACAGAACACTGGGGAGGGAGGGGCACCACCCGCGCAGGCCCCAGAGGAGACCCCCTGAGCACTGCTGGGCGAGGGGCGCTCACCCACAGGACCCAGAGGGGACTGAGCCCTGGGCGGGGGGCGCGGGGGGGGGCGCTGGGCCTCAGGACACAGGGGAGCCTGGGGACCTGCGGGGGAGGGGCGGTCACCCGCAAGCCCCAGAGCTCACTGGTCCTTAGGGCTCCTGGGGGGCTCACCCAGGAGACCCGGGCGCACCGAGGACCCTCGGGCGAGGGGCGCTCACCCGCAGGCCCCCGGAGGACAGGGAAGCCTCCTGGGCCCCCACCCCCACCCCCGCAAGACAGGCGCTTGCCTGCCCGCAGGACCCTGAGGACACTGGGCGCCGATGGGCGAGGGGCGCTCACCCAAAGGCCGCAGTGCAGCAGCAATGCCAGTGTCCCAGGAGCCCTCCCCAAGCAGGATCTTGGGGACAGGGAACAGGGCTGGGACCCGCGGTGGGGACCTCGCACCCGCAGAACCCCCAAGAGCACACTGAGCACTGCAGGGCGAGGGGCGCACACCAGCATGGCCCAGAGCACACTGGGGACCTGAGGCCGCCTGGGGGCGCTCCCCCACAGCCACCAGGCCTGGCCCTGCACTGCCTAAGGGAGGGGCGCTCACCCCCAGCCTCTAGGGAAGCCTGAGCCCCCTCGGCCCAGGGCTGCTCCCCGCCACGCCACCCACTCAGGGCTGCCTGAGCACTGCCGGGTGAGGGGCGCTCACCCACAGGACCCAGAGCAGCCTGAGCGCTGGGGGGCTGAGGGTGCTCCTCCGCAGGAACCCTGGACAATGAGCTCAGGTGGGAGAGGGGCGCTCGCCCACAGGGCTCAGAGTCCAGGTCACCTTTTGCAGAGGATCCCTGGGCCCCTTGTCCCCAGTTACCTGGGCCAGGGTGGGACAGTGGCGCCCTCTCACTGGTCTCAGCAGTGCCTCCAAGATGGAGGGGAGATGTCCTTTGCCAAATGTCCCACCATCCTGCCCAGGAGGAGGGCGCGGCTCCTGATCCAGAGGTCCCACAGGGTTCTTCCCTGGGGCCAAGATAGCGCCTGGTGGCGCTTGCCTGCTGTCCGGGGCCCCAGTGGAGATGTGCTCACAGCCTGGGAAATTGGCCCTGCATCCACTGGTCCCCGGGACCTCCGCAATCCCGGGCGCGTGCCAGGCGTGCAGGGGAGCACAGCCCCAGGGGCAGAAAGGCCAAGAAATGGTGGGTCAGGCGGGATGGATCCCGGTCCTTGGGTGTGCCCTTGGAGTTGAGATGCCCTCACGGTGAGTATTCTTGGGCTCGCAGGTTTTGTGGACCAGCGTGCCTGAAGGGCCACAGCAAAGGCCAAAGGCCCAGCAGAGTGTGGGCCAAGAGCAAGTGTCCGCGGTGCCCTCCATGTTTCCCAGGTGGCCTTGACAGGGACGCTTCACCCCTCAGGCCAAAGAGGGTGTCCCAGCCTGGGAGGGAGTGACCCCAGCACCCACACAGTGCGCTCCCCAGGCACCATGGGGCATTGGAGTTCTGAGGAGCCTGGGCCCTGGCGGGCCAGGGGCGCTCACCACCTGGCCCAGGGCAGACAGAACACTGGGGAGGGAGGGGCACCACCCGCGCAGGCCCCAGAGGAGACCCCCTGAGCACTGCTGGGCGAGGGGCACTCACCCACAGGACCCAGAGGGGACTGAGCCCTGGGCGGGGGGCGCGGGGGGGGGGCGCTGGGCCTCAGGACACAGGGGAGCCTGGGGACCTGCGGGGGAGGGGCGGTCACCCGCAAGCCCCAGAGCTCACTGGTCCTTAGGGCTCCTGGGGGGCTCACCCAGGAGACCCGGGCACACCGAGGACCCTCGGGCGAGGGGCGCTCACCCGCAGGCCCCCGGAGGACAGGGAAGCCTCCTGGGCCCCCACCCCCACCCCCGCAAGACAGGCGCTTGCCTGCCCGCAGGACCCTGAGGACACTGGGCTCCAATGGGCAAGGGGCGCTCACCCAAAGGCCGCAGTGCAGCAGCAATGCCAGTGTCCCAGGAGCCCTCCCCAAGCAGGATCTTGGGGACAGGGAACAGGGCTGGGACCCGCGGTGGGGACCTCGCACCCGCAGAACCCCCAAGAGCACACTGAGCACTGCAGGGCGAGGGGCGCTCACCAGCATGGCCCAGAGCACATTGGGGACCTGAGGCCGCCTGGGGGCGCTCCCCCACAGCCACCAGGCCTGGCCCTGCACTGCCTAAGGGAGGGGCGCTCACCCCCAGCCTCTAGGGAAGCCTGAGCCCCCTCGGGCCAGGGCTGCTCCCCGCCATGCCACCCACTCAGGGCTGCCTGAGCACTGCCGGGTGAGGGGCGCTCACCCACAGGACCCAGAGCAGCCTGAGCGCTTGGGGGCTGAGGGTGCTCCCCCGCAGGAACCCTGGACAATGAGCTCAGGTGGGAGAGGGGCGCTCGCCCACAGGGCTCAGAGTCCAGGTCACCTTTTGCAGAGGATCCCTGGGCCCCTTGTCCCCAGTTACCTGGGCCAGGGTGGGACAGTGGCGCCCTCTCACTGGTCTCAGCAGTGCCTCCAAGATGGAGGGGAGATGTCCTTTGCCAAATGTCCCACCATCCTGCCCAGGAGGAGGGCGCGGCTCCTGATCCAGAGGTCCCACAGGGTTCTTCCCTGGGGCCAAGATAGCGCCTGGTGGCGCTTGCCTACTGTCCGGGGCCCCAGTGGAGATGTGCTCACAGCCTGGGAAATTGGCCCTGCATCCACTGGTCCCCGGGACCTCCGCAATCCCGGGCGCGTGCCAGGCGTGCAGGGGAGCACAGCCCCAGGGGCAGAAAGGCCAAGAAATGGTGGGTCAGGCGGGATGGATCCCGGTCCTTGGGTGTGCCCTTGGAGTTGAGATGCCCTCACGGTGAGTATTCTTGGGCTCGCAGGTTTTGTGGACCAGCGTGCCTGAAGGGCCACAGCAAAGGCCAAAGGCCCAGCAGAGTGTGGGCCAAGAGCAAGTGTCCGCGGTGCCCTCCATGTTTCCCAGGTGGCCTTGACAGGGACGCTTCACCCCTCAGGCCAAAGAGGGTGTCCCAGCCTGGGAGGGAGTGACCCCAGCACCCACACAGTGCGCTCCCCAGGCACCATGGGGCATTGGAGTTCTGAGGAGCCTGGGCCCTGGCGGGCCAGGGGCGCTCACCACCTGGCCCAGGGCAGACAGAACACTGGGGAGGGAGGGGCACCACCCGCGCAGGCCCCAGAGGAGACCCCCTGAGCACTGCTGGGCGAGGGGCGCTCACCCACAGGACCCAGAGGGGACTGAGCCCTGGGCGGGGGGCGCGGGGGGTGGGCGCTGGGCCTCAGGACACAGGGGAGCCTGGGGACCTGCGGGGGAGGGGCGGTCACCCGCAAGCCCCAGAGCTCACTGGTCCTTAGGGCTCCTGGGGGGCTCACCCAGGAGACCCGGGCGCACCGAGGACCCTCGGGCGAGGGGCGCTCACCCGCAGGTCCCCGGAGGACAGGGAAGCCTCCTGGGCCCCCACCCCCACCCCCGCAAGACAGGCGCTTGCCTGCCCGTAGGACCCTGAGGACACTGGGCGCCGATGGGCGAGGGGCGCTCACCCAAAGGCCGCAGTGCAGCAGCAATGCCAGTGTCCCAGGAGCCCTCCCCAAGCAGGATCTTGGGGACAGAGAACAGGACTGGGACCCGCGGTGGGGACCTCGCACCCGCAGAACCCCCAAGAGCACACTGAGCACTGCAGGGCGAGGGGCGCTCACCAGCATGGCCCAGAGCACACTGGGGACCTGAGGCCGCCTGGGGGCGCTCCCCCACAGCCACCAGGCCTGGCCCTGCACTGCCTAAGGGAGGGGCGCTCACCCCCAGCCTCTAGGGAAGCCTGAGCCCCCTCGGGCCAGGGCTGCTCCCCGCCACGCCACCCACTCAGGGCTGCCTGAGCACTGCCGGGTGAGGGGCGCTCACCCACAGGACCCAGAGCAGCCTGAGCGCTGGGGGGCTGAGGGTGCTCCCCCGCAGGAACCCTGGACAATGAGCTCAGGTGGGAGAGGGGCGCTCGCCCACAGGGCTCAGAGTCCAGGTCACCTTTTGCAGAGGATCCCTGGGCCCCTTGTCCCCAGTTACCTGGGCCAGGGTGGGACAGTGGCGCCCTCTCACTGGTCTCAGCAGTTCCTCCAAGATGGAGGGGAGATGTCCTTTGCCAAATGTCCCACCATCCTGCCCAGGAGGAGGGCGCGGCTCCTGATCCAGAGGTCCCACAGGGTTCTTCCCTGGGGCCAAGATAGCACCTGGTGGCGCTTGCCTGCTGTCCGGGGCCCCAGTGGAGATGTGCTCACAGCCTGGGAAATTGGCCCTGCATCCACTGGTCCCCGGGACCTCCGCAATCCCGGGCGCGTGCCAGGCGTGCAGGGGAGCACAGCCCCAGGGGCAGAAAGGCCAAGAAATGGTGGGTCAGGCGGGATGGATCCCGGTCCTTGGGTGTGCCCTTGGAGTTGAGATGCCCTCACGGTGAGTATTCTTGGGCTCGCAGGTTTTGTGGACCAGCGTGCCTGAAGGGCCACAGCAAAGGCCAAAGGCCCAGCAGAGTGTGGGCCAAGAGCAAGTGTCCGCGGTGCCCTCCATGTTTCCCAGGTGGCCTTGACAGGGACGCTTCACCCCTCAGGCCAAAGAGGGTGTCCCAGCCTGGGAGGGAGTGACCCCAGCACCCACACAGTGCGCTCCCCAGGCACCATGGGGCATTGGAGTTCTGAGGAGCCTGGGCCCTGGCGGGCCAGGGGCGCTCACCACCTGGCCCAGGGCAGACAGAACACTGGGGAGGGAGGGGCACCACCCGCGCAGGCCCCAGAGGAGACCCCCTGAGCACTGCTGGGCGAGGGGCGCTCACCCACAGGACCCAGAGGGGACTGAGCCCTGGGCGGGGGGCGCGGGGGGGGGCGCTGGGCCTCAGGACACAGGGGAGCCTGGGGACCTGCGGGGGAGGGGCGGTCACCCGCAAGCCCCAGAGCTCACTGGTCCTTAGGGCTCCTGGGGGGCTCACCCAGGAGACCCGGGCGCACCGAGGACCCTCGGGCGAGGGGCGCTCACCCGCAGGCCCCCGGAGGACAGGGAAGCCTCCTGGGCCCCCACCCCCACCCCCGCAAGACAGGCGCTTGCCTGCCCGCAGGACCCTGAGGACACTGGGCGCCGATGGGCGAGGGGCGCTCACCCAAAGGCCGCAGTGCAGCAGCAATGCCAGTGTCCCAGGAGCCCTCCCCAAGCAGGATCTTGGGGACAGGGAACAGGGCTGGGACCCGCGGTGGGGACCTCGCACCCGCAGAACCCCCAAGAGCACACTGAGCACTGCAGGGCGAGGGGCGCACACCAGCATGGCCCAGAGCACACTGGGGACCTGAGGCCGCCTGGGGGCGCTCCCCCACAGCCACCAGGCCTGGCCCTGCACTGCCTAAGGGAGGGGCGCTCACCCCCAGCCTCTAGGGAAGCCTGAGCCCCCTCGGGCCAGGGCTGCTCCCCGCCACGCCACCCACTCAGGGCTGCCTGAGCACTGCCGGGTGAGGGGCGCTCACCCACAGGACCCAGAGCAGCCTGAGCGCTGGGGGGCTGAGGGTGCTCCCCCGCAGGAACCCTGGACAATGAGCTCAGGTGGGAGAGGGGCGCTCGCCCACAGGGCTCAGAGTCCAGGTCACCTTTTGCAGAGGATCCCTGGGCCCCTTGTCCCCAGTTACCTGGGCCAGGGTGGGACAGTGGCGCCCTCTCACTGGTCTCAGCAGTGCCTCCAAGATGGAGGGGAGATGTCCTTTGCCAAATGTCCCACCATCCTGCCCAGGAGGAGGGCGCGGCTCCTGATCCAGAGGTCCCACAGGGTTCTTCCCTGGGGCCAAGATAGCACCTGGTGGCGCTTGCCTGCTGTCCGGGGCCCCAGTGGAGATGTGCTCACAGCCTGGGAAATTGGCCCTGCATCCACTGGTCCCCGGGACCTCCGCAATCCCGGGCGCGTGCCAGGCGTGCAGGGGAGCACAGCCCCAGGGGCAGAAAGGCCAAGAAATGGTGGGTCAGGCGGGATGGATCCCGGTCCTTGGGTGTGCCCTTGGAGTTGAGATGCCCTCACAGTGAGTATTCTTGGGCTCGCAGGTTTTGTGGACCAGCGTGCCTGAAGGGCCACAGCAAAGGCCAAAGGCCCAGCAGAGTGTGGGCCAAGAGCAAGTGTCCGCGGTGCCCTCCATGTTTCCCAGGTGGCCTTGACAGGGACGCTTCACCCCTCAGGCCAAAGAGGGTGTCCCAGCCTGGGAGGGAGTGACCCCAGCACCCACACAGTGCGCTCCCCAGGCACCATGGGGCATTGGGGTTCTGAGGAGCCTGGGCCCTGGCGTGCCAGGGGCGCTCACCACCTGGCCCAGGGCAGACAGAACACTGGGGAGGGAGGGGCACCACCCGCGCAGGCCCCAGAGGAGACCCCCTGAGCACTGCTGGGCGAGGGGCGCTCACCCACAGGACCCAGAGGGGACTGAGCCCTGGGCAGGGGGCGCGGGGGGGGGCGCTGGGCCTCAGGACACAGGGGAGCCTGGGGACCTGCGGGGGAGGGGCGGTCACCCGCAAGCCCCAGAGCTCACTGGTCCTTAGGGCTCCTGGGGGGCTCACCCAGGAGACCCGGGCGCACCGAGGACCCTCGGGCGAGGGGCGCTCACCCGCAGGCCCCCGGAGGACAGGGAAGCCTCCTGGGCCCCCACCCCCACCCCCGCAAGACAGGCGCTTGCCTGCCTGCAGGACCCTGAGGACACTGGGCGCCGATGGGCGAGGGGCGCTCACCCAAAGGCCGCAGTGCAGCAGCAATGCCAGTGTCCCAGGAGCCCTCCCCAAGCAGGATCTTGGGGACAGGGAACAGGGCTGGGACCCGCGGTGGGGACCTCGCACCCGCAGCACCCCCAAGAGCACACTGAGCACTGCAGGGCGAGGGGCGCACACCAGCATGGCCCAGAGCACACTGGGGACCTGAGGCCGCCTGGGGGCGCTCCCCCACAGCCACCAGGCCTGGCCCTGCACTGCCTAAGGGAGGGGCGCTCACCCCCAGCCTCTAGGGAAGCCTGAGCCCCCTCGGGCCAGGGCTGCTCCCCGCCACGCCACCCACTCAGGGCTGCCTGAGCACTGCCGGGTGAGGGGCGCTCACCCACAGGACCCAGAGCAGCCTGAGCGCTGGGGGGCTGAGGGTGCTCCCCCGCAGGAACCCTGGACAATGAGCTCAGGTGGGAGAGGGGCGCTCGCCCACAGGGCTCAGAGTCCAGGTCACCTTTTGCAGAGGATCCCTGGGCCCCTTGTCCCCAGTTACCTGGGCCAGGGTGGGACAGTGGCGCCCTCTCACTGGTCTCAGCAGTGCCTCCAAGATGGAGGGGAGATGTCCTTTGCCAAATGTCCCACCATCCTGCCCAGGAGGAGGGCGCGGCTCCTGATCCAGAGGTCCCACAGGGTTCTTCCCTGGGGCCAAGATAGCACCTGGTGGCGGTTGCCTGCTGTCCAGGACCCCAGTGGAGATGTGCTCACAGCCTGGGAAATTGGCCCTGCATCCACTGGTCCCCGGGACCTCCGCAATCCCGGGCGCGTGCCAGGCGTGCAGGGGAGCACAGCCCCAGGGGCAGAAAGGCCAAGAAATGGTGGGTCAGGCGGGATGGATCCCGGTCCTTGGGTGTGCCCTTGGAGTTGAGATGCCCTCACGGTGAGTATTCTTGGGCTCGCAGGTTTTGTGGACCAGCGTGCCTGAAGGGCCACAGCAAAGGCCAAAGGCCCAGCAGAGTGTGGGCCAAGAGCAAGTGTCCGCGGTGCCCTCCATGTTTCCCAGGTGGCCTTGACAGGGACGCTTCACCCCTCAGGCCAAAGAGGGTGTCCCAGCCTGGGAGGGAGTGACCCCAGCACCCACACAGTGCGCTCCCCAGGCACCATGGGGCATTGGAGTTCTGAGGAGCCTGGGCCCTGGCGGGCCAGGGGCGCTCACCACCTGGCCCAGGGCAGACAGAACACTGGGGAGGGAGGGGCACCACCCGCGCAGGCCCCAGAGGAGACCCCCTGAGCACTGCTGGGCGAGGGGCGCTCACCCACAGGACCCAGAGGGGACTGAGCCCTGGGCGGGGGGCGCGGGGGGGGGCGCTGGGCCTCAGGACACAGGGGAGCCTGGGGACCTGCGGGGGAGGGGCGGTCACCCGCAAGCCCCAGAGCTCACTGGTCCTTAGGGCTCCTGGGGGGCTCACCCAGGAGACCCGGGCGCACCGAGGACCCTCGGGCGAGGGGCGCTCACCCGCAGGCCCCCGGAGGACAGGGAAGCCTCCTGGGCCCCCACCCCCACCCCCGCAAGACAGGCGCTTGCCTGCCCGCAGGACCCTGAGGACACTGGGCGCCGATGGGCGAGGGGCGCTCACCCAAAGGCCGCAGTGCAGCAGCAATGCCAGTGTCCCAGGAGCCCTCCCCAAGCAGGATCTTGGGGACAGGGAACAGGGCTGGGACCCGCGGTGGGGACCTCGCACCCGCAGAACCCCCAAGAGCACACTGAGCACTGCAGGGCGAGGGGCGCACACCAGCATGGCCCAGAGCACACTGGGGACCTGAGGCCGCCTGGGGGCGCTCCCCCACAGCCACCAGGCCTGGCCCTGCACTGCCTAAGGGAGGGGCGCTCACCCCCAGCCTCTAGGGAAGCCTGAGCCCCCTCGGCCCAGGGCTGCTCCCCGCCACGCCACCCACTCAGGGCTGCCTGAGCACTGCCGGGTGAGGGGCGCTCACCCACAGGACCCAGAGCAGCCTGAGCGCTGGGGGGCTGAGGGTGCTCCTCCGCAGGAACCCTGGACAATGAGCTCAGGTGGGAGAGGGGCGCTCGCCCACAGGGCTCAGAGTCCAGGTCACCTTTTGCAGAGGATCCCTGGGCCCCTTGTCCCCAGTTACCTGGGCCAGGGTGGGACAGTGGCGCCCTCTCACTGGTCTCAGCAGTGCCTCCAAGATGGAGGGGAGATGTCCTTTGCCAAATGTCCCACCATCCTGCCCAGGAGGAGGGCGCGGCTCCTGATCCAGAGGTCCCACAGGGTTCTTCCCTGGGGCCAAGATAGCGCCTGGTGGCGCTTGCCTGCTGTCCGGGGCCCCAGTGGAGATGTGCTCACAGCCTGGGAAATTGGCCCTGCATCCACTGGTCCCCGGGACCTCCGCAATCCCGGGCGCGTGCCAGGCGTGCAGGGGAGCACAGCCCCAGGGGCAGAAAGGCCAAGAAATGGTGGGTCAGGCGGGATGGATCCCGGTCCTTGGGTGTGCCCTTGGAGTTGAGATGCCCTCACGGTGAGTATTCTTGGGCTCGCAGGTTTTGTGGACCAGCGTGCCTGAAGGGCCACAGCAAAGGCCAAAGGCCCAGCAGAGTGTGGGCCAAGAGCAAGTGTCCGCGGTGCCCTCCATGTTTCCCAGGTGGCCTTGACAGGGACGCTTCACCCCTCAGGCCAAAGAGGGTGTCCCAGCCTGGGAGGGAGTGACCCCAGCACCCACACAGTGCGCTCCCCAGGCACCATGGGGCATTGGAGTTCTGAGGAGCCTGGGCCCTGGCGGGCCAGGGGCGCTCACCACCTGGCCCAGGGCAGACAGAACACTGGGGAGGGAGGGGCACCACCCGCGCAGGCCCCAGAGGAGACCCCCTGAGCACTGCTGGGCGAGGGGCGCTCACCCACAGGACCCAGAGGGGACTGAGCCCTGGGCGGGGGGCGCGGGGGGGGGCGCTGGGCCTCAGGACACAGGGGAGCCTGGGGACCTGCGGGGGAGGGGCGGTCACCCGCAAGCCCCAGAGCTCACTGGTCCTTAGGGCTCCTGGGGGGCTCACCCAGGAGACCCGGGCACACCGAGGACCCTCGGGCGAGGGGCGCTCACCCGCAGGCCCCCGGAGGACAGGGAAGCCTCCTGGGCCCCCACCCCCACCCCCGCAAGACAGGCGCTTGCCTGCCCGCAGGACCCTGAGGACACTGGGCGCCGATGGGCGAGGGGCGCTCACCCAAAGGCCGCAGTGCAGCAGCAATGCCAGTGTCCCAGGAGCCCTCCCCAAGCAGGATCTTGGGGACAGGGAACAGGGCTGGGACCCGCGGTGGGGACCTCGCACCCGCAGAACCCCCAAGAGCACACTGAGCACTGCAGGGCGAGGGGCGCTCACCAGCATGGCCCAGAGCACACTGGGGACCTGAGGCCGCCTGGGGGCGCTCCCCCACAGCCACCAGGCCTGGCCCTGCACTGCCTAAGGGAGGGGCGCTCACCCCCAGCCTCTAGGGAAGCCTGAGCCCCCTCGGGCCAGGGCTGCTCCCCGCCATGCCACCCACTCAGGGCTGCCTGAGCACTGCCGGGTGAGGGGCGCTCACCCACAGGACCCAGAGCAGCCTGAGCGCTGGGGGGCTGAGGGTGCTCCCCCGCAGGAACCCTGGACAATGAGCTCAGGTGGGAGAGGGGCGCTCGCCCACAGGGCTCAGAGTCCAGGTCACCTTTTGCAGAGGATCCCTGGGCCCCTTGTCCCCAGTTACCTGGGCCAGGGTGGGACAGTGGCGCCCTCTCACTGGTCTCAGCAGTGCCTCCAAGATGGAGGGGAGATGTCCTTTGCCAAATGTCCCACCATCCTGCCCAGGAGGAGGGCGCGGCTCCTGATCCAGAGGTCCCACAGGGTTCTTCCCTGGGGCCAAGATAGCACCTGGTGGCGCTTGCCTGCTGTCCAGGGCCCCAGTGGAGATGTGCTCACAGCCTGGGAAATTGGCCCTGCATCCACTGGTCCCCGGGACCTCCGCAATCCCGGGCGCGTGCCAGGCGTGCAGGGGAGCACAGCCCCAGGGGCAGAAAGGCCAAGAAATGGTGGGTCAGGCGGGATGGATCCCGGTCCTTGGGTGTGCCCTTGGAGTTGAGATGCCCTCACGGTGAGTATTCTTGGGCTCGCAGGTTTTGTGGACCAGCGTGCCTGAAGGGCCACAGCAAAGGCCAAAGGCCCAGCAGAGTGTGGGCCAAGAGCAAGTGTCCGCGGTGCCCTCCATGTTTCCCAGGTGGCCTTGACAGGGA
This sequence comes from Spermophilus citellus, assembly GCF_964194105.1. NCBI lineage: Eukaryota > Metazoa > Chordata > Mammalia > Rodentia > Sciuridae > Spermophilus > Spermophilus citellus. Next base: position 17,009,013 of record NC_138199.1, on the reverse strand, counting down.
CGCTTCACCCCTCAGGCCAAAGAGGGTGTCCCAGCCTGGGAGGGAGTGACCCCAGCACCCACACAGTGCGCTCCCCAGGCACCATGGGGCATTGGAGTTCTGAGGAGCCTGGGCCCTGGCGGGCCAGGGGCGCTCACCACCTGGCCCAGGGCAGACAGAACACTGGGGAGGGAGGGGCACCACCCGCGCAGGCCCCAGAGGAGACCCCCTGAGCACTGCTGGGCGAGGGGCGCTCACCCACAGGACCCAGAGGGGACTGAGCCCTGGGCGGGGGGCGCGGGGGGGGGCGCTGGGCCTCAGGACACAGGGGAGCCTGGGGACCTGCGGGGGAGGGGCGGTCACCCGCAAGCCCCAGAGCTCACTGGTCCTTAGGGCTCCTGGGGGGCTCACCCAGGAGACCCGGGCGCACCGAGGACCCTCGGGCGAGGGGCGCTCACCCGCAGGCCCCCGGAGGACAGGGAAGCCTCCTGGGCCCCCACCCCCACCCCCGCAAGACAGGCGCTTGCCTGCCCGCAGGACCCTGAGGACACTGGGCGCCGATGGGCGAGGGGCGCTCACCCAAAGGCCGCAGTGCAGCAGCAATGCCAGTGTCCCAGGAGCCCTCCCCAAGCAGGATCTTGGGGACAGGGAACAGGGCTGGGACCCGCGGTGGGGACCTCGCACCCGCAGAACCCCCAAGAGCACACTGAGCACTGAAGGGCGAGGGGCGCACACCAGCATGGCCCAGAGCACACTGGGGACCTGAGGCCGCCTGGGGGCGCTCCCCCACAGCCACCAGGCCTGGCCCTGCACTGCCTAAGGGAGGGGCGCTCACCCCCAGCCTCTAGGGAAGCCTGAGCCCCCTCGGCCCAGGGCTGCTCCCCGCCACGCCACCCACTCAGGGCTGCCTGAGCACTGCCGGGTGAGGGGCGCTCACCCACAGGACCCAGAGCAGCCTGAGCGCTGGGGGGCTGAGGGTGCTCCTCCGCAGGAACCCTGGACAATGAGCTCAGGTGGGAGAGGGGCGCTCGCCCACAGGGCTCAGAGTCCAGGTCACCTTTTGCAGAGGATCCCTGGGCCCCTTGTCCCCAGTTACCTGGGCCAGGGTGGGACAGTGGCGCCCTCTCACTGGTCTCAGCAGTGCCTCCAAGATGGAGGGGAGATGTCCTTTGCCAAATGTCCCACCATCCTGCCCAGGAGGAGGGCGCGGCTCCTGATCCAGAGGTCCCACAGGGTTCTTCCCTGGGGCCAAGATAGCGCCTGGTGGCGCTTGCCTGCTGTCCGGGGCCCCAGTGGAGATGTGCTCACAGCCTGGGAAATTGGCCCTGCATCCACTGGTCCCCGGGACCTCCGCAATCCCGGGCGCGTGCCAGGCGTGCAGGGGAGCACAGCCCCAGGGGCAGAAAGGCCAAGAAATGGTGGGTCAGGCGGGATGGATCCCGGTCCTTGGGTGTGCCCTTGGAGTTGAGATGCCCTCACGGTGAGTATTCTTGGGCTCGCAGGTTTTGTGGACCAGCGTGCCTGAAGGGCCACAGCAAAGGCCAAAGGCCCAGCAGAGTGTGGGCCAAGAGCAAGTGTCCGCGGTGCCCTCCATGTTTCCCAGGTGGCCTTGACAGGGACGCTTCACCCCTCAGGCCAAAGAGGGTGTCCCAGCCTGGGAGGGAGTGACCCCAGCACCCACACAGTGCGCTCCCCAGGCACCATGGGGCATTGGAGTTCTGAGGAGCCTGGGCCCTGGCGGGCCAGGGGCGCTCACCACCTGGCCCAGGGCAGACAGAACACTGGGGAGGGAGGGGCACCACCCGCGCAGGCCCCAGAGGAGACCCCCTGAGCACTGCTGGGCGAGGGGCGCTCACCCACAGGACCCAGAGGGGACTGAGCCCTGGGCGGGGGGCGCGGGGGGGGGCGCTGGGCCTCAGGACACAGGGGAGCCTGGGGACCTGCGGGGGAGGGGCGGTCACCCGCAAGCCCCAGAGCTCACTGGTCCTTAGGGCTCCTGGGGGGCTCACCCAGGAGACCCGGGCGCACCGAGGACCCTCGGGCGAGGGGCGCTCACCCGCAGGCCCCCGGAGGACAGGGAAGCCTCCTGGGCCCCCACCCCCACCCCCGCAAGACAGGCGCTTGCCTGCCCGCAGGACCCTGAGGACACTGGGCGCCGATGGGCGAGGGGCGCTCACCCAAAGGCCGCAGTGCAGCAGCAATGCCAGTGTCCCAGGAGCCCTCCCCAAGCAGGATCTTGGGGACAGGGAACAGGGCTGGGACCCGCGGTGGGGACCTCGCACCTGCAGAACCCCCAAGAGCACACTGAGCACTGCAGGGCGAGGGGCGCACACCAGCATGGCCCAGAGCACACTGGGGACCTGAGGCCGCCTGGGGGCGCTCCCCCACAGCCACCAGGCCTGGCCCTGCACTGCCTAAGGGAGGGGCGCTCACCCCCAGCCTCTAGGGAAGCCTGAGCCCCCTCGGCCCAGGGCTGCTCCCCGCCACGCCACCCACTCAGGGCTGCCTGAGCACTGCCGGGTGAGGGGCGCTCACCCACAGGACCCAGAGCAGCCTGAGCGCTGGGGGGCTGAGGGTGCTCCCCCGCAGGAACCCTGGACAATGAGCTCAGGTGGGAGAGGGGCGCTCGCCCACAGGGCTCAGAGTCCAGGTCACCTTTTGCAGAGGATCCCTGGGCCCCTTGTCCCCAGTTACCTGGGCCAGGGTGGGACAGTGGCGCCCTCTCACTGGTCTCAGCAGTGCCTCCAAGATGGAGGGGAGATGTCCTTTGCCAAATGTCCCACCATCCTGCCCAGGAGGAGGGCGCGGCTCCTGATCCAGAGGTCCCACAGGGTTCTTCCCTGGGGCCAAGATAGCGCCTGGTGGCGCTTGCCTGCTGTCCGGGGCCCCAGTGGAGATGTGCTCACAGCCTGGGAAATTGGCCCTGCATCCACTGGTCCCCGGGACCTCCGCAATCCCGGGCGCGTGCCAGGCGTGCAGGGGAGCACAGCCCCAGGGGCAGAAAGGCCAAGAAATGGTGGGTCAGGCGGGATGGATCCCGGTCCTTGGGTGTGCCCTTGGAGTTGAGATGCCCTCACGGTGAGTATTCTTGGGCTCGCAGGTTTTGTGGACCAGCGTGCCTGAAGGGCCACAGCAAAGGCCAAAGGCCCAGCAGAGTGTGGGCCAAGAGCAAGTGTCCGCGGTGCCCTCCATGTTTCCCAGGTGGCCTTGACAGGGACGCTTCACCCCTCAGGCCAAAGAGGGTGTCCCAGCCTGGGAGGGAGTGACCCCAGCACCCACACAGTGCGCTCCCCAGGCACCATGGGGCATTGGAGTTCTGAGGAGCCTGGGCCCTGGCGGGCCAGGGGCGCTCACCACCTGGCCCAGGGCAGACAGAACACTGGGGAGGGAGGGGCACCACCCGAGCAGGCCCCAGAGGAGACCCCCTGAGCACTGCTGGGCGAGGGGCGCTCACCCACAGGACCCAGAGGGGACTGAGCCCTGGGCGGGGGGCGCGGGGGGTGGGCGCTGGGCCTCAGGACACAGGGGAGCCTGGGGACCTGCGGGGGAGGGGCGGTCACCCGCAAGCCCCAGAGCTCACTGGTCCTTAGGGCTCCTGGGGGGCTCACCCAGGAGACCCGGGCGCACCGAGGACCCTCGGGCGAGGGGCGCTCACCCGCAGGTCCCTGGAGGACAGGGAAGCCTCCTGGGCCCCCACCCCCACCCCCGCAAGACAGGCGCTTGCCTGCCCGCAGGACCCTGAGGACACTGGGCGCCGATGGGCGAGGGGCGCTCACCCAAAGGCCGCAGTGCAGCAGCAATGCCAGTGTCCCAGGAGCCCTCCCCAAGCAGGATCTTGGGGACAGGGAACAGGGCTGGGACCCGCGGTGGGGACCTCGCACCCGCAGAACCCCCAAGAGCACACTGAGCACTGCAGGGCGAGGGGCGCTCACCAGCATGGCCCAGAGCACACTGGGGACCTGAGGCCGCCTGGGGGCGCTCCCCCACAGCCACCAGGCCTGGCCCTGCACTGCCTAAGGGAGGGGCGCTCACCCCCAGCCTCTAGGGAAGCCTGAGCCCCCTCGGGCCAGGGCTGCTCCCCGCCACGCCACCCACTCAGGGCTGCCTGAGCACTGCCGGGTGAGGGGCGCTCACCCACAGGACCCAGAGCAGCCTGAGCGCTGGGGGGCTGAGGGTGCTCCCCCGCAGGAACCCTGGACAATGAGCTCAGGTGGGAGAGGGGCGCTCGCCCACAGGGCTCAGAGTCCAGGTCACCTTTTGCAGAGGATCCCTGGGCCCCTTGTCCCCAGTTACCTGGGCCAGGGTGGGACAGTGGCGCCCTCTCACTGGTCTCAGCAGTTCCTCCAAGATGGAGGGGAGATGTCCTTTGCCAAATGTCCCACCATCCTGCCCAGGAGGAGGGCGCGGCTCCTGATCCAGAGGTCCCACAGGGTTCTTCCCTGGGGCCAAGATAGCGCCTGGTGGCGCTTGCCTGCTGTCCGGGGCCCCAGTGGAGATGTGCTCACAGCCTGGGAAATTGGCCCTGCATCCACTGGTCCCCGGGACCTCCGCAATCCCGGGCGCGTGCCAGGCGTGCAGGGGAGCACAGCCCCAGGGGCAGAAAGGCCAAGAAATGGTGGGTCAGGCGGGATGGATCCCGGTCCTTGGGTGTGCCCTTGGAGTTGAGATGCCCTCACGGTGAGTATTCTTGGGCTCGCAGGTTTTGTGGACCAGCGTGCCTGAAGGGCCACAGCAAAGGCCAAAGGCCCAGCAGAGTGTGGGCCAAGAGCAAGTGTCCGCGGTGCCCTCCATGTTTCCCAGGTGGCCTTGACAGGGACGCTTCACCCCTCAGGCCAAAGAGGGTGTCCCAGCCTGGGAGGGAGTGACCCCAGCACCCACACAGTGCGCTCCCCAGGCACCATGGGGCATTGGAGTTCTGAGGAGCCTGGGCCCTGGCGGGCCAGGGGCGCTCACCACCTGGCCCAGGGCAGACAGAACACTGGGGAGGGAGGGGCACCACCCGCGCAGGCCCCAGAGGAGACCCCCTGAGCACTGCTGGGCGAGGGGCGCTCACCCACAGGACCCAGAGGGGACTGAGCCCTGGGCGGGGGGCGCGGGGGGGGCGCTGGGCCTCAGAACACAGGGGAGCCTGGGGACCTGCGGGGGAGGGGCGGTCACCCGCAAGCCCCAGAGCTCACTGGTCCTTAGGGCTCCTGGGGGGCTCACCCAGGAGACCCGGGCGCACCGAGGACCCTCGGGCGAGGGGCGCTCACCCGCAGGTCCCCGGAGGACAGGGAAGCCTCCTGGGCCCCCACCCCCACCCCCCGCAAGACAGGCGCTTGCCTGCCCGCAGGACCCTGAGGACACTGGGCGCCGATGGGCGAGGGGCGCTCACCCAAAGGCCGCAGTGCAGCAGCAATGCCAGTGTCCCAGGAGCCCTCCCCAAGCAGGATCTTGGGGACAGGGAACAGGGCTGGGACCCGCGGTGGGGACCTCGCACCCGCAGAACCCCCAAGAGCACACTGAGCATTGCAGGGCGAGGGGCGCTCACCAGCATGGCCCAGAGCACACTGGGGACCTGAGGCCGCCTGGGGGCGCTCCCCCACAGCCACCAGGCCTGGCCCTGCACTGCCTAAGGGAGGGGCGCTCACCCCCAGCCTCTAGGGAAGCCTGAGCCCCCTCGGGCCAGGGCTGCTCCCCGCCATGCCACCCACTCAGGGCTGCCTGAGCACTGCCGGGTGAGGGGCGCTCACCCACAGGACCCAGAGCAGCCTGAGCGCTGGGGGGCTGAGGGTGCTCCCCCGCAGGAACCCTGGACAATGAGCTCAGGTGGGAGAGGGGCGCTCGCCCACAGGGCTCAGAGTCCAGGTCACCTTTTGCAGAGGATCCCTGGGCCCCTTGTCCCCAGTTACCTGGGCCAGGGTGGGACAGTGGCGCCCTCTCACTGGTCTCAGCAGTGCCTCCAAGATGGAGGGGAGATGTCCTTTGCCAAATGTCCCACCATCCTGCCCAGGAGGAGGGCGCGGCTCCTGATCCAGAGGTCCCACAGGGTTCTTCCCTGGGGCCAAGATGGCGCCTGGTGGCGCTTGCCTGCTGTCCGGGGCCCCAGTGGAGATGTGCTCACAGCCTGGGAAATTGGCCCTGCATCCACTGGTCCCCGGGACCTCCGCAATCCCGGGCGCGTGCCAGGCGTGCAGGGGAGCACAGCCCCAGGGGCAGAAAGGCCAAGAAATGGTGGGTCAGGCGGGATGGATCCCGGTCCTTGGGTGTGCCCTTGGAGTTGAGATGCCCTCACGGTGAGTATTCTTGGGCTCGCAGGTTTTGTGGACCAGCGTGCCTGAAGGGCCACAGCAAAGGCCAAAGGCCCAGCAGAGTGTGGGCCAAGAGCAAGTGTCCGCGGTGCCCTCCATGTTTCCCAGGTGGCCTTGACAGGGACGCTTCACCCCTCAGGCCAAAGAGGGTGTCCCAGCCTGGGAGGGAGTGACCCCAGCACCCACACAGTGCGCTCCCCAGGCACCATGGGGCATTGGAGTTCTGAGGAGCCTGGGCCCTGGCGGGCCAGGGGCGCTCACCACCTGGCCCAGGGCAGACAGAACACTGGGGAGGGAGGGGCACCACCCGCGCAGGCCCCAGAGGAGACCCCCTGAGCACTGCTGGGCGAGGGGCGCTCACCCACAGGACCCAGAGGGGACTGAGCCCTGGGCGGGGGGCGCGGGGGGTGGGCGCTGGGCCTCAGGACACAGGGGAGCCTGGGGACCTGCGGGGGAGGGGCGGTCACCCGCAAGCCCCAGAGCTCACTGGTCCTTAGGGCTCCTGGGGGGCTCACCCAGGAGACCCGGGCGCACCGAGGACCCTCGGGCGAGGGGCGCTCACCCGCAGGTCCCCGGAGGACAGGGAAGCCTCCTGGGCCCCCACCCCCACCCCCGCAAGACAGGCGCTTGCCTGCCCGCAGGACCCTGAGGACACTGGGCGCCGATGGGCGAGGGGCGCTCACCCAAAGGCCGCAGTGCAGCAGCAATGCCAGTGTCCCAGGAGCCCTCCCCAAGCAGGATCTTGGGGACAGGGAACAGGGCTGGGACCCGCGGTGGGGACCTCGCACCCGCAGAACCCCCAAGAGCACACTGAGCATTGCAGGGCGAGGGGCGCTCACCAGCATGGCCCAGAGCACACTGGGGACCTGAGGCCGCCTGGGGGCGCTCCCCCACAGCCACCAGGCCTGGCCCTGCACTGCCTAAGGGAGGGGCGCTCACCCCCAGCCTCTAGGGAAGCCTGAGCCCCCTCGGGCCAGGGCTGCTCCCCGCCATGCCACCCACTCAGGGCTGCCTGAGCACTGCCGGGTGAGGGGCGCTCACCCACAGGACCCAGAGCAGCCTGAGCGCTGGGGGGCTGAGGGTGCTCCCCCGCAGGAACCCTGGACAATGAGCTCAGGTGGGAGAGGGGCGCTCGCCCACAGGGCTCAGAGTCCAGGTCACCTTTTGCAGAGGATCCCTGGGCCCCTTGTCCCCAGTTACCTGGGCCAGGGTGGGACAGTGGCGCCCTCTCACTGGTCTCAGCAGTGCCTCCAAGATGGAGGGGAGATGTCCTTTGCCAAATGTCCCACCATCCTGCCCAGGAGGAGGGCGCGGCTCCTGATCCAGAGGTCCCACAGGGTTCTTCCCTGGGGCCAAGATGGCGCCTGGTGGCGCTTGCCTGCTGTCCGGGGCCCCAGTGGAGATGTGCTCACAGCCTGGGAAATTGGCCCTGCATCCACTGGTCCCCGGGACCTCCGCAATCCCGGGCGCGTGCCAGGCGTGCAGGGGAGCACAGCCCCAGGGGCAGAAAGGCCAAGAAATGGTGGGTCAGGCGGGATGGATCCCGGTCCTTGGGTGTGCCCTTGGAGTTGAGATGCCCTCACGGTGAGTATTCTTGGGCTCGCAGGTTTTGTGGACCAGCGTGCCTGAAGGGCCACAGCAAAGGCCAAAGGCCCAGCAGAGTGTGGGCCAAGAGCAAGTGTCCGCGGTGCCCTCCATGTTTCCCAGGTGGCCTTGACAGGGACGCTTCACCCCTCAGGCCAAAGAGGGTGTCCCAGCCTGGGAGGGAGTGACCCCAGCACCCACACAGTGCGCTCCCCAGGCACCATGGGGCATTGGAGTTCTGAGGAGCCTGGGCCCTGGCGGGCCAGGGGCGCTCACCACCTGGCCCAGGGCAGACAGAACACTGGGGAGGGAGGGGCACCACCCGCGCAGGCCCCAGAGGAGACCCCCTGAGCACTGCTGGGCGAGGGGCGCTCACCCACAGGACCCAGAGGGGACTGAGCCCTGGGCGGGGGGCGCGGGGGGTGGGCGCTGGGCCTCAGGACACAGGGGAGCCTGGGGACCTGCGGGGGAGGGGCGGTCACCCGCAAGCCCCAGAGCTCACTGGTCCTTAGGGCTCCTGGGGGGCTCACCCAGGAGACCCGGGCGCACCGAGGACCCTCGGGCGAGGGGCGCTCACCCGCAGGTCCCCGGAGGACAGGGAAGCCTCCTGGGCCCCCACCCCCACCCCCGCAAGACAGGCGCTTGCCTGCCCGCAGGACCCTGAGGACACTGGGCGCCGATGGGCGAGGGGCGCTCACCCAAAGGCCGCAGTGCAGCAGCAATGCCAGTGTCCCAGGAGCCCTCCCCAAGCAGGATCTTGGGGACAGGGAACAGGGCTGGGACCCGCGGTGGGGACCTCGCACCCGCAGCACCCCCAAGAGCACACTGAGCACTGCAGGGCGAGGGGCGCACACCAGCATGGCCCAGAGCACACTGCGGACCTGAGGCCGCCTGGGGGCGCTCCCCCACAGCCACCAGGCCTGGCCCTGCACTGCCTAAGGGAGGGGCGCTCACCCCCAGCCTCTAGGGAAGCCTGAGCCCCCTCGGGCCAGGGCTGCTCCCCGCCACGCCACCCACTCAGGGCTGCCTGAGCACTGCCAGGTGAGGGGCGCTCACCCACAGGACCCAGAGCAGCCTGAGCGCTGGGGGGCTGAGGGTGCTCCCCCGCAGGAACCCTGGACAATGAGCTCAGGTGGGAGAGGGGCGCTCGCCCACAGGGCTCAGAGTCCAGGTCACCTTTTGCAGAGGATCCCTGGGCCCCTTGTCCCCAGTTACCTGGGCCAGGGTGGGACAGTGGCGCCCTCTCACTGGTCTCAGCAGTGCCTCCAAGATGGAGGGGAGATGTCCTTTGCCAAATGTCCCACCATCCTGCCCAGGAGGAGGGCGCGGCTCCTGATCCAGAGGTCCCACAGGGTTCTTCCCTGGGGCCAAGATAGCGCCTGGTGGCGCTTGCCTGCTGTCCAGGGCCCCAGTGGAGATGTGCTCACAGCCTGGGAAATTGGCCCTGCATCCACTGGTCCCCGGGACCTCCGCAATCCCGGGCGCGTGCCAGGCGTGCAGGGGAGCACAGCCCCAGGGGCAGAAAGGCCAAGAAATGGTGGGTCAGGCGGGATGGATCCCGGTCCTTGGGTGTGCCCTTGGAGTTGAGATGCCCTCACGGTGAGTATTCTTGGGCTCGCAGGTTTTGTGGACCAGCGTGCCTGAAGGGCCACAGCAAAGGCCAAAGGCCCAGCAGAGTGTGGGCCAAGAGCAAGTGTCCGCGGTGCCCTCCATGTTTCCCAGGTGGCCTTGACAGGGACGCTTCACCCCTCAGGCCAAAGAGGGTGTCCCAGCCTGGGAGGGAGTGACCCCAGCACCCACACAGTGCGCTCCCCAGGCACCATGGGGCATTGGAGTTCTGAGGAGCCTGGGCCCTGGCGGGCCAGGGGCGCTCACCACCTGGCCCAGGGCAGACAGAACACTGGGGAGGGAGGGGCACCACCCGCGCAGGCCCCAGAGGAGACCCCCTGAGCACTGCTGGGCGAGGGGCGCTCACCCACAGGACCCAGAGGGGACTGAGCCCTGGGCGGGGGGCGCGGGGGGGGGCGCTGGGCCTCAGGACACAGGGGAGCCTGGGGACCTGCGGGGGAGGGGCGGTCACCCGCAAGCCCCAGAGCTCACTGGTCCTTAGGGCTCCTGGGGGGCTCACCCAGGAGACCCGGGCGCACCGAGGACCCTCGGGCGAGGGGCGCTCACCCGCAGGCCCCTGGAGGACAGGGAAGCCTCCTGGGCCCCCACCCCCACCCCCGCAAGACAGGCGCTTGCCTGCCCGCAGGACCCTGAGGACACTGGGCGCCGATGGGCGAGGGGCGCTCACCCAAAGGCCGCAGTGCAGCAGCAATGCCAGTGTCCCAGGAGCCCTCCCCAAGCAGGATCTTGGGGACAGGGAACAGGGCTGGGACCCGCGGTGGGGACCTCGCACCCGCAGCACCCCCAAGAGCACACTGAGCACTGCAGGGCGAGGGGCGCACACCAGCATGGCCCAGAGCACACTGCGGACCTGAGGCCGCCTGGGGGCGCTCCCCCACAGCCACCAGGCCTGGCCCTGCACTGCCTAAGGGAGGGGCGCTCACCCCCAGCCTCTAGGGAAGCCTGAGCCCCCTCGGGCCAGGGCTGCTCCCCGCCACGCCACCCACTCAGGGCTGCCTGAGCACTGCCGGGTGAGGGGCGCTCACCCACAGGACCCAGAGCAGCCTGAGCGCTGGGGGGCTGAGGGTGCTCCCCCGCAGGAACCCTGGACAATGAGCTCAGGTGGGAGAGGGGCGCTCGCCCACAGGGCTCAGAGTCCAGGTCACCTTTTGCAGAGGATCCCTGGGCCCCTTGTCCCCAGTTACCTGGGCCAGGGTGGGACAGTGGCGCCCTCTCACTGGTCTCAGCAGTGCCTCCAAGATGGAGGGGAGATGTCCTTTGCCAAATGTCCCACCATCCTGCCCAGGAGGAGGGCGCGGCTCCTGATCCAGAGGTCCCACAGGGTTCTTCCCTGGGGCCAAGATAGCGCCTGGTGGCGCTTGCCTGCTGTCCAGGGCCCCAGTGGAGATGTGCTCACAGCCTGGGAAATTGGCCCTGCATCCACTGGTCCCCGGGACCTCCGCAATCCCGGGCGCGTGCCAGGCGTGCAGGGGAGCACAGCCCCAGGGGCAGAAAGGCCAAGAAATGGTGGGTCAGGCGGGATGGATCCCGGTCCTTGGGTGTGCCCTTGGAGTTGAGATGCCCTCACGGTGAGTATTCTTGGGCTCGCAGGTTTTGTGGACCAGCGTGCCTGAAGGGCCACAGCAAAGGCCAAAGGCCCAGCAGAGTGTGGGCCAAGAGCAAGTGTCCGCGGTGCCCTCCATGTTTCCCAGGTGGCCTTGACAGGGACGCTTCACCCCTCAGGCCAAAGAGGGTGTCCCAGCCTGGGAGGGAGTGACCCCAGCACCCACACAGTGCGCTCCCCAGGCACCATGGGGCATTGGAGTTCTGAGGAGCCTGGGCCCTGGCGGGCCAGGGGCGCTCACCACCTGGCCCAGGGCAGACAGAACACTGGGGAGGGAGGGGCACCACCCGCGCAGGCCCCAGAGGAGACCCCCTGAGCACTGCTGGGCGAGGGGCGCTCACCCACAGGACCCAGAGGGGACTGAGCCCTGGGCGGGGGGCGCGGGGGGGGGGCGCTGGGCCTCAGGACACAGGGGAGCCTGGGGACCTGCGGGGGAGGGGCGGTCACCCGCAAGCCCCAGAGCTCACTGGTCCTTAGGGCTCCTGGGGGGCTCACCCAGGAGACCCGGGCGCACCGAGGACCCTCGGGCGAGGGGCGCTCACCCGCAGGCCCCCGGAGGACAGGGAAGCCTCCTGGGCCCCCACCCCCACCCCCGCAAGACAGGCGCTTGCCTGCCCGCAGGACCCTGAGGACACTGGGCGCCGATGGGCGAGGGGCGCTCACCCAAAGGCCGCAGTGCAGCAGCAATGCCAGTGTCCCAGGAGCCCTCCCCAAGCAGGATCTTGGGGACAGGGAACAGGGCTGGGACCCGCGGTGGGGACATCGCACCCGCAGCACCCCCAAGAGCACACTGAGCACTGCAGGGCGAGGGGCGCACACCAGCATGGCCCAGAGCACACTGGGGACCTGAGGCCGCCTGGGGGCGCTCCCCCACAGCCACCAGGCCTGGCCCTGCACTGCCTAAGGGAGGGGCGCTCACCCCCAGCCTCTAGGGAAGCCTGAGCCCCCTCGGGCCAGGGCTGCTCCCCGCCACGCCACCCACTCAGGGCTGCCTGAGCACTGCCAGGTGAGGGGCGCTCACCCACAGGACCCAGAGCAGCCTGAGCGCTGGGGGGCTGAGGGTGCTCCCCCGCAGGAACCCTGGACAATGAGCTCAGGTGGGAGAGGGGCGCTCGCCCACAGGGCTCAGAGTCCAGGTCACCTTTTGCAGAGGATCCCTCGGCCCTGTGTCCCCAGTTACCTGGGTCAGGGTGGGATAGTGGCGCCCTCTCACTGGTCTCAGCAGTGCCTCCAAGATGGAGGGGAGATGTCCTTTGCCAAATGTCCCACCATCCTGCCCAGGAGGAGGGCGCGGCTCCTGATCCAGAGGTCCCACAGGGTTCTTCCCTGGGGCCAAGATAGCACCTGGTGGCGCTTGCCTGCTGTCCGGGGCCCCAGTGGAGATGTGCTCACAGCCTGGGAAATTGGCCCTGCATCCACTGGTCCCAGGGACCTCCGCAATCCCGGGCGCGTGCCAGGCGTGCAGGGGAGCACAGCCCCAGGGGCAGAAAGGCCAAGAAATGGTGGGTCAGGCGGGATGGATCCCGGTCCTTGGGTGTGCCCTTGGAGTTGAGATGCCCTCACGGTGAGTATTCTTGGGCTCGCAGGTTTTGTGGACCAGCGTGCCTGAAGGGCCACAGCAAAGGCCAAAGGCCCAGCAGAGTGTGGGCCAAGAGCAAGTGTCCGCGGTGCCCTCCAAGTTTCCCAGGTGGCCTTGACAGGGACGCTTCACCCCTCAGGCCAAAGAGGGTGTCCCAGCCTGGGAGGGAGTGACCCCAGCACCCACACAGTGCGCTCCCCAGGCACCAGGGGGCATTGGAGTTCAGAGGAGCCTGGGCTCTGGCGGGCCAGGGGCGCTCACCACCTGGCCCATGGCAGACAGAGCACTGGGGAGGGAGGGGCACCACCCGCGCAGGCCCCAGAGGAGACTCCCTGGGCACTGCTGGGCGAGGGGCGACACCCACATGACCCAGAGGGGACTGAGCCCTGGGCGGACGGGCGCTGGCCTCAGGACACAGGGGAGCCTGGGGACCTGCGGGGGAGGGGCGGTCACCCGCAAGCCCCAGAGCTCACTGGTCCTTAGGGCTCCTGGGGGGCTCACCCAGGAGACCCGGGCGCACCGAGGACCCTCGGGCGAGGGGCGCTCACCCGCAGGCCCCCGGAGGACAGGGAAGCCTCCTGGGCCCCCACCCCCACCCCCCAAGACAGGCGCTTGCCTGCCCGCAGGACCCTGAGGACACTGGGCGCCGATGGGCGAGGGGCGCTCACCCAAAGGCCGCAGTGCAGCAGCAATGCCAGTGTCCCAGGAGCCCTCCCCAAGCAGGATCTTGGGGACAGGGAACAGGGCTGGGACCCGCGGTGGGGACCTCGCACCCGCAGAACCCCCAAGAGCACACTGAGCACTGCAGGGCGAGGGGCGCTCACCAGCATGGCCCAGAGCACACTGGGGACCTGAGGCCGCCTGGGGGCGCTCCCCCACAGCCACCAGGCCTGGCCCTGCACTGCCTAAGGGAGGGGCGCTCACCCCCAGCCTCTAGGGAAGCCTGAGCCCCCTCGGGCCAGGGCTGCTCCCCGCCACGCCACCCACTCAGGGCTGCCTGAGCACTGCCGGGTGAGGGGCGCTCACCCACAGGACCCAGAGCAGCCTGAGCGCTGGGGGGCTGAGGGTGCTCCCCCGCAGGAACCCTGGACAATGAGCTCAGGTGGGAGAGGGGCGCTCGCCCACAGGGCTCAGAGTCCAGGTCACCTTTTGCAGAGGATCCCTGGGCCCCTTGTCCCCAGTTACCTGGGCCAGGGTGGGACAGTGGCGCCCTCTCACTGGTCTCAGCAGTGCCTCCAAGATGGAGGGGAGATGTCCTTTGCCAAATGTCCCACCATCCTGCCCAGGAGGAGGGCGCGGCTCCTGATCCAGAGGTCCCACAGGGTTCTTCCCTGGGGCCAAGATAGCACCTGGTGGCGCTTGCCTGCTGTCCGGGGCCCCAGTGGAGATGTGCTCACAGCCTGGGAAATTGGCCCTGCATCCACTGGTCCCCGGGACCTCCGCAATCCCGGGCGCGTGCCAGGCGTGCAGGGGAGCACAGCCCCAGGGGCAGAAAGGCCAAGAAATGGTGGGTCAGGCGGGATGGATCCCGGTCCTTGGGTGTGCCCTTGGAGTTGAGATGCCCTCACAGTGAGTATTCTTGGGCTCGCAGGTTTTGTGGACCAGCGTGCCTGAAGGGCCACAGCAAAGGCCAAAGGCCCAGCAGAGTGTGGGCCAAGAGCAAGTGTCCGCGGTGCCCTCCATGTTTCCCAGGTGGCCTTGACAGGGACGCTTCACCCCTCAGGCCAAAGAGGGTGTCCCAGCCTGGGAGGGAGTGACCCCAGCACCCACACAGTGCGCTCCCCAGGCACCATGGGGCATTGGGGTTCTGAGGAGCCTGGGCCCTGGCGTGCCAGGGGCGCTCACCACCTGGCCCAGGGCAGACAGAACACTGGGGAGGGAGGGGCACCACCCGCGCAGGCCCCAGAGGAGACCCCCTGAGCACTGCTGGGCGAGGGGCGCTCACCCACAGGACCCAGAGGGGACTGAGCCCTGGGCAGGGGGCGCGGGGGGGGGCGCTGGGCCTCAGGACACAGGGGAGCCTGGGGACCTGCGGGGGAGGGGCGGTCACCCGCAAGCCCCAGAGCTCACTGGTCCTTAGGGCTCCTGGGGGGCTCACCCAGGAGACCCGGGCGCACCGAGGACCCTCGGGCGAGGGGCGCTCACCCGCAGGCCCCCGGAGGACAGGGAAGCCTCCTGGGCCCCCACCCCCACCCCCGCAAGACAGGCGCTTGCCTGCCTGCAGGACCCTGAGGACACTGGGCGCCGATGGGCGAGGGGCGCTCACCCAAAGGCCGCAGTGCAGCAGCAATGCCAGTGTCCCAGGAGCCCTCCCCAAGCAGGATCTTGGGGACAGGGAACAGGGCTGGGACCCGCGGTGGGGACCTCGCACCCGCAGCACCCCCAAGAGCACACTGAGCACTGCAGGGCGAGGGGCGCACACCAGCATGGCCCAGAGCACACTGCGGACCTGAGGCCGCCTGGGGGCGCTCCCCCACAGCCACCAGGCCTGGCCCTGCACTGCCTAAGGGAGGGGCGCTCACCCCCAGCCTCTAGGGAAGCCTGAGCCCCCTCGGGCCAGGGCTGCTCCCCGCCACGCCACCCACTCAGGGCTGCCTGAGCACTGCCGGGTGAGGGGCGCTCACCCACAGGACCCAGAGCAGCCTGAGCGCTGGGGGGCTGAGGGTGCTCCCCCGCAGGAACCCTGGACAATGAGCTCAGGTGGGAGAGGGGCGCTCGCCCACAGGGCTCAGAGTCCAGGTCACCTTTTGCAGAGGATCCCTGGGCCCCTTGTCCCCAGTTACCTGGGCCAGGGTGGGACAGTGGCGCCCTCTCACTGGTCTCAGCAGTGCCTCCAAGATGGAGGGGAGATGTCCTTTGCCAAATGTCCCACCATCCTGCCCAGGAGGAGGGCGCGGCTCCTGATCCAGAGGTCCCACAGGGTTCTTCCCTGGGGCCAAGATAGCACCTGGTGGCGGTTGCCTGCTGTCCAGGGCCCCAGTGGAGATGTGCTCACAGCCTGGGAAATTGGCCCTGCATCCACTGGTCCCCGGGACCTCCGCAATCCCGGGCGCGTGCCAGGCGTGCAGGGGAGCACAGCCCCAGGGGCAGAAAGGCCAAGAAATGGTGGGTCAGGCGGGATGGATCCCGGTCCTTGGGTGTGCCCTTGGAGTTGAGATGCCCTCACGGTGAGTATTCTTGGGCTCGCAGGTTTTGTGGACCAGCGTGCCTGAAGGGCCACAGCAAAGGCCAAAGGCCCAGCAGAGTGTGGGCCAAGAGCAAGTGTCCGCGGTGCCCTCCATGTTTCCCAGGTGGCCTTGACAGGGACGCTTCACCCCTCAGGCCAAAGAGGGTGTCCCAGCCTGGGAGGGAGTGACCCCAGCACCCACACAGTGCGCTCCCCAGGCACCATGGGGCATTGGAGTTCTGAGGAGCCTGGGCCCTGGCGGGCCAGGGGCGCTCACCACCTGGCCCAGGGCAGACAGAACACTGGGGAGGGAGGGGCACCACCCGCGCAGGCCCCAGAGGAGACCCCCTGAGCACTGCTGGGCGAGGGGCGCTCACCCACAGGACCCAGAGGGGACTGAGCCCTGGGCGGGGGGCGCGGGGGGGGGCGCTGGGCCTCAGGACACAGGGGAGCCTGGGGACCTGCGGGGGAGGGGCGGTCACCCGCAAGCCCCAGAGCTCACTGGTCCTTAGGGCTCCTGGGGGGCTCACCCAGGAGACCCGGGCGCACCGAGGACCCTCGGGCGAGGGGCGCTCACCCGCAGGCCCCCGGAGGACAGGGAAGCCTCCTGGGCCCCCACCCCCACCCCCGCAAGACAGGCGCTTGCCTGCCCGCAGGACCCTGAGGACACTGGGCGCCGATGGGCGAGGGGCGCTCACCCAAAGGCCGCAGTGCAGCAGCAATGCCAGTGTCCCAGGAGCCCTCCCCAAGCAGGATCTTGGGGACAGGGAACAGGGCTGGGACCCGCGGTGGGGACCTCGCACCCGCAGAACCCCCAAGAGCACACTGAGCACTGCAGGGCGAGGGGCGCACACCAGCATGGCCCAGAGCACACTGGGGACCTGAGGCCGCCTGGGGGCGCTCCCCCACAGCCACCAGGCCTGGCCCTGCACTGCCTAAGGGAGGGGCGCTCACCCCCAGCCTCTAGGGAAGCCTGAGCCCCCTCGGCCCAGGGCTGCTCCCCGCCACGCCACCCACTCAGGGCTGCCTGAGCACTGCCGGGTGAGGGGCGCTCACCCACAGGACCCAGAGCAGCCTGAGCGCTGGGGGGCTGAGGGTGCTCCTCCGCAGGAACCCTGGACAATGAGCTCAGGTGGGAGAGGGGCGCTCGCCCACAGGGCTCAGAGTCCAGGTCACCTTTTGCAGAGGATCCCTGGGCCCCTTGTCCCCAGTTACCTGGGCCAGGGTGGGACAGTGGCGCCCTCTCACTGGTCTCAGCAGTGCCTCCAAGATGGAGGGGAGATGTCCTTTGCCAAATGTCCCACCATCCTGCCCAGGAGGAGGGCGCGGCTCCTGATCCAGAGGTCCCACAGGGTTCTTCCCTGGGGCCAAGATAGCGCCTGGTGGCGCTTGCCTGCTGTCCGGGGCCCCAGTGGAGATGTGCTCACAGCCTGGGAAATTGGCCCTGCATCCACTGGTCCCCGGGACCTCCGCAATCCCGGGCGCGTGCCAGGCGTGCAGGGGAGCACAGCCCCAGGGGCAGAAAGGCCAAGAAATGGTGGGTCAGGCGGGATGGATCCCGGTCCTTGGGTGTGCCCTTGGAGTTGAGATGCCCTCACGGTGAGTATTCTTGGGCTCGCAGGTTTTGTGGACCAGCGTGCCTGAAGGGCCACAGCAAAGGCCAAAGGCCCAGCAGAGTGTGGGCCAAGAGCAAGTGTCCGCGGTGCCCTCCATGTTTCCCAGGTGGCCTTGACAGGGACGCTTCACCCCTCAGGCCAAAGAGGGTGTCCCAGCCTGGGAGGGAGTGACCCCAGCACCCACACAGTGCGCTCCCCAGGCACCATGGGGCATTGGAGTTCTGAGGAGCCTGGGCCCTGGCGGGCCAGGGGCGCTCACCACCTGGCCCAGGGCAGACAGAACACTGGGGAGGGAGGGGCACCACCCGCGCAGGCCCCAGAGGAGACCCCCTGAGCACTGCTGGGCGAGGGGCGCTCACCCACAGGACCCAGAGGGGACTGAGCCCTGGGCGGGGGGCGCGGGGGGGGGCGCTGGGCCTCAGGACACAGGGGAGCCTGGGGACCTGCGGGGGAGGGGCGGTCACCCGCAAGCCCCAGAGCTCACTGGTCCTTAGGGCTCCTGGGGGGCTCACCCAGGAGACCCGGGCACACCGAGGACCCTCGGGCGAGGGGCGCTCACCCGCAGGCCCCCGGAGGACAGGGAAGCCTCCTGGGCCCCCACCCCCACCCCCGCAAGACAGGCGCTTGCCTGCCCGCAGGACCCTGAGGACACTGGGCGCCGATGGGCGAGGGGCGCTCACCCAAAGGCCGCAGTGCAGCAGCAATGCCAGTGTCCCAGGAGCCCTCCCCAAGCAGGATCTTGGGGACAGGGAACAGGGCTGGGACCCGCGGTGGGGACCTCGCACCCGCAGAACCCCCAAGAGCACACTGAGCACTGCAGGGCGAGGGGCGCTCACCAGCATGGCCCAGAGCACACTGGGGACCTGAGGCCGCCTGGGGGCGCTCCCCCACAGCCACCAGGCCTGGCCCTGCACTGCCTAAGGGAGGGGCGCTCACCCCCAGCCTCTAGGGAAGCCTGAGCCCCCTCGGGCCAGGGCTGCTCCCCGCCATGCCACCCACTCAGGGCTGCCTGAGCACTGCCGGGTGAGGGGCGCTCACCCACAGGACCCAGAGCAGCCTGAGCGCTGGGGGGCTGAGGGTGCTCCCCCGCAGGAACCCTGGACAATGAGCTCAGGTGGGAGAGGGGCGCTCGCCCACAGGGCTCAGAGTCCAGGTCACCTTTTGCAGAGGATCCCTGGGCCCCTTGTCCCCAGTTACCTGGGCCAGGGTGGGACAGTGGTGCCCTCTCACTGGTCTCAGCAGTGCCTCCAAGATGGAGGGGAGATGTCCTTTGCCAAATGTCCCACCATCCTGCCCAGGAGGAGGGCGCGGCTCCTGATCCAGAGGTCCCACAGGGTTCTTCCCTGGGGCCAAGATAGCACCTGGTGGCGCTTGCCTGCTGTCCAGGGCCCCAGTGGAGATGTGCTCACAGCCTGGGAAATTGGCCCTGCATCCACTGGTCCCCGGGACCTCCGCAATCCCGGGCGCGTGCCAGGCGTGCAGGGGAGCACAGCCCCAGGGGCAGAAAGGCCAAGAAATGGTGGGTCAGGCGGGATGGATCCCGGTCCTTGGGTGTGCCCTTGGAGTTGAGATGCCCTCACGGTGAGTATTCTTGGGCTCGCAGGTTTTGTGGACCAGCGTGCCTGAAGGGCCACAGCAAAGGCCAAAGGCCCAGCAGAGTGTGGGCCAAGAGCAAGTGTCCGCGGTGCCCTCCATGTTTCCCAGGTGGCCTTGACAGGGACGCTTCACCCCTCAGGCCAAAGAGGGTGTCCCAGCCTGGGAGGGAGTGACCCCAGCACCCACACAGTGCGCTCCCCAGGCACCATGGGGCATTGGAGTTCTGAGGAGCCTGGGCCCTGGCGGGCCAGGGGCGCTCACCACCTGGCCCAGGGCAGACAGAACACTGGGGAGGGAGGGGCACCACCCGCGCAGGCCCCAGAGGAGACCCCCTGAGCACTGCTGGGCGAGGGGCGCTCACCCACAGGACCCAGAGGGGACTGAGCCCTGGGCGGGGGGCGCGGGGGGGGGCGCTGGGCCTCAGGACACAGGGGAGCCTGGGGACCTGCGGGGGAGGGGCGGTCACCCGCAAGCCCCAGAGCTCACTGGTCCTTAGGGCTCCTGGGGGGCTCACCCAGGAGACCCGGGCGCACCGAGGACCCTCGGGCGAGGGGCGCTCACCCGCAGGCCCCCGGAGGACAGGGAAGCCTCCTGGGCCCCCACCCCCACCCCCGCAAGACAGGCGCTTGCCTGCCCGCAGGACCCTGAGGACACTGGGCGCCGATGGGCGAGGGGCGCTCACCCAAAGGCCGCAGTGCAGCAGCAATGCCAGTGTCCCAGGAGCCCTCCCCAAGCAGGATCTTGGGGACAGGGAACAGGGCTGGGACCCGCGGTGGGGACCTCGCACCTGCAGAACCCCCAAGAGCACACTGAGCACTGCAGGGCGAGGGGCGCACACCAGCATGGCCCAGAGCACACTGGGGACCTGAGGCCGCCTGGGGGCGCTCCCCCACAGCCACCAGGCCTGGCCCTGCACTGCCTAAGGGAGGGGCGCTCACCCCCAGCCTCTAGGGAAGCCTGAGCCCCCTCGGGCCAGGGCTGCTCCCCGCCACGCCACCCACTCAGGGCTGCCTGAGCACTGCCGGGTGAGGGGCGCTCACCCACAGGACCCAGAGCAGCCTGAGCGCTGGGGGGCTGAGGGTGCTCCCCCGCAGGAACCCTGGACAATGAGCTCAGGTGGGAGAGGGGCGCTCGCCCACAGGGCTCAGAGTCCAGGTCACCTTTTGCAGAGGATCCCTGGGCCCCTTGTCCCCAGTTACCTGGGCCAGGGTGGGACAGTGGCGCCCTCTCACTGGTCTCAGCAGTGCCTCCAAGATGGAGGGGAGATGTCCTTTGCCAAATGTCCCACCATCCTGCCCAGGAGGAGGGCGCGGCTCCTGATCCAGAGGTCCCACAGGGTTCTTCCCTGGGGCCAAGATAGCGCCTGGTGGCGCTTGCCTGCTGTCCAGGGCCCCAGTGGAGATGTGCTCACAGCCTGGGAAATTGGCCCTGCATCCACTGGTCCCCGGGACCTCCGCAATCCCGGGCGCGTGCCAGGCGTGCAGGGGAGCACAGCCCCAGGGGCAGAAAGGCCAAGAAATGGTGGGTCAGGCGGGATGGATCCCGGTCCTTGGGTGTGCCCTTGGAGTTGAGATGCCCTCACGGTGAGTATTCTTGGGCTCGCAGGTTTTGTGGACCAGCGTGCCTGAAGGGCCACAGCAAAGGCCAAAGGCCCAGCAGAGTGTGGGCCAAGAGCAAGTGTCCGCGGTGCCCTCCATGTTTCCCAGGTGGCCTTGACAGGGACGCTTCACCCCTCAGGCCAAAGAGGGTGTCCCAGCCTGGGAGGGAGTGACCCCAGCACCCACACAGTGCGCTCCCCAGGCACCATGGGGCATTGGAGTTCTGAGGAGCCTGGGCCCTGGCGGGCCAGGGGCGCTCACCACCTGGCCCAGGGCAGACAGAACACTGGGGAGGGAGGGGCACCACCCGCGCAGGCCCCAGAGGAGACCCCCTGAGCACTGCTGGGCGAGGGGCGCTCACCCACAGGACCCAGAGGGGACTGAGCCCTGGGCGGGGGGCGCGGGGGGGGGCGCTGGGCCTCAGGACACAGGGGAGCCTGGGGACCTGCGGGGGAGGGGCGGTCACCCGCAAGCCCCAGAGCTCACTGGTCCTTAGGGCTCCTGGGGGGCTCACCCAGGAGACCCGGGCGCACCGAGGACCCTCGGGCGAGGGGCGCTCACCCGCAGGCCCCTGGAGGACAGGGAAGCCTCCTGGGCCCCCACCCCCACCCCCGCAAGACAGGCGCTTGCCTGCCCGCAGGACCCTGAGGACACTGGGCGCCGATGGGCGAGGGGCGCTCACCCAAAGGCCGCAGTGCAGCAGCAATGCCAGTGTCCCAGGAGCCCTCCCCAAGCAGGATCTTGGGGACAGGGAACAGGGCTGGGACCCGCGGTGGGGACCTCGCACCCGCAGCACCCCCAAGAGCACACTGAGCACTGCAGGGCGAGGGGCGCACACCAGCATGGCCCAGAGCACACTGCAGACCTGAGGCCGCCTGGGGGCGCTCCCCCACAGCCACCAGGCCTGGCCCTGCACTGCCTAAGGGAGGGGCGCTCACCCCCAGCCTCTAGGGAAGCCTGAGCCCCCTCGGGCCAGGGCTGCTCCCCGCCACGCCACCCACTCAGGGCTGCCTGAGCACTGCCGGGTGAGGGGCGCTCACCCACAGGACCCAGAGCAGCCTGAGCGCTGGGGGGCTGAGGGTGCTCCCCCGCAGGAACCCTGGACAATGAGCTCAGGTGGGAGAGGGGCGCTCGCCCACAGGGCTCAGAGTCCAGGTCACCTTTTGCAGAGGATCCCTGGGCCCCTTGTCCCCAGTTACCTGGGCCAGGGTGGGACAGTGGCGCCCTCTCACTGGTCTCAGCAGTGCCTCCAAGATGGAGGGGAGATGTCCTTTGCCAAATGTCCCACCATCCTGCCCAGGAGGAGGGCGCGGCTCCTGATCCAGAGGTCCCACAGGGTTCTTCCCTGGGGCCAAGATAGCGCCTGGTGGCGCTTGCCTGCTGTCCAGGGCCCCAGTGGAGATGTGCTCACAGCCTGGGAAATTGGCCCTGCATCCACTGGTCCCCGGGACCTCCGCAATCCCGGGCGCGTGCCAGGCGTGCAGGGGAGCACAGCCCCAGGGGCAGAAAGGCCAAGAAATGGTGGGTCAGGCGGGATGGATCCCGGTCCTTGGGTGTGCCCTTGGAGTTGAGATGCCCTCACGGTGAGTATTCTTGGGCTCGCAGGTTTTGTGGACCAGCGTGCCTGAAGGGCCACAGCAAAGGCCAAAGGCCCAGCAGAGTGTGGGCCAAGAGCAAGTGTCCGCGGTGCCCTCCATGTTTCCCAGGTGGCCTTGACAGGGACGCTTCACCCCTCAGGCCAAAGAGGGTGTCCCAGCCTGGGAGGGAGTGACCCCAGCACCCACACAGTGCGCTCCCCAGGCACCATGGGGCATTGGAGTTCTGAGGAGCCTGGGCCCTGGCGGGCCAGGGGCGCTCACCACCTGGCCCAGGGCAGACAGAACACTGGGGAGGGAGGGGCACCACCCGCGCAGGCCCCAGAGGAGACCCCCTGAGCACTGCTGGGCGAGGGGCGCTCACCCACAGGACCCAGAGGGGACTGAGCCCTGGGCGGGGGGCGCGGGGGGGGGCGCTGGGCCTCAGGACACAGGGGAGCCTGGGGACCTGCGGGGGAGGGGCGGTCACCCGCAAGCCCCAGAGCTCACTGGTCCTTAGGGCTCCTGGGGGGCTCACCCAGGAGACCCGGGCGCACCGAGGACCCTCGGGCGAGGGGCGCTCACCCGCAGGCCCCCGGAGGACAGGGAAGCCTCCTGGGCCCCCACCCCCACCCCCGCAAGACAGGCGCTTGCCTGCCCGCAGGACCCTGAGGACACTGGGCGCCGATGGGCGAGGGGCGCTCACCCAAAGGCCGCAGTGCAGCAGCAATGCCAGTGTCCCAGGAGCCCTCCCCAAGCAGGATCTTGGGGACAGGGAACAGGGCTGGGACCCGCGGTGGGGACATCGCACCCGCAGCACCCCCAAGAGCACACTGAGCACTGCAGGGCGAGGGGCGCACACCAGCATGGCCCAGAGCACACTGGGGACCTGAGGCCGCCTGGGGGCGCTCCCCCACAGCCACCAGGCCTGGCCCTGCACTGCCTAAGGGAGGGGCGCTCACCCCCAGCCTCTAGGGAAGCCTGAGCCCCCTCGGGCCAGGGCTGCTCCCCGCCACGCCACCCACTCAGGGCTGCCTGAGCACTGCCAGGTGAGGGGCGCTCACCCACAGGACCCAGAGCAGCCTGAGCGCTGGGGGGCTGAGGGTGCTCCCCCGCAGGAACCCTGGACAATGAGCTCAGGTGGGAGAGGGGCGCTCGCCCACAGGGCTCAGAGTCCAGGTCACCTTTTGCAGAGGATCCCTCGGCCCTGTGTCCCCAGTTACCTGGGTCAGGGTGGGATAGTGGCGCCCTCTCACTGGTCTCAGCAGTGCCTCCAAGATGGAGGGGAGATGTCCTTTGCCAAATGTCCCACCATCCTGCCCAGGAGGAGGGCGCGGCTCCTGATCCAGAGGTCCCACAGGGTTCTTCCCTGGGGCCAAGATAGCACCTGGTGGCGCTTGCCTGCTGTCCGGGGCCCCAGTGGAGATGTGCTCACAGCCTGGGAAATTGGCCCTGCATCCACTGGTCCCAGGGACCTCCGCAATCCCGGGCGCGTGCCAGGCGTGCAGGGGAGCACAGCCCCAGGGGCAGAAAGGCCAAGAAATGGTGGGTCAGGCGGGATGGATCCCGGTCCTTGGGTGTGCCCTTGGAGTTGAGATGCCCTCACGGTGAGTATTCTTGGGCTCGCAGGTTTTGTGGACCAGCGTGCCTGAAGGGCCACAGCAAAGGCCAAAGGCCCAGCAGAGTGTGGGCCAAGAGCAAGTGTCCGCGGTGCCCTCCAAGTTTCCCAGGTGGCCTTGACAGGGACGCTTCACCCCTCAGGCCAAAGAGGGTGTCCCAGCCTGGGAGGGAGTGACCCCAGCACCCACACAGTGCGCTCCCCAGGCACCAGGGGGCATTGGAGTTCAGAGGAGCCTGGGCTCTGGCGGGCCAGGGGCGCTCACCACCTGGCCCATGGCAGACAGAGCACTGGGGAGGGAGGGGCACCACCCGCGCAGGCCCCAGAGGAGACTCCCTGGGCACTGCTGGGCGAGGGGCGACACCCACATGACCCAGAGGGGACTGAGCCCTGGGCGGACGGGCGCTGGCCTCAGGACACAGGGGAGCCTGGGGACCTGCGGGGGAGGGGCGGTCACCCGCAAGCCCCAGAGCTCACTGGTCCTTAGGGCTCCTGGGGGGCTCACCCAGGAGACCCGGGCGCACCGAGGACCCTCGGGCGAGGGGCGCTCACCCGCAGGCCCCCGGAGGACAGGGAAGCCTCCTGGGCCCCCACCCCCACCCCCCAAGACAGGCGCTTGCCTGCCCGCAGGACCCTGAGGACACTGGGCGCCGATGGGCGAGGGGCGCTCACCCAAAGGCCGCAGTGCAGCAGCAATGCCAGTGTCCCAGGAGCCCTCCCCAAGCAGGATCTTGGGGACAGGGAACAGGGCTGGGACCCGCGGTGGGGACCTCGCACCCGCAGAACCCCCAAGAGCACACTGAGCACTGCAGGGCGAGGGGCGCTCACCAGCATGGCCCAGAGCACACTGGGGACCTGAGGCCGCCTGGGGGCGCTCCCCCACAGCCACCAGGCCTGGCCCTGCACTGCCTAAGGGAGGGGCGCTCACCCCCAGCCTCTAGGGAAGCCTGAGCCCCCTCGGGCCAGGGCTGCTCCCCGCCACGCCACCCACTCAGGGCTGCCTGAGCACTGCCGGGTGAGGGGCGCTCACCCACAGGACCCAGAGCAGCCTGAGCGCTGGGGGGCTGAGGGTGCTCCCCCGCAGGAACCCTGGACAATGAGCTCAGGTGGGAGAGGGGCGCTCGCCCACAGGGCTCAGAGTCCAGGTCACCTTTTGCAGAGGATCCCTGGGCCCCTTGTCCCCAGTTACCTGGGCCAGGGTGGGACAGTGGCGCCCTCTCACTGGTCTCAGCAGTGCCTCCAAGATGGAGGGGAGATGTCCTTTGCCAAATGTCCCACCATCCTGCCCAGGAGGAGGGCGCGGCTCCTGATCCAGAGGTCCCACAGGGTTCTTCCCTGGGGCCAAGATAGCACCTGGTGGCGCTTGCCTGCTGTCCGGGGCCCCAGTGGAGATGTGCTCACAGCCTGGGAAATTGGCCCTGCATCCACTGGTCCCCGGGACCTCCGCAATCCCGGGCGCGTGCCAGGCGTGCAGGGGAGCACAGCCCCAGGGGCAGAAAGGCCAAGAAATGGTGGGTCAGGCGGGATGGATCCCGGTCCTTGGGTGTGCCCTTGGAGTTGAGATGCCCTCACAGTGAGTATTCTTGGGCTCGCAGGTTTTGTGGACCAGCGTGCCTGAAGGGCCACAGCAAAGGCCAAAGGCCCAGCAGAGTGTGGGCCAAGAGCAAGTGTCCGCGGTGCCCTCCATGTTTCCCAGGTGGCCTTGACAGGGACGCTTCACCCCTCAGGCCAAAGAGGGTGTCCCAGCCTGGGAGGGAGTGACCCCAGCACCCACACAGTGCGCTCCCCAGGCACCATGGGGCATTGGGGTTCTGAGGAGCCTGGGCCCTGGCGTGCCAGGGGCGCTCACCACCTGGCCCAGGGCAGACAGAACACTGGGGAGGGAGGGGCACCACCCGCGCAGGCCCCAGAGGAGACCCCCTGAGCACTGCTGGGCGAGGGGCGCTCACCCACAGGACCCAGAGGGGACTGAGCCCTGGGCAGGGGGCGCGGGGGGGGGCGCTGGGCCTCAGGACACAGGGGAGCCTGGGGACCTGCGGGGGAGGGGCGGTCACCCGCAAGCCCCAGAGCTCACTGGTCCTTAGGGCTCCTGGGGGGCTCACCCAGGAGACCCGGGCGCACCGAGGACCCTCGGGCGAGGGGCGCTCACCCGCAGGCCCCCGGAGGACAGGGAAGCCTCCTGGGCCCCCACCCCCACCCCCGCAAGACAGGCGCTTGCCTGCCTGCAGGACCCTGAGGACACTGGGCGCCGATGGGCGAGGGGCGCTCACCCAAAGGCCGCAGTGCAGCAGCAATGCCAGTGTCCCAGGAGCCCTCCCCAAGCAGGATCTTGGGGACAGGGAACAGGGCTGGGACCCGCGGTGGGGACCTCGCACCCGCAGCACCCCCAAGAGCACACTGAGCACTGCAGGGCGAGGGGCGCACACCAGCATGGCCCAGAGCACACTGCGGACCTGAGGCCGCCTGGGGGCGCTCCCCCACAGCCACCAGGCCTGGCCCTGCACTGCCTAAGGGAGGGGCGCTCACCCCCAGCCTCTAGGGAAGCCTGAGCCCCCTCGGGCCAGGGCTGCTCCCCGCCACGCCACCCACTCAGGGCTGCCTGAGCACTGCCGGGTGAGGGGCGCTCACCCACAGGACCCAGAGCAGCCTGAGCGCTGGGGGGCTGAGGGTGCTCCCCCGCAGGAACCCTGGACAATGAGCTCAGGTGGGAGAGGGGCGCTCGCCCACAGGGCTCAGAGTCCAGGTCACCTTTTGCAGAGGATCCCTGGGCCCCTTGTCCCCAGTTACCTGGGCCAGGGTGGGACAGTGGCGCCCTCTCACTGGTCTCAGCAGTGCCTCCAAGATGGAGGGGAGATGTCCTTTGCCAAATGTCCCACCATCCTGCCCAGGAGGAGGGCGCGGCTCCTGATCCAGAGGTCCCACAGGGTTCTTCCCTGGGGCCAAGATAGCACCTGGTGGCGGTTGCCTGCTGTCCAGGGCCCCAGTGGAGATGTGCTCACAGCCTGGGAAATTGGCCCTGCATCCACTGGTCCCCGGGACCTCCGCAATCCCGGGCGCGTGCCAGGCGTGCAGGGGAGCACAGCCCCAGGGGCAGAAAGGCCAAGAAATGGTGGGTCAGGCGGGATGGATCCCGGTCCTTGGGTGTGCCCTTGGAGTTGAGATGCCCTCACGGTGAGTATTCTTGGGCTCGCAGGTTTTGTGGACCAGCGTGCCTGAAGGGCCACAGCAAAGGCCAAAGGCCCAGCAGAGTGTGGGCCAAGAGCAAGTGTCCGCGGTGCCCTCCATGTTTCCCAGGTGGCCTTGACAGGGACGCTTCACCCCTCAGGCCAAAGAGGGTGTCCCAGCCTGGGAGGGAGTGACCCCAGCACCCACACAGTGCGCTCCCCAGGCACCATGGGGCATTGGAGTTCTGAGGAGCCTGGGCCCTGGCGGGCCAGGGGCGCTCACCACCTGGCCCAGGGCAGACAGAACACTGGGGAGGGAGGGGCACCACCCGCGCAGGCCCCAGAGGAGACCCCCTGAGCACTGCTGGGCGAGGGGCGCTCACCCACAGGACCCAGAGGGGACTGAGCCCTGGGCGGGGGGCGCGGGGGGGGGCGCTGGGCCTCAGGACACAGGGGAGCCTGGGGACCTGCGGGGGAGGGGCGGTCACCCGCAAGCCCCAGAGCTCACTGGTCCTTAGGGCTCCTGGGGGGCTCACCCAGGAGACCCGGGCGCACCGAGGACCCTCGGGCGAGGGGCGCTCACCCGCAGGCCCCCGGAGGACAGGGAAGCCTCCTGGGCCCCCACCCCCACCCCCGCAAGACAGGCGCTTGCCTGCCCGCAGGACCCTGAGGACACTGGGCGCCGATGGGCGAGGGGCGCTCACCCAAAGGCCGCAGTGCAGCAGCAATGCCAGTGTCCCAGGAGCCCTCCCCAAGCAGGATCTTGGGGACAGGGAACAGGGCTGGGACCCGCGGTGGGGACCTCGCACCCGCAGAACCCCCAAGAGCACACTGAGCACTGCAGGGCGAGGGGCGCACACCAGCATGGCCCAGAGCACACTGGGGACCTGAGGCCGCCTGGGGGCGCTCCCCCACAGCCACCAGGCCTGGCCCTGCACTGCCTAAGGGAGGGGCGCTCACCCCCAGCCTCTAGGGAAGCCTGAGCCCCCTCGGCCCAGGGCTGCTCCCCGCCACGCCACCCACTCAGGGCTGCCTGAGCACTGCCGGGTGAGGGGCGCTCACCCACAGGACCCAGAGCAGCCTGAGCGCTGGGGGGCTGAGGGTGCTCCTCCGCAGGAACCCTGGACAATGAGCTCAGGTGGGAGAGGGGCGCTCGCCCACAGGGCTCAGAGTCCAGGTCACCTTTTGCAGAGGATCCCTGGGCCCCTTGTCCCCAGTTACCTGGGCCAGGGTGGGACAGTGGCGCCCTCTCACTGGTCTCAGCAGTGCCTCCAAGATGGAGGGGAGATGTCCTTTGCCAAATGTCCCACCATCCTGCCCAGGAGGAGGGCGCGGCTCCTGATCCAGAGGTCCCACAGGGTTCTTCCCTGGGGCCAAGATAGCGCCTGGTGGCGCTTGCCTGCTGTCCGGGGCCCCAGTGGAGATGTGCTCACAGCCTGGGAAATTGGCCCTGCATCCACTGGTCCCCGGGACCTCCGCAATCCCGGGCGCGTGCCAGGCGTGCAGGGGAGCACAGCCCCAGGGGCAGAAAGGCCAAGAAATGGTGGGTCAGGCGGGATGGATCCCGGTCCTTGGGTGTGCCCTTGGAGTTGAGATGCCCTCACGGTGAGTATTCTTGGGCTCGCAGGTTTTGTGGACCAGCGTGCCTGAAGGGCCACAGCAAAGGCCAAAGGCCCAGCAGAGTGTGGGCCAAGAGCAAGTGTCCGCGGTGCCCTCCATGTTTCCCAGGTGGCCTTGACAGGGACGCTTCACCCCTCAGGCCAAAGAGGGTGTCCCAGCCTGGGAGGGAGTGACCCCAGCACCCACACAGTGCGCTCCCCAGGCACCATGGGGCATTGGAGTTCTGAGGAGCCTGGGCCCTGGCGGGCCAGGGGCGCTCACCACCTGGCCCAGGGCAGACAGAACACTGGGGAGGGAGGGGCACCACCCGCGCAGGCCCCAGAGGAGACCCCCTGAGCACTGCTGGGCGAGGGGCGCTCACCCACAGGACCCAGAGGGGACTGAGCCCTGGGCGGGGGGCGCGGGGGGGGGCGCTGGGCCTCAGGACACAGGGGAGCCTGGGGACCTGCGGGGGAGGGGCGGTCACCCGCAAGCCCCAGAGCTCACTGGTCCTTAGGGCTCCTGGGGGGCTCACCCAGGAGACCCGGGCACACCGAGGACCCTCGGGCGAGGGGCGCTCACCCGCAGGCCCCCGGAGGACAGGGAAGCCTCCTGGGCCCCCACCCCCACCCCCGCAAGACAGGCGCTTGCCTGCCCGCAGGACCCTGAGGACACTGGGCGCCGATGGGCGAGGGGCGCTCACCCAAAGGCCGCAGTGCAGCAGCAATGCCAGTGTCCCAGGAGCCCTCCCCAAGCAGGATCTTGGGGACAGGGAACAGGGCTGGGACCCGCGGTGGGGACCTCGCACCCGCAGAACCCCCAAGAGCACACTGAGCACTGCAGGGCGAGGGGCGCTCACCAGCATGGCCCAGAGCACACTGGGGACCTGAGGCCGCCTGGGGGCGCTCCCCCACAGCCACCAGGCCTGGCCCTGCACTGCCTAAGGGAGGGGCGCTCACCCCCAGCCTCTAGGGAAGCCTGAGCCCCCTCGGGCCAGGGCTGCTCCCCGCCATGCCACCCACTCAGGGCTGCCTGAGCACTGCCGGGTGAGGGGCGCTCACCCACAGGACCCAGAGCAGCCTGAGCGCTGGGGGGCTGAGGGTGCTCCCCCGCAGGAACCCTGGACAATGAGCTCAGGTGGGAGAGGGGCGCTCGCCCACAGGGCTCAGAGTCCAGGTCACCTTTTGCAGAGGATCCCTGGGCCCCTTGTCCCCAGTTACCTGGGCCAGGGTGGGACAGTGGTGCCCTCTCACTGGTCTCAGCAGTGCCTCCAAGATGGAGGGGAGATGTCCTTTGCCAAATGTCCCACCATCCTGCCCAGGAGGAGGGCGCGGCTCCTGATCCAGAGGTCCCACAGGGTTCTTCCCTGGGGCCAAGATAGCGCCTGGTGGCGCTTGCCTGCTGTCCAGGGCCCCAGTGGAGATGTGCTCACAGCCTGGGAAATTGGCCCTGCATCCACTGGTCCCCGGGACCTCCGCAATCCCGGGCGCGTGCCAGGCGTGCAGGGGAGCACAGCCCCAGGGGCAGAAAGGCCAAGAAATGGTGGGTCAGGCGGGATGGATCCCGGTCCTTGGGTGTGCCCTTGGAGTTGAGATGCCCTCATGGTGAGTATTCTTGGGCTCGCAGGTTTTGTGGACCAGCGTGCCTGAAGGGCCACAGCAAAGGCCAAAGGCCCAGCAGAGTGTGGGCCAAGAGCAAGTGTCCGCGGTGCCCTCCATGTTTCCCAGGTGGCCTTGACAGGGACGCTTCACCCCTCAGGCCAAAGAGGGTGTCCCAGCCTGGGAGGGAGTGACCCCAGCACCCACACAGTGCGCTCCCCAGGCACCATGGGGCATTGGAGTTCTGAGGAGCCTGGGCCCTGGCGGGCCAGGGGCGCTCACCACCTGGCCCAGGGCAGACAGAACACTGGGGAGGGAGGGGCACCACCCGCGCAGGCCCCAGAGGAGACCCCCTGAGCACTGCTGGGCGAGGGGCGCTCACCCACAGGACCCAGAGGGGACTGAGCCCTGGGCGGGGGGCGCGGGGGGGGGCGCTGGGCCTCAGGACACAGGGGAGCCTGGGGACCTGCGGGGGAGGGGCGGTCACCCGCAAGCCCCAGAGCTCACTGGTCCTTAGGGCTCCTGGGGGGCTCACCCAGGAGACCCGGGCGCACCGAGGACCCTCGGGCGAGGGGCGCTCACCCGCAGGCCCCCGGAGGACAGGGAAGCCTCCTGGGCCCCCACCCCCACCCCCGCAAGACAGGCGCTTGCCTGCCCGCAGGACCCTGAGGACACTGGGCGCCGATGGGCGAGGGGCGCTCACCCAAAGGCCGCAGTGCAGCAGCAATGCCAGTGTCCCAGGAGCCCTCCCCAAGCAGGATCTTGGGGACAGGGAACAGGGCTGGGACCCGCGGTGGGGACCTCGCACCTGCAGAACCCCCAAGAGCACACTGAGCACTGCAGGGCGAGGGGCGCACACCAGCATGGCCCAGAGCACACTGGGGACCTGAGGCCGCCTGGGGGCGCTCCCCCACAGCCACCAGGCCTGGCCCTGCACTGCCTAAGGGAGGGGCGCTCACCCCCAGCCTCTAGGGAAGCCTGAGCCCCCTCGGGCCAGGGCTGCTCCCCGCCACGCCACCCACTCAGGGCTGCCTGAGCACTGCCGGGTGAGGGGCGCTCACCCACAGGACCCAGAGCAGCCTGAGCGCTGGGGGGCTGAGGGTGCTCCCCCGCAGGAACCCTGGACAATGAGCTCAGGTGGGAGAGGGGCGCTCGCCCACAGGGCTCAGAGTCCAGGTCACCTTTTGCAGAGGATCCCTGGGCCCCTTGTCCCCAGTTACCTGGGCCAGGGTGGGACAGTGGCGCCCTCTCACTGGTCTCAGCAGTGCCTCCAAGATGGAGGGGAGATGTCCTTTGCCAAATGTCCCACCATCCTGCCCAGGAGGAGGGCGCGGCTCCTGATCCAGAGGTCCCACAGGGTTCTTCCCTGGGGCCAAGATAGCGCCTGGTGGCGCTTGCCTGCTGTCCAGGGCCCCAGTGGAGATGTGCTCACAGCCTGGGAAATTGGCCCTGCATCCACTGGTCCCCGGGACCTCCGCAATCCCGGGCGCGTGCCAGGCGTGCAGGGGAGCACAGCCCCAGGGGCAGAAAGGCCAAGAAATGGTGGGTCAGGCGGGATGGATCCCGGTCCTTGGGTGTGCCCTTGGAGTTGAGATGCCCTCACGGTGAGTATTCTTGGGCTCGCAGGTTTTGTGGACCAGCGTGCCTGAAGGGCCACAGCAAAGGCCAAAGGCCCAGCAGAGTGTGGGCCAAGAGCAAGTGTCCGCGGTGCCCTCCATGTTTCCCAGGTGGCCTTGACAGGGACGCTTCACCCCTCAGGCCAAAGAGGGTGTCCCAGCCTGGGAGGGAGTGACCCCAGCACCCACACAGTGCGCTCCCCAGGCACCATGGGGCATTGGAGTTCTGAGGAGCCTGGGCCCTGGCGGGCCAGGGGCGCTCACCACCTGGCCCAGGGCAGACAGAACACTGGGGAGGGAGGGGCACCACCCGCGCAGGCCCCAGAGGAGACCCCCTGAGCACTGCTGGGCGAGGGGCGCTCACCCACAGGACCCAGAGGGGACTGAGCCCTGGGCGGGGGGCGCGGGGGGGGGCGCTGGGCCTCAGGACACAGGGGAGCCTGGGGACCTGCGGGGGAGGGGCGGTCACCCGCAAGCCCCAGAGCTCACTGGTCCTTAGGGCTCCTGGGGGGCTCACCCAGGAGACCCGGGCGCACCGAGGACCCTCGGGCGAGGGGCGCTCACCCGCAGGCCCCTGGAGGACAGGGAAGCCTCCTGGGCCCCCACCCCCACCCCCGCAAGACAGGCGCTTGCCTGCCCGCAGGACCCTGAGGACACTGGGCGCCGATGGGCGAGGGGCGCTCACCCAAAGGCCGCAGTGCAGCAGCAATGCCAGTGTCCCAGGAGCCCTCCCCAAGCAGGATCTTGGGGACAGGGAACAGGGCTGGGACCCGCGGTGGGGACCTCGCACCCGCAGCACCCCCAAGAGCACACTGAGCACTGCAGGGCGAGGGGCGCACACCAGCATGGCCCAGAGCACACTGCGGACCTGAGGCCGCCTGGGGGCGCTCCCCCACAGCCACCAGGCCTGGCCCTGCACTGCCTAAGGGAGGGGCGCTCACCCCCAGCCTCTAGGGAAGCCTGAGCCCCCTCGGGCCAGGGCTGCTCCCCGCCACGCCACCCACTCAGGGCTGCCTGAGCACTGCCGGGTGAGGGGCGCTCACCCACAGGACCCAGAGCAGCCTGAGCGCTGGGGGGCTGAGGGTGCTCCCCCGCAGGAACCCTAGACAATGAGCTCAGGTGGGAGAGGGGCGCTCGCCCACAGGGCTCAGAGTCCAGGTCACCTTTTGCAGAGGATCCCTGGGCCCCTTGTCCCCAGTTACCTGGGCCAGGGTGGGACAGTGGCGCCCTCTCACTGGTCTCAGCAGTGCCTCCAAGATGGAGGGGAGATGTCCTTTGCCAAATGTCCCACCATCCTGCCCAGGAGGAGGGCGCGGCTCCTGATCCAGAGGTCCCACAGGGTTCTTCCCTGGGGCCAAGATAGCGCCTGGTGGCGCTTGCCTGCTGTCCAGGGCCCCAGTGGAGATGTGCTCACAGCCTGGGAAATTGGCCCTGCATCCACTGGTCCCCGGGACCTCCGCAATCCCGGGCGCGTGCCAGGCGTGCAGGGGAGCACAGCCCCAGGGGCAGAAAGGCCAAGAAATGGTGGGTCAGGCGGGATGGATCCCGGTCCTTGGGTGTGCCCTTGGAGTTGAGATGCCCTCACGGTGAGTATTCTTGGGCTCGCAGGTTTTGTGGACCAGCGTGCCTGAAGGGCCACAGCAAAGGCCAAAGGCCCAGCAGAGTGTGGGCCAAGAGCAAGTGTCCGCGGTGCCCTCCATGTTTCCCAGGTGGCCTTGACAGGGACGCTTCACCCCTCAGGCCAAAGAGGGTGTCCCAGCCTGGGAGGGAGTGACCCCAGCACCCACACAGTGCGCTCCCCAGGCACCATGGGGCATTGGAGTTCTGAGGAGCCTGGGCCCTGGCGGGCCAGGGGCGCTCACCACCTGGCCCAGGGCAGACAGAACACTGGGGAGGGAGGGGCACCACCCGCGCAGGCCCCAGAGGAGACCCCCTGAGCACTGCTGGGCGAGGGGCGCTCACCCACAGGACCCAGAGGGGACTGAGCCCTGGGCGGGGGGCGCGGGGGGGGGCGCTGGGCCTCAGGACACAGGGGAGCCTGGGGACCTGCGGGGGAGGGGCGGTCACCCGCAAGCCCCAGAGCTCACTGGTCCTTAGGGCTCCTGGGGGGCTCACCCAGGAGACCCGGGCGCACCGAGGACCCTCGGGCGAGGGGCGCTCACCCGCAGGCCCCCGGAGGACAGGGAAGCCTCCTGGGCCCCCACCCCCACCCCCGCAAGACAGGCGCTTGCCTGCCCGCAGGACCCTGAGGACACTGGGCGCCGATGGGCGAGGGGCGCTCACCCAAAGGCCGCAGTGCAGCAGCAATGCCAGTGTCCCAGGAGCCCTCCCCAAGCAGGATCTTGGGGACAGGGAACAGGGCTGGGACCCGCGGTGGGGACATCGCACCCGCAGCACCCCCAAGAGCACACTGAGCACTGCAGGGCGAGGGGCGCACACCAGCATGGCCCAGAGCACACTGGGGACCTGAGGCCGCCTGGGGGCGCTCCCCCACAGCCACCAGGCCTGGCCCTGCACTGCCTAAGGGAGGGGCGCTCACCCCCAGCCTCTAGGGAAGCCTGAGCCCCCTCGGGCCAGGGCTGCTCCCCGCCACGCCACCCACTCAGGGCTGCCTGAGCACTGCCAGGTGAGGGGCGCTCACCCACAGGACCCAGAGCAGCCTGAGCGCTGGGGGGCTGAGGGTGCTCCCCCGCAGGAACCCTGGACAATGAGCTCAGGTGGGAGAGGGGCGCTCGCCCACAGGGCTCAGAGTCCAGGTCACCTTTTGCAGAGGATCCCTCGGCCCTGTGTCCCCAGTTACCTGGGTCAGGGTGGGATAGTGGCGCCCTCTCACTGGTCTCAGCAGTGCCTCCAAGATGGAGGGGAGATGTCCTTTGCCAAATGTCCCACCATCCTGCCCAGGAGGAGGGCGCGGCTCCTGATCCAGAGGTCCCACAGGGTTCTTCCCTGGGGCCAAGATAGCACCTGGTGGCGCTTGCCTGCTGTCCGGGGCCCCAGTGGAGATGTGCTCACAGCCTGGGAAATTGGCCCTGCATCCACTGGTCCCAGGGACCTCCGCAATCCCGGGCGCGTGCCAGGCGTGCAGGGGAGCACAGCCCCAGGGGCAGAAAGGCCAAGAAATGGTGGGTCAGGCGGGATGGATCCCGGTCCTTGGGTGTGCCCTTGGAGTTGAGATGCCCTCACGGTGAGTATTCTTGGGCTCGCAGGTTTTGTGGACCAGCGTGCCTGAAGGGCCACAGCAAAGGCCAAAGGCCCAGCAGAGTGTGGGCCAAGAGCAAGTGTCCGCGGTGCCCTCCAAGTTTCCCAGGTGGCCTTGACAGGGACGCTTCACCCCTCAGGCCAAAGAGGGTGTCCCAGCCTGGGAGGGAGTGACCCCAGCACCCACACAGTGCGCTCCCCAGGCACCAGGGGGCATTGGAGTTCAGAGGAGCCTGGGCTCTGGCGGGCCAGGGGCGCTCACCACCTGGCCCATGGCAGACAGAGCACTGGGGAGGGAGGGGCACCACCCGCGCAGGCCCCAGAGGAGACTCCCTGGGCACTGCTGGGCGAGGGGCGACACCCACATGACCCAGAGGGGACTGAGCCCTGGGCGGACGGGCGCTGGCCTCAGGACACAGGGGAGCCTGGGGACCTGCGGGGGAGGGGCGGTCACCCGCAAGCCCCAGAGCTCACTGGTCCTTAGGGCTCCTGGGGGGCTCACCCAGGAGACCCGGGCGCACCGAGGACCCTCGGGCGAGGGGCGCTCACCCGCAGGCCCCCGGAGGACAGGGAAGCCTCCTGGGCCCCCACCCCCACCCCCCAAGACAGGCGCTTGCCTGCCCGCAGGACCCTGAGGACACTGGGCGCCGATGGGCGAGGGGCGCTCACCCAAAGGCCGCAGTGCAGCAGCAATGCCAGTGTCCCAGGAGCCCTCCCCAAGCAGGATCTTGGGGACAGGGAACAGGGCTGGGACCCGCGGTGGGGACCTCGCACCCGCAGAACCCCCAAGAGCACACTGAGCACTGCAGGGCGAGGGGCGCTCACCAGCATGGCCCAGAGCACACTGGGGACCTGAGGCCGCCTGGGGGCGCTCCCCCACAGCCACCAGGCCTGGCCCTGCACTGCCTAAGGGAGGGGCGCTCACCCCCAGCCTCTAGGGAAGCCTGAGCCCCCTCGGGCCAGGGCTGCTCCCCGCCACGCCACCCACTCAGGGCTGCCTGAGCACTGCCGGGTGAGGGGCGCTCACCCACAGGACCCAGAGCAGCCTGAGCGCTGGGGGGCTGAGGGTGCTCCCCCGCAGGAACCCTGGACAATGAGCTCAGGTGGGAGAGGGGCGCTCGCCCACAGGGCTCAGAGTCCAGGTCACCTTTTGCAGAGGATCCCTGGGCCCCTTGTCCCCAGTTACCTGGGCCAGGGTGGGACAGTGGCGCCCTCTCACTGGTCTCAGCAGTGCCTCCAAGATGGAGGGGAGATGTCCTTTGCCAAATGTCCCACCATCCTGCCCAGGAGGAGGGCGCGGCTCCTGATCCAGAGGTCCCACAGGGTTCTTCCCTGGGGCCAAGATAGCACCTGGTGGCGCTTGCCTGCTGTCCGGGGCCCCAGTGGAGATGTGCTCACAGCCTGGGAAATTGGCCCTGCATCCACTGGTCCCCGGGACCTCCGCAATCCCGGGCGCGTGCCAGGCGTGCAGGGGAGCACAGCCCCAGGGGCAGAAAGGCCAAGAAATGGTGGGTCAGGCGGGATGGATCCCGGTCCTTGGGTGTGCCCTTGGAGTTGAGATGCCCTCACAGTGAGTATTCTTGGGCTCGCAGGTTTTGTGGACCAGCGTGCCTGAAGGGCCACAGCAAAGGCCAAAGGCCCAGCAGAGTGTGGGCCAAGAGCAAGTGTCCGCGGTGCCCTCCATGTTTCCCAGGTGGCCTTGACAGGGACGCTTCACCCCTCAGGCCAAAGAGGGTGTCCCAGCCTGGGAGGGAGTGACCCCAGCACCCACACAGTGCGCTCCCCAGGCACCATGGGGCATTGGGGTTCTGAGGAGCCTGGGCCCTGGCGTGCCAGGGGCGCTCACCACCTGGCCCAGGGCAGACAGAACACTGGGGAGGGAGGGGCACCACCCGCGCAGGCCCCAGAGGAGACCCCCTGAGCACTGCTGGGCGAGGGGCGCTCACCCACAGGACCCAGAGGGGACTGAGCCCTGGGCAGGGGGCGCGGGGGGGGGCGCTGGGCCTCAGGACACAGGGGAGCCTGGGGACCTGCGGGGGAGGGGCGGTCACCCGCAAGCCCCAGAGCTCACTGGTCCTTAGGGCTCCTGGGGGGCTCACCCAGGAGACCCGGGCGCACCGAGGACCCTCGGGCGAGGGGCGCTCACCCGCAGGCCCCCGGAGGACAGGGAAGCCTCCTGGGCCCCCACCCCCACCCCCGCAAGACAGGCGCTTGCCTGCCTGCAGGACCCTGAGGACACTGGGCGCCGATGGGCGAGGGGCGCTCACCCAAAGGCCGCAGTGCAGCAGCAATGCCAGTGTCCCAGGAGCCCTCCCCAAGCAGGATCTTGGGGACAGGGAACAGGGCTGGGACCCGCGGTGGGGACCTCGCACCCGCAGCACCCCCAAGAGCACACTGAGCACTGCAGGGCGAGGGGCGCACACCAGCATGGCCCAGAGCACACTGGGGACCTGAGGCCGCCTGGGGGCGCTCCCCCACAGCCACCAGGCCTGGCCCTGCACTGCCTAAGGGAGGGGCGCTCACCCCCAGCCTCTAGGGAAGCCTGAGCCCCCTCGGGCCAGGGCTGCTCCCCGCCACGCCACCCACTCAGGGCTGCCTGAGCACTGCCGGGTGAGGGGCGCTCACCCACAGGACCCAGAGCAGCCTGAGCGCTGGGGGGCTGAGGGTGCTCCCCCGCAGGAACCCTGGACAATGAGCTCAGGTGGGAGAGGGGCGCTCGCCCACAGGGCTCAGAGTCCAGGTCACCTTTTGCAGAGGATCCCTGGGCCCCTTGTCCCCAGTTACCTGGGCCAGGGTGGGACAGTGGCGCCCTCTCACTGGTCTCAGCAGTGCCTCCAAGATGGAGGGGAGATGTCCTTTGCCAAATGTCCCACCATCCTGCCCAGGAGGAGGGCGCGGCTCCTGATCCAGAGGTCCCACAGGGTTCTTCCCTGGGGCCAAGATAGCGCCTGGTGGCGGTTGCCTGCTGTCCAGGACCCCAGTGGAGATGTGCTCACAGCCTGGGAAATTGGCCCTGCATCCACTGGTCCCCGGGACCTCCGCAATCCCGGGCGCGTGCCAGGCGTGCAGGGGAGCACAGCCCCAGGGGCAGAAAGGCCAAGAAATGGTGGGTCAGGCGGGATGGATCCCGGTCCTTGGGTGTGCCCTTGGAGTTGAGATGCCCTCACGGTGAGTATTCTTGGGCTCGCAGGTTTTGTGGACCAGCGTGCCTGAAGGGCCACAGCAAAGGCCAAAGGCCCAGCAGAGTGTGGGCCAAGAGCAAGTGTCCGCGGTGCCCTCCATGTTTCCCAGGTGGCCTTGACAGGGACGCTTCACCCCTCAGGCCAAAGAGGGTGTCCCAGCCTGGGAGGGAGTGACCCCAGCACCCACACAGTGCGCTCCCCAGGCACCATGGGGCATTGGAGTTCTGAGGAGCCTGGGCCCTGGCGGGCCAGGGGCGCTCACCACCTGGCCCAGGGCAGACAGAACACTGGGGAGGGAGGGGCACCACCCGTGCAGGCCCCAGAGGAGACCCCCTGAGCACTGCTGGGCGAGGGGCGCTCACCCACAGGACCCAGAGGGGACTGAGCCCTGGGCGGGGGGCGCGGGGGGGGGGCGCTGGGCCTCAGGACACAGGGGAGCCTGGGGACCTGCGGGGGAGGGGCGGTCACCCGCAAGCCCCAGAGCTCACTGGTCCTTAGGGCTCCTGGGGGGCTCACCCAGGAGACCCGGGCGCACCGAGGACCCTCGGGCGAGGGGCGCTCACCCGCAGGCCCCCGGAGGACAGGGAAGCCTCCTGGGCCCCCACCCCCACCCCCGCAAGACAGGCGCTTGCCTGCCCGCAGGACCCTGAGGACACTGGGCGCCGATGGGCGAGGGGCGCTCACCCAAAGGCCGCAGTGCAGCAGCAATGCCAGTGTCCCAGGAGCCCTCCCCAAGCAGGATCTTGGGGACAGGGAACAGGGCTGGGACCCGCGGTGGGGACCTCGCACCCGCAGAACCCCCAAGAGCACACTGAGCACTGCAGGGCGAGGGGCGCACACCAGCATGGCCCAGAGCACACTGGGGACCTGAGGCCGCCTGGGGGCGCTCCCCCACAGCCACCAGGCCTGGCCCTGCACTGCCTAAGGGAGGGGCGCTCACCCCCAGCCTCTAGGGAAGCCTGAGCCCCCTCGGCCCAGGGCTGCTCCCCGCCACGCCACCCACTCAGGGCTGCCTGAGCACTGCCGGGTGAGGGGCGCTCACCCACAGGACCCAGAGCAGCCTGAGCGCTGGGGGGCTGAGGGTGCTCCTCCGCAGGAACCCTGGACAATGAGCTCAGGTGGGAGAGGGGCGCTCGCCCACAGGGCTCAGAGTCCAGGTCACCTTTTGCAGAGGATCCCTGGGCCCCTTGTCCCCAGTTACCTGGGCCAGGGTGGGACAGTGGCGCCCTCTCACTGGTCTCAGCAGTGCCTCCAAGATGGAGGGGAGATGTCCTTTGCCAAATGTCCCACCATCCTGCCCAGGAGGAGGGCGCGGCTCCTGATCCAGAGGTCCCACAGGGTTCTTCCCTGGGGCCAAGATAGCGCCTGGTGGCGCTTGCCTGCTGTCCGGGGCCCCAGTGGAGATGTGCTCACAGCCTGGGAAATTGGCCCTGCATCCACTGGTCCCCGGGACCTCCGCAATCCCGGGCGCGTGCCAGGCGTGCAGGGGAGCACAGCCCCAGGGGCAGAAAGGCCAAGAAATGGTGGGTCAGGCGGGATGGATCCCGGTCCTTGGGTGTGCCCTTGGAGTTGAGATGCCCTCACGGTGAGTATTCTTGGGCTCGCAGGTTTTGTGGACCAGCGTGCCTGAAGGGCCACAGCAAAGGCCAAAGGCCCAGCAGAGTGTGGGCCAAGAGCAAGTGTCCGCGGTGCCCTCCATGTTTCCCAGGTGGCCTTGACAGGGACGCTTCACCCCTCAGGCCAAAGAGGGTGTCCCAGCCTGGGAGGGAGTGACCCCAGCACCCACACAGTGCGCTCCCCAGGCACCATGGGGCATTGGAGTTCTGAGGAGCCTGGGCCCTGGCGGGCCAGGGGCGCTCACCACCTGGCCCAGGGCAGACAGAACACTGGGGAGGGAGGGGCACCACCCGCGCAGGCCCCAGAGGAGACCCCCTGAGCACTGCTGGGCGAGGGGCGCTCACCCACAGGACCCAGAGGGGACTGAGCCCTGGGCGGGGGGCGCGGGGGGGGGCGCTGGGCCTCAGGACACAGGGGAGCCTGGGGACCTGCGGGGGAGGGGCGGTCACCCGCAAGCCCCAGAGCTCACTGGTCCTTAGGGCTCCTGGGGGGCTCACCCAGGAGACCCGGGCACACCGAGGACCCTCGGGCGAGGGGCGCTCACCCGCAGGCCCCCGGAGGACAGGGAAGCCTCCTGGGCCCCCACCCCCACCCCCGCAAGACAGGCGCTTGCCTGCCCGCAGGACCCTGAGGACACTGGGCGCCGATGGGCGAGGGGCGCTCACCCAAAGGCCGCAGTGCAGCAGCAATGCCAGTGTCCCAGGAGCCCTCCCCAAGCAGGATCTTGGGGACAGGGAACAGGGCTGGGACCCGCGGTGGGGACCTCGCACCTGCAGAACCCCCAAGAGCACACTGAGCACTGCAGGGCGAGGGGCGCACACCAGCATGGCCCAGAGCACACTGGGGACCTGAGGCCGCCTGGGGGCGCTCCCCCACAGCCACCAGGCCTGGCCCTGCACTGCCTAAGGGAGGGGCGCTCACCCCCAGCCTCTAGGGAAGCCTGAGCCCCCTCGGCCCAGGGCTGCTCCCCGCCACGCCACCCACTCAGGGCTGCCTGAGCACTGCCGGGTGAGGGGCGCTCACCCACAGGACCCAGAGCAGCCTGAGCGCTGGGGGGCTGAGGGTGCTCCCCCGCAGGAACCCTGGACAATGAGCTCAGGTGGGAGAGGGGCGCTCGCCCACAGGGCTCAGAGTCCAGGTCACCTTTTGCAGAGGATCCCTGGGCCCCTTGTCCCCAGTTACCTGGGCCAGGGTGGGACAGTGGCGCCCTCTCACTGGTCTCAGCAGTGCCTCCAAGATGGAGGGGAGATGTCCTTTGCCAAATGTCCCACCATCCTGCCCAGGAGGAGGGCGCGGCTCCTGATCCAGAGGTCCCACAGGGTTCTTCCCTGGGGCCAAGATAGCGCCTGGTGGCGCTTGCCTGCTGTCCGGGGCCCCAGTGGAGATGTGCTCACAGCCTGGGAAATTGGCCCTGCATCCACTGGTCCCCGGGACCTCCGCAATCCCGGGCGCGTGCCAGGCGTGCAGGGGAGCACAGCCCCAGGGGCAGAAAGGCCAAGAAATGGTGGGTCAGGCGGGATGGATCCCGGTCCTTGGGTGTGCCCTTGGAGTTGAGATGCCCTCACGGTGAGTATTCTTGGGCTCGCAGGTTTTGTGGACCAGCGTGCCTGAAGGGCCACAGCAAAGGCCAAAGGCCCAGCAGAGTGTGGGCCAAGAGCAAGTGTCCGCGGTGCCCTCCATGTTTCCCAGGTGGCCTTGACAGGGACGCTTCACCCCTCAGGCCAAAGAGGGTGTCCCAGCCTGGGAGGGAGTGACCCCAGCACCCACACAGTGCGCTCCCCAGGCACCATGGGGCATTGGAGTTCTGAGGAGCCTGGGCCCTGGCGGGCCAGGGGCGCTCACCACCTGGCCCAGGGCAGACAGAACACTGGGGAGGGAGGGGCACCACCCGAGCAGGCCCCAGAGGAGACCCCCTGAGCACTGCTGGGCGAGGGGCGCTCACCCACAGGACCCAGAGGGGACTGAGCCCTGGGCGGGGGGCGCGGGGGGTGGGCGCTGGGCCTCAGGACACAGGGGAGCCTGGGGACCTGCGGGGGAGGGGCGGTCACCCGCAAGCCCCAGAGCTCACTGGTCCTTAGGGCTCCTGGGGGGCTCACCCAGGAGACCCGGGCGCACCGAGGACCCTCGGGCGAGGGGCGCTCACCCGCAGGTCCCCGGAGGACAGGGAAGCCTCCTGGGCCCCCACCCCCACCCCCGCAAGACAGGCGCTTGCCTGCCCGCAGGACCCTGAGGACACTGGGCGCCGATGGGCGAGGGGCGCTCACCCAAAGGCCGCAGTGCAGCAGCAATGCCAGTGTCCCAGGAGCCCTCCCCAAGCAGGATCTTGGGGACAGGGAACAGGGCTGGGACCCGCGGTGGGGACCTCGCACCCGCAGAACCCCCAAGAGCACACTGAGCACTGCAGGGCGAGGGGCGCTCACCAGCATGGCCCAGAGCACACTGGGGACCTGAGGCCGCCTGGGGGCGCTCCCCCACAGCCACCAGGCCTGGCCCTGCACTGCCTAAGGGAGGGGCGCTCACCCCCAGCCTCTA
Organism: Spermophilus citellus; assembly: GCF_964194105.1. NCBI lineage: Eukaryota > Metazoa > Chordata > Mammalia > Rodentia > Sciuridae > Spermophilus > Spermophilus citellus. The sequence goes on along the minus strand of NC_138199.1, from coordinate 16,966,675 downwards.
GGGAAGCCTGAGCCCCCTCGGGCCAGGGCTGCTCCCCGCCACGCCACCCACTCAGGGCTGCCTGAGCACTGCCGGGTGAGGGGCGCTCACCCACAGGACCCAGAGCAGCCTGAGCGCTGGGGGGCTGAGGGTGCTCCCCCGCAGGAACCCTGGACAATGAGCTCAGGTGGGAGAGGGGCGCTCGCCCACAGGGCTCAGAGTCCAGGTCACCTTTTGCAGAGGATCCCTGGGCCCCTTGTCCCCAGTTACCTGGGCCAGGGTGGGACAGTGGCGCCCTCTCACTGGTCTCAGCAGTTCCTCCAAGATGGAGGGGAGATGTCCTTTGCCAAATGTCCCACCATCCTGCCCAGGAGGAGGGCGCGGCTCCTGATCCAGAGGTCCCACAGGGTTCTTCCCTGGGGCCAAGATAGCGCCTGGTGGCGCTTGCCTGCTGTCCGGGGCCCCAGTGGAGATGTGCTCACAGCCTGGGAAATTGGCCCTGCATCCACTGGTCCCCGGGACCTCCGCAATCCCGGGCGCGTGCCAGGCGTGCAGGGGAGCACAGCCCCAGGGGCAGAAAGGCCAAGAAATGGTGGGTCAGGCGGGATGGATCCCGGTCCTTGGGTGTGCCCTTGGAGTTGAGATGCCCTCACGGTGAGTATTCTTGGGCTCGCAGGTTTTGTGGACCAGCGTGCCTGAAGGGCCACAGCAAAGGCCAAAGGCCCAGCAGAGTGTGGGCCAAGAGCAAGTGTCCGCGGTGCCCTCCATGTTTCCCAGGTGGCCTTGACAGGGACGCTTCACCCCTCAGGCCAAAGAGGGTGTCCCAGCCTGGGAGGGAGTGACCCCAGCACCCACACAGTGCGCTCCCCAGGCACCATGGGGCATTGGAGTTCTGAGGAGCCTGGGCCCTGGCGGGCCAGGGGCGCTCACCACCTGGCCCAGGGCAGACAGAACACTGGGGAGGGAGGGGCACCACCCGCGCAGGCCCCAGAGGAGACCCCCTGAGCACTGCTGGGCGAGGGGCGCTCACCCACAGGACCCAGAGGGGACTGAGCCCTGGGCGGGGGGCGCGGGGGGGGCGCTGGGCCTCAGGACACAGGGGAGCCTGGGGACCTGCGGGGGAGGGGCGGTCACCCGCAAGCCCCAGAGCTCACTGGTCCTTAGGGCTCCTGGGGGGCTCACCCAGGAGACCCGGGCGCACCGAGGACCCTCGGGCGAGGGGCGCTCACCCGCAGGTCCCCGGAGGACAGGGAAGCCTCCTGGGCCCCCACCCCCACCCCCCGCAAGACAGGCGCTTGCCTGCCCGCAGGACCCTGAGGACACTGGGCGCCGATGGGCGAGGGGCGCTCACCCAAAGGCCGCAGTGCAGCAGCAATGCCAGTGTCCCAGGAGCCCTCCCCAAGCAGGATCTTGGGGACAGGGAACAGGGCTGGGACCCGCGGTGGGGACCTCGCACCCGCAGAACCCCCAAGAGCACACTGAGCATTGCAGGGCGAGGGGCGCTCACCAGCATGGCCCAGAGCACACTGGGGACCTGAGGCCGCCTGGGGGCGCTCCCCCACAGCCACCAGGCCTGGCCCTGCACTGCCTAAGGGAGGGGCGCTCACCCCCAGCCTCTAGGGAAGCCTGAGCCCCCTCGGGCCAGGGCTGCTCCCCGCCATGCCACCCACTCAGGGCTGCCTGAGCACTGCCGGGTGAGGGGCGCTCACCCACAGGACCCAGAGCAGCCTGAGCGCTGGGGGGCTGAGGGTGCTCCCCCGCAGGAACCCTGGACAATGAGCTCAGGTGGGAGAGGGGCGCTCGCCCACAGGGCTCAGAGTCCAGGTCACCTTTTGCAGAGGATCCCTGGGCCCCTTGTCCCCAGTTACCTGGGCCAGGGTGGGACAGTGGCGCCCTCTCACTGGTCTCAGCAGTGCCTCCAAGATGGAGGGGAGATGTCCTTTGCCAAATGTCCCACCATCCTGCCCAGGAGGAGGGCGCGGCTCCTGATCCAGAGGTCCCACAGGGTTCTTCCCTGGGGCCAAGATGGCGCCTGGTGGCGCTTGCCTTCTGTCCGGGGCCCCAGTGGAGATGTGCTCACAGCCTGGGAAATTGGCCCTGCATCCACTGGTCCCCGGGACCTCCGCAATCCCGGGCGCGTGCCAGGCGTGCAGGGGAGCACAGCCCCAGGGGCAGAAAGGCCAAGAAATGGTGGGTCAGGCGGGATGGATCCCGGTCCTTGGGTGTGCCCTTGGAGTTGAGATGCCCTCACGGTGAGTATTCTTGGGCTCGCAGGTTTTGTGGACCAGCGTGCCTGAAGGGCCACAGCAAAGGCCAAAGGCCCAGCAGAGTGTGGGCCAAGAGCAAGTGTCCGCGGTGCCCTCCATGTTTCCCAGGTGGCCTTGACAGGGACGCTTCACCCCTCAGGCCAAAGAGGGTGTCCCAGCCTGGGAGGGAGTGACCCCAGCACCCACACAGTGCGCTCCCCAGGCACCATGGGGCATTGGAGTTCTGAGGAGCCTGGGCCCTGGCGGGCCAGGGGCGCTCACCACCTGGCCCAGGGCAGACAGAACACTGGGGAGGGAGGGGCACCACCCGCGCAGGCCCCAGAGGAGACCCCCTGAGCACTGCTGGGCGAGGGGCGCTCACCCACAGGACCCAGAGGGGACTGAGCCCTGGGCGGGGGGCGCGGGGGGTGGGCGCTGGGCCTCAGGACACAGGGGAGCCTGGGGACCTGCGGGGGAGGGGCGGTCACCCGCAAGCCCCAGAGCTCACTGGTCCTTAGGGCTCCTGGGGGGCTCACCCAGGAGACCCGGGCGCACCGAGGACCCTCGGGCGAGGGGCGCTCACCCGCAGGTCCCCGGAGGACAGGGAAGCCTCCTGGGCCCCCACCCCCACCCCCGCAAGACAGGCGCTTGCCTGCCCGCAGGACCCTGAGGACACTGGGCGCCGATGGGCGAGGGGCGCTCACCCAAAGGCCGCAGTGCAGCAGCAATGCCAGTGTCCCAGGAGCCCTCCCCAAGCAGGATCTTGGGGACAGGGAACAGGGCTGGGACCCGCGGTGGGGACCTCGCACCCGCAGCACCCCCAAGAGCACACTGAGCACTGCAGGGCGAGGGGCGCACACCAGCATGGCCCAGAGCACACTGCGGACCTGAGGCCGCCTGGGGGCGCTCCCCCACAGCCACCAGGCCTGGCCCTGCACTGCCTAAGGGAGGGGCGCTCACCCCCAGCCTCTAGGGAAGCCTGAGCCCCCTCGGGCCAGGGCTGCTCCCCGCCACGCCACCCACTCAGGGCTGCCTGAGCACTGCCGGGTGAGGGGCGCTCACCCACAGGACCCAGAGCAGCCTGAGCGCTGGGGGGCTGAGGGTGCTCCCCCGCAGGAACCCTGGACAATGAGCTCAGGTGGGAGAGGGGCGCTCGCCCACAGGGCTCAGAGTCCAGGTCACCTTTTGCAGAGGATCCCTGGGCCCCTTGTCCCCAGTTACCTGGGCCAGGGTGGGACAGTGGCGCCCTCTCACTGGTCTCAGCAGTGCCTCCAAGATGGAGGGGAGATGTCCTTTGCCAAATGTCCCACCATCCTGCCCAGGAGGAGGGCGCGGCTCCTGATCCAGAGGTCCCACAGGGTTCTTCCCTGGGGCCAAGATAGCGCCTGGTGGCGCTTGCCTGCTGTCCAGGGCCCCAGTGGAGATGTGCTCACAGCCTGGGAAATTGGCCCTGCATCCACTGGTCCCCGGGACCTCCGCAATCCCGGGCGCGTGCCAGGCGTGCAGGGGAGCACAGCCCCAGGGGCAGAAAGGCCAAGAAATGGTGGGTCAGGCGGGATGGATCCCGGTCCTTGGGTGTGCCCTTGGAGTTGAGATGCCCTCACGGTGAGTATTCTTGGGCTCGCAGGTTTTGTGGACCAGCGTGCCTGAAGGGCCACAGCAAAGGCCAAAGGCCCAGCAGAGTGTGGGCCAAGAGCAAGTGTCCGCGGTGCCCTCCATGTTTCCCAGGTGGCCTTGACAGGGACGCTTCACCCCTCAGGCCAAAGAGGGTGTCCCAGCCTGGGAGGGAGTGACCCCAGCACCCACACAGTGCGCTCCCCAGGCACCATGGGGCATTGGAGTTCTGAGGAGCCTGGGCCCTGGCGGGCCAGGGGCGCTCACCACCTGGCCCAGGGCAGACAGAACACTGGGGAGGGAGGGGCACCACCCGCGCAGGCCCCAGAGGAGACCCCCTGAGCACTGCTGGGCGAGGGGCGCTCACCCACAGGACCCAGAGGGGACTGAGCCCTGGGCGGGGGGCGCGGGGGGGGGCGCTGGGCCTCAGGACACAGGGGAGCCTGGGGACCTGCGGGGGAGGGGCGGTCACCCGCAAGCCCCAGAGCTCACTGGTCCTTAGGGCTCCTGGGGGGCTCACCCAGGAGACCCGGGCGCACCGAGGACCCTCGGGCGAGGGGCGCTCACCCGCAGGCCCCCGGAGGACAGGGAAGCCTCCTGGGCCCCCACCCCCACCCCCGCAAGACAGGCGCTTGCCTGCCCGCAGGACCCTGAGGACACTGGGCGCCGATGGGCGAGGGGCGCTCACCCAAAGGCCGCAGTGCAGCAGCAATGCCAGTGTCCCAGGAGCCCTCCCCAAGCAGGATCTTGGGGACAGGGAACAGGGCTGGGACCCGCGGTGGGGACCTCGCACCCGCAGCACCCCCAAGAGCACACTGAGCACTGCAGGGCGAGGGGCGCACACCAGCATGGCCCAGAGCACACTGCGGACCTGAGGCCGCCTGGGGGCGCTCCCCCACAGCCACCAGGCCTGGCCCTGCACTGCCTAAGGGAGGGGCGCTCACCCCCAGCCTCTAGGGAAGCCTGAGCCCCCTCGGGCCAGGGCTGCTCCCCGCCACGCCACCCACTCAGGGCTGCCTGAGCACTGCCGGGTGAGGGGCGCTCACCCACAGGACCCAGAGCAGCCTGAGCGCTGGGGGGCTGAGGGTGCTCCCCCGCAGGAACCCTGGACAATGAGCTCAGGTGGGAGAGGGGCGCTCGCCCACAGGGCTCAGAGTCCAGGTCACCTTTTGCAGAGGATCCCTGGGCCCCTTGTCCCCAGTTACCTGGGCCAGGGTGGGACAGTGGCGCCCTCTCACTGGTCTCAGCAGTGCCTCCAAGATGGAGGGGAGATGTCCTTTGCCAAATGTCCCACCATCCTGCCCAGGAGGAGGGCGCGGCTCCTGATCCAGAGGTCCCACAGGGTTCTTCCCTGGGGCCAAGATAGCGCCTGGTGGCGCTTGCCTGCTGTCCAGGGCCCCAGTGGAGATGTGCTCACAGCCTGGGAAATTGGCCCTGCATCCACTGGTCCCCGGGACCTCCGCAATCCCGGGCGCGTGCCAGGCGTGCAGGGGAGCACAGCCCCAGGGGCAGAAAGGCCAAGAAATGGTGGGTCAGGCGGGATGGATCCCGGTCCTTGGGTGTGCCCTTGGAGTTGAGATGCCCTCACGGTGAGTATTCTTGGGCTCGCAGGTTTTGTGGACCAGCGTGCCTGAAGGGCCACAGCAAAGGCCAAAGGCCCAGCAGAGTGTGGGCCAAGAGCAAGTGTCCGCGGTGCCCTCCATGTTTCCCAGGTGGCCTTGACAGGGACGCTTCACCCCTCAGGCCAAAGAGGGTGTCCCAGCCTGGGAGGGAGTGACCCCAGCACCCACACAGTGCGCTCCCCAGGCACCATGGGGCATTGGAGTTCTGAGGAGCCTGGGCCCTGGCGGGCCAGGGGCGCTCACCACCTGGCCCAGGGCAGACAGAACACTGGGGAGGGAGGGGCACCACCCGAGCAGGCCCCAGAGGAGACCCCCTGAGCACTGCTGGGCGAGGGGCGCTCACCCACAGGACCCAGAGGGGACTGAGCCCTGGGCGGGGGGCGCGGGGGGGGGCGCTGGGCCTCAGGACACAGGGGAGCCTGGGGACCTGCGGGGGAGGGGCGGTCACCCGCAAGCCCCAGAGCTCACTGGTCCTTAGGGCTCCTGGGGGGCTCACCCAGGAGACCCGGGCGCACCGAGGACCCTCGGGCGAGGGGCGCTCACCCGCAGGCCCCCGGAGGACAGGGAAGCCTCCTGGGCCCCCACCCCCACCCCCGCAAGACAGGCGCTTGCCTGCCCGCAGGACCCTGAGGACACTGGGCGCCGATGGGCGAGGGGCGCTCACCCAAAGGCCGCAGTGCAGCAGCAATGCCAGTGTCCCAGGAGCCCTCCCCAAGCAGGATCTTGGGGACAGGGAACAGGGCTGGGACCCGCGGTGGGGACATCGCACCCGCAGCACCCCCAAGAGCACACTGAGCACTGCAGGGCGAGGGGCGCACACCAGCATGGCCCAGAGCACACTGGGGACCTGAGGCCGCCTTGGGGCGCTCCCCCACAGCCACCAGGCCTGGCCCTGCACTGCCTAAGGGAGGGGCGCTCACCCCCAGCCTCTAGGGAAGCCTGAGCCCCCTCGGGCCAGGGCTGCTCCCCGCCACGCCACCCACTCAGGGCTGCCTGAGCACTGCCAGGTGAGGGGCGCTCACCCACAGGACCCAGAGCAGCCTGAGCGCTGGGGGGCTGAGGGTGCTCCCCCGCAGGAACCCTGGACAATGAGCTCAGGTGGGAGAGGGGCGCTCGCCCACAGGGCTCAGAGTCCAGGTCACCTTTTGCAGAGGATCCCTCGGCCCTGTGTCCCCAGTTACCTGGGTCAGGGTGGGATAGTGGCGCCCTCTCACTGGTCTCAGCAGTGCCTCCAAGATGGAGGGGAGATGTCCTTTGCCAAATGTCCCACCATCCTGCCCAGGAGGAGGGCGCGGCTCCTGATCCAGAGGTCCCACAGGGTTCTTCCCTGGGGCCAAGATAGCACCTGGTGGCGCTTGCCTGCTGTCCGGGGCCCCAGTGGAGATGTGCTCACAGCCTGGGAAATTGGCCCTGCATCCACTGGTCCCAGGGACCTCCGCAATCCCGGGCACGTGCCAGGCGTGCACGGGAGCACAGCCCCAGGGGCAGAAAGGCCAAGAATTGGTGAGTCAGGCGGGATGGATCCCGGTCCTTGGGTGTGCCCTTGGAGTTGAGATGCCCTCACGGTGAGTATTCTTGGGCTCGCAGGTTTTGTGGACCAGCGTGCCTGAAGGGCCACAGCAAAGGCCAAAGGCCCAGCAGAGTGTGGGTCAAGAGCAAGTGTCCGCGGTGCCCTCCAAGTTTCCCAGGTGGCCTTGACAGGGACGCTTCACCCCTCAGGCCAAAGAGGGTGTCCCAGCCTGGGAGGGAGTGACCCCAGCACCCACACAGTGCGCTCCCCAGGCACCAGGGGGCATTGGAGTTCAGAGGAGCCTGGGCCCTGGCGGGCCAGGGGCGCTCACCACCTGGCCCATGGCAGACAGAGCACTGGGGAGGGAGGGGCACCACCCGCGCAGGCCCCAGAGGAGACTCCCTGGGCACTGCTGGGCGAGGGGCGACACCCACATGACCCAGAGGGGACTGAGCCCTGGGCGGACGGGCGCTGGCCTCAGGACACAGGGGAGCCTGGGGACCTGCGGGGGAGGGGCGGTCACCCGCAAGCCCCAGAGCTCACTGGTCCTTAGGGCTCCTGGGGGGCTCACCCAGGAGACCCGGGCGCACCGAGGACCCTCGGGCGAGGGGCGCTCACCCGCAGGCCCCCGGAGGACAGGGAAGCCTCCTGGGCCCCCACCCCCACCCCCCAAGACAGGCGCTTGCCTGCCCGCAGGACCCTGAGGACACTGGGCGCCGATGGGCGAGGGGCGCTCACCCAAAGGCCGCAGTGCAGCAGCAATGCCAGTGTCCCAGGAGCCCTCCCCAAGCAGGATCTTGGGGACAGGGAACAGGGCTGGGACCCGTGGTGGGGACCTCGCACCCGCAGAACCCCCAAGAGCACACTGAGCACTGCAGGGCGAGGGGCGCTCACCAGCATGGCCCAGAGCACACTGGGGACCTGAGGCCGCCTGGGGGCGCTCCCCCACAGCCACCAGGCCTGGCCCTGCACTGCCTAAGGGAGGGGCGCTCACCCCCAGCCTCTAGGGAAGCCTGAGCCCCCTCGGGCCAGGGCTGCTCCCCGCCACGCCACCCACTCAGGGCTGCCTGAGCACTGCCGGGTGAGGGGCGCTCACCCACAGGACCCAGAGCAGCCTGAGCGCTGGGGGGCTGAGGGTGCTCCCCCGCAGGAACCCTGGACAATGAGCTCAGGTGGGAGAGGGGCGCTCGCCCACAGGGCTCAGAGTCCAGGTCACCTTTTGCAGAGGATCCCTGGGCCCCTTGTCCCCAGTTACCTGGGCCAGGGTGGGACAGTGGCGCCCTCTCACTGGTCTCAGCAGTGCCTCCAAGATGGAGGGGAGATGTCCTTTGCCAAATGTCCCACCATCCTGCCCAGGAGGAGGGCGCGGCTCCTGATCCAGAGGTCCCACAGGGTTCTTCCCTGGAGCCAAGATGGCACCTGGTGGCGCTTGCCTGCTGTCCGGGGCCCCAGTGGAGATGTGCTCACAGCCTGGGAAATTGGCCCTGCATCCACTGGTCCCCGGGACCTCCGCAATCCCGGGCGCGTGCCAGGCGTGCAGGGGAGCACAGCCCCAGGGGCAGAAAGGCCAAGAAATGGTGGGTCAGGCGGGATGGATCCCGGTCCTTGGGTGTGCCCTTGGAGTTGAGATGCCCTCACAGTGAGTATTCTTGGGCTCGCAGGTTTTGTGGACCAGCGTGCCTGAAGGGCCACAGCAAAGGCCAAAGGCCCAGCAGAGTGTGGGCCAAGAGCAAGTGTCCGCGGTGCCCTCCATGTTTCCCAGGTGGCCTTGACAGGGACGCTTCACCCCTCAGGCCAAAGAGGGTGTCCCAGCCTGGGAGGGAGTGACCCCAGCACCCACACAGTGCGCTCCCCAGGCACCATGGGGCATTGGGGTTCTGAGGAGCCTGGGCCCTGGCGTGCCAGGGGCGCTCACCACCTGGCCCAGGGCAGACAGAACACTGGGGAGGGAGGGGCACCACCCGCGCAGGCCCCAGAGGAGACCCCCTGAGCACTGCTGGGCGAGGGGCGCTCACCCACAGGACCCAGAGGGGACTGAGCCCTGGGCAGGGGGCGCGGGGGGGGGCGCTGGGCCTCAGGACACAGGGGAGCCTGGGGACCTGCGGGGGAGGGGCGGTCACCCGCAAGCCCCAGAGCTCACTGGTCCTTAGGGCTCCTGGGGGGCTCACCCAGGAGACCCGGGCGCACCGAGGACCCTCGGGCGAGGGGCGCTCACCCGCAGGCCCCCGGAGGACAGGGAAGCCTCCTGGGCCCCCACCCCCACCCCCGCAAGACAGGCGCTTGCCTGCCTGCAGGACCCTGAGGACACTGGGCGCCGATGGGCGAGGGGCGCTCACCCAAAGGCCGCAGTGCAGCAGCAATGCCAGTGTCCCAGGAGCCCTCCCCAAGCAGGATCTTGGGGACAGGGAACAGGGCTGGGACCCGCGGTGGGGACCTCGCACCCGCAGCACCCCCAAGAGCACACTGAGCACTGCAGGGCGAGGGGCGCACACCAGCATGGCCCAGAGCACACTGGGGACCTGAGGCCGCCTGGGGGCGCTCCCCCACAGCCACCAGGCCTGGCCCTGCACTGCCTAAGGGAGGGGCGCTCACCCCCAGCCTCTAGGGAAGCCTGAGCCCCCTCGGGCCAGGGCTGCTCCCCGCCACGCCACCCACTCAGGGCTGCCTGAGCACTGCCGGGTGAGGGGCGCTCACCCACAGGACCCAGAGCAGCCTGAGCGCTGGGGGGCTGAGGGTGCTCCCCCGCAGGAACCCTGGACAATGAGCTCAGGTGGGAGAGGGGCGCTCGCCCACAGGGCTCAGAGTCCAGGTCACCTTTTGCAGAGGATCCCTGGGCCCCTTGTCCCCAGTTACCTGGGCCAGGGTGGGACAGTGGCGCCCTCTCACTGGTCTCAGCAGTGCCTCCAAGATGGAGGGGAGATGTCCTTTGCCAAATGTCCCACCATCCTGCCCAGGAGGAGGGCGCGGCTCCTGATCCAGAGGTCCCACAGGGTTCTTCCCTGGGGCCAAGATAGCACCTGGTGGCGGTTGCCTGCTGTCCAGGGCCCCAGTGGAGATGTGCTCACAGCCTGGGAAATTGGCCCTGCATCCACTGGTCCCCGGGACCTCCGCAATCCCGGGCGCGTGCCAGGCGTGCAGGGGAGCACAGCCCCAGGGGCAGAAAGGCCAAGAAATGGTGGGTCAGGCGGGATGGATCCCGGTCCTTGGGTGTGCCCTTGGAGTTGAGATGCCCTCACGGTGAGTATTCTTGGGCTCGCAGGTTTTGTGGACCAGCGTGCCTGAAGGGCCACAGCAAAGGCCAAAGGCCCAGCAGAGTGTGGGCCAAGAGCAAGTGTCCGCGGTGCCCTCCATGTTTCCCAGGTGGCCTTGACAGGGACGCTTCACCCCTCAGGCCAAAGAGGGTGTCCCAGCCTGGGAGGGAGTGACCCCAGCACCCACACAGTGCGCTCCCCAGGCACCATGGGGCATTGGAGTTCTGAGGAGCCTGGGCCCTGGCGGGCCAGGGGCGCTCACCACCTGGCCCAGGGCAGACAGAACACTGGGGAGGGAGGGGCACCACCCGCGCAGGCCCCAGAGGAGACCCCCTGAGCACTGCTGGGCGAGGGGCGCTCACCCACAGGACCCAGAGGGGACTGAGCCCTGGGCGGGGGGCGCGGGGGGGGGCGCTGGGCCTCAGGACACAGGGGAGCCTGGGGACCTGCGGGGGAGGGGCGGTCACCCGCAAGCCCCAGAGCTCACTGGTCCTTAGGGCTCCTGGGGGGCTCACCCAGGAGACCCGGGCGCACCGAGGACCCTCGGGCGAGGGGCGCTCACCCGCAGGCCCCCGGAGGACAGGGAAGCCTCCTGGGCCCCCACCCCCACCCCCGCAAGACAGGCGCTTGCCTGCCCGCAGGACCCTGAGGACACTGGGCGCCGATGGGCGAGGGGCGCTCACCCAAAGGCCGCAGTGCAGCAGCAATGCCAGTGTCCCAGGAGCCCTCCCCAAGCAGGATCTTGGGGACAGGGAACAGGGCTGGGACCCGCGGTGGGGACCTCGCACCCGCAGAACCCCCAAGAGCACACTGAGCACTGCAGGGCGAGGGGCGCACACCAGCATGGCCCAGAGCACACTGGGGACCTGAGGCCGCCTGGGGGCGCTCCCCCACAGCCACCAGGCCTGGCCCTGCACTGCCTAAGGGAGGGGCGCTCACCCCCAGCCTCTAGGGAAGCCTGAGCCCCCTCGGCCCAGGGCTGCTCCCCGCCACGCCACCCACTCAGGGCTGCCTGAGCACTGCCGGGTGAGGGGCGCTCACCCACAGGACCCAGAGCAGCCTGAGCGCTGGGGGGCTGAGGGTGCTCCCCCGCAGGAACCCTGGACAATGAGCTCAGGTGGGAGAGGGGCGCTCGCCCACAGGGCTCAGAGTCCAGGTCACCTTTTGCAGAGGATCCCTGGGCCCCTTGTCCCCAGTTACCTGGGCCAGGGTGGGACAGTGGCGCCCTCTCACTGGTCTCAGCAGTGCCTCCAAGATGGAGGGGAGATGTCCTTTGCCAAATGTCCCACCATCCTGCCCAGGAGGAGGGCGCGGCTCCTGATCCAGAGGTCCCACAGGGTTCTTCCCTGGGGCCAAGATAGCACCTGGTGGCGCTTGCCTGCTGTCCAGGGCCCCAGTGGAGATGTGCTCACAGCCTGGGAAATTGGCCCTGCATCCACTGGTCCCCGGGACCTCCGCAATCCCGGGCGCGTGCCAGGCGTGCAGGGGAGCACAGCCCCAGGGGCAGAAAGGCCAAGAAATGGTGGGTCAGGCGGGATGGATCCCGGTCCTTGGGTGTGCCCTTGGAGTTGAGATGCCCTCACGGTGAGTATTCTTGGGCTCGCAGGTTTTGTGGACCAGCGTGCCTGAAGGGCCACAGCAAAGGCCAAAGGCCCAGCAGAGTGTGGGCCAAGAGCAAGTGTCCGCGGTGCCCTCCATGTTTCCCAGGTGGCCTTGACAGGGACGCTTCACCCCTCAGGCCAAAGAGGGTGTCCCAGCCTGGGAGGGAGTGACCCCAGCACCCACACAGTGCGCTCCCCAGGCACCATGGGGCATTGGAGTTCTGAGGAGCCTGGGCCCTGGCGGGCCAGGGGCGCTCACCACCTGGCCCAGGGCAGACAGAACACTGGGGAGGGAGGGGCACCACCCGCGCAGGCCCCAGAGGAGACCCCCTGAGCACTGCTGGGCGAGGGGCGCTCACCCACAGGACCCAGAGGGGACTGAGCCCTGGGCGGGGGGCGCGGGGGGGGGCGCTGGGCCTCAGGACACAGGGGAGCCTGGGGACCTGCGGGGGAGGGGCGGTCACCCGCAAGCCCCAGAGCTCACTGGTCCTTAGGGCTCCTGGGGGGCTCACCCAGGAGACCCGGGCGCACCGAGGACCCTCGGGCGAGGGGCGCTCACCCGCAGGCCCCCGGAGGACAGGGAAGCCTCCTGGGCCCCCACCCCCACCCCCGCAAGACAGGCGCTTGCCTGCCCGCAGGACCCTGAGGACACTGGGCGCCGATGGGCGAGGGGCGCTCACCCAAAGGCCGCAGTGCAGCAGCAATGCCAGTGTCCCAGGAGCCCTCCCCAAGCAGGATCTTGGGGACAGGGAACAGGGCTGGGACCCGCGGTGGGGACCTCGCACCTGCAGAACCCCCAAGAGCACACTGAGCACTGCAGGGCGAGGGGCGCACACCAGCATGGCCCAGAGCACACTGGGGACCTGAGGCCGCCTGGGGGCGCTCCCCCACAGCCACCAGGCCTGGCCCTGCACTGCCTAAGGGAGGGGCGCTCACCCCCAGCCTCTAGGGAAGCCTGAGCCCCCTCTGCCCAGGGCTGCTCCCCGCCACGCCACCCACTCAGGGCTGCCTGAGCACTGCCGGGTGAGGGGCGCTCACCCACAGGACCCAGAGCAGCCTGAGCGCTGGGGGGCTGAGGGTGCTCCCCCGCAGGAACCCTGGACAATGAGCTCAGGTGGGAGAGGGGCGCTCGCCCACAGGGCTCAGAGTCCAGGTCACCTTTTGCAGAGGATCCCTGGGCCCCTTGTCCCCAGTTACCTGGGCCAGGGTGGGACAGTGGCGCCCTCTCACTGGTCTCAGCAGTGCCTCCAAGATGGAGGGGAGATGTCCTTTGCCAAATGTCCCACCATCCTGCCCAGGAGGAGGGCGCGGCTCCTGATCCAGAGGTCCCACAGGGTTCTTCCCTGGGGCCAAGATAGCGCCTGGTGGCGCTTGCCTGCTGTCCGGGGCCCCAGTGGAGATGTGCTCACAGCCTGGGAAATTGGCCCTGCATCCACTGGTCCCCGGGACCTCCGCAATCCCGGGCGCGTGCCAGGCGTGCAGGGGAGCACAGCCCCAGGGGCAGAAAGGCCAAGAAATGGTGGGTCAGGCGGGATGGATCCCGGTCCTTGGGTGTGCCCTTGGAGTTGAGATGCCCTCACGGTGAGTATTCTTGGGCTCGCAGGTTTTGTGGACCAGCGTGCCTGAAGGGCCACAGCAAAGGCCAAAGGCCCAGCAGAGTGTGGGCCAAGAGCAAGTGTCCGCGGTGCCCTCCATGTTTCCCAGGTGGCCTTGACAGGGACGCTTCACCCCTCAGGCCAAAGAGGGTGTCCCAGCCTGGGAGGGAGTGACCCCAGCACCCACACAGTGCGCTCCCCAGGCACCATGGGGCATTGGAGTTCTGAGGAGCCTGGGCCCTGGCGGGCCAGGGGCGCTCACCACCTGGCCCAGGGCAGACAGAACACTGGGGAGGGAGGGGCACCACCCGCGCAGGCCCCAGAGGAGACCCCCTGAGCACTGCTGGGCGAGGGGCGCTCACCCACAGGACCCAGAGGGGACTGAGCCCTGGGCGGGGGGCGCGGGGGGGGCGCTGGGCCTCAGGACACAGGGGAGCCTGGGGACCTGCGGGGGAGGGGCGGTCACCCGCAAGCCCCAGAGCTCACTGGTCCTTAGGGCTCCTGGGGGGCTCACCCAGGAGACCCGGGCGCACCGAGGACCCTCGGGCGAGGGGCGCTCACCCGCAGGTCCCCGGAGGACAGGGAAGCCTCCTGGGCCCCCACCCCCACCCCCCGCAAGACAGGCGCTTGCCTGCCCGCAGGACCCTGAGGACACTGGGCGCCGATGGGCGAGGGGCGCTCACCCAAAGGCCGCAGTGCAGCAGCAATGCCAGTGTCCCAGGAGCCCTCCCCAAGCAGGATCTTGGGGACAGGGAACAGGGCTGGGACCCGCGGTGGGGACCTCGCACCCGCAGAACCCCCAAGAGCACACTGAGCATTGCAGGGCGAGGGGCGCTCACCAGCATGGCCCAGAGCACACTGGGGACCTGAGGCCGCCTGGGGGCGCTCCCCCACAGCCACCAGGCCTGGCCCTGCACTGCCTAAGGGAGGGGAGCTCACCCCCAGCCTCTAGGGAAGCCTGAGCCCCCTCGGGCCAGGGCTGCTCCCCGCCATGCCACCCACTCAGGGCTGCCTGAGCACTGCCGGGTGAGGGGCGCTCACCCACAGGACCCAGAGCAGCCTGAGCGCTGGGGGGCTGAGGGTGCTCCCCCGCAGGAACCCTGGACAATGAGCTCAGGTGGGAGAGGGGCGCTCGCCCACAGGGCTCAGAGTCCAGGTCACCTTTTGCAGAGGATCCCTGGGCCCCTTGTCCCCAGTTACCTGGGCCAGGGTGGGACAGTGGCGCCCTCTCACTGGTCTCAGCAGTGCCTCCAAGATGGAGGGGAGATGTCCTTTGCCAAATGTCCCACCATCCTGCCCAGGAGGAGGGCGCGGCTCCTGATCCAGAGGTCCCACAGGGTTCTTCCCTGGGGCCAAGATGGCGCCTGGTGGCGCTTGCCTGCTGTCCGGGGCCCCAGTGGAGATGTGCTCACAGCCTGGGAAATTGGCCCTGCATCCACTGGTCCCCGGGACCTCCGCAATCCCGGGCGCGTGCCAGGCGTGCAGGGGAGCACAGCCCCAGGGGCAGAAAGGCCAAGAAATGGTGGGTCAGGCGGGATGGATCCCGGTCCTTGGGTGTGCCCTTGGAGTTGAGATGCCCTCACGGTGAGTATTCTTGGGCTCGCAGGTTTTGTGGACCAGCGTGCCTGAAGGGCCACAGCAAAGGCCAAAGGCCCAGCAGAGTGTGGGCCAAGAGCAAGTGTCCGCGGTGCCCTCCATGTTTCCCAGGTGGCCTTGACAGGGACGCTTCACCCCTCAGGCCAAAGAGGGTGTCCCAGCCTGGGAGGGAGTGACCCCAGCACCCACACAGTGCGCTCCCCAGGCACCATGGGGCATTGGAGTTCTGAGGAGCCTGGGCCCTGGCGGGCCAGGGGCGCTCACCACCTGGCCCAGGGCAGACAGAACACTGGGGAGGGAGGGGCACCACCCGCGCAGGCCCCAGAGGAGACCCCCTGAGCACTGCTGGGCGAGGGGCGCTCACCCACAGGACCCAGAGGGGACTGAGCCCTGGGCGGGGGGCGCGGGGGGTGGGCGCTGGGCCTCAGGACACAGGGGAGCCTGGGGACCTGCGGGGGAGGGGCGGTCACCCGCAAGCCCCAGAGCTCACTGGTCCTTAGGGCTCCTGGGGGGCTCACCCAGGAGACCCGGGCGCACCGAGGACCCTCGGGCGAGGGGCGCTCACCCGCAGGTCCCCGGAGGACAGGGAAGCCTCCTGGGCCCCCACCCCCACCCCCGCAAGACAGGCACTTGCCTGCCCGCAGGACCCTGAGGACACTGGGCGCCGATGGGCGAGGGGCGCTCACCCAAAGGCCGCAGTGCAGCAGCAATGCCAGTGTCCCAGGAGCCCTCCCCAAGCAGGATCTTGGGGACAGGGAACAGGGCTGGGACCCGCGGTGGGGACCTCGCACCCGCAGCACCCCCAAGAGCACACTGAGCACTGCAGGGCGAGGGGCGCACACCAGCATGGCCCAGAGCACACTGCGGACCTGAGGCCGCCTGGGGGCGCTCCCCCACAGCCACCAGGCCTGGCCCTGCACTGCCTAAGGGAGGGGCGCTCACCCCCAGCCTCTAGGGAAGCCTGAGCCCCCTCGGGCCAGGGCTGCTCCCCGCCACGCCACCCACTCAGGGCTGCCTGAGCACTGCCGGGTGAGGGGCGCTCACCCACAGGACCCAGAGCAGCCTGAGCGCTGGGGGGCTGAGGGTGCTCCCCCGCAGGAACCCTGGACAATGAGCTCAGGTGGGAGAGGGGCGCTCGCCCACAGGGCTCAGAGTCCAGGTCACCTTTTGCAGAGGATCCCTGGGCCCCTTGTCCCCAGTTACCTGGGCCAGGGTGGGACAGTGGCGCCCTCTCACTGGTCTCAGCAGTGCCTCCAAGATGGAGGGGAGATGTCCTTTGCCAAATGTCCCACCATCCTGCCCAGGAGGAGGGCGCGGCTCCTGATCCAGAGGTCCCACAGGGTTCTTCCCTGGGGCCAAGATAGCGCCTGGTGGCGCTTGCCTGCTGTCCAGGGCCCCAGTGGAGATGTGCTCACAGCCTGGGAAATTGGCCCTGCATCCACTGGTCCCCGGGACCTCCGCAATCCCGGGCGCGTGCCAGGCGTGCAGGGGAGCACAGCCCCAGGGGCAGAAAGGCCAAGAAATGGTGGGTCAGGCGGGATGGATCCCGGTCCTTGGGTGTGCCCTTGGAGTTGAGATGCCCTCACGGTGAGTATTCTTGGGCTCGCAGGTTTTGTGGACCAGCGTGCCTGAAGGGCCACAGCAAAGGCCAAAGGCCCAGCAGAGTGTGGGCCAAGAGCAAGTGTCCGCGGTGCCCTCCATGTTTCCCAGGTGGCCTTGACAGGGACGCTTCACCCCTCAGGCCAAAGAGGGTGTCCCAGCCTGGGAGGGAGTGACCCCAGCACCCACACAGTGCGCTCCCCAGGCACCATGGGGCATTGGAGTTCTGAGGAGCCTGGGCCCTGGCGGGCCAGGGGCGCTCACCACCTGGCCCAGGGCAGACAGAACACTGGGGAGGGAGGGGCACCACCCGAGCAGGCCCCAGAGGAGACCCCCTGAGCACTGCTGGGCGAGGGGCGCTCACCCACAGGACCCAGAGGGGACTGAGCCCTGGGCGGGGGGCGCGGGGGGGGGCGCTGGGCCTCAGGACACAGGGGAGCCTGGGGACCTGCGGGGGAGGGGCGGTCACCCGCAAGCCCCAGAGCTCACTGGTCCTTAGGGCTCCTGGGGGGCTCACCCAGGAGACCCGGGCGCACCGAGGACCCTCGGGCGAGGGGCGCTCACCCGCAGGCCCCCGGAGGACAGGGAAGCCTCCTGGGCCCCCACCCCCACCCCCGCAAGACAGGCGCTTGCCTGCCCGCAGGACCCTGAGGACACTGGGCGCCGATGGGCGAGGGGCGCTCACCCAAAGGCCGCAGTGCAGCAGCAATGCCAGTGTCCCAGGAGCCCTCCCCAAGCAGGATCTTGGGGACAGGGAACAGGGCTGGGACCCGCGGTGGGGACATCGCACCCGCAGCACCCCCAAGAGCACACTGAGCACTGCAGGGCGAGGGGCGCACACCAGCATGGCCCAGAGCACACTGGGGACCTGAGGCCGCCTGGGGGCGCTCCCCCACAGCCACCAGGCCTGGCCCTGCACTGCCTAAGGGAGGGGCGCTCACCCCCAGCCTCTAGGGAAGCCTGAGCCCCCTCGGGCCAGGGCTGCTCCCCGCCACGCCACCCACTCAGGGCTGCCTGAGCACTGCCAGGTGAGGGGCGCTCACCCACAGGACCCAGAGCAGCCTGAGCGCTGGGGGGCTGAGGGTGCTCCCCCGCAGGAACCCTGGACAATGAGCTCAGGTGGGAGAGGGGCGCTCGCCCACAGGGCTCAGAGTCCAGGTCACCTTTTGCAGAGGATCCCTCGGCCCTGTGTCCCCAGTTACCTGGGTCAGGGTGGGATAGTGGCGCCCTCTCACTGGTCTCAGCAGTGCCTCCAAGATGGAGGGGAGATGTCCTTTGCCAAATGTCCCACCATCCTGCCCAGGAGGAGGGCGCGGCTCCTGATCCAGAGGTCCCACAGGGTTCTTCCCTGGGGCCAAGATAGCACCTGGTGGCGCTTGCCTGCTGTCCGGGGCCCCAGTGGAGATGTGCTCACAGCCTGGGAAATTGGCCCTGCATCCACTGGTCCCAGGGACCTCCGCAATCCCGGGCACGTGCCAGGCGTGCACGGGAGCACAGCCCCAGGGGCAGAAAGGCCAAGAATTGGTGAGTCAGGCGGGATGGATCCCGGTCCTTGGGTGTGCCCTTGGAGTTGAGATGCCCTCACGGTGAGTATTCTTGGGCTCGCAGGTTTTGTGGACCAGCGTGCCTGAAGGGCCACAGCAAAGGCCAAAGGCCCAGCAGAGTGTGGGTCAAGAGCAAGTGTCCGCGGTGCCCTCCAAGTTTCCCAGGTGGCCTTGACAGGGACGCTTCACCCCTCAGGCCAAAGAGGGTGTCCCAGCCTGGGAGGGAGTGACCCCAGCACCCACACAGTGCGCTCCCCAGGCACCAGGGGGCATTGGAGTTCAGAGGAGCCTGGGCCCTGGCGGGCCAGGGGCGCTCACCACCTGGCCCATGGCAGACAGAGCACTGGGGAGGGAGGGGCACCACCCGCGCAGGCCCCAGAGGAGACTCCCTGGGCACTGCTGGGCGAGGGGCGACACCCACATGACCCAGAGGGGACTGAGCCCTGGGCGGACGGGCGCTGGCCTCAGGACACAGGGGAGCCTGGGGACCTGCGGGGGAGGGGCGGTCACCCGCAAGCCCCAGAGCTCACTGGTCCTTAGGGCTCCTGGGGGGCTCACCCAGGAGACCCGGGCGCACCGAGGACCCTCGGGCGAGGGGCGCTCACCCGCAGGCCCCCGGAGGACAGGGAAGCCTCCTGGGCCCCCACCCCCACCCCCCAAGACAGGCGCTTGCCTGCCCGCAGGACCCTGAGGACACTGGGCGCCGATGGGCGAGGGGCGCTCACCCAAAGGCCGCAGTGCAGCAGCAATGCCAGTGTCCCAGGAGCCCTCCCCAAGCAGGATCTTGGGGACAGGGAACAGGGCTGGGACCCGTGGTGGGGACCTCGCACCCGCAGAACCCCCAAGAGCACACTGAGCACTGCAGGGCGAGGGGCGCTCACCAGCATGGCCCAGAGCACACTGGGGACCTGAGGCCGCCTGGGGGCGCTCCCCCACAGCCACCAGGCCTGGCCCTGCACTGCCTAAGGGAGGGGCGCTCACCCCCAGCCTCTAGGGAAGCCTGAGCCCCCTCGGGCCAGGGCTGCTCCCCGCCACGCCACCCACTCAGGGCTGCCTGAGCACTGCCGGGTGAGGGGCGCTCACCCACAGGACCCAGAGCAGCCTGAGCGCTGGGGGGCTGAGGGTGCTCCCCCGCAGGAACCCTGGACAATGAGCTCAGGTGGGAGAGGGGCGCTCGCCCACAGGGCTCAGAGTCCAGGTCACCTTTTGCAGAGGATCCCTGGGCCCCTTGTCCCCAGTTACCTGGGCCAGGGTGGGACAGTGGCGCCCTCTCACTGGTCTCAGCAGTGCCTCCAAGATGGAGGGGAGATGTCCTTTGCCAAATGTCCCACCATCCTGCCCAGGAGGAGGGCGCGGCTCCTGATCCAGAGGTCCCACAGGGTTCTTCCCTGGAGCCAAGATGGCACCTGGTGGCGCTTGCCTGCTGTCCGGGGCCCCAGTGGAGATGTGCTCACAGCCTGGGAAATTGGCCCTGCATCCACTGGTCCCCGGGACCTCCGCAATCCCGGGCGCGTGCCAGGCGTGCAGGGGAGCACAGCCCCAGGGGCAGAAAGGCCAAGAAATGGTGGGTCAGGCGGGATGGATCCCGGTCCTTGGGTGTGCCCTTGGAGTTGAGATGCCCTCACAGTGAGTATTCTTGGGCTCGCAGGTTTTGTGGACCAGCGTGCCTGAAGGGCCACAGCAAAGGCCAAAGGCCCAGCAGAGTGTGGGCCAAGAGCAAGTGTCCGCGGTGCCCTCCATGTTTCCCAGGTGGCCTTGACAGGGACGCTTCACCCCTCAGGCCAAAGAGGGTGTCCCAGCCTGGGAGGGAGTGACCCCAGCACCCACACAGTGCGCTCCCCAGGCACCATGGGGCATTGGGGTTCTGAGGAGCCTGGGCCCTGGCGGGCCAGGGGCGCTCACCACCTGGCCCAGGGCAGACAGAACACTGGGGAGGGAGGGGCACCACCCGCGCAGGCCCCAGAGGAGACCCCCTGAGCACTGCTGGGCGAGGGGCGCTCACCCACAGGACCCAGAGGGGACTGAGCCCTGGGCGGGGGGCGCGGGGGGGGCGCTGGGCCTCAGGACACAGGGGAGCCTGGGGACCTGCGGGGGAGGGGCGGTCACCCGCAAGCCCCAGAGCTCACTGGTCCTTAGGGCTCCTGGGGGGCTCACCCAGGAGACCCGGGCGCACCGAGGACCCTCGGGCGAGGGGCGCTCACCCGCAGGTCCCCGGAGGACAGGGAAGCCTCCTGGGCCCCCACCCCACCCCCCGCAAGACAGGCGCTTGCCTGCCCGCAGGACCCTGAGGACACTGGGCGCCGATGGGCGAGGGGCGCTCACCCAAAGGCCGCAGTGCAGCAGCAATGCCAGTGTCCCAGGAGCCCTCCCCAAGCAGGATCTTGGGGACAGGGAACAGGGCTGGGACCCGCGGTGGGGACCTCGCACCCGCAGAACCCCCAAGAGCACACTGAGCATTGCAGGGCGAGGGGCGCTCACCAGCATGGCCCAGAGCACACTGGGGACCTGAGGCCGCCTGGGGGCGCTCCCCCACAGCCACCAGGCCTGGCCCTGCACTGCCTAAGGGAGGGGCGCTCACCCCCAGCCTCTAGGGAAGCCTGAGCCCCCTCGGGCCAGGGCTGCTCCCCGCCATGCCACCCACTCAGGGCTGCCTGAGCACTGCCGGGTGAGGGGCGCTCACCCACAGGACCCAGAGCAGCCTGAGCGCTGGGGGGCTGAGGGTGCTCCCCCGCAGGAACCCTGGACAATGAGCTCAGGTGGGAGAGGGGCGCTCGCCCACAGGGCTCAGAGTCCAGGTCACCTTTTGCAGAGGATCCCTGGGCCCCTTGTCCCCAGTTACCTGGGCCAGGGTGGGACAGTGGCGCCCTCTCACTGGTCTCAGCAGTGCCTCCAAGATGGAGGGGAGATGTCCTTTGCCAAATGTCCCACCATCCTGCCCAGGAGGAGGGCGCGGCTCCTGATCCAGAGGTCCCACAGGGTTCTTCCCTGGGGCCAAGATGGCGCCTGGTGGCGCTTGCCTGCTGTCCAGGGCCCCAGTGGAGATGTGCTCACAGCCTGGGAAATTGGCCCTGCATCCACTGGTCCCCGGGACCTCCGCAATCCCGGGCGCGTGCCAGGCGTGCAGGGGAGCACAGCCCCAGGGGCAGAAAGGCCAAGAAATGGTGGGTCAGGCGGGATGGATCCCGGTCCTTGGGTGTGCCCTTGGAGTTGAGATGCCCTCACGGTGAGTATTCTTGGGCTCGCAGGTTTTGTGGACCAGCGTGCCTGAAGGGCCACAGCAAAGGCCAAAGGCCCAGCAGAGTGTGGGCCAAGAGCAAGTGTCCGCGGTGCCCTCCATGTTTCCCAGGTGGCCTTGACAGGGACGCTTCACCCCTCAGGCCAAAGAGGGTGTCCCAGCCTGGGAGGGAGTGACCCCAGCACCCACACAGTGCGCTCCCCAGGCACCATGGGGCATTGGAGTTCTGAGGAGCCTGGGCCCTGGCGGGCCAGGGGCGCTCACCACCTGGCCCAGGGCAGACAGAACACTGGGGAGGGAGGGGCACCACCCGCGCAGGCCCCAGAGGAGACCCCCTGAGCACTGCTGGGCGAGGGGCGCTCACCCACAGGACCCAGAGGGGACTGAGCCCTGGGCGGGGGGCGCGGGGGGTGGGCGCTGGGCCTCAGGACACAGGGGAGCCTGGGGACCTGCGGGGGAGGGGCGGTCACCCGCAAGCCCCAGAGCTCACTGGTCCTTAGGGCTCCTGGGGGGCTCACCCAGGAGACCCGGGCGCACCGAGGACCCTCGGGCGAGGGGCGCTCACCCGCAGGCCCCCGGAGGACAGGGAAGCCTCCTGGGCCCCCACCCCCACCCCCGCAAGACAGGCGCTTGCCTGCCCGCAGGACCCTGAGGACACTGGGCGCCGATGGGCGAGGGGCGCTCACCCAAAGGCCGCAGTGCAGCAGCAATGCCAGTGTCCCAGGAGCCCTCCCCAAGCAGGATCTTGGGGACAGGGAACAGGGCTGGGACCCGCGGTGGGGACATCGCACCCGCAGCACCCCCAAGAGCACACTGAGCACTGCAGGGCGAGGGGCGCACACCAGCATGGCCCAGAGCACACTGGGGACCTGAGGCCGCCTGGGGGCGCTCCCCCACAGCCACCAGGCCTGGCCCTGCACTGCCTAAGGGAGGGGCGCTCACCCCCAGCCTCTAGGGAAGCCTGAGCCCCCTCGGGCCAGGGCTGCTCCCCGCCACGCCACCCACTCAGGGCTGCCTGAGCACTGCCAGGTGAGGGGCGCTCACCCACAGGACCCAGAGCAGCCTGAGCGCTGGGGGGCTGAGGGTGCTCCCCCGCAGGAACCCTGGACAATGAGCTCAGGTGGGAGAGGGGCGCTCGCCCACAGGGCTCAGAGTCCAGGTCACCTTTTGCAGAGGATCCCTGGGCCCCTTGTCCCCAGTTACCTGGGCCAGGGTGGGACAGTGGCGCCCTCTCACTGGTCTCAGCAGTGCCTCCAAGATGGAGGGGAGATGTCCTTTGCCAAATGTCCCACCATCCTGCCCAGGAGGAGGGCGCGGCTCCTGATCCAGAGGTCCCACAGGGTTCTTCCCTGGGGCCAAGATGGCGCCTGGTGGCGCTTGCCTGCTGTCCGGGGCCCCAGTGGAGATGTGCTCACAGCCTGGGAAATTGGCCCTGCATCCACTGGTCCCCGGGACCTCCGCAATCCCGGGCGCGTGCCAGGCGTGCAGGGGAGCACAGCCCCAGTGGCAGAAAGGCCAAGAAATGGTGGGTCAGGCGGGATGGATCCCGGTCCTTGGGTGTGCCCTTGGAGTTGAGATGCCCTCACGGTGAGTATTCTTGGGCTCGCAGGTTTTGTGGACCAGCGTGCCTGAAGGGCCACAGCAAAGGCCAAAGGCCCAGCAGAGTGTGGGCCAAGAGCAAGTGTCCGCGGTGCCCTCCAAGTTTCCCAGGTGGCCTTGACAGGGACGCTTCACCCCTCAGGCCAAAGAGGGTGTCCCAGCCTGGGAGGGAGTGACCCCAGCACCCACACAGTGCGCTCCCCAGGCACCAGGGGGCATTGGAGTTCAGAGGAGCCTGGGCTCTGGCGGGCCAGGGGCGCTCACCACCTGGCCCATGGCAGACAGAGCACTGGGGAGGGAGGGGCACCACCCGCGCAGGCCCCAGAGGAGACTCCCTGGGCACTGCTGGGCGAGGGGCGACACCCACATGACCCAGAGGGGACTGAGCCCTGGGCGGACGGGCGCTGGCCTCAGGACACAGGGGAGCCTGGGGACCTGCGGGGGAGGGGCGGTCACCCGCAAGCCCCAGAGCTCACTGGTCCTTAGGGCTCCTGGGGGGCTCACCCAGGAGACCCGGGCGCACCGAGGACCCTCGGGCGAGGGGCGCTCACCCGCAGGCCCCCGGAGGACAGGGAAGCCTCCTGGGCCCCCACCCCCACCCCCCAAGACAGGCGCTTGCCTGCCCGCAGGACCCTGAGGACACTGGGCGCCGATGGGCGAGGGGCGCTCACCCAAAGGCCGCAGTGCAGCAGCAATGCCAGTGTCCCAGGAGCCCTCCCCAAGCAGGATCTTGGGGACAGGGAACAGGGCTGGGACCCGCGGTGGGGACCTCGCACCCGCAGAACCCCCAAGAGCACACTGAGCACTGCAGGGCGAGGGGCGCTCACCAGCATGGCCCAGAGCACACTGGGGACCTGAGGCCGCCTGGGGGCGCTCCCCCACAGCCACCAGGCCTGGCCCTGCACTGCCTAAGGGAGGGGCGCTCACCCCCATCCTCTAGGGAAGCCTGAGCCCCCTCGGGCCAGGGCTGCTCCCCGCCACGCCACCCACTCAGGGCTGCCTGAGCACTGCCGGGTGAGGGGCGCTCACCCACAGGACCCAGAGCAGCCTGAGCGCTGGGGGGCTGAGGGTGCTCCCCCGCAGGAACCCTGGACAATGAGCTCAGGTGGGAGAGGGGCGCTCGCCCACAGGGCTCAGAGTCCAGGTCACCTTTTGCAGAGGATCCCTGGGCCCCTTGTCCCCAGTTACCTGGGCCAGGGTGGGACAGTGGCGCCCTCTCACTGGTCTCAGCAGTGCCTCCAAGATGGAGGGGAGATGTCCTTTGCCAAATGTCCCACCATCCTGCCCAGGAGGAGGGCGCGGCTCCTGATCCAGAGGTCCCACAGGGTTCTTCCCTGGGGCCAAGATAGCACCTGGTGGCGCTTGCCTGCTGTCCGGGGCCCCAGTGGAGATGTGCTCACAGCCTGGGAAATTGGCCCTGCATCCACTGGTCCCCGGGACCTCCGCAATCCCGGGCGCGTGCCAGGCGTGCAGGGGAGCACAGCCCCAGGGGCAGAAAGGCCAAGAAATGGTGGGTCAGGCGGGATGGATCCCGGTCCTTGGGTGTGCCCTTGGAGTTGAGATGCCCTCACAGTGAGTATTCTTGGGCTCGCAGGTTTTGTGGACCAGCGTGCCTGAAGGGCCACAGCAAAGGCCAAAGGCCCAGCAGAGTGTGGGCCAAGAGCAAGTGTCCGCGGTGCCCTCCATGTTTCCCAGGTGGCCTTGACAGGGACGCTTCACCCCTCAGGCCAAAGAGGGTGTCCCAGCCTGGGAGGGAGTGACCCCAGCACCCACACAGTGCGCTCCCCAGGCACCATGGGGCATTGGGGTTCTGAGGAGCCTGGGCCCTGGCGTGCCAGGGGCGCTCACCACCTGGCCCAGGGCAGACAGAACACTGGGGAGGGAGGGGCACCACCCGCGCAGGCCCCAGAGGAGACCCCCTGAGCACTGCTGGGCGAGGGGCGCTCACCCACAGGACCCAGAGGGGACTGAGCCCTGGGCAGGGGGCGCGGGGGGGGGCGCTGGGCCTCAGGACACAGGGGAGCCTGGGGACCTGCGGGGGAGGGGCGGTCACCCGCAAGCCCCAGAGCTCACTGGTCCTTAGGGCTCCTGGGGGGCTCACCCAGGAGACCCGGGCGCACTGAGGACCCTCGGGCGAGGGGCGCTCACCCGCAGGCCCCCGGAGGACAGGGAAGCCTCCTGGGCCCCCACCCCCACCCCCGCAAGACAGGCGCTTGCCTGCCTGCAGGACCCTGAGGACACTGGGCGCCGATGGGCGAGGGGCGCTCACCCAAAGGCCGCAGTGCAGCAGCAATGCCAGTGTCCCAGGAGCCCTCCCCAAGCAGTATCTTGGGGACAGGGAACAGGGCTGGGACCCGCGGTGGGGACCTCGCACCCGCAGCACCCCCAAGAGCACACTGAGCACTGCAGGGCGAGGGGCGCACACCAGCATGGCCCAGAGCACACTGGGGACCTGAGGCCGCCTGGGGGCGCTCCCCCACAGCCACCAGGCCTGGCCCTGCACTGCCTAAGGGAGGGGCGCTCACCCCCAGCCTCTAGGGAAGCCTGAGCCCCCTCGGGCCAGGGCTGCTCCCCGCCACGCCACCCACTCAGGGCTGCCTGAGCACTGCCGGGTGAGGGGCGCTCACCCACAGGACCCAGAGCAGCCTGAGCGCTGGGGGGCTGAGGGTGCTCCCCCGCAGGAACCCTGGACAATGAGCTCAGGTGGGAGAGGGGCGCTCGCCCACAGGGCTCAGAGTCCAGGTCACCTTTTGCAGAGGATCCCTGGGCCCCTTGTCCCCAGTTACCTGGGCCAGGGTGGGACAGTGGCGCCCTCTCACTGGTCTCAGCAGTGCCTCCAAGATGGAGGGGAGATGTCCTTTGCCAAATGTCCCACCATCCTGCCCAGGAGGAGGGCGCGGCTCCTGATCCAGAGGTCCCACAGGGTTCTTCCCTGGGGCCAAGATAGCACCTGGTGGCGGTTGCCTGCTGTCCAGGGCCCCAGTGGAGATGTGCTCACAGCCTGGGAAATTGGCCCTGCATCCACTGGTCCCCGGGACCTCCGCAATCCCGGGCGCGTGCCAGGCGTGCAGGGGAGCACAGCCCCAGGGGCAGAAAGGCCAAGAAATGGTGGGTCAGGCGGGATGGATCCCGGTCCTTGGGTGTGCCCTTGGAGTTGAGATGCCCTCACGGTGAGTATTCTTGGGCTCGCAGGTTTTGTGGACCAGCGTGCCTGAAGGGCCACAGCAAAGGCCAAAGGCCCAGCAGAGTGTGGGCCAAGAGCAAGTGTCCGCGGTGCCCTCCATGTTTCCCAGGTGGCCTTGACAGGGACGCTTCACCCCTCAGGCCAAAGAGGGTGTCCCAGCCTGGGAGGGAGTAACCCCAGCACCCACACAGTGCGCTCCCCAGGCACCATGGGGCATTGGAGTTCTGAGGAGCCTGGGCCCTGGCGGGCCAGGGGCGCTCACCACCTGGCCCAGGGCAGACAGAACACTGGGGAGGGAGGGGCACCACCCGCGCAGGCCCCAGAGGAGACCCCCTGAGCACTGCTGGGCGAGGGGCGCTCACCCACAGGACCCAGAGGGGACTGAGCCCTGGGCGGGGGGCGCGGGGGGTGGGCGCTGGGCCTCAGGACACAGGGGAGCCTGGGGACCTGCGGGGGAGGGGCGGTCACCCGCAAGCCCCAGAGCTCACTGGTCCTTAGGGCTCCTGGGGGGCTCACCCAGGAGACCCGGGCGCACCGAGGACCCTCGGGCGAGGGGCGCTCACCCGCAGGTCCCCGGAGGACAGGGAAGCCTCCTGGGCCCCCACCCCCACCCCCGCAAGACAGGCGCTTGCCTGCCCGCAGGACCCTGAGGACACTGGGCGCCGATGGGCGAGGGGCGCTCACCCAAAGGCCGCAGTGCAGCAGCAATGCCAGTGTCCCAGGAGCCCTCCCCAAGCAGGATCTTGGGGACAGGGAACAGGGCTGGGACCCGCGGTGGGGACCTCGCACCCGCAGAACCCCCAAGAGCACACTGAGCACTGCAGGGCGAGGGGCGCTCACCAGCATGGCCCAGAGCACACTGGGGACCTGAGGCCGCCTGGGGGCGCTCCCCCACAGCCACCAGGCCTGGCCCTGCACTGCCTAAGGGAGGGGCGCTCACCCCCAGCCTCTAGGGAAGCCTGAGCCCCCTCGGGCCAGGGCTGCTCCCCGCCACGCCACCCACTCAGGGCTGCCTGAGCACTGCCGGGTGAGGGGCGCTCACCCACAGGACCCAGAGCAGCCTGAGCGCTGGGGGGCTGAGGGTGCTCCCCCGCAGGAACCCTGGACAATGAGCTCAGGTGGGAGAGGGGCGCTCGCCCACAGGGCTCAGAGTCCAGGTCACCTTTTGCAGAGGATCCCTGGGCCCCTTGTCCCCAGTTACCTGGGCCAGGGTGGGACAGTGGCGCCCTCTCACTGGTCTCAGCAGTTCCTCCAAGATGGAGGGGAGATGTCCTTTGCCAAATGTCCCACCATCCTGCCCAGGAGGAGGGCGCGGCTCCTGATCCAGAGGTCCCACAGGGTTCTTCCCTGGGGCCAAGATAGCACCTGGTGGCGCTTGCCTGCTGTCCGGGACCCCAGTGGAGATGTGCTCACAGCCTGGGAAATTGGCCCTGCATCCACTGGTCCCCGGGACCTCCGCAATCCCGGGCGCGTGCCAGGCGTGCAGGGGAGCACAGCCCCAGGGGCAGAAAGGCCAAGAAATGGTGGGTCAGGCGGGATGGATCCCGGTCCTTGGGTGTGCCCTTGGAGTTGAGATGCCCTCACGGTGAGTATTCTTGGGCTCGCAGGTTTTGTGGACCAGCGTGCCTGAAGGGCCACAGCAAAGGCCAAAGGCCCAGCAGAGTGTGGGCCAAGAGCAAGTGTCCGCGGTGCCCTCCATGTTTCCCAGGTGGCCTTGACAGGGACGCTTCACCCCTCAGGCCAAAGAGGGTGTCCCAGCCTGGGAGGGAGTGACCCCAGCACCCACACAGTGCGCTCCCCAGGCACCATGGGGCATTGGAGTTCTGAGGAGCCTGGGCCCTGGCGGGCCAGGGGCGCTCACTACCTGGCCCAGGGCAGACAGAACACTGGGGAGGGAGGGGCACCACCCGCGCAGGCCCCAGAGGAGACCCCCTGAGCACTGCTGGGCGAGGGGCGCTCACCCACAGGACCCAGAGGGGACTGAGCCCTGGGCGGGGGGCGCGGGGGGGGCGCTGGGCCTCAGGACACAGGGGAGCCTGGGGACCTGCGGGGGAGGGGCGGTCACCCGCAAGCCCCAGAGCTCACTGGTCCTTAGGGCTCCTGGGGGGCTCACCCAGGAGACCCGGGCGCACCGAGGACCCTCGGGCGAGGGGCGCTCACCCGCAGGTCCCCGGAGGACAGGGAAGCCTCCTGGGCCCCCACCCCCACCCCCGCAAGACAGGCGCTTGCCTGCCCGCAGGACCCTGAGGACACTGGGCGCCGATGGGCGAGGGGCGCTCACCCAAAGGCCGCAGTGCAGCAGCAATGCCAGTGTCCCAGGAGCCCTCCCCAAGCAGGATCTTGGGGACAGGGAACAGGGCTGGGACCCGCGGTGGGGACCTCGCACCCGCAGAACCCCCAAGAGCACACTGAGCACTGCAGGGCGAGGGGCGCACACCAGCATGGCCCAGAGCACACTGGGGACCTGAGGCCGCCTGGGGGCGCTCCCCCACAGCCACCAGGCCTGGCCCTGCACTGCCTAAGGGAGGGGCGCTCACCCCCAGCCTCTAGGGAAGCCTGAGCCCCCTCGGGCCAGGGCTGCTCCCCGCCACGCCACCCACTCAGGGCTGCCTGAGCACTGCCGGGTGAGGGGCGCTCACCCACAGGACCCAGAGCAGCCTGAGCGCTGGGGGGCTGAGGGTGCTCACCCGCAGGAACCCTGGACAATGAGCTCAGGTGGGAGAGGGGCGCTCGCCCACAGGGCTCAGAGTCCAGGTCACCTTTTGCAGAGGATCCCTGGGCCCCTTGTCCCCAGTTACCTGGGCCAGGGTGGGACAGTGGCGCCCTCTCACTGGTCTCAGCAGTGCCTCCAAGATGGAGGGGAGATGTCCTTTGCCAAATGTCCCACCATCCTGCCCAGGAGGAGGGCGCGGCTCCTGATCCAGAGGTCCCACAGGGTTCTTCCCTGGGGCCAAGATAGCACCTGGTGGCGCTTGCCTGCTGTCCAGGGCCCCAGTGGAGATGTGCTCACAGCCTGGGAAATTGGCCCTGCATCCACTGGTCCCCGGGACCTCCGCAATCCCGGGCGCGTGCCAGGCGTGCAGGGGAGCACAGCCCCAGGGGCAGAAAGGCCAAGAAATGGTGGGTCAGGCGGGATGGATCCCGGTCCTTGGGTGTGCCCTTGGAGTTGAGATGCCCTCACGGTGAGTATTCTTGGGCTCGCAGGTTTTGTGGACCAGCGTGCCTGAAGGGCCACAGCAAAGGCCAAAGGCCCAGCAGAGTGTGGGCCAAGAGCAAGTGTCCGCGGTGCCCTCCATGTTTCCCAGGTGGCCTTGACAGGGACGCTTCACCCCTCAGGCCAAAGAGGGTGTCCCAGCCTGGGAGGGAGTGACCCCAGCACCCACACAGTGCGCTCCCCAGGCACCATGGGGCATTGGAGTTCTGAGGAGCCTGGGCCCTGGCGGGCCAGGGGCGCTCACCACCTGGCCCAGGGCAGACAGAACACTGGGGAGGGAGGGGCACCACCCGCGCAGGCCCCAGAGGAGACCCCCTGAGCACTGCTGGGCGAGGGGCGCTCACCCACAGGACCCAGAGGGGACTGAGCCCTGGGCGGGGGGCGCGGGGGGGGGCGCTGGGCCTCAGGACACAGGGGAGCCTGGGGACCTGCGGGGGAGGGGCGGTCACCCGCAAGCCCCAGAGCTCACTGGTCCTTAGGGCTCCTGGGGGGCTCACCCAGGAGACCCGGGCGCACCGAGGACCCTCGGGCGAGGGGCGCTCACCCGCAGGCCCCCGGAGGACAGGGAAGCCTCCTGGGCCCCCACCCCCACCCCCGCAAGACAGGCGCTTGCCTGCCCGCAGGACCCTGAGGACACTGGGCGCCGATGGGCGAGGGGCGCTCACCCAAAGGCCGCAGTGCAGCAGCAATGCCAGTGTCCCAGGAGCCCTCCCCAAGCAGGATCTTGGGGACAGGGAACAGGGCTGGGACCCGCGGTGGGGACATCGCACCCGCAGCACCCCCAAGAGCACACTGAGCACTGCAGGGCGAGGGGCGCACACCAGCATGGCCCAGAGCACACTGGGGACCTGAGGCCGCCTGGGGGCGCTCCCCCACAGCCACCAGGCCTGGCCCTGCACTGCCTAAGGGAGGGGCGCTCACCCCCAGCCTCTAGGGAAGCCTGAGCCCCCTCGGGCCAGGGCTGCTCCCCGCCACGCCACCCACTCAGGGCTGCCTGAGCACTGCCAGGTGAGGGGCGCTCACCCACAGGACCCAGAGCAGCCTGAGCGCTGGGGGGCTGAGGGTGCTCCCCCGCAGGAACCCTGGACAATGAGCTCAGGTGGGAGAGGGGCGCTCCCCCACAGGGCTCAGAGTCCAGGTCACCTTTTGCAGAGGATCCCTCGGCCCTGTGTCCCCAGTTACCTGGGTCAGGGTGGGATAGTGGCGCCCTCTCACTGGTCTCAGCAGTGCCTCCAAGATGGAGGGGAGATGTCCTTTGCCAAATGTCCCACCATCCTGCCCAGGAGGAGGGCGCGGCTCCTGATCCAGAGGTCCCACAGGGTTCTTCCCTGGGGCCAAGATAGCACCTGGTGGCGCTTGCCTGCTGTCCGGGGCCCCAGTGGAGATGTGCTCACAGCCTGGGAAATTGGCCCTGCATCCACTGGTCCCAGGGACCTCCGCAATCCCGGGCACGTGCCAGGCGTGCACGGGAGCACAGCCCCAGGGGCAGAAAGGCCAAGAATTGGTGAGTCAGGCGGGATGGATCCCGGTCCTTGGGTGTGCCCTTGGAGTTGAGATGCCCTCACGGTGAGTATTCTTGGGCTCGCAGGTTTTGTGGACCAGCGTGCCTGAAGGGCCACAGCAAAGGCCAAAGGCCCAGCAGAGTGTGGGTCAAGAGCAAGTGTCCGCGGTGCCCTCCAAGTTTCCCAGGTGGCCTTGACAGGGACGCTTCACCCCTCAGGCCAAAGAGGGTGTCCCAGCCTGGGAGGGAGTGACGCCTGCACCCACACAGTGCGCTCCCCAGGCACCAGGGGGCATTGGAGTTCAGAGGAGCCTGGGCCCTGGCGGGCCAGGGGCGCTCACCACCTGGCCCATGGCAGACAGAGCACTGGGGAGGGAGGGGCACCAC
This sequence comes from Spermophilus citellus, assembly GCF_964194105.1. Classification (NCBI taxonomy): domain Eukaryota; kingdom Metazoa; phylum Chordata; class Mammalia; order Rodentia; family Sciuridae; genus Spermophilus; species Spermophilus citellus. The sequence goes on along the minus strand of NC_138199.1, from coordinate 16,935,398 downwards.
CCGCGCAGGCCCCAGAGGAGACTCCCTGGGCACTGCTGGGCGAGGGGCGACACCCACATGACCCAGAGGGGACTGAGCCCTGGGCGGACGGGCGCTGGCCTCAGGACACAGGGGAGCCTGGGGACCTGCGGGGGAGGGGCGGTCACCCGCAAGCCCCAGAGCTCACTGGTCCTTAGGGCTCCTGGGGGGCTCACCCAGGAGACCCGGGCGCACCGAGGACCCTCGGGCGAGGGGCGCTCACCCGCAGGCCCCCGGAGGACAGGGAAGCCTCCTGGGCCCCCACCCCCACCCCCCAAGACAGGCGCTTGCCTGCCCGCAGGACCCTGAGGACACTGGGCGCCGATGGGCGAGGGGCGCTCACCCAAAGGCCGCAGTGCAGCAGCAATGCCAGTGTCCCAGGAGCCCTCCCCAAGCAGGATCTTGGGGACAGGGAACAGGGCTGGGACCCGCGGTGGGGACATCGCACCCGCAGAACCCCCAAGAGCACACTGAGCACTGCAGGGCGAGGGGCGCACACCAGCATGGCCCAGAGCACACTGGGGACCTGAGGCCGCCTGGGGGCGCTCCCCCACAGCCACCAGGCCTGGCCCTGCACTGCCTAAGGGAGGGGCGCTCACCCCCAGCCTCTAGGGAAGCCTGAGCCCCCTCGGCCCAGGGCTGCTCCCCGCCACGCCACCCACTCAGGGCTGCCTGAGCACTGCCGGGTGAGGGGCGCTCACCCACAGGACCCAGAGCAGCCTGAGCGCTGGGGGGCTGAGGGTGCTCCCCCGCAGGAACCCTGGACAATGAGCTCAGGTGGGAGAGGGGCGCTCGCCCACAGGGCTCAGAGTCCAGGTCACCTTTTGCAGAGGATCCCTGGGCCCCTTGTCCCCAGTTACCTGGGCCAGGGTGGGACAGTGGCGCCCTCTCACTGGTCTCAGCAGTGCCTCCAAGATGGAGGGGAGATGTCCTTTGCCAAATGTCCCACCATCCTGCCCAGGAGGAGGGCGCGGCTCCTGATCCAGAGGTCCCACAGGGTTCTTCCCTGGGGCCAAGATAGCACCTGGTGGCGCTTGCCTGCTGTCCGGGGCCCCAGTGGAGATGTGCTCACAGCCTGGGAAATTGGCCCTGCATCCACTGGTCCCCGGGACCTCCGCAATCCCGGGCGCGTGCCAGGCGTGCAGGGGAGCACAGCCCCAGGGGCAGAAAGGCCAAGAAATGGTGGGTCAGGCGGGATGGATCCCGGTCCTTGGGTGTGCCCTTGGAGTTGAGATGCCCTCACGGTGAGTATTCTTGGGCTCGCAGGTTTTGTGGACCAGCGTGCCTGAAGGGCCACAGCAAAGGCCAAAGGCCCAGCAGAGTGTGGGCCAAGAGCAAGTGTCCGCGGTGCCCTCCATGTTTCCCAGGTGGCCTTGACAGGGACGCTTCACCCCTCAGGCCAAAGAGGGTGTCCCAGCCTGGGAGGGAGTGACCCCAGCACCCACACAGTGCGCTCCCCAGGCACCATGGGGCATTGGAGTTCTGAGGAGCCTGGGCCCTGGCGGGCCAGGGGCGCTCACCACCTGGCCCAGGGCAGACAGAACACTGGGGAGGGAGGGGCACCACCCGCGCAGGCCCCAGAGGAGACCCCCTGAGCACTGCTGGGCGAGGGGCGCTCACCCACAGGACCCAGAGGGGACTGAGCCCTGGGCGGGGGGCGCGGGGGGGGGCGCTGGGCCTCAGGACACAGGGGAGCCTGGGGACCTGCGGGGGAGGGGCGGTCACCCGCAAGCCCCAGAGCTCACTGGTCCTTAGGGCTCCTGGGGGGCTCACCCAGGAGACCCGGGCGCACCGAGGACCCTCGGGCGAGGGGCGCTCACCCGCAGGCCCCCGGAGGACAGGGAAGCCTCCTGGGCCCCCACCCCCACCCCCGCAAGACAGGCGCTTGCCTGCCCGCAGGACCCTGAGGACACTGGGCGCCGATGGGCGAGGGGCGCTCACCCAAAGGCCGCAGTGCAGCAGCAATGCCAGTGTCCCAGGAGCCCTCCCCAAGCAGGATCTTGGGGACAGGGAACAGGGCTGGGACCCGCGGTGGGGACCTCGCACCCGCAGAACCCCCAAGAGCACACTGAGCACTGCAGGGCGAGGGGCGCACACCAGCATGGCCCAGAGCACACTGGGGACCTGAGGCCGCCTGGGGGCGCTCCCCCACAGCCACCAGGCCTGGCCCTGCACTGCCTAAGGGAGGGGCGCTCACCCCCAGCCTCTAGGGAAGCCTGAGCCCCCTCGGGCCAGGGCTGCTCCCCGCCACGCCACCCACTCAGGGCTGCCTGAGCACTGCCGGGTGAGGGGCGCTCACCCACAGGACCCAGAGCAGCCTGAGCGCTGGGGGGCTGAGGGTGCTCCTCCGCAGGAACCCTGGACAATGAGCTCAGGTGGGAGAGGGGCGCTCGCCCACAGGGCTCAGAGTCCAGGTCACCTTTTGCAGAGGATCCCTGGGCCCCTTGTCCCCAGTTACCTGGGCCAGGGTGGGACAGTGGCGCCCTCTCACTGGTCTCAGCAGTGCCTCCAAGATGGAGGGGAGATGTCCTTTGCCAAATGTCCCACCATCCTGCCCAGGAGGAGGGCGCGGCTCCTGATCCAGAGGTCCCACAGGGTTCTTCCCTGGGGCCAAGATAGCGCCTGGTGGCGCTTGCCTGCTGTCCGGGGCCCCAGTGGAGATGTGCTCACAGCCTGGGAAATTGGCCCTGCATCCACTGGTCCCCGGGACCTCCGCAATCCCGGGCGCGTGCCAGGCGTGCAGGGGAGCACAGCCCCAGGGGCAGAAAGGCCAAGAAATGGTGGGTCAGGCGGGATGGATCCCGGTCCTTGGGTGTGCCCTTGGAGTTGAGATGCCCTCACGGTGAGTATTCTTGGGCTCGCAGGTTTTGTGGACCAGCGTGCCTGAAGGGCCACAGCAAAGGCCAAAGGCCCAGCAGAGTGTGGGCCAAGAGCAAGTGTCCGCGGTGCCCTCCATGTTTCCCAGGTGGCCTTGACAGGGACGCTTCACCCCTCAGGCCAAAGAGGGTGTCCCAGCCTGGGAGGGAGTGACCCCAGCACCCACACAGTGCGCTCCCCAGGCACCATGGGGCATTGGAGTTCTGAGGAGCCTGGGCCCTGGCGGGCCAGGGGCGCTCACCACCTGGCCCAGGGCAGACAGAACACTGGGGAGGGAGGGGCACCACCCGCGCAGGCCCCAGAGGAGACCCCCTGAGCACTGCTGGGCGAGGGGCGCTCACCCACAGGACCCAGAGGGGACTGAGCCCTGGGCGGGGGGCGCGGGGGGGGGCGCTGGGCCTCAGGACACAGGGGAGCCTGGGGACCTGCGGGGGAGGGGCGGTCACCCGCAAGCCCCAGAGCTCACTGGTCCTTAGGGCTCCTGGGGGGCTCACCCAGGAGACCCGGGCACACCGAGGACCCTCGGGCGAGGGGCGCTCACCCGCAGGCCCCCGGAGGACAGGGAAGCCTCCTGGGCCCCCACCCCCACCCCCGCAAGACAGGCGCTTGCCTGCCCGCAGGACCCTGAGGACACTGGGCGCCGATGGGCGAGGGGCGCTCACCCAAAGGCCGCAGTGCAGCAGCAATGCCAGTGTCCCAGGAGCCCTCCCCAAGCAGGATCTTGGGGACAGGGAACAGGGCTGGGACCCGCGGTGGGGACCTCGCACCCGCAGAACCCCCAAGAGCACACTGAGCACTGCAGGGCGAGGGGCGCACACCAGCATGGCCCAGAGCACACTGGGGACCTGAGGCCGCCTGGGGGCGCTCCCCCACAGCCACCAGGCCTGGCCCTGCACTGCCTAAGGGAGGGGCGCTCACCCCCAGCCTCTAGGGAAGCCTGAGCCCCCTCGGCCCAGGGCTGCTCCCCGCCACGCCACCCACTCAGGGCTGCCTGAGCACTGCCGGGTGAGGGGCGCTCACCCACAGGACCCAGAGCAGCCTGAGCGCTGGGGGGCTGAGGGTGCTCCTCCGCAGGAACCCTGGACAATGAGCTCAGGTGGGAGAGGGGCGCTCGCCCACAGGGCTCAGAGTCCAGGTCACCTTTTGCAGAGGATCCCTGGGCCCCTTGTCCCCAGTTACCTGGGCCAGGGTGGGACAGTGGCGCCCTCTCACTGGTCTCAGCAGTGCCTCCAAGATGGAGGGGAGATGTCCTTTGCCAAATGTCCCACCATCCTGCCCAGGAGGAGGGCGCGGCTCCTGATCCAGAGGTCCCACAGGGTTCTTCCCTGGGGCCAAGATAGCGCCTGGTGGCGCTTGCCTGCTGTCCGGGGCCCCAGTGGAGATGTGCTCACAGCCTGGGAAATTGGCCCTGCATCCACTGGTCCCCGGGACCTCCGCAATCCCGGGCGCGTGCCAGGCGTGCAGGGGAGCACAGCCCCAGGGGCAGAAAGGCCAAGAAATGGTGGGTCAGGCGGGATGGATCCCGGTCCTTGGGTGTGCCCTTGGAGTTGAGATGCCCTCACGGTGAGTATTCTTGGGCTCGCAGGTTTTGTGGACCAGCGTGCCTGAAGGGCCACAGCAAAGGCCAAAGGCCCAGCAGAGTGTGGGCCAAGAGCAAGTGTCCGCGGTGCCCTCCATGTTTCCCAGGTGGCCTTGACAGGGACGCTTCACCCCTCAGGCCAAAGAGGGTGTCCCAGCCTGGGAGGGAGTGACCCCAGCACCCACACAGTGCGCTCCCCAGGCACCATGGGGCATTGGAGTTCTGAGGAGCCTGGGCCCTGGCGGGCCAGGGGCGCTCACCACCTGGCCCAGGGCAGACAGAACACTGGGGAGGGAGGGGCACCACCCGCGCAGGCCCCAGAGGAGACCCCCTGAGCACTGCTGGGCGAGGGGCGCTCACCCACAGGACCCAGAGGGGACTGAGCCCTGGGCGGGGGGCGCGGGGGGGGGCGCTGGGCCTCAGGACACAGGGGAGCCTGGGGACCTGCGGGGGAGGGGCGGTCACCCGCAAGCCCCAGAGCTCACTGGTCCTTAGGGCTCCTGGGGGGCTCACCCAGGAGACCCGGGCACACCGAGGACCCTCGGGCGAGGGGCGCTCACCCGCAGGCCCCCGGAGGACAGGGAAGCCTCCTGGGCCCCCACCCCCACCCCCGCAAGACAGGCGCTTGCCTGCCCGCAGGACCCTGAGGACACTGGGCGCCGATGGGCGAGGGGCGCTCACCCAAAGGCCGCAGTGCAGCAGCAATGCCAGTGTCCCAGGAGCCCTCCCCAAGCAGGATCTTGGGGACAGGGAACAGGGCTGGGACCCGCGGTGGGGACCTCGCACCCGCAGAACCCCCAAGAGCACACTGAGCACTGCAGGGCGAGGGGCGCACACCAGCATGGCCCAGAGCACACTGGGGACCTGAGGCCGCCTGGGGGCGCTCCCCCACAGCCACCAGGCCTGGCCCTGCACTGCCTAAGGGAGGGGCGCTCACCCCCAGCCTCTAGGGAAGCCTGAGCCCCCTCGGCCCAGGGCTGCTCCCCGCCACGCCACCCACTCAGGGCTGCCTGAGCACTGCCGGGTGAGGGGCGCTCACCCACAGGACCCAGAGCAGCCTGAGCGCTGGGGGGCTGAGGGTGCTCCTCCGCAGGAACCCTGGACAATGAGCTCAGGTGGGAGAGGGGCGCTCGCCCACAGGGCTCAGAGTCCAGGTCACCTTTTGCAGAGGATCCCTGGGCCCCTTGTCCCCAGTTACCTGGGCCAGGGTGGGACAGTGGCGCCCTCTCACTGGTCTCAGCAGTGCCTCCAAGATGGAGGGGAGATGTCCTTTGCCAAATGTCCCACCATCCTGCCCAGGAGGAGGGCGCGGCTCCTGATCCAGAGGTCCCACAGGGTTCTTCCCTGGGGCCAAGATAGCGCCTGGTGGCGCTTGCCTGCTGTCCGGGGCCCCAGTGGAGATGTGCTCACAGCCTGGGAAATTGGCCCTGCATCCACTGGTCCCCGGGACCTCCGCAATCCCGGGCGCGTGCCAGGCGTGCAGGGGAGCACAGCCCCAGGGGCAGAAAGGCCAAGAAATGGTGGGTCAGGCGGGATGGATCCCGGTCCTTGGGTGTGCCCTTGGAGTTGAGATGCCCTCACGGTGAGTATTCTTGGGCTCGCAGGTTTTGTGGACCAGCGTGCCTGAAGGGCCACAGCAAAGGCCAAAGGCCCAGCAGAGTGTGGGCCAAGAGCAAGTGTCCGCGGTGCCCTCCATGTTTCCCAGGTGGCCTTGACAGGGACGCTTCACCCCTCAGGCCAAAGAGGGTGTCCCAGCCTGGGAGGGAGTGACCCCAGCACCCACACAGTGCGCTCCCCAGGCACCATGGGGCATTGGAGTTCTGAGGAGCCTGGGCCCTGGCGGGCCAGGGGCGCTCACCACCTGGCCCAGGGCAGACAGAACACTGGGGAGGGAGGGGCACCACCCGCGCAGGCCCCAGAGGAGACCCCCTGAGCACTGCTGGGCGAGGGGCGCTCACCCACAGGACCCAGAGGGGACTGAGCCCTGGGCGGGGGGCGCGGGGGGGGGCGCTGGGCCTCAGGACACAGGGGAGCCTGGGGACCTGCGGGGGAGGGGCGGTCACCCGCAAGCCCCAGAGCTCACTGGTCCTTAGGGCTCCTGGGGGGCTCACCCAGGAGACCCGGGCACACCGAGGACCCTCGGGCGAGGGGCGCTCACCCGCAGGCCCCCGGAGGACAGGGAAGCCTCCTGGGCCCCCACCCCCACCCCCGTAAGACAGGCGCTTGCCTGCCCGCAGGACCCTGAGGACACTGGGCGCCGATGGGCGAGGGGCGCTCACCCAAAGGCCGCAGTGCAGCAGCAATGCCAGTGTCCCAGGAGCCCTCCCCAAGCAGGATCTTGGGGACAGGGAACAGGGCTGGGACCCGCGGTGGGGACCTCGCACCTGCAGAACCCCCAAGAGCACACTGAGCACTGCAGGGCGAGGGGCGCTCACCAGCATGGCCCAGAGCACACTGGGGACCTGAGGCCGCCTGGGGGCGCTCCCCCACAGCCACCAGGCCTGGCCCTGCACTGCCTAAGGGAGGGGCGCTCATCCCCAGCCTCTAGGGAAGCCTGAGCCCCCTCGGGCCAGGGCTGCTCCCCGCCATGCCACCCACTCAGGGCTGCCTGAGCACTGCCGGGTGAGGGGCGCTCACCCACAGGACCCAGAGCAGCCTGAGCGCTGGGGGGCTGAGGGTGCTCCCCCGCAGGAACCCTGGACAATGAGCTCAGGTGGGAGAGGGGCGCTCGCCCACAGGGCTCAGAGTCCAGGTCACCTTTTGCAGAGGATCCCTGGGCCCCTTGTCCCCAGTTACCTGGGCCAGGGTGGGACAGTGGCGCCCTCTCACTGGTCTCAGCAGTGCCTCCAAGATGGAGGGGAGATGTCCTTTGCCAAATGTCCCACCATCCTGCCCAGGAGGAGGGCGCGGCTCCTGATCCAGAGGTCCCACAGGGTTCTTCCCTGGGGCCAAGATAGCACCTGGTGGCGCTTGCCTGCTGTCCGGGGCCCCAGTGGAGATGTGCTCACAGCCTGGGAAATTGGCCCTGCATCCACTGGTCCCCGGGACCTCCGCAATCCCGGGCGCGTGCCAGGCGTGCAGGGGAGCACAGCCCCAGGGGCAGAAAGGCCAAGAAATGGTGGGTCAGGCGGGATGGATCCCGGTCCTTGGGTGTGCCCTTGGAGTTGAGATGCCCTCACGGTGAGTATTCTTGGGCTCGCAGGTTTTGTGGACCAGCGTGCCTGAAGGGCCACAGCAAAGGCCAAAGGCCCAGCAGAGTGTGGGCCAAGAGCAAGTGTCCGCGGTGCCCTCCATGTTTCCCAGGTGGCCTTGACAGGGACGCTTCACCCCTCAGGCCAAAGAGGGTGTCCCAGCCTGGGAGGGAGTGACCCCAGCACCCACACAGTGCGCTCCCCAGGCACCATGGGGCATTGGAGTTCTGAGGAGCCTGGGCCCTGGCGGGCCAGGGGCGCTCACCACCTGGCCCAGGGCAGACAGAACACTGGGGAGGGAGGGGCACCACCCGCGCAGGCCCCAGAGGAGACCCCCTGAGCACTGCTGGGCGAGGGGCGCTCACCCACAGGACCCAGAGGGGACTGAGCCCTGGGCGGGGGGCGCGGGGGGGGGCGCTGGGCCTCAGGACACAGGGGAGCCTGGGGACCTGCGGGGGAGGGGCGGTCACCCGCAAGCCCCAGAGCTCACTGGTCCTTAGGGCTCCTGGGGGGCTCACCCAGGAGACCCGGGCGCACCGAGGACCCTCGGGCGAGGGGCGCTCACCCGCAGGCCCCCGGAGGACAGGGAAGCCTCCTGGGCCCCCACCCCCACCCCCGCAAGACAGGCGCTTGCCTGCCCGCAGGACCCTGAGGACACTGGGCGCCGATGGGCGAGGGGCGCTCACCCAAAGGCCGCAGTGCAGCAGCAATGCCAGTGTCCCAGGAGCCCTCCCCAAGCAGGATCTTGGGGACAGGGAACAGGGCTGGGACCCGCGGTGGGGACCTCGCACCTGCAGAACCCCCAAGAGCACACTGAGCACTGCAGGGCGAGGGGCGCACACCAGCATGGCCCAGAGCACACTGGGGACCTGAGGCCGCCTGGGGGCGCTCCCCCACAGCCACCAGGCCTGGCCCTGCACTGCCTAAGGGAGGGGCGCTCACCCCCAGCCTCTAGGGAAGCCTGAGCCCCCTCGGGCCAGGGCTGCTCCCCGCCACGCCACCCACTCAGGGCTGCCTGAGCACTGCCGGGTGAGGGGCGCTCACCCACAGGACCCAGAGCAGCCTGAGCGCTGGGGGGCTGAGGGTGCTCCCCCGCAGGAACCCTGGACAATGAGCTCAGGTGGGAGAGGGGCGCTCGCCCACAGGGCTCAGAGTCCAGGTCACCTTTTGCAGAGGATCCCTGGGCCCCTTGTCCCCAGTTACCTGGGCCAGGGTGGGACAGTGGCGCCCTCTCACTGGTCTCAGCAGTGCCTCCAAGATGGAGGGGAGATGTCCTTTGCCAAATGTCCCACCATCCTGCCCAGGAGGAGGGCGCGGCTCCTGATCCAGAGGTCCCACAGGGTTCTTCCCTGGGGCCAAGATAGCGCCTGGTGGCGCTTGCCTGCTGTCCGGGGCCCCAGTGGAGATGTGCTCACAGCCTGGGAAATTGGCCCTGCATCCACTGGTCCCCGGGACCTCCGCAATCCCGGGCGCGTGCCAGGCGTGCAGGGGAGCACAGCCCCAGGGGCAGAAAGGCCAAGAAATGGTGGGTCAGGCGGGATGGATCCCGGTCCTTGGGTGTGCCCTTGGAGTTGAGATGCCCTCACGGTGAGTATTCTTGGGCTCGCAGGTTTTGTGGACCAGCGTGCCTGAAGGGCCACAGCAAAGGCCAAAGGCCCAGCAGAGTGTGGGCCAAGAGCAAGTGTCCGCGGTGCCCTCCATGTTTCCCAGGTGGCCTTGACAGGGACGCTTCACCCCTCAGGCCAAAGAGGGTGTCCCAGCCTGGGAGGGAGTGACCCCAGCACCCACACAGTGCGCTCCCCAGGCACCATGGGGCATTGGAGTTCTGAGGAGCCTGGGCCCTGGCGGGCCAGGGGCGCTCACCACCTGGCCCAGGGCAGACAGAACACTGGGGAGGGAGGGGCACCACCCGCGCAGGCCCCAGAGGAGACCCCCTGAGCACTGCTGGGCGAGGGGCGCTCACCCACAGGACCCAGAGGGGACTGAGCCCTGGGCGGGGGGCGCGGGGGGTGGGCGCTGGGCCTCAGGACACAGGGGAGCCTGGGGACCTGCGGGGGAGGGGCGGTCACCCGCAAGCCCCAGAGCTCACTGGTCCTTAGGGCTCCTGGGGGGCTCACCCAGGAGACCCGGGCGCACCGAGGACCCTCGGGCGAGGGGCGCTCACCCGCAGGTCCCCGGAGGACAGGGAAGCCTCCTGGGCCCCCACCCCCACCCCCGCAAGACAGGCGCTTGCCTGCCCGCAGGACCCTGAGGACACTGGGCGCCGATGGGCGAGGGGCGCTCACCCAAAGGCCGCAGTGCAGCAGCAATGCCAGTGTCCCAGGAGCCCTCCCCAAGCAGGATCTTGGGGACAGGGAACAGGGCTGGGACCCGCGGTGGGGACCTCGCACCCGCAGAACCCCCAAGAGCACACTGAGCACTTCAGGGCGAGGGGCGCTCACCAGCATGGCCCAGAGCACACTGGGGACCTGAGGCCGCCTGGGGGCGCTCCCCCACAGCCACCAGGCCTGGCCCTGCACTGCCTAAGGGAGGGGCGCTCACCCCCAGCCTCTAGGGAAGCCTGAGCCCCCTCGGGCCAGGGCTGCTCCCCGCCACGCCACCCACTCAGGGCTGCCTGAGCACTGCCGGGTGAGGGGCGCTCACCCACAGGACCCAGAGCAGCCTGAGCGCTGGGGGGCTGAGGGTGCTCCCCCGCAGGAACCCTGGACAATGAGCTCAGGTGGGAGAGGGGCGCTCGCCCACAGGGCTCAGAGTCCAGGTCACCTTTTGCAGAGGATCCCTGGGCCCCTTGTCCCCAGTTACCTGGGCCAGGGTGGGACAGTGGCGCCCTCTCACTGGTCTCAGCAGTTCCTCCAAGATGGAGGGGAGATGTCCTTTGCCAAATGTCCCACCATCCTGCCCAGGAGGAGGGCGCGGCTCCTGATCCAGAGGTCCCACAGGGTTCTTCCCTGGGGCCAAGATAGCACCTGGTGGCGCTTGCCTGCTGTCCGGGGCCCCAGTGGAGATGTGCTCACAGCCTGGGAAATTGGCCCTGCATCCACTGGTCCCCGGGACCTCCGCAATCCCGGGCGCGTGCCAGGCGTGCAGGGGAGCACAGCCCCAGGGGCAGAAAGGCCAAGAAATGGTGGGTCAGGCGGGATGGATCCCGGTCCTTGGGTGTGCCCTTGGAGTTGAGATGCCCTCACGGTGAGTATTCTTGGGCTCGCAGGTTTTGTGGACCAGCGTGCCTGAAGGGCCACAGCAAAGGCCAAAGGCCCAGCAGAGTGTGGGCCAAGAGCAAGTGTCCGCGGTGCCCTCCATGTTTCCCAGGTGGCCTTGACAGGGACGCTTCACCCCTCAGGCCAAAGAGGGTGTCCCAGCCTGGGAGGGAGTGACCCCAGCACCCACACAGTGCGCTCCCCAGGCACCATGGGGCATTGGAGTTCTGAGGAGCCTGGGCCCTGGCGGGCCAGGGGCGCTCACCACCTGGCCCAGGGCAGACAGAACACTGGGGAGGGAGGGGCACCACCCGCGCAGGCCCCAGAGGAGACCCCCTGAGCACTGCTGGGCGAGGGGCGCTCACCCACAGGACCCAGAGGGGACTGAGCCCTGGGCGGGGGGCGCGGGGGGGGCGCTGGGCCTCAGGACACAGGGGAGCCTGGGGACCTGCGGGGGAGGGGCGGTCACCCGCAAGCCCCAGAGCTCACTGGTCCTTAGGGCTCCTGGGGGGCTCACCCAGGAGACCCGGGCGCACCGAGGACCCTCGGGCGAGGGGCGCTCACCCGCAGGTCCCCGGAGGACAGGGAAGCCTCCTGGGCCCCCACCCCCACCCCCCGCAAGACAGGCGCTTGCCTGCCCGCAGGACCCTGAGGACACTGGGCGCCGATGGGCGAGGGGCGCTCACCCAAAGGCCGCAGTGCAGCAGCAATGCCAGTGTCCCAGGAGCCCTCCCCAAGCAGGATCTTGGGGACAGGGAACAGGGCTGGGACCCGCGGTGGGGACCTCGCACCCGCAGAACCCCCAAGAGCACACTGAGCATTGCAGGGCGAGGGGCGCTCACCAGCATGGCCCAGAGCACACTGGGGACCTGAGGCCGCCTGGGGGCGCTCCCCCACAGCCACCAGGCCTGGCCCTGCACTGCCTAAGGGAGGGGCGCTCACCCCCAGCCTCTAGGGAAGCCTGAGCCCCCTCGGGCCAGGGCTGCTCCCCGCCACGCCACCCACTCAGGGCTGCCTGAGCACTGCCGGGTGAGGGGCGCTCACCCACAGGACCCAGAGCAGCCTGAGCGCTGGGGGGCTGAGGGTGCTCCCCCGCAGGAACCCTGGACAATGAGCTCAGGTGGGAGAGGGGCGCTCGCCCACAGGGCTCAGAGTCCAGGTCACCTTTTGCAGAGGATCCCTGGGCCCCTTGTCCCCAGTTACCTGGGCCAGGGTGGGACAGTGGCGCCCTCTCACTGGTCTCAGCAGTGCCTCCAAGATGGAGGGGAGATGTCCTTTGCCAAATGTCCCACCATCCTGCCCAGGAGGAGGGCGCGGCTCCTGATCCAGAGGTCCCACAGGGTTCTTCCCTGGGGCCAAGATGGCGCCTGGTGGCGCTTGCCTGCTGTCCGGGGCCCCAGTGGAGATGTGCTCACAGCCTGGGAAATTGGCCCTGCATCCACTGGTCCCCGGGACCTCCGCAATCCCGGGCGCGTGCCAGGCGTGCAGGGGAGCACAGCCCCAGGGGCAGAAAGGCCAAGAAATGGTGGGTCAGGCGGGATGGATCCCGGTCCTTGGGTGTGCCCTTGGAGTTGAGATGCCCTCACGGTGAGTATTCTTGGGCTCGCAGGTTTTGTGGACCAGCGTGCCTGAAGGGCCACAGCAAAGGCCAAAGGCCCAGCAGAGTGTGGGCCAAGAGCAAGTGTCCGCGGTGCCCTCCATGTTTCCCAGGTGGCCTTGACAGGGACGCTTCACCCCTCAGGCCAAAGAGGGTGTCCCAGCCTGGGAGGGAGTGACCCCAGCACCCACACAGTGCGCTCCCCAGGCACCATGGGGCATTGGAGTTCTGAGGAGCCTGGGCCCTGGCGGGCCAGGGGCGCTCACCACCTGGCCCAGGGCAGACAGAACACTGGGGAGGGAGGGGCACCACCCGCGCAGGCCCCAGAGGAGACCCCCTGAGCACTGCTGGGCGAGGGGCGCTCACCCACAGGACCCAGAGGGGACTGAGCCCTGGGCGGGGGGCGCGGGGGGTGGGCGCTGGGCCTCAGGACACAGGGGAGCCTGGGGACCTGCGGGGGAGGGGCGGTCACCCGCAAGCCCCAGAGCTCACTGGTCCTTAGGACTCCTGGGGGGCTCACCCAGGAGACCCGGGCGCACCGAGGACCCTCGGGCGAGGGGCGCTCACCCGCAGGTCCCCGGAGGACAGGGAAGCCTCCTGGGCCCCCACCCCCACCCCCGCAAGACAGGCGCTTGCCTGCCCGCAGGACCCTGAGGACACTGGGCGCCGATGGGCGAGGGGCGCTCACCCAAAGGCCGCAGTGCAGCAGCAATGCCAGTGTCCCAGGAGCCCTCCCCAAGCAGGATCTTGGGGACAGGGAACAGGGCTGGGACCCGCGGTGGGGACCTCGCACCCGCAGCACCCCCAAGAGCACACTGAGCACTGCAGGGCGAGGGGCGCACACCAGCATGGCCCAGAGCACACTGCGGACCTGAGGCCGCCTGGGGGCGCTCCCCCACAGCCACCAGGCCTGGCCCTGCACTGCCTAAGGGAGGGGCGCTCACCCCCAGCCTCTAGGGAAGCCTGAGCCCCCTCGGGCCAGGGCTGCTCCCCGCCACGCCACCCACTCAGGGCTGCCTGAGCACTGCCGGGTGAGGGGCGCTCACCCACAGGACCCAGAGCAGCCTGAGCGCTGGGGGGCTGAGGGTGCTCCCCCGCAGGAACCCTGGACAATGAGCTCAGGTGGGAGAGGGGCGCTCGCCCACAGGGCTCAGAGTCCAGGTCACCTTTTGCAGAGGATCCCTGGGCCCCTTGTCCCCAGTTACCTGGGCCAGGGTGGGACAGTGGCGCCCTCTCACTGGTCTCAGCAGTGCCTCCAAGATGGAGGGGAGATGTCCTTTGCCAAATGTCCCACCATCCTGCCCAGGAGGAGGGCGCGGCTCCTGATCCAGAGGTCCCACAGGGTTCTTCCCTGGGGCCAAGATAGCGCCTGGTGGCGCTTGCCTGCTGTCCAGGGCCCCAGTGGAGATGTGCTCACAGCCTGGGAAATTGGCCCTGCATCCACTGGTCCCCGGGACCTCCGCAATCCCGGGCGCGTGCCAGGCGTGCAGGGGAGCACAGCCCCAGGGGCAGAAAGGCCAAGAAATGGTGGGTCAGGCGGGATGGATCCCGGTCCTTGGGTGTGCCCTTGGAGTTGAGATGCCCTCACGGTGAGTATTCTTGGGCTCGCAGGTTTTGTGGACCAGCGTGCCTGAAGGGCCACAGCAAAGGCCAAAGGCCCAGCAGAGTGTGGGCCAAGAGCAAGTGTCCGCGGTGCCCTCCATGTTTCCCAGGTGGCCTTGACAGGGACGCTTCACCCCTCAGGCCAAAGAGGGTGTCCCAGCCTGGGAGGGAGTGACCCCAGCACCCACACAGTGCGCTCCCCAGGCACCATGGGGCATTGGAGTTCTGAGGAGCCTGGGCCCTGGCGGGCCAGGGGCGCTCACCACCTGGCCCAGGGCAGACAGAACACTGGGGAGGGAGGGGCACCACCCGCGCAGGCCCCAGAGGAGACCCCCTGAGCACTGCTGGGCGAGGGGCGCTCACCCACAGGACCCAGAGGGGACTGAGCCCTGGGCGGGGGGCGCGGGGGGGGGCGCTGGGCCTCAGGACACAGGGGAGCCTGGGGACCTGCGGGGGAGGGGCGGTCACCCGCAAGCCCCAGAGCTCACTGGTCCTTAGGGCTCCTGGGGGGCTCACCCAGGAGACCCGGGCGCACCGAGGACCCTCGGGCGAGGGGCGCTCACCCGCAGGCCCCCGGAGGACAGGGAAGCCTCCTGGGCCCCCACCCCCACCCCCGCAAGACAGGCGCTTGCCTGCCCGCAGGACCCTGAGGACACTGGGCGCCGATGGGCGAGGGGCGCTCACCCAAAGGCTGCAGTGCAGCAGCAATGCCAGTGTCCCAGGAGCCCTCCCCAAGCAGGATCTTGGGGACAGGGAACAGGGCTGGGACCCGCGGTGGGGACATCGCACCCGCAGCACCCCCAAGAGCACACTGAGCACTGCAGGGCGAGGGGCGCACACCAGCATGGCCCAGAGCACACTGGGGACCTGAGGCCGCCTGGGGGCGCTCCCCCACAGCCACCAGGCCTGGCCCTGCACTGCCTAAGGGAGGGGCGCTCACCCCCAGCCTCTAGGGAAGCCTGAGCCCCCTCGGGCCAGGGCTGCTCCCCGCCACGCCACCCACTCAGGGCTGCCTGAGCACTGCCAGGTGAGGGGCGCTCACCCACAGGACCCAGAGCAGCCTGAGCGCTGGGGGGCTGAGGGTGCTCCCCCGCAGGAACCCTGGACAATGAGCTCAGGTGGGAGAGGGGCGCTCGCCCACAGGGCTCAGAGTCCAGGTCACCTTTTGCAGAGGATCCCTCGGCCCTGTGTCCCCAGTTACCTGGGTCAGGGTGGGATAGTGGCGCCCTCTCACTGGTCTCAGCAGTGCCTCCAAGATGGAGGGGAGATGTCCTTTGCCAAATGTCCCACCATCCTGCCCAGGAGGAGGGCGCGGCTCCTGATCCAGAGGTCCCACAGGGTTCTTCCCTGGGGCCAAGATAGCGCCTGGTGGCGCTTGCCTGCTGTCCGGGGCCCCAGTGGAGATGTGCTCACAGCCTGGGAAATTGGCCCTGCATCCACTGGTCCCCGGGACCTCCGCAATCCCGGGCGCGTGCCAGGCGTGCAGGGGAGCACAGCCCCAGGGGCAGAAAGGCCAAGAAATGGTGGGTCAGGCGGGATGGATCCCGGTCCTTGGGTGTGCCCTTGGAGTTGAGATGCCCTCACGGTGAGTATTCTTGGGCTCGCAGGTTTTGTGGACCAGCGTGCCTGAAGGGCCACAGCAAAGGCCAAAGGCCCAGCAGAGTGTGGGCCAAGAGCAAGTGTCCGCGGTGCCCTCCATGTTTCCCAGGTGGCCTTGACAGGGACGCTTCACCCCTCAGGCCAAAGAGGGTGTCCCAGCCTGGGAGGGAGTGACCCCAGCACCCACACAGTGCGCTCCCCAGGCACCATGGGGCATTGGAGTTCTGAGGAGCCTGGGCCCTGGCGGGCCAGGGGCGCTCACCACCTGGCCCAGGGCAGACAGAACACTGGGGAGGGAGGGGCACCACCCGCGCAGGCCCCAGAGGAGACCCCCTGAGCACTGCTGGGCGAGGGGCGCTCACCCACAGGACCCAGAGGGGACTGAGCCCTGGGCGGGGGGCGCGGGGGGGGGCGCTGGGCCTCAGGACACAGGGGAGCCTGGGGACCTGCGGGGGAGGGGCGGTCACCCGCAAGCCCCAGAGCTCACTGGTCCTTAGGGCTCCTGGGGGGCTCACCCAGGAGACCCGGGCACACCGAGGACCCTCGGGCGAGGGGCGCTCACCCGCAGGCCCCCGGAGGACAGGGAAGCCTCCTGGGCCCCCACCCCCACCCCCGCAAGACAGGCGCTTGCCTGCCCGCAGGACCCTGAGGACACTGGGCGCCGATGGGCGAGGGGCGCTCACCCAAAGGCCGCAGTGCAGCAGCAATGCCAGTGTCCCAGGAGCCCTCCCCAAGCAGGATCTTGGGGACAGGGAACAGGGCTGGGACCCGCGGTGGGGACCTCGCACCCGCAGAACCCCCAAGAGCACACTGAGCACTGCAGGGCGAGGGGCGCTCACCAGCATGGCCCAGAGCACACTGGGGACCTGAGGCCGCCTGGGGGCGCTCCCCCACAGCCACCAGGCCTGGCCCTGCACTGCCTAAGGGAGGGGCGCTCACCCCCAGCCTCTAGGGAAGCCTGAGCCCCCTCGGGCCAGGGCTGCTCCCCGCCATGCCACCCACTCAGGGCTGCCTGAGCACTGCCGGGTGAGGGGCGCTCACCCACAGGACCCAGAGCAGCCTGAGCGCTGGGGGGCTGAGGGTGCTCCCCCGCAGGAACCCTGGACAATGAGCTCAGGTGGGAGAGGGGCGCTCGCCCACAGGGCTCAGAGTCCAGGTCACCTTTTGCAGAGGATCCCTGGGCCCCTTGTCCCCAGTTACCTGGGCCAGGGTGGGACAGTGGCGCCCTCTCACTGGTCTCAGCAGTGCCTCCAAGATGGAGGGGAGATGTCCTTTGCCAAATGTCCCACCATCCTGCCCAGGAGGAGGGCGCGGCTCCTGATCCAGAGGTCCCACAGGGTTCTTCCCTGGGGCCAAGATAGCACCTGGTGGCGCTTGCCTGCTGTCCAGGGCCCCAGTGGAGATGTGCTCACAGCCTGGGAAATTGGCCCTGCATCCACTGGTCCCCGGGACCTCCGCAATCCCGGGCGCGTGCCAGGCGTGCAGGGGAGCACAGCCCCAGGGGCAGAAAGGCCAAGAAATGGTGGGTCAGGCGGGATGGATCCCGGTCCTTGGGTGTGCCCTTGGAGTTGAGATGCCCTCACGGTGAGTATTCTTGGGCTCGCAGGTTTTGTGGACCAGCGTGCCTGAAGGGCCACAGCAAAGGCCAAAGGCCCAGCAGAGTGTGGGCCAAGAGCAAGTGTCCGCGGTGCCCTCCATGTTTCCCAGGTGGCCTTGACAGGGACGCTTCACCCCTCAGGCCAAAGAGGGTGTCCCAGCCTGGGAGGGAGTGACCCCAGCACCCACACAGTGCGCTCCCCAGGCACCATGGGGCATTGGAGTTCTGAGGAGCCTGGGCCCTGGCGGGCCAGGGGCGCTCACCACCTGGCCCAGGGCAGACAGAACACTGGGGAGGGAGGGGCACCACCCGCGCAGGCCCCAGAGGAGACCCCCTGAGCACTGCTGGGCGAGGGGCGCTCACCCACAGGACCCAGAGGGGACTGAGCCCTGGGCGGGGGGCGCGGGGGGGGGCGCTGGGCCTCAGGACACAGGGGAGCCTGGGGACCTGCGGGGGAGGGGCGGTCACCCGCAAGCCCCAGAGCTCACTGGTCCTTAGGGCTCCTGGGGGGCTCACCCAGGAGACCCGGGCGCACCGAGGACCCTCGGGCGAGGGGCGCTCACCCGCAGGCCCCCGGAGGACAGGGAAGCCTCCTGGGCCCCCACCCCCACCCCCGCAAGACAGGCGCTTGCCTGCCCGCAGGACCCTGAGGACACTGGGCGCCGATGGGCGAGGGGCGCTCACCCAAAGGCCGCAGTGCAGCAGCAATGCCAGTGTCCCAGGAGCCCTCCCCAAGCAGGATCTTGGGGACAGGGAACAGGGCTGGGACCCGCGGTGGGGACCTCGCACCTGCAGAACCCCCAAGAGCACACTGAGCACTGCAGGGCGAGGGGCGCACACCAGCATGGCCCAGAGCACACTGGGGACCTGAGGCCGCCTGGGGGCGCTCCCCCACAGCCACCAGGCCTGGCCCTGCACTGCCTAAGGGAGGGGCGCTCACCCCCAGCCTCTAGGGAAGCCTGAGCCCCCTCGGGCCAGGGCTGCTCCCCGCCACGCCACCCACTCAGGGCTGCCTGAGCACTGCCGGGTGAGGGGCGCTCACCCACAGGACCCAGAGCAGCCTGAGCGCTGGGGGGCTGAGGGTGCTCCCCCGCAGGAACCCTGGACAATGAGCTCAGGTGGGAGAGGGGCGCTCGCCCACAGGGCTCAGAGTCCAGGTCACCTTTTGCAGAGGATCCCTGGGCCCCTTGTCCCCAGTTACCTGGGCCAGGGTGGGACAGTGGCGCCCTCTCACTGGTCTCAGCAGTGCCTCCAAGATGGAGGGGAGATGTCCTTTGCCAAATGTCCCACCATCCTGCCCAGGAGGAGGGCGCGGCTCCTGATCCAGAGGTCCCACAGGGTTCTTCCCTGGGGCCAAGATAGCGCCTGGTGGCGCTTGCCTGCTGTCCGGGGCCCCAGTGGAGATGTGCTCACAGCCTGGGAAATTGGCCCTGCATCCACTGGTCCCCGGGACCTCCGCAATCCCGGGCGCGTGCCAGGCGTGCAGGGGAGCACAGCCCCAGGGGCAGAAAGGCCAAGAAATGGTGGGTCAGGCGGGATGGATCCCGGTCCTTGGGTGTGCCCTTGGAGTTGAGATGCCCTCACGGTGAGTATTCTTGGGCTCGCAGGTTTTGTGGACCAGCGTGCCTGAAGGGCCACAGCAAAGGCCAAAGGCCCAGCAGAGTGTGGGCCAAGAGCAAGTGTCCGCGGTGCCCTCCATGTTTCCCAGGTGGCCTTGACAGGGACGCTTCACCCCTCAGGCCAAAGAGGGTGTCCCAGCCTGGGAGGGAGTGACCCCAGCACCCACACAGTGCGCTCCCCAGGCACCATGGGGCATTGGAGTTCTGAGGAGCCTGGGCCCTGGCGGGCCAGGGGCGCTCACCACCTGGCCCAGGGCAGACAGAACACTGGGGAGGGAGGGGCACCACCCGAGCAGGCCCCAGAGGAGACCCCCTGAGCACTGCTGGGCGAGGGGCGCTCACCCACAGGACCCAGAGGGGACTGAGCCCTGGGCGGGGGGCGCGGGGGGTGGGCGCTGGGCCTCAGGACACAGGGGAGCCTGGGGACCTGCGGGGGAGGGGCGGTCACCCGCAAGCCCCAGAGCTCACTGGTCCTTAGGGCTCCTGGGGGGCTCACCCAGGAGACCCGGGCGCACCGAGGACCCTCGGGCGAGGGGCGCTCACCCGCAGGTCCCCGGAGGACAGGGAAGCCTCCTGGGCCCCCACCCCCACCCCCGCAAGACAGGCGCTTGCCTGCCCGCAGGACCCTGAGGACACTGGGCGCCGATGGGCGAGGGGCGCTCACCCAAAGGCCGCAGTGCAGCAGCAATGCCAGTGTCCCAGGAGCCCTCCCCAAGCAGGATCTTGGGGACAGGGAACAGGGCTGGGACCCGCGGTGGGGACCTCGCACCCGCAGAACCCCCAAGAGCACACTGAGCACTGCAGGGCGAGGGGCGCTCACCAGCATGGCCCAGAGCACACTGGGGACCTGAGGCCGCCTGGGGGCGCTCCCCCACAGCCACCAGGCCTGGCCCTGCACTGCCTAAGGGAGGGGCGCTCACCCCCAGCCTCTAGGGAAGCCTGAGCCCCCTCGGCCCAGGGCTGCTCCCCGCCACGCCACCCACTCAGGGCTGCCTGAGCACTGCCGGGTGAGGGGCGCTCACCCACAGGACCCAGAGCAGCCTGAGCGCTGGGGGGCTGAGGGTGCTCCCCCGCAGGAACCCTGGACAATGAGCTCAGGTGGGAGAGGGGCGCTCGCCCACAGGGCTCAGAGTCCAGGTCACCTTTTGCAGAGGATCCCTGGGCCCCTTGTCCCCAGTTACCTGGGCCAGGGTGGGACAGTGGCGCCCTCTCACTGGTCTCAGCAGTTCCTCCAAGATGGAGGGGAGATGTCCTTTGCCAAATGTCCCACCATCCTGCCCAGGAGGAGGGCGCGGCTCCTGATCCAGAGGTCCCACAGGGTTCTTCCCTGGGGCCAAGATAGCGCCTGGTGGCGCTTGCCTGCTGTCCGGGGCCCCAGTGGAGATGTGCTCACAGCCTGGGAAATTGGCCCTGCATCCACTGGTCCCCGGGACCTCCGCAATCCCGGGCGCGTGCCAGGCGTGCAGGGGAGCACAGCCCCAGGGGCAGAAAGGCCAAGAAATGGTGGGTCAGGCGGGATGGATCCCGGTCCTTGGGTGTGCCCTTGGAGTTGAGATGCCCTCACGGTGAGTATTCTTGGGCTCGCAGGTTTTGTGGACCAGCGTGCCTGAAGGGCCACAGCAAAGGCCAAAGGCCCAGCAGAGTGTGGGCCAAGAGCAAGTGTCCGCGGTGCCCTCCATGTTTCCCAGGTGGCCTTGACAGGGACGCTTCACCCCTCAGGCCAAAGAGGGTGTCCCAGCCTGGGAGGGAGTGACCCCAGCACCCACACAGTGCGCTCCCCAGGCACCATGGGGCATTGGAGTTCTGAGGAGCCTGGGCCCTGGCGGGCCAGGGGCGCTCACCACCTGGCCCAGGGCAGACAGAACACTGGGGAGGGAGGGGCACCACCCGCGCAGGCCCCAGAGGAGACCCCCTGAGCACTGCTGGGCGAGGGGCGCTCACCCACAGGACCCAGAGGGGACTGAGCCCTGGGCGGGGGGCGCGGGGGGGGCGCTGGGCCTCAGGACACAGGGGAGCCTGGGGACCTGCGGGGGAGGGGCGGTCACCCGCAAGCCCCAGAGCTCACTGGTCCTTAGGGCTCCTGGGGGGCTCACCCAGGAGACCCGGGCGCACCGAGGACCCTCGGGCGAGGGGCGCTCACCCGCAGGTCCCCGGAGGACAGGGAAGCCTCCTGGGCCCCCACCCCCACCCCCCGCAAGACAGGCGCTTGCCTGCCCGCAGGACCCTGAGGACACTGGGCGCCGATGGGCGAGGGGCGCTCACCCAAAGGCCGCAGTGCAGCAGCAATGCCAGTGTCCCAGGAGCCCTCCCCAAGCAGGATCTTGGGGACAGGGAACAGGGCTGGGACCCGCGGTGGGGACCTCGCACCCGCAGAACCCCCAAGAGCACACTGAGCATTGCAGGGCGAGGGGCGCTCACCAGCATGGCCCAGAGCACACTGGGGACCTGAGGCCGCCTGGGGGCGCTCCCCCACAGCCACCAGGCCTGGCCCTGCACTGCCTAAGGGAGGGGAGCTCACCCCCAGCCTCTAGGGAAGCCTGAGCCCCCTCGGGCCAGGGCTGCTCCCCGCCATGCCACCCACTCAGGGCTGCCTGAGCACTGCCGGGTGAGGGGCGCTCACCCACAGGACCCAGAGCAGCCTGAGCGCTGGGGGGCTGAGGGTGCTCCCCCGCAGGAACCCTGGACAATGAGCTCAGGTGGGAGAGGGGCGCTCGCCCACAGGGCTCAGAGTCCAGGTCACCTTTTGCAGAGGATCCCTGGGCCCCTTGTCCCCAGTTACCTGGGCCAGGGTGGGACAGTGGCGCCCTCTCACTGGTCTCAGCAGTGCCTCCAAGATGGAGGGGAGATGTCCTTTGCCAAATGTCCCACCATCCTGCCCAGGAGGAGGGCGCGGCTCCTGATCCAGAGGTCCCACAGGGTTCTTCCCTGGGGCCAAGATGGCGCCTGGTGGCGCTTGCCTGCTGTCCGGGGCCCCAGTGGAGATGTGCTCACAGCCTGGGAAATTGGCCCTGCATCCACTGGTCCCCGGGACCTCCGCAATCCCGGGCGCGTGCCAGGCGTGCAGGGGAGCACAGCCCCAGGGGCAGAAAGGCCAAGAAATGGTGGGTCAGGCGGGATGGATCCCGGTCCTTGGGTGTGCCCTTGGAGTTGAGATGCCCTCACGGTGAGTATTCTTGGGCTCGCAGGTTTTGTGGACCAGCGTGCCTGAAGGGCCACAGCAAAGGCCAAAGGCCCAGCAGAGTGTGGGCCAAGAGCAAGTGTCCGCGGTGCCCTCCATGTTTCCCAGGTGGCCTTGACAGGGACGCTTCACCCCTCAGGCCAAAGAGGGTGTCCCAGCCTGGGAGGGAGTGACCCCAGCACCCACACAGTGCGCTCCCCAGGCACCATGGGGCATTGGAGTTCTGAGGAGCCTGGGCCCTGGCGGGCCAGGGGCGCTCACCACCTGGCCCAGGGCAGACAGAACACTGGGGAGGGAGGGGCACCACCCGCGCAGGCCCCAGAGGAGACCCCCTGAGCACTGCTGGGCGAGGGGCGCTCACCCACAGGACCCAGAGGGGACTGAGCCCTGGGCGGGGGGCGCGGGGGGTGGGCGCTGGGCCTCAGGACACAGGGGAGCCTGGGGACCTGCGGGGGAGGGGCGGTCACCCGCAAGCCCCAGAGCTCACTGGTCCTTAGGGCTCCTGGGGGGCTCACCCAGGAGACCCGGGCGCACCGAGGACCCTCGGGCGAGGGGCGCTCACCCGCAGGTCCCCGGAGGACAGGGAAGCCTCCTGGGCCCCCACCCCCACCCCCGCAAGACAGGCGCTTGCCTGCCCGCAGGACCCTGAGGACACTGGGCGCCGATGGGCGAGGGGCGCTCACCCAAAGGCCGCAGTGCAGCAGCAATGCCAGTGTCCCAGGAGCCCTCCCCAAGCAGGATCTTGGGGACAGGGAACAGGGCTGGGACCCGTGGTGGGGACCTCGCACCCGCAGCACCCCCAAGAGCACACTGAGCACTGCAGGGCGAGGGGCGCACACCAGCATGGCCCAGAGCACACTGGGGACCTGAGGCCGCCTGGGGGCGCTCCCCCACAGCCACCAGGCCTGGCCCTGCACTGCCTAAGGGAGGGGCGCTCACCCCCAGCCTCTAGGGAAGCCTGAGCCCCCTCGGGCCAGGGCTGCTCCCCGCCACGCCACCCACTCAGGGCTGCCTGAGCACTGCCGGGTGAGGGGCGCTCACCCACAGGACCCAGAGCAGCCTGAGCGCTGGGGGGCTGAGGGTGCTCCCCCGCAGGAACCCTGGACAATGAGCTCAGGTGGGAGAGGGGCGCTCGCCCACAGGGCTCAGAGTCCAGGTCACCTTTTGCAGAGGATCCCTGGGCCCCTTGTCCCCAGTTACCTGGGCCAGGGTGGGACAGTGGCGCCCTCTCACTGGTCTCAGCAGTGCCTCCAAGATGGAGGGGAGATGTCCTTTGCCAAATGTCCCACCATCCTGCCCAGGAGGAGGGCGCGGCTCCTGATCCAGAGGTCCCACAGGGTTCTTCCCTGGGGCCAAGATAGCGCCTGGTGGCGCTTGCCTGCTGTCCAGGGCCCCAGTGGAGATGTGCTCACAGCCTGGGAAATTGGCCCTGCATCCACTGGTCCCCGGGACCTCCGCAATCCCGGGCGCGTGCCAGGCGTGCAGGGGAGCACAGCCCCAGGGGCAGAAAGGCCAAGAAATGGTGGGTCAGGCGGGATGGATCCCGGTCCTTGGGTGTGCCCTTGGAGTTGAGATGCCCTCACGGTGAGTATTCTTGGGCTCGCAGGTTTTGTGGACCAGCGTGCCTGAAGGGCCACAGCAAAGGCCAAAGGCCCAGCAGAGTGTGGGCCAAGAGCAAGTGTCCGCGGTGCCCTCCATGTTTCCCAGGTGGCCTTGACAGGGACGCTTCACCCCTCAGGCCAAAGAGGGTGTCCCAGCCTGGGAGGGAGTGACCCCAGCACCCACACAGTGCGCTCCCCAGGCACCATGGGGCATTGGAGTTCTGAGGAGCCTGGGCCCTGGCGGGCCAGGGGCGCTCACCACCTGGCCCAGGGCAGACAGAACACTGGGGAGGGAGGGGCACCACCCGAGCAGGCCCCAGAGGAGACCCCCTGAGCACTGCTGGGCGAGGGGCGCTCACCCACAGGACCCAGAGGGGACTGAGCCCTGGGCGGGGGGCGCGGGGGGGGGCGCTGGGCCTCAGGACACAGGGGAGCCTGGGGACCTGCGGGGGAGGGGCGGTCACCCGCAAGCCCCAGAGCTCACTGGTCCTTAGGGCTCCTGGGGGGCTCACCCAGGAGACCCGGGCGCACCGAGGACCCTCGGGCGAGGGGCGCTCACCCGCAGGCCCCCGGAGGACAGGGAAGCCTCCTGGGCCCCCACCCCCACCCCCGCAAGACAGGCGCTTGCCTGCCCGCAGGACCCTGAGGACACTGGGCGCCGATGGGCGAGGGGCGCTCACCCAAAGGCCGCAGTGCAGCAGCAATGCCAGTGTCCCAGGAGCCCTCCCCAAGCAGGATCTTGGGGACAGGGAACAGGGCTGGGACCCGCGGTGGGGACATCGCACCCGCAGCACCCCCAAGAGCACACTGAGCACTGCAGGGCGAGGGGCGCACACCAGCATGGCCCAGAGCACACTGGGGACCTGAGGCCGCCTGGGGGCGCTCCCCCACAGCCACCAGGCCTGGCCCTGCACTGCCTAAGGGAGGGGCGCTCACCCCCAGCCTCTAGGGAAGCCTGAGCCCCCTCGGGCCAGGGCTGCTCCCCGCCACGCCACCCACTCAGGGCTGCCTGAGCACTGCCAGGTGAGGGGCGCTCACCCACAGGACCCAGAGCAGCCTGAGCGCTGGGGGGCTGAGGGTGCTCCCCCGCAGGAACCCTGGACAATGAGCTCAGGTGGGAGAGGGGCGCTCGCCCACAGGGCTCAGAGTCCAGGTCACCTTTTGCAGAGGATCCCTGGGCCCCTTGTCCCCAGTTACCTGGGCCAGGGTGGGACAGTGGCGCCCTCTCACTGGTCTCAGCAGTGCCTCCAAGATGGAGGGGAGATGTCCTTTGCCAAATGTCCCACCATCCTGCCCAGGAGGAGGGCGCGGCTCCTGATCCAGAGGTCCCACAGGGTTCTTCCCTGGGGCCAAGATGGCGCCTGGTGGCGCTTGCCTGCTGTCCGGGGCCCCAGTGGAGATGTGCTCACAGCCTGGGAAATTGGCCCTGCATCCACTGGTCCCCGGGACCTCCGCAATCCCGGGCGCGTGCCAGGCGTGCAGGGGAGCACAGCCCCAGTGGCAGAAAGGCCAAGAAATGGTGGGTCAGGCGGGATGGATCCCGGTCCTTGGGTGTGCCCTTGGAGTTGAGATGCCCTCACGGTGAGTATTCTTGGGCTCGCAGGTTTTGTGGACCAGCGTGCCTGAAGGGCCACAGCAAAGGCCAAAGGCCCAGCAGAGTGTGGGCCAAGAGCAAGTGTCCGCGGTGCCCTCCAAGTTTCCCAGGTGGCCTTGACAGGGACGCTTCACCCCTCAGGCCAAAGAGGGTGTCCCAGCCTGGGAGGGAGTGACCCCAGCACCCACACAGTGCGCTCCCCAGGCACCAGGGGGCATTGGAGTTCAGAGGAGCCTGGGCTCTGGCGGGCCAGGGGCGCTCACCACCTGGCCCATGGCAGACAGAGCACTGGGGAGGGAGGGGCACCACCCGCGCAGGCCCCAGAGGAGACTCCCTGGGCACTGCTGGGCGAGGGGCGACACCCACATGACCCAGAGGGGACTGAGCCCTGGGCGGACGGGCGCTGGCCTCAGGACACAGGGGAGCCTGGGGACCTGCGGGGGAGGGGCGGTCACCCGCAAGCCCCAGAGCTCACTGGTCCTTAGGGCTCCTGGGGGGCTCACCCAGGAGACCCGGGCGCACCGAGGACCCTCGGGCGAGGGGCGCTCACCCGCAGGCCCCCGGAGGACAGGGAAGCCTCCTGGGCCCCCACCCCCACCCCCCAAGACAGGCGCTTGCCTGCCCGCAGGACCCTGAGGACACTGGGCGCCGATGGGCGAGGGGCGCTCACCCAAAGGCCGCAGTGCAGCAGCAATGCCAGTGTCCCAGGAGCCCTCCCCAAGCAGGATCTTGGGGACAGGGAACAGGGCTGGGACCCGCGGTGGGGACCTCGCACCCGCAGAACCCCCAAGAGCACACTGAGCACTGCAGGGCGAGGGGCGCTCACCAGCATGGCCCAGAGCACACTGGGGACCTGAGGCCGCCTGGGGGCGCTCCCCCACAGCCACCAGGCCTGGCCCTGCACTGCCTAAGGGAGGGGCGCTCACCCCCATCCTCTAGGGAAGCCTGAGCCCCCTCGGGCCAGGGCTGCTCCCCGCCACGCCACCCACTCAGGGCTGCCTGAGCACTGCCGGGTGAGGGGCGCTCACCCACAGGACCCAGAGCAGCCTGAGCGCTGGGGGGCTGAGGGTGCTCCCCCGCAGGAACCCTGGACAATGAGCTCAGGTGGGAGAGGGGCGCTCGCCCACAGGGCTCAGAGTCCAGGTCACCTTTTGCAGAGGATCCCTGGGCCCCTTGTCCCCAGTTACCTGGGCCAGGGTGGGACAGTGGCGCCCTCTCACTGGTCTCAGCAGTGCCTCCAAGATGGAGGGGAGATGTCCTTTGCCAAATGTCCCACCATCCTGCCCAGGAGGAGGGCGCGGCTCCTGATCCAGAGGTCCCACAGGGTTCTTCCCTGGGGCCAAGATAGCACCTGGTGGCGCTTGCCTGCTGTCCGGGGCCCCAGTGGAGATGTGCTCACAGCCTGGGAAATTGGCCCTGCATCCACTGGTCCCCGGGACCTCCGCAATCCCGGGCGCGTGCCAGGCGTGCAGGGGAGCACAGCCCCAGGGGCAGAAAGGCCAAGAAATGGTGGGTCAGGCGGGATGGATCCCGGTCCTTGGGTGTGCCCTTGGAGTTGAGATGCCCTCACAGTGAGTATTCTTGGGCTCGCAGGTTTTGTGGACCAGCGTGCCTGAAGGGCCACAGCAAAGGCCAAAGGCCCAGCAGAGTGTGGGCCAAGAGCAAGTGTCCGCGGTGCCCTCCATGTTTCCCAGGTGGCCTTGACAGGGACGCTTCACCCCTCAGGCCAAAGAGGGTGTCCCAGCCTGGGAGGGAGTGACCCCAGCACCCACACAGTGCGCTCCCCAGGCACCATGGGGCATTGGGGTTCTGAGGAGCCTGGGCCCTGGCGTGCCAGGGGCGCTCACCACCTGGCCCAGGGCAGACAGAACACTGGGGAGGGAGGGGCACCACCCGCGCAGGCCCCAGAGGAGACCCCCTGAGCACTGCTGGGCGAGGGGCGCTCACCCACAGGACCCAGAGGGGACTGAGCCCTGGGCAGGGGGCGCGGGGGGGGGGCGCTGGGCCTCAGGACACAGGGGAGCCTGGGGACCTGCGGGGGAGGGGCGGTCACCCGCAAGCCCCAGAGCTCACTGGTCCTTAGGGCTCCTGGGGGGCTCACCCAGGAGACCCGGGCGCACTGAGGACCCTCGGGCGAGGGGCGCTCACCCGCAGGCCCCCGGAGGACAGGGAAGCCTCCTGGGCCCCCACCCCCACCCCCGCAAGACAGGCGCTTGCCTGCCTGCAGGACCCTGAGGACACTGGGCGCCGATGGGCGAGGGGCGCTCACCCAAAGGCCGCAGTGCAGCAGCAATGCCAGTGTCCCAGGAGCCCTCCCCAAGCAGTATCTTGGGGACAGGGAACAGGGCTGGGACCCGCGGTGGGGACCTCGCACCCGCAGCACCCCCAAGAGCACACTGAGCACTGCAGGGCGAGGGGCGCACACCAGCATGGCCCAGAGCACACTGGGGACCTGAGGCCGCCTGGGGGCGCTCCCCCACAGCCACCAGGCCTGGCCCTGCACTGCCTAAGGGAGGGGCGCTCACCCCCAGCCTCTAGGGAAGCCTGAGCCCCCTCGGGCCAGGGCTGCTCCCCGCCACGCCACCCACTCAGGGCTGCCTGAGCACTGCCGGGTGAGGGGCGCTCACCCACAGGACCCAGAGCAGCCTGAGCGCTGGGGGGCTGAGGGTGCTCCCCCGCAGGAACCCTGGACAATGAGCTCAGGTGGGAGAGGGGCGCTCGCCCACAGGGCTCAGAGTCCAGGTCACCTTTTGCAGAGGATCCCTGGGCCCCTTGTCCCCAGTTACCTGGGCCAGGGTGGGACAGTGGCGCCCTCTCACTGGTCTCAGCAGTGCCTCCAAGATGGAGGGGAGATGTCCTTTGCCAAATGTCCCACCATCCTGCCCAGGAGGAGGGCGCGGCTCCTGATCCAGAGGTCCCACAGGGTTCTTCCCTGGGGCCAAGATAGCACCTGGTGGCGGTTGCCTGCTGTCCAGGGCCCCAGTGGAGATGTGCTCACAGCCTGGGAAATTGGCCCTGCATCCACTGGTCCCCGGGACCTCCGCAATCCCGGGCGCGTGCCAGGCGTGCAGGGGAGCACAGCCCCAGGGGCAGAAAGGCCAAGAAATGGTGGGTCAGGCGGGATGGATCCCGGTCCTTGGGTGTGCCCTTGGAGTTGAGATGCCCTCACGGTGAGTATTCTTGGGCTCGCAGGTTTTGTGGACCAGCGTGCCTGAAGGGCCACAGCAAAGGCCAAAGGCCCAGCAGAGTGTGGGCCAAGAGCAAGTGTCCGCGGTGCCCTCCATGTTTCCCAGGTGGCCTTGACAGGGACGCTTCACCCCTCAGGCCAAAGAGGGTGTCCCAGCCTGGGAGGGAGTGACCCCAGCACCCACACAGTGCGCTCCCCAGGCACCATGGGGCATTGGAGTTCTGAGGAGCCTGGGCCCTGGCGGGCCAGGGGCGCTCACCACCTGGCCCAGGGCAGACAGAACACTGGGGAGGGAGGGGCACCACCCGCGCAGGCCCCAGAGGAGACCCCCTGAGCACTGCTGGGCGAGGGGCGCTCACCCACAGGACCCAGAGGGGACTGAGCCCTGGGCGGGGGGCGCGGGGGGTGGGCGCTGGGCCTCAGGACACAGGGGAGCCTGGGGACCTGCGGGGGAGGGGCGGTCACCCGCAAGCCCCAGAGCTCACTGGTCCTTAGGGCTCCTGGGGGGCTCACCCAGGAGACCCGGGCGCACCGAGGACCCTCGGGCGAGGGGCGCTCACCCGCAGGCCCCCGGAGGACAGGGAAGCCTCCTGGGCCCCCACCCCCACCCCCGCAAGACAGGCGCTTGCCTGCCCGCAGGACCCTGAGGACACTGGGCGCCGATGGGCGAGGGGCGCTCACCCAAAGGCCGCAGTGCAGCAGCAATGCCAGTGTCCCAGGAGCCCTCCCCAAGCAGGATCTTGGGGACAGGGAACAGGGCTGGGACCCGCGGTGGGGACCTCGCACCCGCAGAACCCCCAAGAGCACACTGAGCACTGCAGGGCGAGGGGCGCTCACCAGCATGGCCCAGAGCACACTGGGGACCTGAGGCCGCCTGGGGGCGCTCCCCCACAGCCACCAGGCCTGGCCCTGCACTGCCTAAGGGAGGGGCGCTCACCCCCAGCCTCTAGGGAAGCCTGAGCCCCCTCGGGCCAGGGCTGCTCCCCGCCACGCCACCCACTCAGGGCTGCCTGAGCACTGCCGGGTGAGGGGCGCTCACCCACAGGACCCAGAGCAGCCTGAGCGCTGGGGGGCTGAGGGTGCTCCCCCGCAGGAACCCTGGACAATGAGCTCAGGTGGGAGAGGGGCGCTCGCCCACAGGGCTCAGAGTCCAGGTCACCTTTTGCAGAGGATCCCTGGGCCCCTTGTCCCCAGTTACCTGGGCCAGGGTGGGACAGTGGCGCCCTCTCACTGGTCTCAGCAGTTCCTCCAAGATGGAGGGGAGATGTCCTTTGCCAAATGTCCCACCATCCTGCCCAGGAGGAGGGCGCGGCTCCTGATCCAGAGGTCCCACAGGGTTCTTCCCTGGGGCCAAGATAGCACCTGGTGGCGCTTGCCTGCTGTCCGGGACCCCAGTGGAGATGTGCTCACAGCCTGGGAAATTGGCCCTGCATCCACTGGTCCCCGGGACCTCCGCAATCCCGGGCGCGTGCCAGGCGTGCAGGGGAGCACAGCCCCAGGGGCAGAAAGGCCAAGAAATGGTGGGTCAGGCGGGATGGATCCCGGTCCTTGGGTGTGCCCTTGGAGTTGAGATGCCCTCACGGTGAGTATTCTTGGGCTCGCAGGTTTTGTGGACCAGCGTGCCTGAAGGGCCACAGCAAAGGCCAAAGGCCCAGCAGAGTGTGGGCCAAGAGCAAGTGTCCGCGGTGCCCTCCATGTTTCCCAGGTGGCCTTGACAGGGACGCTTCACCCCTCAGGCCAAAGAGGGTGTCCCAGCCTGGGAGGGAGTGACCCCAGCACCCACACAGTGCGCTCCCCAGGCACCATGGGGCATTGGAGTTCTGAGGAGCCTGGGCCCTGGCGGGCCAGGGGCGCTCACTACCTGGCCCAGGGCAGACAGAACACTGGGGAGGGAGGGGCACCACCCGCGCAGGCCCCAGAGGAGACCCCCTGAGCACTGCTGGGCGAGGGGCGCTCACCCACAGGACCCAGAGGGGACTGAGCCCTGGGCGGGGGGCGCGGGGGGGGCGCTGGGCCTCAGGACACAGGGGAGCCTGGGGACCTGCGGGGGAGGGGCGGTCACCCGCAAGCCCCAGAGCTCACTGGTCCTTAGGGCTCCTGGGGGGCTCACCCAGGAGACCCGGGCGCACCGAGGACCCTCGGGCGAGGGGCGCTCACCCGCAGGTCCCCGGAGGACAGGGAAGCCTCCTGGGCCCCCACCCCCACCCCCGCAAGACAGGCGCTTGCCTGCCCGCAGGACCCTGAGGACACTGGGCGCCGATGGGCGAGGGGCGCTCACCCAAAGGCCGCAGTGCAGCAGCAATGCCAGTGTCCCAGGAGCCCTCCCCAAGCAGGATCTTGGGGACAGGGAACAGGGCTGGGACCCGCGGTGGGGACCTCGCACCCGCAGAACCCCCAAGAGCACACTGAGCACTGCAGGGCGAGGGGCGCACACCAGCATGGCCCAGAGCACACTGGGGACCTGAGGCCGCCTGGGGGCGCTCCCCCACAGCCACCAGGCCTGGCCCTGCACTGCCTAAGGGAGGGGCGCTCACCCCCAGCCTCTAGGGAAGCCTGAGCCCCCTCGGGCCAGGGCTGCTCCCCGCCACGCCACCCACTCAGGGCTGCCTGAGCACTGCCGGGTGAGGGGCGCTCACCCACAGGACCCAGAGCAGCCTGAGCGCTGGGGGGCTGAGGGTGCTCACCCGCAGGAACCCTGGACAATGAGCTCAGGTGGGAGAGGGGCGCTCGCCCACAGGGCTCAGAGTCCAGGTCACCTTTTGCAGAGGATCCCTGGGCCCCTTGTCCCCAGTTACCTGGGCCAGGGTGGGACAGTGGCGCCCTCTCACTGGTCTCAGCAGTGCCTCCAAGATGGAGGGGAGATGTCCTTTGCCAAATGTCCCACCATCCTGCCCAGGAGGAGGGCGCGGCTCCTGATCCAGAGGTCCCACAGGGTTCTTCCCTGGGGCCAAGATAGCACCTGGTGGCGCTTGCCTGCTGTCCAGGGCCCCAGTGGAGATGTGCTCACAGCCTGGGAAATTGGCCCTGCATCCACTGGTCCCCGGGACCTCCGCAATCCCGGGCGCGTGCCAGGCGTGCAGGGGAGCACAGCCCCAGGGGCAGAAAGGCCAAGAAATGGTGGGTCAGGCGGGATGGATCCCGGTCCTTGGGTGTGCCCTTGGAGTTGAGATGCCCTCACGGTGAGTATTCTTGGGCTCGCAGGTTTTGTGGACCAGCGTGCCTGAAGGGCCACAGCAAAGGCCAAAGGCCCAGCAGAGTGTGGGCCAAGAGCAAGTGTCCGCGGTGCCCTCCATGTTTCCCAGGTGGCCTTGACAGGGACGCTTCACCCCTCAGGCCAAAGAGGGTGTCCCAGCCTGGGAGGGAGTGACCCCAGCACCCACACAGTGCGCTCCCCAGGCACCATGGGGCATTGGAGTTCTGAGGAGCCTGGGCCCTGGCGGGCCAGGGGCGCTCACCACCTGGCCCAGGGCAGACAGAACACTGGGGAGGGAGGGGCACCACCCGCGCAGGCCCCAGAGGAGACCCCCTGAGCACTGCTGGGCGAGGGGCGCTCACCCACAGGACCCAGAGGGGACTGAGCCCTGGGCGGGGGGCGCGGGGGGTGGGCGCTGGGCCTCAGGACACAGGGGAGCCTGGGGACCTGCGGGGGAGGGGCGGTCACCCGCAAGCCCCAGAGCTCACTGGTCCTTAGGGCTCCTGGGGGGCTCACCCAGGAGACCCGGGCGCACCGAGGACCCTCGGGCGAGGGGCGCTCACCCGCAGGCCCCCGGAGGACAGGGAAGCCTCCTGGGCCCCCACCCCCACCCCCGCAAGACAGGCGCTTGCCTGCCCGCAGGACCCTGAGGACACTGGGCGCCGATGGGCGAGGGGCGCTCACCCAAAGGCCGCAGTGCAGCAGCAATGCCAGTGTCCCAGGAGCCCTCCCCAAGCAGGATCTTGGGGACAGGGAACAGGGCTGGGACCCGCGGTGGGGACCTCGCACCCGCAGAACCCCCAAGAGCACACTGAGCACTGCAGGGCGAGGGGCGCTCACCAGCATGGCCCAGAGCACACTGGGGACCTGAGGCCGCCTGGGGGCGCTCCCCCACAGCCACCAGGCCTGGCCCTGCACTGCCTAAGGGAGGGGCGCTCACCCCCAGCCTCTAGGGAAGCCTGAGCCCCCTCGGGCCAGGGCTGCTCCCCGCCACGCCACCCACTCAGGGCTGCCTGAGCACTGCCGGGTGAGGGGCGCTCACCCACAGGACCCAGAGCAGCCTGAGCGCTGGGGGGCTGAGGGTGCTCCCCCGCAGGAACCCTGGACAATGAGCTCAGGTGGGAGAGGGGCGCTCGCCCACAGGGCTCAGAGTCCAGGTCACCTTTTGCAGAGGATCCCTGGGCCCCTTGTCCCCAGTTACCTGGGCCAGGGTGGGACAGTGGCGCCCTCTCACTGGTCTCAGCAGTTCCTCCAAGATGGAGGGGAGATGTCCTTTGCCAAATGTCCCACCATCCTGCCCAGGAGGAGGGCGCGGCTCCTGATCCAGAGGTCCCACAGGGTTCTTCCCTGGGGCCAAGATAGCACCTGGTGGCGCTTGCCTGCTGTCCGGGACCCCAGTGGAGATGTGCTCACAGCCTGGGAAATTGGCCCTGCATCCACTGGTCCCCGGGACCTCCGCAATCCCGGGCGCGTGCCAGGCGTGCAGGGGAGCACAGCCCCAGGGGCAGAAAGGCCAAGAAATGGTGGGTCAGGCGGGATGGATCCCGGTCCTTGGGTGTGCCCTTGGAGTTGAGATGCCCTCACGGTGAGTATTCTTGGGCTCGCAGGTTTTGTGGACCAGCGTGCCTGAAGGGCCACAGCAAAGGCCAAAGGCCCAGCAGAGTGTGGGCCAAGAGCAAGTGTCCGCGGTGCCCTCCATGTTTCCCAGGTGGCCTTGACAGGGACGCTTCACCCCTCAGGCCAAAGAGGGTGTCCCAGCCTGGGAGGGAGTGACCCCAGCACCCACACAGTGCGCTCCCCAGGCACCATGGGGCATTGGAGTTCTGAGGAGCCTGGGCCCTGGCGGGCCAGGGGCGCTCACTACCTGGCCCAGGGCAGACAGAACACTGGGGAGGGAGGGGCACCACCCGCGCAGGCCCCAGAGGAGACCCCCTGAGCACTGCTGGGCGAGGGGCGCTCACCCACAGGACCCAGAGGGGACTGAGCCCTGGGCGGGGGGCGCGGGGGGGGCGCTGGGCCTCAGGACACAGGGGAGCCTGGGGACCTGCGGGGGAGGGGCGGTCACCCGCAAGCCCCAGAGCTCACTGGTCCTTAGGGCTCCTGGGGGGCTCACCCAGGAGACCCGGGCGCACCGAGGACCCTCGGGCGAGGGGCGCTCACCCGCAGGTCCCCGGAGGACAGGGAAGCCTCCTGGGCCCCCACCCCCACCCCCGCAAGACAGGCGCTTGCCTGCCCGCAGGACCCTGAGGACACTGGGCGCCGATGGGCGAGGGGCGCTCACCCAAAGGCCGCAGTGCAGCAGCAATGCCAGTGTCCCAGGAGCCCTCCCCAAGCAGGATCTTGGGGACAGGGAACAGGGCTGGGACCCGCGGTGGGGACCTCGCACCCGCAGAACCCCCAAGAGCACACTGAGCACTGCAGGGCGAGGGGCGCACACCAGCATGGCCCAGAGCACACTGGGGACCTGAGGCCGCCTGGGGGCGCTCCCCCACAGCCACCAGGCCTGGCCCTGCACTGCCTAAGGGAGGGGCGCTCACCCCCAGCCTCTAGGGAAGCCTGAGCCCCCTCGGGCCAGGGCTGCTCCCCGCCACGCCACCCACTCAGGGCTGCCTGAGCACTGCCGGGTGAGGGGCGCTCACCCACAGGACCCAGAGCAGCCTGAGCGCTGGGGGGCTGAGGGTGCTCACCCGCAGGAACCCTGGACAATGAGCTCAGGTGGGAGAGGGGCGCTCGCCCACAGGGCTCAGAGTCCAGGTCACCTTTTGCAGAGGATCCCTGGGCCCCTTGTCCCCAGTTACCTGGGCCAGGGTGGGACAGTGGCGCCCTCTCACTGGTCTCAGCAGTGCCTCCAAGATGGAGGGGAGATGTCCTTTGCCAAATGTCCCACCATCCTGCCCAGGAGGAGGGCGCGGCTCCTGATCCAGAGGTCCCACAGGGTTCTTCCCTGGGGCCAAGATAGCACCTGGTGGCGCTTGCCTGCTGTCCAGGGCCCCAGTGGAGATGTGCTCACAGCCTGGGAAATTGGCCCTGCATCCACTGGTCCCCGGGACCTCCGCAATCCCGGGCGCGTGCCAGGCGTGCAGGGGAGCACAGCCCCAGGGGCAGAAAGGCCAAGAAATGGTGGGTCAGGCGGGATGGATCCCGGTCCTTGGGTGTGCCCTT
Source organism: Spermophilus citellus (assembly GCF_964194105.1). NCBI lineage: Eukaryota > Metazoa > Chordata > Mammalia > Rodentia > Sciuridae > Spermophilus > Spermophilus citellus. Next base: position 16,900,607 of record NC_138199.1, on the reverse strand, counting down.
GGAGTTGAGATGCCCTCACGGTGAGTATTCTTGGGCTCGCAGGTTTTGTGGACCAGCGTGCCTGAAGGGCCACAGCAAAGGCCAAAGGCCCAGCAGAGTGTGGGCCAAGAGCAAGTGTCCGCGGTGCCCTCCATGTTTCCCAGGTGGCCTTGACAGGGACGCTTCACCCCTCAGGCCAAAGAGGGTGTCCCAGCCTGGGAGGGAGTGACCCCAGCACCCACACAGTGCGCTCCCCAGGCACCATGGGGCATTGGAGTTCTGAGGAGCCTGGGCCCTGGCGGGCCAGGGGCGCTCACCACCTGGCCCAGGGCAGACAGAACACTGGGGAGGGAGGGGCACCACCCGCGCAGGCCCCAGAGGAGACCCCCTGAGCACTGCTGGGCGAGGGGCGCTCACCCACAGGACCCAGAGGGGACTGAGCCCTGGGCGGGGGGCGCGGGGGGGGGCGCTGGGCCTCAGGACACAGGGGAGCCTGGGGACCTGCGGGGGAGGGGCGGTCACCCGCAAGCCCCAGAGCTCACTGGTCCTTAGGGCTCCTGGGGGGCTCACCCAGGAGACCCGGGCGCACCGAGGACCCTCGGGCGAGGGGCGCTCACCCGCAGGCCCCCGGAGGACAGGGAAGCCTCCTGGGCCCCCACCCCCACCCCCGCAAGACAGGCGCTTGCCTGCCCGCAGGACCCTGAGGACACTGGGCGCCGATGGGCGAGGGGCGCTCACCCAAAGGCCGCAGTGCAGCAGCAATGCCAGTGTCCCAGGAGCCCTCCCCAAGCAGGATCTTGGGGACAGGGAACAGGGCTGGGACCCGCGGTGGGGACATCGCACCCGCAGCACCCCCAAGAGCACACTGAGCACTGCAGGGCGAGGGGCGCACACCAGCATGGCCCAGAGCACACTGGGGACCTGAGGCCGCCTGGGGGCGCTCCCCCACAGCCACCAGGCCTGGCCCTGCACTGCCTAAGGGAGGGGCGCTCACCCCCAGCCTCTAGGGAAGCCTGAGCCCCCTCGGGCCAGGGCTGCTCCCCGCCACGCCACCCACTCAGGGCTGCCTGAGCACTGCCAGGTGAGGGGCGCTCACCCACAGGACCCAGAGCAGCCTGAGCGCTGGGGGGCTGAGGGTGCTCCCCCGCAGGAACCCTGGACAATGAGCTCAGGTGGGAGAGGGGCGCTCGCCCACAGGGCTCAGAGTCCAGGTCACCTTTTGCAGAGGATCCCTCGGCCCTGTGTCCCCAGTTACCTGGGTCAGGGTGGGATAGTGGCGCCCTCTCACTGGTCTCAGCAGTGCCTCCAAGATGGAGGGGAGATGTCCTTTGCCAAATGTCCCACCATCCTGCCCAGGAGGAGGGCGCGGCTCCTGATCCAGAGGTCCCACAGGGTTCTTCCCTGGGGCCAAGATAGCACCTGGTGGCGCTTGCCTGCTGTCCGGGGCCCCAGTGGAGATGTGCTCACAGCCTGGGAAATTGGCCCTGCATCCACTGGTCCCAGGGACCTCCGCAATCCCGGGCACGTGCCAGGCGTGCACGGGAGCACAGCCCCAGGGGCAGAAAGGCCAAGAATTGGTGAGTCAGGCGGGATGGATCCCGGTCCTTGGGTGTGCCCTTGGAGTTGAGATGCCCTCACGGTGAGTATTCTTGGGCTCGCAGGTTTTGTGGACCAGCGTGCCTGAAGGGCCACAGCAAAGGCCAAAGGCCCAGCAGAGTGTGGGTCAAGAGCAAGTGTCCGCGGTGCCCTCCAAGTTTCCCAGGTGGCCTTGACAGGGACGCTTCACCCCTCAGGCCAAAGAGGGTGTCCCAGCCTGGGAGGGAGTGACGCCTGCACCCACACAGTGCGCTCCCCAGGCACCAGGGGGCATTGGAGTTCAGAGGAGCCTGGGCCCTGGCGGGCCAGGGGCGCTCACCACCTGGCCCATGGCAGACAGAGCACTGGGGAGGGAGGGGCACCACCCGCGCAGGCCCCAGAGGAGACTCCCTGGGCACTGCTGGGCGAGGGGCGACACCCACATGACCCAGAGGGGACTGAGCCCTGGGCGGACGGGCGCTGGCCTCAGGACACAGGGGAGCCTGGGGACCTGCGGGGGAGGGGCGGTCACCCGCAAGCCCCAGAGCTCACTGGTCCTTAGGGCTCCTGGGGGGCTCACCCAGGAGACCCGGGCGCACCGAGGACCCTCGGGCGAGGGGCGCTCACCCGCAGGCCCCCGGAGGACAGGGAAGCCTCCTGGGCCCCCACCCCCACCCCCCAAGACAGGCGCTTGCCTGCCCGCAGGACCCTGAGGACACTGGGCGCCGATGGGCGAGGGGCGCTCACCCAAAGGCCGCAGTGCAGCAGCAATGCCAGTGTCCCAGGAGCCCTCCCCAAGCAGGATCTTGGGGACAGGGAACAGGGCTGGGACCCGCGGTGGGGACATCGCACCCGCAGAACCCCCAAGAGCACACTGAGCACTGCAGGGCGAGGGGCGCACACCAGCATGGCCCAGAGCACACTGGGGACCTGAGGCCGCCTGGGGGCGCTCCCCCACAGCCACCAGGCCTGGCCCTGCACTGCCTAAGGGAGGGGCGCTCACCCCCAGCCTCTAGGGAAGCCTGAGCCCCCTCGGCCCAGGGCTGCTCCCCGCCACGCCACCCACTCAGGGCTGCCTGAGCACTGCCGGGTGAGGGGCGCTCACCCACAGGACCCAGAGCAGCCTGAGCGCTGGGGGGCTGAGGGTGCTCCCCCGCAGGAACCCTGGACAATGAGCTCAGGTGGGAGAGGGGCGCTCGCCCACAGGGCTCAGAGTCCAGGTCACCTTTTGCAGAGGATCCCTGGGCCCCTTGTCCCCAGTTACCTGGGCCAGGGTGGGACAGTGGCGCCCTCTCACTGGTCTCAGCAGTGCCTCCAAGATGGAGGGGAGATGTCCTTTGCCAAATGTCCCACCATCCTGCCCAGGAGGAGGGCGCGGCTCCTGATCCAGAGGTCCCACAGGGTTCTTCCCTGGGGCCAAGATAGCACCTGGTGGCGCTTGCCTGCTGTCCGGGGCCCCAGTGGAGATGTGCTCACAGCCTGGGAAATTGGCCCTGCATCCACTGGTCCCCGGGACCTCCGCAATCCCGGGCGCGTGCCAGGCGTGCAGGGGAGCACAGCCCCAGGGGCAGAAAGGCCAAGAAATGGTGGGTCAGGCGGGATGGATCCCGGTCCTTGGGTGTGCCCTTGGAGTTGAGATGCCCTCACGGTGAGTATTCTTGGGCTCGCAGGTTTTGTGGACCAGCGTGCCTGAAGGGCCACAGCAAAGGCCAAAGGCCCAGCAGAGTGTGGGCCAAGAGCAAGTGTCCGCGGTGCCCTCCATGTTTCCCAGGTGGCCTTGACAGGGACGCTTCACCCCTCAGGCCAAAGAGGGTGTCCCAGCCTGGGAGGGAGTGACCCCAGCACCCACACAGTGCGCTCCCCAGGCACCATGGGGCATTGGAGTTCTGAGGAGCCTGGGCCCTGGCGGGCCAGGGGCGCTCACCACCTGGCCCAGGGCAGACAGAACACTGGGGAGGGAGGGGCACCACCCGCGCAGGCCCCAGAGGAGACCCCCTGAGCACTGCTGGGCGAGGGGCGCTCACCCACAGGACCCAGAGGGGACTGAGCCCTGGGCGGGGGGCGCGGGGGGGGGCGCTGGGCCTCAGGACACAGGGGAGCCTGGGGACCTGCGGGGGAGGGGCGGTCACCCGCAAGCCCCAGAGCTCACTGGTCCTTAGGGCTCCTGGGGGGCTCACCCAGGAGACCCGGGCGCACCGAGGACCCTCGGGCGAGGGGCGCTCACCCGCAGGCCCCCGGAGGACAGGGAAGCCTCCTGGGCCCCCACCCCCACCCCCGCAAGACAGGCGCTTGCCTGCCCGCAGGACCCTGAGGACACTGGGCGCCGATGGGCGAGGGGCGCTCACCCAAAGGCCGCAGTGCAGCAGCAATGCCAGTGTCCCAGGAGCCCTCCCCAAGCAGGATCTTGGGGACAGGGAACAGGGCTGGGACCCGCGGTGGGGACCTCGCACCCGCAGAACCCCCAAGAGCACACTGAGCACTGCAGGGCGAGGGGCGCACACCAGCATGGCCCAGAGCACACTGGGGACCTGAGGCCGCCTGGGGGCGCTCCCCCACAGCCACCAGGCCTGGCCCTGCACTGCCTAAGGGAGGGGCGCTCACCCCCAGCCTCTAGGGAAGCCTGAGCCCCCTCGGCCCAGGGCTGCTCCCCGCCACGCCACCCACTCAGGGCTGCCTGAGCACTGCCGGGTGAGGGGCGCTCACCCACAGGACCCAGAGCAGCCTGAGCGCTGGGGGGCTGAGGGTGCTCCTCCGCAGGAACCCTGGACAATGAGCTCAGGTGGGAGAGGGGCGCTCGCCCACAGGGCTCAGAGTCCAGGTCACCTTTTGCAGAGGATCCCTGGGCCCCTTGTCCCCAGTTACCTGGGCCAGGGTGGGACAGTGGCGCCCTCTCACTGGTCTCAGCAGTGCCTCCAAGATGGAGGGGAGATGTCCTTTGCCAAATGTCCCACCATCCTGCCCAGGAGGAGGGCGCGGCTCCTGATCCAGAGGTCCCACAGGGTTCTTCCCTGGGGCCAAGATAGCGCCTGGTGGCGCTTGCCTGCTGTCCGGGGCCCCAGTGGAGATGTGCTCACAGCCTGGGAAATTGGCCCTGCATCCACTGGTCCCCGGGACCTCCGCAATCCCGGGCGCGTGCCAGGCGTGCAGGGGAGCACAGCCCCAGGGGCAGAAAGGCCAAGAAATGGTGGGTCAGGCGGGATGGATCCCGGTCCTTGGGTGTGCCCTTGGAGTTGAGATGCCCTCACGGTGAGTATTCTTGGGCTCGCAGGTTTTGTGGACCAGCGTGCCTGAAGGGCCACAGCAAAGGCCAAAGGCCCAGCAGAGTGTGGGCCAAGAGCAAGTGTCCGCGGTGCCCTCCATGTTTCCCAGGTGGCCTTGACAGGGACGCTTCACCCCTCAGGCCAAAGAGGGTGTCCCAGCCTGGGAGGGAGTGACCCCAGCACCCACACAGTGCGCTCCCCAGGCACCATGGGGCATTGGAGTTCTGAGGAGCCTGGGCCCTGGCGGGCCAGGGGCGCTCACCACCTGGCCCAGGGCAGACAGAACACTGGGGAGGGAGGGGCACCACCCGCGCAGGCCCCAGAGGAGACCCCCTGAGCACTGCTGGGCGAGGGGCGCTCACCCACAGGACCCAGAGGGGACTGAGCCCTGGGCGGGGGGCGCGGGGGGGGGCGCTGGGCCTCAGGACACAGGGGAGCCTGGGGACCTGCGGGGGAGGGGCGGTCACCCGCAAGCCCCAGAGCTCACTGGTCCTTAGGGCTCCTGGGGGGCTCACCCAGGAGACCCGGGCACACCGAGGACCCTCGGGCGAGGGGCGCTCACCCGCAGGCCCCCGGAGGACAGGGAAGCCTCCTGGGCCCCCACCCCCACCCCCGCAAGACAGGCGCTTGCCTGCCCGCAGGACCCTGAGGACACTGGGCGCCGATGGGCGAGGGGCGCTCACCCAAAGGCCGCAGTGCAGCAGCAATGCCAGTGTCCCAGGAGCCCTCCCCAAGCAGGATCTTGGGGACAGGGAACAGGGCTGGGACCCGCGGTGGGGACCTCGCACCCGCAGAACCCCCAAGAGCACACTGAGCACTGCAGGGCGAGGGGCGCACACCAGCATGGCCCAGAGCACACTGGGGACCTGAGGCCGCCTGGGGGCGCTCCCCCACAGCCACCAGGCCTGGCCCTGCACTGCCTAAGGGAGGGGCGCTCACCCCCAGCCTCTAGGGAAGCCTGAGCCCCCTCGGCCCAGGGCTGCTCCCCGCCACGCCACCCACTCAGGGCTGCCTGAGCACTGCCGGGTGAGGGGCGCTCACCCACAGGACCCAGAGCAGCCTGAGCGCTGGGGGGCTGAGGGTGCTCCTCCGCAGGAACCCTGGACAATGAGCTCAGGTGGGAGAGGGGCGCTCGCCCACAGGGCTCAGAGTCCAGGTCACCTTTTGCAGAGGATCCCTGGGCCCCTTGTCCCCAGTTACCTGGGCCAGGGTGGGACAGTGGCGCCCTCTCACTGGTCTCAGCAGTGCCTCCAAGATGGAGGGGAGATGTCCTTTGCCAAATGTCCCACCATCCTGCCCAGGAGGAGGGCGCGGCTCCTGATCCAGAGGTCCCACAGGGTTCTTCCCTGGGGCCAAGATAGCGCCTGGTGGCGCTTGCCTGCTGTCCGGGGCCCCAGTGGAGATGTGCTCACAGCCTGGGAAATTGGCCCTGCATCCACTGGTCCCCGGGACCTCCGCAATCCCGGGCGCGTGCCAGGCGTGCAGGGGAGCACAGCCCCAGGGGCAGAAAGGCCAAGAAATGGTGGGTCAGGCGGGATGGATCCCGGTCCTTGGGTGTGCCCTTGGAGTTGAGATGCCCTCACGGTGAGTATTCTTGGGCTCGCAGGTTTTGTGGACCAGCGTGCCTGAAGGGCCACAGCAAAGGCCAAAGGCCCAGCAGAGTGTGGGCCAAGAGCAAGTGTCCGCGGTGCCCTCCATGTTTCCCAGGTGGCCTTGACAGGGACGCTTCACCCCTCAGGCCAAAGAGGGTGTCCCAGCCTGGGAGGGAGTGACCCCAGCACCCACACAGTGCGCTCCCCAGGCACCATGGGGCATTGGAGTTCTGAGGAGCCTGGGCCCTGGCGGGCCAGGGGCGCTCACCACCTGGCCCAGGGCAGACAGAACACTGGGGAGGGAGGGGCACCACCCGCGCAGGCCCCAGAGGAGACCCCCTGAGCACTGCTGGGCGAGGGGCGCTCACCCACAGGACCCAGAGGGGACTGAGCCCTGGGCGGGGGGCGCGGGGGGGGGCGCTGGGCCTCAGGACACAGGGGAGCCTGGGGACCTGCGGGGGAGGGGCGGTCACCCGCAAGCCCCAGAGCTCACTGGTCCTTAGGGCTCCTGGGGGGCTCACCCAGGAGACCCGGGCACACCGAGGACCCTCGGGCGAGGGGCGCTCACCCGCAGGCCCCCGGAGGACAGGGAAGCCTCCTGGGCCCCCACCCCCACCCCCGCAAGACAGGCGCTTGCCTGCCCGCAGGACCCTGAGGACACTGGGCGCCGATGGGCGAGGGGCGCTCACCCAAAGGCCGCAGTGCAGCAGCAATGCCAGTGTCCCAGGAGCCCTCCCCAAGCAGGATCTTGGGGACAGGGAACAGGGCTGGGACCCGCGGTGGGGACCTCGCACCCGCAGAACCCCCAAGAGCACACTGAGCACTGCAGGGCGAGGGGCGCACACCAGCATGGCCCAGAGCACACTGGGGACCTGAGGCCGCCTGGGGGCGCTCCCCCACAGCCACCAGGCCTGGCCCTGCACTGCCTAAGGGAGGGGCGCTCACCCCCAGCCTCTAGGGAAGCCTGAGCCCCCTCGGCCCAGGGCTGCTCCCCGCCACGCCACCCACTCAGGGCTGCCTGAGCACTGCCGGGTGAGGGGCGCTCACCCACAGGACCCAGAGCAGCCTGAGCGCTGGGGGGCTGAGGGTGCTCCTCCGCAGGAACCCTGGACAATGAGCTCAGGTGGGAGAGGGGCGCTCGCCCACAGGGCTCAGAGTCCAGGTCACCTTTTGCAGAGGATCCCTGGGCCCCTTGTCCCCAGTTACCTGGGCCAGGGTGGGACAGTGGCGCCCTCTCACTGGTCTCAGCAGTGCCTCCAAGATGGAGGGGAGATGTCCTTTGCCAAATGTCCCACCATCCTGCCCAGGAGGAGGGCGCGGCTCCTGATCCAGAGGTCCCACAGGGTTCTTCCCTGGGGCCAAGATAGCGCCTGGTGGCGCTTGCCTGCTGTCCGGGGCCCCAGTGGAGATGTGCTCACAGCCTGGGAAATTGGCCCTGCATCCACTGGTCCCCGGGACCTCCGCAATCCCGGGCGCGTGCCAGGCGTGCAGGGGAGCACAGCCCCAGGGGCAGAAAGGCCAAGAAATGGTGGGTCAGGCGGGATGGATCCCGGTCCTTGGGTGTGCCCTTGGAGTTGAGATGCCCTCACGGTGAGTATTCTTGGGCTCGCAGGTTTTGTGGACCAGCGTGCCTGAAGGGCCACAGCAAAGGCCAAAGGCCCAGCAGAGTGTGGGCCAAGAGCAAGTGTCCGCGGTGCCCTCCATGTTTCCCAGGTGGCCTTGACAGGGACGCTTCACCCCTCAGGCCAAAGAGGGTGTCCCAGCCTGGGAGGGAGTGACCCCAGCACCCACACAGTGCGCTCCCCAGGCACCATGGGGCATTGGAGTTCTGAGGAGCCTGGGCCCTGGCGGGCCAGGGGCGCTCACCACCTGGCCCAGGGCAGACAGAACACTGGGGAGGGAGGGGCACCACCCGCGCAGGCCCCAGAGGAGACCCCCTGAGCACTGCTGGGCGAGGGGCGCTCACCCACAGGACCCAGAGGGGACTGAGCCCTGGGCGGGGGGCGCGGGGGGGGGCGCTGGGCCTCAGGACACAGGGGAGCCTGGGGACCTGCGGGGGAGGGGCGGTCACCCGCAAGCCCCAGAGCTCACTGGTCCTTAGGGCTCCTGGGGGGCTCACCCAGGAGACCCGGGCACACCGAGGACCCTCGGGCGAGGGGCGCTCACCCGCAGGCCCCCGGAGGACAGGGAAGCCTCCTGGGCCCCCACCCCCACCCCCGTAAGACAGGCGCTTGCCTGCCCGCAGGACCCTGAGGACACTGGGCGCCGATGGGCGAGGGGCGCTCACCCAAAGGCCGCAGTGCAGCAGCAATGCCAGTGTCCCAGGAGCCCTCCCCAAGCAGGATCTTGGGGACAGGGAACAGGGCTGGGACCCGCGGTGGGGACCTCGCACCTGCAGAACCCCCAAGAGCACACTGAGCACTGCAGGGCGAGGGGCGCTCACCAGCATGGCCCAGAGCACACTGGGGACCTGAGGCCGCCTGGGGGCGCTCCCCCACAGCCACCAGGCCTGGCCCTGCACTGCCTAAGGGAGGGGCGCTCATCCCCAGCCTCTAGGGAAGCCTGAGCCCCCTCGGGCCAGGGCTGCTCCCCGCCATGCCACCCACTCAGGGCTGCCTGAGCACTGCCGGGTGAGGGGCGCTCACCCACAGGACCCAGAGCAGCCTGAGCGCTGGGGGGCTGAGGGTGCTCCCCCGCAGGAACCCTGGACAATGAGCTCAGGTGGGAGAGGGGCGCTCGCCCACAGGGCTCAGAGTCCAGGTCACCTTTTGCAGAGGATCCCTGGGCCCCTTGTCCCCAGTTACCTGGGCCAGGGTGGGACAGTGGCGCCCTCTCACTGGTCTCAGCAGTGCCTCCAAGATGGAGGGGAGATGTCCTTTGCCAAATGTCCCACCATCCTGCCCAGGAGGAGGGCGCGGCTCCTGATCCAGAGGTCCCACAGGGTTCTTCCCTGGGGCCAAGATAGCACCTGGTGGCGCTTGCCTGCTGTCCGGGGCCCCAGTGGAGATGTGCTCACAGCCTGGGAAATTGGCCCTGCATCCACTGGTCCCCGGGACCTCCGCAATCCCGGGCGCGTGCCAGGCGTGCAGGGGAGCACAGCCCCAGGGGCAGAAAGGCCAAGAAATGGTGGGTCAGGCGGGATGGATCCCGGTCCTTGGGTGTGCCCTTGGAGTTGAGATGCCCTCACGGTGAGTATTCTTGGGCTCGCAGGTTTTGTGGACCAGCGTGCCTGAAGGGCCACAGCAAAGGCCAAAGGCCCAGCAGAGTGTGGGCCAAGAGCAAGTGTCCGCGGTGCCCTCCATGTTTCCCAGGTGGCCTTGACAGGGACGCTTCACCCCTCAGGCCAAAGAGGGTGTCCCAGCCTGGGAGGGAGTGACCCCAGCACCCACACAGTGCGCTCCCCAGGCACCATGGGGCATTGGAGTTCTGAGGAGCCTGGGCCCTGGCGGGCCAGGGGCGCTCACCACCTGGCCCAGGGCAGACAGAACACTGGGGAGGGAGGGGCACCACCCGCGCAGGCCCCAGAGGAGACCCCCTGAGCACTGCTGGGCGAGGGGCGCTCACCCACAGGACCCAGAGGGGACTGAGCCCTGGGCGGGGGGCGCGGGGGGGGGCGCTGGGCCTCAGGACACAGGGGAGCCTGGGGACCTGCGGGGGAGGGGCGGTCACCCGCAAGCCCCAGAGCTCACTGGTCCTTAGGGCTCCTGGGGGGCTCACCCAGGAGACCCGGGCGCACCGAGGACCCTCGGGCGAGGGGCGCTCACCCGCAGGCCCCCGGAGGACAGGGAAGCCTCCTGGGCCCCCACCCCCACCCCCGCAAGACAGGCGCTTGCCTGCCCGCAGGACCCTGAGGACACTGGGCGCCGATGGGCGAGGGGCGCTCACCCAAAGGCCGCAGTGCAGCAGCAATGCCAGTGTCCCAGGAGCCCTCCCCAAGCAGGATCTTGGGGAAGGGGAACAGGGCTGGGACCCGCGGTGGGGACCTCGCACCTGCAGAACCCCCAAGAGCACACTGAGCACTGCAGGGCGAGGGGCGCACACCAGCATGGCCCAGAGCACACTGGGGACCTGAGGCCGCCTGGGGGCGCTCCCCCACAGCCACCAGGCCTGGCCCTGCACTGCCTAAGGGAGGGGCGCTCACCCCCAGCCTCTAGGGAAGCCTGAGCCCCCTCGGGCCAGGGCTGCTCCCCGCCACGCCACCCACTCAGGGCTGCCTGAGCACTGCCGGGTGAGGGGCGCTCACCCACAGGACCCAGAGCAGCCTGAGCGCTGGGGGGCTGAGGGTGCTCCCCCGCAGGAACCCTGGACAATGAGCTCAGGTGGGAGAGGGGCGCTCGCCCACAGGGCTCAGAGTCCAGGTCACCTTTTGCAGAGGATCCCTGGGCCCCTTGTCCCCAGTTACCTGGGCCAGGGTGGGACAGTGGCGCCCTCTCACTGGTCTCAGCAGTGCCTCCAAGATGGAGGGGAGATGTCCTTTGCCAAATGTCCCACCATCCTGCCCAGGAGGAGGGCGCGGCTCCTGATCCAGAGGTCCCACAGGGTTCTTCCCTGGGGCCAAGATAGCGCCTGGTGGCGCTTGCCTGCTGTCCGGGGCCCCAGTGGAGATGTGCTCACAGCCTGGGAAATTGGCCCTGCATCCACTGGTCCCCGGGACCTCCGCAATCCCGGGCGCGTGCCAGGCGTGCAGGGGAGCACAGCCCCAGGGGCAGAAAGGCCAAGAAATGGTGGGTCAGGCGGGATGGATCCCGGTCCTTGGGTGTGCCCTTGGAGTTGAGATGCCCTCACGGTGAGTATTCTTGGGCTCGCAGGTTTTGTGGACCAGCGTGCCTGAAGGGCCACAGCAAAGGCCAAAGGCCCAGCAGAGTGTGGGCCAAGAGCAAGTGTCCGCGGTGCCCTCCATGTTTCCCAGGTGGCCTTGACAGGGACGCTTCACCCCTCAGGCCAAAGAGGGTGTCCCAGCCTGGGAGGGAGTGACCCCAGCACCCACACAGTGCGCTCCCCAGGCACCATGGGGCATTGGAGTTCTGAGGAGCCTGGGCCCTGGCGGGCCAGGGGCGCTCACCACCTGGCCCAGGGCAGACAGAACACTGGGGAGGGAGGGGCACCACCCGCGCAGGCCCCAGAGGAGACCCCCTGAGCACTGCTGGGCGAGGGGCGCTCACCCACAGGACCCAGAGGGGACTGAGCCCTGGGCGGGGGGCGCGGGGGGTGGGCGCTGGGCCTCAGGACACAGGGGAGCCTGGGGACCTGCGGGGGAGGGGCGGTCACCCGCAAGCCCCAGAGCTCACTGGTCCTTAGGGCTCCTGGGGGGCTCACCCAGGAGACCCGGGCGCACCGAGGACCCTCGGGCGAGGGGCGCTCACCCGCAGGTCCCCGGAGGACAGGGAAGCCTCCTGGGCCCCCACCCCCACCCCCGCAAGACAGGCGCTTGCCTGCCCGCAGGACCCTGAGGACACTGGGCGCCGATGGGCGAGGGGCGCTCACCCAAAGGCCGCAGTGCAGCAGCAATGCCAGTGTCCCAGGAGCCCTCCCCAAGCAGGATCTTGGGGACAGGGAACAGGGCTGGGACCCGCGGTGGGGACCTCGCACCCGCAGAACCCCCAAGAGCACACTGAGCACTTCAGGGCGAGGGGCGCTCACCAGCATGGCCCAGAGCACACTGGGGACCTGAGGCCGCCTGGGGGCGCTCCCCCACAGCCACCAGGCCTGGCCCTGCACTGCCTAAGGGAGGGGCGCTCACCCCCAGCCTCTAGGGAAGCCTGAGCCCCCTCGGGCCAGGGCTGCTCCCCGCCACGCCACCCACTCAGGGCTGCCTGAGCACTGCCGGGTGAGGGGCGCTCACCCACAGGACCCAGAGCAGCCTGAGCGCTGGGGGGCTGAGGGTGCTCCCCCGCAGGAACCCTGGACAATGAGCTCAGGTGGGAGAGGGGCGCTCGCCCACAGGGCTCAGAGTCCAGGTCACCTTTTGCAGAGGATCCCTGGGCCCCTTGTCCCCAGTTACCTGGGCCAGGGTGGGACAGTGGCGCCCTCTCACTGGTCTCAGCAGTTCCTCCAAGATGGAGGGGAGATGTCCTTTGCCAAATGTCCCACCATCCTGCCCAGGAGGAGGGCGCGGCTCCTGATCCAGAGGTCCCACAGGGTTCTTCCCTGGGGCCAAGATAGCACCTGGTGGCGCTTGCCTGCTGTCCGGGGCCCCAGTGGAGATGTGCTCACAGCCTGGGAAATTGGCCCTGCATCCACTGGTCCCCGGGACCTCCGCAATCCCGGGCGCGTGCCAGGCGTGCAGGGGAGCACAGCCCCAGGGGCAGAAAGGCCAAGAAATGGTGGGTCAGGCGGGATGGATCCCGGTCCTTGGGTGTGCCCTTGGAGTTGAGATGCCCTCACGGTGAGTATTCTTGGGCTCGCAGGTTTTGTGGACCAGCGTGCCTGAAGGGCCACAGCAAAGGCCAAAGGCCCAGCAGAGTGTGGGCCAAGAGCAAGTGTCCGCGGTGCCCTCCATGTTTCCCAGGTGGCCTTGACAGGGACGCTTCACCCCTCAGGCCAAAGAGGGTGTCCCAGCCTGGGAGGGAGTGACCCCAGCACCCACACAGTGCGCTCCCCAGGCACCATGGGGCATTGGAGTTCTGAGGAGCCTGGGCCCTGGCGGGCCAGGGGCGCTCACCACCTGGCCCAGGGCAGACAGAACACTGGGGAGGGAGGGGCACCACCCGCGCAGGCCCCAGAGGAGACCCCCTGAGCACTGCTGGGCGAGGGGCGCTCACCCACAGGACCCAGAGGGGACTGAGCCCTGGGCGGGGGGCGCGGGGGGGGCGCTGGGCCTCAGGACACAGGGGAGCCTGGGGACCTGCGGGGGAGGGGCGGTCACCCGCAAGCCCCAGAGCTCACTGGTCCTTAGGGCTCCTGGGGGGCTCACCCAGGAGACCCGGGCGCACCGAGGACCCTCGGGCGAGGGGCGCTCACCCGCAGGTCCCCGGAGGACAGGGAAGCCTCCTGGGCCCCCACCCCCACCCCCCGCAAGACAGGCGCTTGCCTGCCCGCAGGACCCTGAGGACACTGGGCGCCGATGGGCGAGGGGCGCTCACCCAAAGGCCGCAGTGCAGCAGCAATGCCAGTGTCCCAGGAGCCCTCCCCAAGCAGGATCTTGGGGACAGGGAACAGGGCTGGGACCCGCGGTGGGGACCTCGCACCCGCAGAACCCCCAAGAGCACACTGAGCATTGCAGGGCGAGGGGCGCTCACCAGCATGGCCCAGAGCACACTGGGGACCTGAGGCCGCCTGGGGGCGCTCCCCCACAGCCACCAGGCCTGGCCCTGCACTGCCTAAGGGAGGGGCGCTCACCCCCAGCCTCTAGGGAAGCCTGAGCCCCCTCGGGCCAGGGCTGCTCCCCGCCACGCCACCCACTCAGGGCTGCCTGAGCACTGCCGGGTGAGGGGCGCTCACCCACAGGACCCAGAGCAGCCTGAGCGCTGGGGGGCTGAGGGTGCTCCCCCGCAGGAACCCTGGACAATGAGCTCAGGTGGGAGAGGGGCGCTCGCCCACAGGGCTCAGAGTCCAGGTCACCTTTTGCAGAGGATCCCTGGGCCCCTTGTCCCCAGTTACCTGGGCCAGGGTGGGACAGTGGCGCCCTCTCACTGGTCTCAGCAGTGCCTCCAAGATGGAGGGGAGATGTCCTTTGCCAAATGTCCCACCATCCTGCCCAGGAGGAGGGCGCGGCTCCTGATCCAGAGGTCCCACAGGGTTCTTCCCTGGGGCCAAGATGGCGCCTGGTGGCGCTTGCCTGCTGTCCGGGGCCCCAGTGGAGATGTGCTCACAGCCTGGGAAATTGGCCCTGCATCCACTGGTCCCCGGGACCTCCGCAATCCCGGGCGCGTGCCAGGCGTGCAGGGGAGCACAGCCCCAGGGGCAGAAAGGCCAAGAAATGGTGGGTCAGGCGGGATGGATCCCGGTCCTTGGGTGTGCCCTTGGAGTTGAGATGCCCTCACGGTGAGTATTCTTGGGCTCGCAGGTTTTGTGGACCAGCGTGCCTGAAGGGCCACAGCAAAGGCCAAAGGCCCAGCAGAGTGTGGGCCAAGAGCAAGTGTCCGCGGTGCCCTCCATGTTTCCCAGGTGGCCTTGACAGGGACGCTTCACCCCTCAGGCCAAAGAGGGTGTCCCAGCCTGGGAGGGAGTGACCCCAGCACCCACACAGTGCGCTCCCCAGGCACCATGGGGCATTGGAGTTCTGAGGAGCCTGGGCCCTGGCGGGCCAGGGGCGCTCACCACCTGGCCCAGGGCAGACAGAACACTGGGGAGGGAGGGGCACCACCCGCGCAGGCCCCAGAGGAGACCCCCTGAGCACTGCTGGGCGAGGGGCGCTCACCCACAGGACCCAGAGGGGACTGAGCCCTGGGCGGGGGGCGCGGGGGGTGGGCGCTGGGCCTCAGGACACAGGGGAGCCTGGGGACCTGCGGGGGAGGGGCGGTCACCCGCAAGCCCCAGAGCTCACTGGTCCTTAGGACTCCTGGGGGGCTCACCCAGGAGACCCGGGCGCACCGAGGACCCTCGGGCGAGGGGCGCTCACCCGCAGGTCCCCGGAGGACAGGGAAGCCTCCTGGGCCCCCACCCCCACCCCCCGCAAGACAGGCGCTTGCCTGCCCGCAGGACCCTGAGGACACTGGGCGCCGATGGGCGAGGGGCGCTCACCCAAAGGCCGCAGTGCAGCAGCAATGCCAGTGTCCCAGGAGCCCTCCCCAAGCAGGATCTTGGGGACAGGGAACAGGGCTGGGACCCGCGGTGGGGACCTCGCACCCGCAGCACCCCCAAGAGCACACTGAGCACTGCAGGGCGAGGGGCGCACACCAGCATGGCCCAGAGCACACTGCGGACCTGAGGCCGCCTGGGGGCGCTCCCCCACAGCCACCAGGCCTGGCCCTGCACTGCCTAAGGGAGGGGCGCTCACCCCCAGCCTCTAGGGAAGCCTGAGCCCCCTCGGGCCAGGGCTGCTCCCCGCCACGCCACCCACTCAGGGCTGCCTGAGCACTGCCGGGTGAGGGGCGCTCACCCACAGGACCCAGAGCAGCCTGAGCGCTGGGGGGCTGAGGGTGCTCCCCCGCAGGAACCCTGGACAATGAGCTCAGGTGGGAGAGGGGCGCTCGCCCACAGGGCTCAGAGTCCAGGTCACCTTTTGCAGAGGATCCCTGGGCCCCTTGTCCCCAGTTACCTGGGCCAGGGTGGGACAGTGGCGCCCTCTCACTGGTCTCAGCAGTGCCTCCAAGATGGAGGGGAGATGTCCTTTGCCAAATGTCCCACCATCCTGCCCAGGAGGAGGGCGCGGCTCCTGATCCAGAGGTCCCACAGGGTTCTTCCCTGGGGCCAAGATAGCACCTGGTGGCGCTTGCCTGCTGTCCGGGGCCCCAGTGGAGATGTGCTCACAGCCTGGGAAATTGGCCCTGCATCCACTGGTCCCAGGGACCTCCGCAATCCCGGGCACGTGCCAGGCGTGCACGGGAGCACAGCCCCAGGGGCAGAAAGGCCAAGAATTGGTGAGTCAGGCGGGATGGATCCCGGTCCTTGGGTGTGCCCTTGGAGTTGAGATGCCCTCACGGTGAGTATTCTTGGGCTCGCAGGTTTTGTGGACCAGCGTGCCTGAAGGGCCACAGCAAAGGCCAAAGGCCCAGCAGAGTGTGGGTCAAGAGCAAGTGTCCGCGGTGCCCTCCAAGTTTCCCAGGTGGCCTTGACAGGGACGCTTCACCCCTCAGGCCAAAGAGGGTGTCCCAGCCTGGGAGGGAGTGACCCCAGCACCCACACAGTGCGCTCCCCAGGCACCAGGGGGCATTGGAGTTCAGAGGAGCCTGGGCCCTGGCGGGCCAGGGGCGCTCACCACCTGGCCCATGGCAGACAGAGCACTGGGGAGGGAGGGGCACCACCCGCGCAGGCCCCAGAGGAGACTCCCTGGGCACTGCTGGGCGAGGGGCGACACCCACATGACCCAGAGGGGACTGAGCCCTGGGCGGACGGGCGCTGGCCTCAGGACACAGGGGAGCCTGGGGACCTGCGGGGGAGGGGCGGTCACCCGCAAGCCCCAGAGCTCACTGGTCCTTAGGGCTCCTGGGGGGCTCACCCAGGAGACCCGGGCGCACCGAGGACCCTCGGGCGAGGGGCGCTCACCCGCAGGCCCCCGGAGGACAGGGAAGCCTCCTGGGCCCCCACCCCCACCCCCCAAGACAGGCGCTTGCCTGCCCGCAGGACCCTGAGGACACTGGGCGCCGATGGGCGAGGGGCGCTCACCCAAAGGCCGCAGTGCAGCAGCAATGCCAGTGTCCCAGGAGCCCTCCCCAAGCAGGATCTTGGGGACAGGGAACAGGGCTGGGACCCGTGGTGGGGACCTCGCACCCGCAGAACCCCCAAGAGCACACTGAGCACTGCAGGGCGAGGGGCGCTCACCAGCATGGCCCAGAGCACACTGGGGACCTGAGGCCGCCTGGGGGCGCTCCCCCACAGCCACCAGGCCTGGCCCTGCACTGCCTAAGGGAGGGGCGCTCACCCCCAGCCTCTAGGGAAGCCTGAGCCCCCTCGGGCCAGGGCTGCTCCCCGCCACGCCACCCACTCAGGGCTGCCTGAGCACTGCCGGGTGAGGGGCGCTCACCCACAGGACCCAGAGCAGCCTGAGCGCTGGGGGGCTGAGGGTGCTCCCCCGCAGGAACCCTGGACAATGAGCTCAGGTGGGAGAGGGGCGCTCGCCCACAGGGCTCAGAGTCCAGGTCACCTTTTGCAGAGGATCCCTGGGCCCCTTGTCCCCAGTTACCTGGGCCAGGGTGGGACAGTGGCGCCCTCTCACTGGTCTCAGCAGTGCCTCCAAGATGGAGGGGAGATGTCCTTTGCCAAATGTCCCACCATCCTGCCCAGGAGGAGGGCGCGGCTCCTGATCCAGAGGTCCCACAGGGTTCTTCCCTGGGGCCAAGATGGCACCTGGTGGCGCTTGCCTGCTGTCCGGGGCCCCAGTGGAGATGTGCTCACAGCCTGGGAAATTGGCCCTGCATCCACTGGTCCCCGGGACCTCCGCAATCCCGGGCGCGTGCCAGGCGTGCAGGGGAGCACAGCCCCAGGGGCAGAAAGGCCAAGAAATGGTGGGTCAGGCGGGATGGATCCCGGTCCTTGGGTGTGCCCTTGGAGTTGAGATGCCCTCACGGTGAGTATTCTTGGGCTCGCAGGTTTTGTGGACCAGCGTGCCTGAAGGGCCACAGCAAAGGCCAAAGGCCCAGCAGAGTGTGGGCCAAGAGCAAGTGTCCGCGGTGCCCTCCATGTTTCCCAGGTGGCCTTGACAGGGACGCTTCACCCCTCAGGCCAAAGAGGGTGTCCCAGCCTGGGAGGGAGTGACCCCAGCACCCACACAGTGCGCTCCCCAGGCACCATGGGGCATTGGGGTTCTGAGGAGCCTGGCCCTGGCGGGCCAGGGGCGCTCACCACCTGGCCCAGGGCAGACAGAACACTGGGGAGGGAGGGGCACCACCCGCGCAGGCCCCAGAGGAGACCCCCTGAGCACTGCTGGGCGAGGGGCGCTCACCCACAGGACCCAGAGGGGACTGAGCCCTGGGCGGGGGGCGCGGGGGGGGGGGCGCTGGGCCTCAGGACACAGGGGAGCCTGGGGACCTGCGGGGGAGGGGCGGTCACCCGCAAGCCCCAGAGCTCACTGGTCCTTAGGGCTCCTGGGGGGCTCACCCAGGAGACCCGGGCGCACCGAGGACCCTCGGGCGAGGGGCGCTCACCCGCAGGCCCCCGGAGGACAGGGAAGCCTCCTGGGCCCCCACCCCCACCCCCGCAAGACAGGCGCTTGCCTGCCTGCAGGACCCTGAGGACACTGGGCGCCGATGGGCGAGGGGCGCTCACCCAAAGGCCGCAGTGCAGCAGCAATGCCAGTGTCCCAGGAGCCCTCCCCAAGCAGTATCTTGGGGACAGGGAACAGGGCTGGGACCCGCGGTGGGGACCTCGCACCCGCAGCACCCCCAAGAGCACACTGAGCACTGCAGGGCGAGGGGCGCACACCAGCATGGCCCAGAGCACACTGCGGACCTGAGGCCGCCTGGGGGCGCTCCCCCACAGCCACCAGGCCTGGCCCTGCACTGCCTAAGGGAGGGGCGCTCACCCCCAGCCTCTAGGGAAGCCTGAGCCCCCTCGGGCCAGGGCTGCTCCCCGCCACGCCACCCACTCAGGGCTGCCTGAGCACTGCCGGGTGAGGGGCGCTCACCCACAGGACCCAGAGCAGCCTGAGCGCTGGGGGGCTGAGGGTGCTCCCCCGCAGGAACCCTGGACAATGAGCTCAGGTGGGAGAGGGGCGCTCGCCCACAGGGCTCAGAGTCCAGGTCACCTTTTGCAGAGGATCCCTGGGCCCCTTGTCCCCAGTTACCTGGGCCAGGGTGGGACAGTGGCGCCCTCTCACTGGTCTCAGCAGTGCCTCCAAGATGGAGGGGAGATGTCCTTTGCCAAATGTCCCACCATCCTGCCCAGGAGGAGGGCGCGGCTCCTGATCCAGAGGTCCCACAGGGTTCTTCCCTGGGGCCAAGATAGCGCCTGGTGGCGCTTGCCTGCTGTCCAGGGCCCCAGTGGAGATGTGCTCACAGCCTGGGAAATTGGCCCTGCATCCACTGGTCCCCGGGACCTCCGCAATCCCGGGCGCGTGCCAGGCGTGCAGGGGAGCACAGCCCCAGGGGCAGAAAGGCCAAGAAATGGTGGGTCAGGCGGGATGGATCCCGGTCCTTGGGTGTGCCCTTGGAGTTGAGATGCCCTCACGGTGAGTATTCTTGGGCTCGCAGGTTTTGTGGACCAGCGTGCCTGAAGGGCCACAGCAAAGGCCAAAGGCCCAGCAGAGTGTGGGCCAAGAGCAAGTGTCCGCGGTGCCCTCCATGTTTCCCAGGTGGCCTTGACAGGGACGCTTCACCCCTCAGGCCAAAGAGGGTGTCCCAGCCTGGGAGGGAGTGACCCCAGCACCCACACAGTGCGCTCCCCAGGCACCATGGGGCATTGGAGTTCTGAGGAGCCTGGGCCCTGGCGGGCCAGGGGCGCTCACCACCTGGCCCAGGGCAGACAGAACACTGGGGAGGGAGGGGCACCACCCGCGCAGGCCCCAGAGGAGACCCCCTGAGCACTGCTGGGCGAGGGGCGCTCACCCACAGGACCCAGAGGGGACTGAGCCCTGGGCGGGGGGCGCGGGGGGGGGCGCTGGGCCTCAGGACACAGGGGAGCCTGGGGACCTGCGGGGGAGGGGCGGTCACCCGCAAGCCCCAGAGCTCACTGGTCCTTAGGGCTCCTGGGGGGCTCACCCAGGAGACCCGGGCGCACCGAGGACCCTCGGGCGAGGGGCGCTCACCCGCAGGCCCCCGGAGGACAGGGAAGCCTCCTGGGCCCCCACCCCCACCCCCGCAAGACAGGCGCTTGCCTGCCCGCAGGACCCTGAGGACACTGGGCGCCGATGGGCGAGGGGCGCTCACCCAAAGGCTGCAGTGCAGCAGCAATGCCAGTGTCCCAGGAGCCCTCCCCAAGCAGGATCTTGGGGACAGGGAACAGGGCTGGGACCCGCGGTGGGGACATCGCACCCGCAGCACCCCCAAGAGCACACTGAGCACTGCAGGGCGAGGGGCGCACACCAGCATGGCCCAGAGCACACTGGGGACCTGAGGCCGCCTGGGGGCGCTCCCCCACAGCCACCAGGCCTGGCCCTGCACTGCCTAAGGGAGGGGCGCTCACCCCCAGCCTCTAGGGAAGCCTGAGCCCCCTCGGGCCAGGGCTGCTCCCCGCCACGCCACCCACTCAGGGCTGCCTGAGCACTGCCAGGTGAGGGGCGCTCACCCACAGGACCCAGAGCAGCCTGAGCGCTGGGGGGCTGAGGGTGCTCCCCCGCAGGAACCCTGGACAATGAGCTCAGGTGGGAGAGGGGCGCTCGCCCACAGGGCTCAGAGTCCAGGTCACCTTTTGCAGAGGATCCCTCGGCCCTGTGTCCCCAGTTACCTGGGTCAGGGTGGGATAGTGGCGCCCTCTCACTGGTCTCAGCAGTGCCTCCAAGATGGAGGGGAGATGTCCTTTGCCAAATGTCCCACCATCCTGCCCAGGAGGAGGGCGCGGCTCCTGATCCAGAGGTCCCACAGGGTTCTTCCCTGGGGCCAAGATAGCACCTGGTGGCGCTTGCCTGCTGTCCGGGGCCCCAGTGGAGATGTGCTCACAGCCTGGGAAATTGGCCCTGCATCCACTGGTCCCAGGGACCTCCGCAATCCCGGGCACGTGCCAGGCGTGCACGGGAGCACAGCCCCAGGGGCAGAAAGGCCAAGAATTGGTGAGTCAGGCGGGATGGATCCCGGTCCTTGGGTGTGCCCTTGGAGTTGAGATGCCCTCACGGTGAGTATTCTTGGGCTCGCAGGTTTTGTGGACCAGCGTGCCTGAAGGGCCACAGCAAAGGCCAAAGGCCCAGCAGAGTGTGGGTCAAGAGCAAGTGTCCGCGGTGCCCTCCAAGTTTCCCAGGTGGCCTTGACAGGGACGCTTCACCCCTCAGGCCAAAGAGGGTGTCCCAGCCTGGGAGGGAGTGACCCCAGCACCCACACAGTGCGCTCCCCAGGCACCAGGGGGCATTGGAGTTCAGAGGAGCCTGGGCCCTGGCGGGCCAGGGGCGCTCACCACCTGGCCCATGGCAGACAGAGCACTGGGGAGGGAGGGGCACCACCCGCGCAGGCCCCAGAGGAGACTCCCTGGGCACTGCTGGGCGAGGGGCGACACCCACATGACCCAGAGGGGACTGAGCCCTGGGCGGACGGGCGCTGGCCTCAGGACACAGGGGAGCCTGGGGACCTGCGGGGGAGGGGCGGTCACCCGCAAGCCCCAGAGCTCACTGGTCCTTAGGGCTCCTGGGGGGCTCACCCAGGAGACCCGGGCGCACCGAGGACCCTCGGGCGAGGGGCGCTCACCCGCAGGCCCCCGGAGGACAGGGAAGCCTCCTGGGCCCCCACCCCCACCCCCCAAGACAGGCGCTTGCCTGCCCGCAGGACCCTGAGGACACTGGGCGCCGATGGGCGAGGGGCGCTCACCCAAAGGCCGCAGTGCAGCAGCAATGCCAGTGTCCCAGGAGCCCTCCCCAAGCAGGATCTTGGGGACAGGGAACAGGGCTGGGACCCGTGGTGGGGACCTCGCACCCGCAGAACCCCCAAGAGCACACTGAGCACTGCAGGGCGAGGGGCGCTCACCAGCATGGCCCAGAGCACACTGGGGACCTGAGGCCGCCTGGGGGCGCTCCCCCACAGCCACCAGGCCTGGCCCTGCACTGCCTAAGGGAGGGGCGCTCACCCCCAGCCTCTAGGGAAGCCTGAGCCCCCTCGGGCCAGGGCTGCTCCCCGCCACGCCACCCACTCAGGGCTGCCTGAGCACTGCCGGGTGAGGGGCGCTCACCCACAGGACCCAGAGCAGCCTGAGCGCTGGGGGGCTGAGGGTGCTCCCCCGCAGGAACCCTGGACAATGAGCTCAGGTGGGAGAGGGGCGCTCGCCCACAGGGCTCAGAGTCCAGGTCACCTTTTGCAGAGGATCCCTGGGCCCCTTGTCCCCAGTTACCTGGGCCAGGGTGGGACAGTGGCGCCCTCTCACTGGTCTCAGCAGTGCCTCCAAGATGGAGGGGAGATGTCCTTTGCCAAATGTCCCACCATCCTGCCCAGGAGGAGGGCGCGGCTCCTGATCCAGAGGTCCCACAGGGTTCTTCCCTGGGGCCAAGATGGCACCTGGTGGCGCTTGCCTGCTGTCCGGGGCCCCAGTGGAGATGTGCTCACAGCCTGGGAAATTGGCCCTGCATCCACTGGTCCCCGGGACCTCCGCAATCCCGGGCGCGTGCCAGGCGTGCAGGGGAGCACAGCCCCAGGGGCAGAAAGGCCAAGAAATGGTGGGTCAGGCGGGATGGATCCCGGTCCTTGGGTGTGCCCTTGGAGTTGAGATGCCCTCACGGTGAGTATTCTTGGGCTCGCAGGTTTTGTGGACCAGCGTGCCTGAAGGGCCACAGCAAAGGCCAAAGGCCCAGCAGAGTGTGGGCCAAGAGCAAGTGTCCGCGGTGCCCTCCATGTTTCCCAGGTGGCCTTGACAGGGACGCTTCACCCCTCAGGCCAAAGAGGGTGTCCCAGCCTGGGAGGGAGTGACCCCAGCACCCACACAGTGCGCTCCCCAGGCACCATGGGGCATTGGGGTTCTGAGGAGCCTGGCCCTGGCGGGCCAGGGGCGCTCACCACCTGGCCCAGGGCAGACAGAACACTGGGGAGGGAGGGGCACCACCCGCGCAGGCCCCAGAGGAGACCCCCTGAGCACTGCTGGGCGAGGGGCGCTCACCCACAGGACCCAGAGGGGACTGAGCCCTGGGCGGGGGGCGCGGGGGGGGGGGCGCTGGGCCTCAGGACACAGGGGAGCCTGGGGACCTGCGGGGGAGGGGCGGTCACCCGCAAGCCCCAGAGCTCACTGGTCCTTAGGGCTCCTGGGGGGCTCACCCAGGAGACCCGGGCGCACCGAGGACCCTCGGGCGAGGGGCGCTCACCCGCAGGCCCCCGGAGGACAGGGAAGCCTCCTGGGCCCCCACCCCCACCCCCGCAAGACAGGCGCTTGCCTGCCTGCAGGACCCTGAGGACACTGGGCGCCGATGGGCGAGGGGCGCTCACCCAAAGGCCGCAGTGCAGCAGCAATGCCAGTGTCCCAGGAGCCCTCCCCAAGCAGTATCTTGGGGACAGGGAACAGGGCTGGGACCCGCGGTGGGGACCTCGCACCCGCAGCACCCCCAAGAGCACACTGAGCACTGCAGGGCGAGGGGCGCACACCAGCATGGCCCAGAGCACACTGGGGACCTGAGGCCGCCTGGGGGCGCTCCCCCACAGCCACCAGGCCTGGCCCTGCACTGCCTAAGGGAGGGGCGCTCACCCCCAGCCTCTAGGGAAGCCTGAGCCCCCTCGGGCCAGGGCTGCTCCCCGCCACGCCACCCACTCAGGGCTGCCTGAGCACTGCCGGGTGAGGGGCGCTCACCCACAGGACCCAGAGCAGCCTGAGCGCTGGGGGGCTGAGGGTGCTCCCCCGCAGGAACCCTGGACAATGAGCTCAGGTGGGAGAGGGGCGCTCGCCCACAGGGCTCAGAGTCCAGGTCACCTTTTGCAGAGGATCCCTGGGCCCCTTGTCCCCAGTTACCTGGGCCAGGGTGGGACAGTGGCGCCCTCTCACTGGTCTCAGCAGTGCCTCCAAGATGGAGGGGAGATGTCCTTTGCCAAATGTCCCACCATCCTGCCCAGGAGGAGGGCGCGGCTCCTGATCCAGAGGTCCCACAGGGTTCTTCCCTGGGGCCAAGATAGCACCTGGTGGCGCTTGCCTGCTGTCCGGGGCCCCAGTGGAGATGTGCTCACAGCCTGGGAAATTGGCCCTGCATCCACTGGTCCCCGGGACCTCCGCAATCCCGGGCGCGTGCCAGGCGTGCAGGGGAGCACAGCCCCAGGGGCAGAAAGGCCAAGAAATGGTGGGTCAGGCGGGATGGATCCCGGTCCTTGGGTGTGCCCTTGGAGTTGAGATGCCCTCACGGTGAGTATTCTTGGGCTCGCAGGTTTTGTGGACCAGCGTGCCTGAAGGGCCACAGCAAAGGCCAAAGGCCCAGCAGAGTGTGGGCCAAGAGCAAGTGTCCGCGGTGCCCTCCATGTTTCCCAGGTGGCCTTGACAGGGACGCTTCACCCCTCAGGCCAAAGAGGGTGTCCCAGCCTGGGAGGGAGTGACCCCAGCACCCACACAGTGCGCTCCCCAGGCACCATGGGGCATTGGAGTTCTGAGGAGCCTGGGCCCTGGCGGGCCAGGGGCGCTCACCACCTGGCCCAGGGCAGACAGAACACTGGGGAGGGAGGGGCACCACCCGCGCAGGCCCCAGAGGAGACCCCCTGAGCACTGCTGGGCGAGGGGCGCTCACCCACAGGACCCAGAGGGGACTGAGCCCTGGGCGGGGGGCGCGGGGGGGGCGCTGGGCCTCAGGACACAGGGGAGCCTGGGGACCTGCGGGGGAGGGGCGGTCACCCGCAAGCCCCAGAGCTCACTGGTCCTTAGGGCTCCTGGGGGGCTCACCCAGGAGACCCGGGCGCACCGAGGACCCTCGGGCGAGGGGCGCTCACCCGCAGGTCCCCGGAGGACAGGGAAGCCTCCTGGGCCCCCACCCCCACCCCCCGCAAGACAGGCGCTTGCCTGCCCGCAGGACCCTGAGGACACTGGGCGCCGATGGGCGAGGGGCGCTCACCCAAAGGCCGCAGTGCAGCAGCAATGCCAGTGTCCCAGGAGCCCTCCCCAAGCAGGATCTTGGGGACAGGGAACAGGGCTGGGACCCGCGGTGGGGACCTCGCACCCGCAGAACCCCCAAGAGCACACTGAGCATTGCAGGGCGAGGGGCGCTCACCAGCATGGCCCAGAGCACACTGGGGACCTGAGGCCGCCTGGGGGCGCTCCCCCACAGCCACCAGGCCTGGCCCTGCACTGCCTAAGGGAGGGGCGCTCACCCCCAGCCTCTAGGGAAGCCTGAGCCCCCTCGGGCCAGGGCTGCTCCCCGCCATGCCACCCACTCAGGGCTGCCTGAGCACTGCCGGGTGAGGGGCGCTCACCCACAGGACCCAGAGCAGCCTGAGCGCTGGGGGGCTGAGGGTGCTCCCCCGCAGGAACCCTGGACAATGAGCTCAGGTGGGAGAGGGGCGCTCGCCCACAGGGCTCAGAGTCCAGGTCACCTTTTGCAGAGGATCCCTGGGCCCCTTGTCCCCAGTTACCTGGGCCAGGGTGGGACAGTGGCGCCCTCTCACTGGTCTCAGCAGTGCCTCCAAGATGGAGGGGAGATGTCCTTTGCCAAATGTCCCACCATCCTGCCCAGGAGGAGGGCGCGGCTCCTGATCCAGAGGTCCCACAGGGTTCTTCCCTGGGGCCAAGATAGCACCTGGTGGCGCTTGCCTGCTGTCCAGGGCCCCAGTGGAGATGTGCTCACAGCCTGGGAAATTGGCCCTGCATCCACTGGTCCCCGGGACCTCCGCAATCCCGGGCGCGTGCCAGGCGTGCAGGGGAGCACAGCCCCAGGGGCAGAAAGGCCAAGAAATGGTGGGTCAGGCGGGATGGATCCCGGTCCTTGGGTGTGCCCTTGGAGTTGAGATGCCCTCACGGTGAGTATTCTTGGGCTCGCAGGTTTTGTGGACCAGCGTGCCTGAAGGGCCACAGCAAAGGCCAAAGGCCCAGCAGAGTGTGGGCCAAGAGCAAGTGTCCGCGGTGCCCTCCATGTTTCCCAGGTGGCCTTGACAGGGACGCTTCACCCCTCAGGCCAAAGAGGGTGTCCCAGCCTGGGAGGGAGTGACCCCAGCACCCACACAGTGCGCTCCCCAGGCACCATGGGGCATTGGAGTTCTGAGGAGCCTGGGCCCTGGCGGGCCAGGGGCGCTCACTACCTGGCCCAGGGCAGACAGAACACTGGGGAGGGAGGGGCACCACCCGCGCAGGCCCCAGAGGAGACCCCCTGAGCACTGCTGGGCGAGGGGCGCTCACCCACAGGACCCAGAGGGGACTGAGCCCTGGGCGGGGGGCGCGGGGGGGGCGCTGGGCCTCAGGACACAGGGGAGCCTGGGGACCTGCGGGGGAGGGGCGGTCACCCGCAAGCCCCAGAGCTCACTGGTCCTTAGGGCTCCTGGGGGGCTCACCCAGGAGACCCGGGCGCACCGAGGACCCTCGGGCGAGGGGCGCTCACCCGCAGGTCCCCGGAGGACAGGGAAGCCTCCTGGGCCCCCACCCCCACCCCCGCAAGACAGGCGCTTGCCTGCCCGCAGGACCCTGAGGACACTGGGCGCCGATGGGCGAGGGGCGCTCACCCAAAGGCCGCAGTGCAGCAGCAATGCCAGTGTCCCAGGAGCCCTCCCCAAGCAGGATCTTGGGGACAGGGAACAGGGCTGGGACCCGCGGTGGGGACCTCGCACCCGCAGCACCCCCAAGAGCACACTGAGCACTGCAGGGCGAGGGGCGCACACCAGCATGGCCCAGAGCACACTGGGGACCTGAGGCCGCCTGGGGGCGCTCCCCCACAGCCACCAGGCCTGGCCCTGCACTGCCTAAGGGAGGGGCGCTCACCCCCAGCCTCTAGGGAAGCCTGAGCCCCCTCGGGCCAGGGCTGCTCCCCGCCACGCCACCCACTCAGGGCTGCCTGAGCACTGCCGGGTGAGGGGCGCTCACCCACAGGACCCAGAGCAGCCTGAGCGCTGGGGGGCTGAGGGTGCTCACCCGCAGGAACCCTGGACAATGAGCTCAGGTGGGAGAGGGGCGCTCGCCCACAGGGCTCAGAGTCCAGGTCACCTTTTGCAGAGGATCCCTGGGCCCCTTGTCCCCAGTTACCTGGGCCAGGGTGGGACAGTGGCGCCCTCTCACTGGTCTCAGCAGTGCCTCCAAGATGGAGGGGAGATGTCCTTTGCCAAATGTCCCACCATCCTGCCCAGGAGGAGGGCGCGGCTCCTGATCCAGAGGTCCCACAGGGTTCTTCCCTGGGGCCAAGATAGCACCTGGTGGCGCTTGCCTGCTGTCCAGGGCCCCAGTGGAGATGTGCTCACAGCCTGGGAAATTGGCCCTGCATCCACTGGTCCCCGGGACCTCCGCAATCCCGGGCGCGTGCCAGGCGTGCAGGGGAGCACAGCCCCAGGGGCAGAAAGGCCAAGAAATGGTGGGTCAGGCGGGATGGATCCCGGTCCTTGGGTGTGCCCTTGGAGTTGAGATGCCCTCACGGTGAGTATTCTTGGGCTCGCAGGTTTTGTGGACCAGCGTGCCTGAAGGGCCACAGCAAAGGCCAAAGGCCCAGCAGAGTGTGGGCCAAGAGCAAGTGTCCGCGGTGCCCTCCATGTTTCCCAGGTGGCCTTGACAGGGACGCTTCACCCCTCAGGCCAAAGAGGGTGTCCCAGCCTGGGAGGGAGTGACCCCAGCACCCACACAGTGCGCTCCCCAGGCACCATGGGGCATTGGAGTTCTGAGGAGCCTGGGCCCTGGCGGGCCAGGGGCGCTCACCACCTGGCCCAGGGCAGACAGAACACTGGGGAGGGAGGGGCACCACCCGCGCAGGCCCCAGAGGAGACCCCCTGAGCACTGCTGGGCGAGGGGCGCTCACCCACAGGACCCAGAGGGGACTGAGCCCTGGGCGGGGGGCGCGGGGGGGGGCGCTGGGCCTCAGGACACAGGGGAGCCTGGGGACCTGCGGGGGAGGGGCGGTCACCCGCAAGCCCCAGAGCTCACTGGTCCTTAGGGCTCCTGGGGGGCTCACCCAGGAGACCCGGGCGCACCGAGGACCCTCGGGCGAGGGGCGCTCACCCGCAGGCCCCCGGAGGACAGGGAAGCCTCCTGGGCCCCCACCCCCACCCCCGCAAGACAGGCGCTTGCCTGCCCGCAGGACCCTGAGGACACTGGGCGCCGATGGGCGAGGGGCGCTCACCCAAAGGCCGCAGTGCAGCAGCAATGCCAGTGTCCCAGGAGCCCTCCCCAAGCAGGATCTTGGGGACAGGGAACAGGGCTGGGACCCGCGGTGGGGACATCGCACCCGCAGCACCCCCAAGAGCACACTGAGCACTGCAGGGCGAGGGGCGCACACCAGCATGGCCCAGAGCACACTGCGGACCTGAGGCCGCCTGGGGGCGCTCCCCCACAGCCACCAGGCCTGGCCCTGCACTGCCTAAGGGAGGGGCGCTCACCCCCAGCCTCTAGGGAAGCCTGAGCCCCCTCGGGCCAGGGCTGCTCCCCGCCACGCCACCCACTCAGGGCTGCCTGAGCACTGCCAGGTGAGGGGCGCTCACCCACAGGACCCAGAGCAGCCTGAGCGCTGGGGGGCTGAGGGTGCTCCCCCGCAGGAACCCTGGACAATGAGCTCAGGTGGGAGAGGGGCGCTCGCCCACAGGGCTCAGAGTCCAGGTCACCTTTTGCAGAGGATCCCTCGGCCCTGTGTCCCCAGTTACCTGGGTCAGGGTGGGATAGTGGCGCCCTCTCACTGGTCTCAGCAGTGCCTCCAAGATGGAGGGGAGATGTCCTTTGCCAAATGTCCCACCATCCTGCCCAGGAGGAGGGCGCGGCTCCTGATCCAGAGGTCCCACAGGGTTCTTCCCTGGGGCCAAGATAGCACCTGGTGGCGCTTGCCTGCTGTCCGGGGCCCCAGTGGAGATGTGCTCACAGCCTGGGAAATTGGCCCTGCATCCACTGGTCCCAGGGACCTCCGCAATCCCGGGCACGTGCCAGGCGTGCACGGGAGCACAGCCCCAGGGGCAGAAAGGCCAAGAATTGGTGAGTCAGGCGGGATGGATCCCGGTCCTTGGGTGTGCCCTTGGAGTTGAGATGCCCTCACGGTGAGTATTCTTGGGCTCGCAGGTTTTGTGGACCAGCGTGCCTGAAGGGCCACAGCAAAGGCCAAAGGCCCAGCAGAGTGTGGGTCAAGAGCAAGTGTCCGCGGTGCCCTCCAAGTTTCCCAGGTGGCCTTGACAGGGACGCTTCACCCCTCAGGCCAAAGAGGGTGTCCCAGCCTGGGAGGGAGTGACGCCTGCACCCACACAGTGCGCTCCCCAGGCACCAGGGGGCATTGGAGTTCAGAGGAGCCTGGGCCCTGGCGGGCCAGGGGCGCTCACCACCTGGCCCATGGCAGACAGAGCACTGGGGAGGGAGGGGCACCACCCGCGCAGGCCCCAGAGGAGACTCCCTGGGCACTGCTGGGCGAGGGGCGACACCCACATGACCCAGAGGGGACTGAGCCCTGGGCGGATGGGCGCTGGCCTCAGGACACAGGGGAGCCTGGGGACCTGCGGGGGAGGGGCGGTCACCCGCAAGCCCCAGAGCTCACTGGTCCTTAGGGCTCCTGGGGGGCTCACCCAGGAGACCCGGGCGCACCGAGGACCCTCGGGCGAGGGGCGCTCACCCGCAGGCCCCCGGAGGACAGGGAAGCCTCCTGGGCCCCCACCCCCACCCCCCAAGACAGGCGCTTGCCTGCCCGCAGGACCCTGAGGACACTGGGCGCCGATGGGCGAGGGGCGCTCACCCAAAGGCCGCAGTGCAGCAGCAATGCCAGTGTCCCAGGAGCCCTCCCCAAGCAGGATCTTGGGGACAGGGAACAGGGCTGGGACCCGTGGTGGGGACCTCGCACCCGCAGAACCCCCAAGAGCACACTGAGCACTGCAGGGCGAGGGGCGCTCACCAGCATGGCCCAGAGCACACTGGGGACCTGAGGCCGCCTGGGGGCGCTCCCCCACAGCCACCAGGCCTGGCCCTGCACTGCCTAAGGGAGGGGCGCTCACCCCCAGCCTCTAGGGAAGCCTGAGCCCCCTCGGGCCAGGGCTGCTCCCCGCCACGCCACCCACTCAGGGCTGCCTGAGCACTGCCGGGTGAGGGGCGCTCACCCACAGGACCCAGAGCAGCCTGAGCGCTGGGGGGCTGAGGGTGCTCCCCCGCAGGAACCCTGGACAATGAGCTCAGGTGGGAGAGGGGCGCTCGCCCACAGGGCTCAGAGTCCAGGTCACCTTTTGCAGAGGATCCCTGGGCCCCTTGTCCCCAGTTACCTGGGCCAGGGTGGGACAGTGGCGCCCTCTCACTGGTCTCAGCAGTGCCTCCAAGATGGAGGGGAGATGTCCTTTGCCAAATGTCCCACCATCCTGCCCAGGAGGAGGGCGCGGCTCCTGATCCAGAGGTCCCACAGGGTTCTTCCCTGGGGCCAAGATGGCACCTGGTGGCGCTTGCCTGCTGTCCGGGGCCCCAGTGGAGATGTGCTCACAGCCTGGGAAA
Organism: Spermophilus citellus; assembly: GCF_964194105.1. NCBI lineage: Eukaryota > Metazoa > Chordata > Mammalia > Rodentia > Sciuridae > Spermophilus > Spermophilus citellus. Next base: position 16,870,438 of record NC_138199.1, on the reverse strand, counting down.
TTGGCCCTGCATCCACTGGTCCCCGGGACCTCCGCAATCCCGGGCGCGTGCCAGGCGTGCAGGGGAGCACAGCCCCAGGGGCAGAAAGGCCAAGAAATGGTGGGTCAGGCGGGATGGATCCCGGTCCTTGGGTGTGCCCTTGGAGTTGAGATGCCCTCACAGTGAGTATTCTTGGGCTCGCAGGTTTTGTGGACCAGCGTGCCTGAAGGGCCACAGCAAAGGCCAAAGGCCCAGCAGAGTGTGGGCCAAGAGCAAGTGTCCGCGGTGCCCTCCATGTTTCCCAGGTGGCCTTGACAGGGACGCTTCACCCCTCAGGCCAAAGAGGGTGTCCCAGCCTGGGAGGGAGTGACCCCAGCACCCACACAGTGCGCTCCCCAGGCACCATGGGGCATTGGGGTTCTGAGGAACCTGGGCCCTGGCGGGCCAGGGGCGCTCACCACCTGGCCCAGGGCAGACAGAACACTGGGGAGGGAGGGGCACCACCCGCGCAGGCCCCAGAGGAGACCCCCTGAGCACTGCTGGGCGAGGGGCGCTCACCCACAGGACCCAGAGGGGACTGAGCCCTGGGCAGGGGGCGCGGGGGGGGGGCGCTGGGCCTCAGGACACAGGGGAGCCTGGGGACCTGCGGGGGAGGGGCGGTCACCCGCAAGCCCCAGAGCTCACTGGTCCTTAGGGCTCCTGGGGGGCTCACCCAGGAGACCCGGGCGCACCGAGGACCCTCGGGCGAGGGGCGCTCACCCGCAGGCCCCCGGAGGACAGGGAAGCCTCCTGGGCCCCCACCCCCACCCCCGCAAGACAGGCGCTTGCCTGCCTGCAGGACCCTGAGGACACTGGGCGCCGATGGGCGAGGGGCGCTCACCCAAAGGCCGCAGTGCAGCAGCAATGCCAGTGTCCCAGGAGCCCTCCCCAAGCAGGATCTTGGGGACAGGGAACAGGGCTGGGACCCGCGGTGGGGACCTCGCACCCGCAGCACCCCCAAGAGCACACTGAGCACTGCAGGGCGAGGGGCGCACACCAGCATGGCCCAGAGCACACTGGGGACCTGAGGCCGCCTGGGGGCGCTCCCCCACAGCCACCAGGCCTGGCCCTGCACTGCCTAAGGGAGGGGCGCTCACCCCCAGCCTCTAGGGAAGCCTGAGCCCCCTCGGGCCAGGGCTGCTCCCCGCCACGCCACCCACTCAGGGCTGCCTGAGCACTGCCGGGTGAGGGGCGCTCACCCACAGGACCCAGAGCAGCCTGAGCGCTGGGGGGCTGAGGGTGCTCCCCCGCAGGAACCCTGGACAATGAGCTCAGGTGGGAGAGGGGCGCTCGCCCACAGGGCTCAGAGTCCAGGTCACCTTTTGCAGAGGATCCCTGGGCCCCTTGTCCCCAGTTACCTGGGCCAGGGTGGGACAGTGGCGCCCTCTCACTGGTCTCAGCAGTGCCTCCAAGATGGAGGGGAGATGTCCTTTGCCAAATGTCCCACCATCCTGCCCAGGAGGAGGGCGCGGCTCCTGATCCAGAGGTCCCACAGGGTTCTTCCCTGGGGCCAAGATAGCACCTGGTGGCGCTTGCCTGCTGTCCGGGGCCCCAGTGGAGATGTGCTCACAGCCTGGGAAATTGGCCCTGCATCCACTGGTCCCCGGGACCTCCGCAATCCCGGGCGCGTGCCAGGCGTGCAGGGGAGCACAGCCCCAGGGGCAGAAAGGCCAAGAAATGGTGGGTCAGGCGGGATGGATCCCGGTCCTTGGGTGTGCCCTTGGAGTTGAGATGCCCTCACGGTGAGTATTCTTGGGCTCGCAGGTTTTGTGGACCAGCGTGCCTGAAGGGCCACAGCAAAGGCCAAAGGCCCAGCAGAGTGTGGGCCAAGAGCAAGTGTCCGCGGTGCCCTCCATGTTTCCCAGGTGGCCTTGACAGGGACGCTTCACCCCTCAGGCCAAAGAGGGTGTCCCAGCCTGGGAGGGAGTGACCCCAGCACCCACACAGTGCGCTCCCCAGGCACCATGGGGCATTGGAGTTCTGAGGAGCCTGGGCCCTGGCGGGCCAGGGGCGCTCACCACCTGGCCCAGGGCAGACAGAACACTGGGGAGGGAGGGGCACCACCCGCGCAGGCCCCAGAGGAGACCCCCTGAGCACTGCTGGGCGAGGGGCGCTCACCCACAGGACCCAGAGGGGACTGAGCCCTGGGCGGGGGGCGCGGGGGGTGGGCGCTGGGCCTCAGGACACAGGGGAGCCTGGGGACCTGCGGGGGAGGGGCGGTCACCCGCAAGCCCCAGAGCTCACTGGTCCTTAGGGCTCCTGGGGGGCTCACCCAGGAGACCCGGGCGCACCGAGGACCCTCGGGCGAGGGGCGCTCACCCGCAGGCCCCCGGAGGACAGGGAAGCCTCCTGGGCCCCCACCCCCACCCCCGCAAGACAGGCGCTTGCCTGCCCGCAGGACCCTGAGGACACTGGGCGCCGATGGGCGAGGGGCGCTCACCCAAAGGCCGCAGTGCAGCAGCAATGCCAGTGTCCCAGGAGCCCTCCCCAAGCAGGATCTTGGGGACAGGGAACAGGGCTGGGACCCGCGGTGGGGACATCGCACCCGCAGCACCCCCAAGAGCACACTGAGCACTGCAGGGCGAGGGGCGCACACCAGCATGGCCCAGAGCACACTGGGGACCTGAGGCCGCCTGGGGGCGCTCCCCCACAGCCACCAGGCCTGGCCCTGCACTGCCTAAGGGAGGGGCGCTCACCCCCAGCCTCTAGGGAAGCCTGAGCCCCCTCGGGCCAGGGCTGCTCCCCGCCACGCCACCCACTCAGGGCTGCCTGAGCACTGCCAGGTGAGGGGCGCTCACCCACAGGACCCAGAGCAGCCTGAGCGCTGGGGGGCTGAGGGTGCTCCCCCGCAGGAACCCTGGACAATGAGCTCAGGTGGGAGAGGGGCGCTCGCCCACAGGGCTCAGAGTCCAGGTCACCTTTTGCAGAGGATCCCTGGGCCCCTTGTCCCCAGTTACCTGGGCCAGGGTGGGACAGTGGCGCCCTCTCACTGGTCTCAGCAGTGCCTCCAAGATGGAGGGGAGATGTCCTTTGCCAAATGTCCCACCATCCTGCCCAGGAGGAGGGCGCGGCTCCTGATCCAGAGGTCCCACAGGGTTCTTCCCTGGGGCCAAGATGGCACCTGGTGGCGCTTGCCTGCTGTCCGGGGCCCCAGTGGAGATGTGCTCACAGCCTGGGAAATTGGCCCTGCATCCACTGGTCCCCGGGACCTCCGCAATCCCGGGCGCGTGCCAGGCGTGCAGGGGAGCACAGCCCCAGGGGCAGAAAGGCCAAGAAATGGTGGGTCAGGCGGGATGGATCCCGGTCCTTGGGTGTGCCCTTGGAGTTGAGATGCCCTCACGGTGAGTATTCTTGGGCTCGCAGGTTTTGTGGACCAGCGTGCCTGAAGGGCCACAGCAAAGGCCAAAGGCCCAGCAGAGTGTGGGCCAAGAGCAAGTGTCCGCGGTGCCCTCCAAGTTTCCCAGGTGGCCTTGACAGGGACGCTTCACCCCTCAGGCCAAAGAGGGTGTCCCAGCCTGGGAGGGAGTGACCCCAGCACCCACACAGTGCGCTCCCCAGGCACCAGGGGGCATTGGAGTTCAGAGGAGCCTGGGCCCTGGCGGGCCAGGGGCGCTCACCACCTGGCCCATGGCAGACAGAGCACTGGGGAGGGAGGGGCACCACCCGCGCAGGCCCCAGAGGAGACTCCCTGGGCACTGCTGGGCGAGGGGCGACACCCACATGACCCAGAGGGGACTGAGCCCTGGGCGGACGGGCGCTGGCCTCAGGACACAGGGGAGCCTGGGGACCTGCGGGGGAGGGGCGGTCACCCGCAAGCCCCAGAGCTCACTGGTCCTTAGGGCTCCTGGGGGGCTCACCCAGGAGACCCGGGCGCACCGAGGACCCTCGGGCGAGGGGCGCTCACCCGCAGGCCCCCGGAGGACAGGGAAGCCTCCTGGGCCCCCACCCCCACCCCCCAAGACAGGCGCTTGCCTGCCCGCAGGACCCTGAGGACACTGGGCGCCGATGGGCGAGGGGCGCTCACCCAAAGGCCGCAGTGCAGCAGCAATGCCAGTGTCCCAGGAGCCCTCCCCAAGCAGGATCTTGGGGACAGGGAACAGGGCTGGGACCCGCGGTGGGGACCTCGCACCCGCAGAACCCCCAAGAGCACACTGAGCACTGCAGGGCGAGGGGCGCTCACCAGCATGGCCCAGAGCACACTGGGGACCTGAGGCCGCCTGGGGGCGCTCCCCCACAGCCACCAGGCCTGGCCCTGCACTGCCTAAGGGAGGGGCGCTCACCCCCAGCCTCTAGGGAAGCCTGAGCCCCCTCGGGCCAGGGCTGCTCCCCGCCACGCCACCCACTCAGGGCTGCCTGAGCACTGCCGGGTGAGGGGCGCTCACCCACAGGACCCAGAGCAGCCTGAGCGCTGGGGGGCTGAGGGTGCTCCCCCGCAGGAACCCTGGACAATGAGCTCAGGTGGGAGAGGGGCGCTCGCCCACAGGGCTCAGAGTCCAGGTCACCTTTTGCAGAGGATCCCTGGGCCCCTTGTCCCCAGTTACCTGGGCCAGGGTGGGACAGTGGCGCCCTCTCACTGGTCTCAGCAGTGCCTCCAAGATGGAGGGGAGATGTCCTTTGCCAAATGTCCCACCATCCTGCCCAGGAGGAGGGCGCGGCTCCTGATCCAGAGGTCCCACAGGGTTCTTCCCTGGGGCCAAGATAGCACCTGGTGGCGCTTGCCTGCTGTCCGGGGCCCCAGTGGAGATGTGCTCACAGCCTGGGAAATTGGCCCTGCATCCACTGGTCCCCGGGACCTCCGCAATCCCGGGCGCGTGCCAGGCGTGCAGGGGAGCACAGCCCCAGGGGCAGAAAGGCCAAGAAATGGTGGGTCAGGCGGGATGGATCCCGGTCCTTGGGTGTGCCCTTGGAGTTGAGATGCCCTCACAGTGAGTATTCTTGGGCTCGCAGGTTTTGTGGACCAGCGTGCCTGAAGGGCCACAGCAAAGGCCAAAGGCCCAGCAGAGTGTGGGCCAAGAGCAAGTGTCCGCGGTGCCCTCCATGTTTCCCAGGTGGCCTTGACAGGGACGCTTCACCCCTCAGGCCAAAGAGGGTGTCCCAGCCTGGGAGGGAGTGACCCCAGCACCCACACAGTGCGCTCCCCAGGCACCATGGGGCATTGGGGTTCTGAGGAGCCTGGGCCCTGGCGTGTCAGGGGCGCTCACCACCTGGCCCAGGGCAGACAGAACACTGGGGAGGGAGGGGCACCACCCGCGCAGGCCCCAGAGGAGACCCCCTGAGCACTGCTGGGCGAGGGGCGCTCACCCACAGGACCCAGAGGGGACTGAGCCCTGGGCAGGGGGCGCGGGGGGGGGCGCTGGGCCTCAGGACACAGGGGAGCCTGGGGACCTGCGGGGGAGGGGCGGTCACCCGCAAGCCCCAGAGCTCACTGGTCCTTAGGGCTCCTGGGGGGCTCACCCAGGAGACCCGGGCACACCGAGGACCCTCGGGCGAGGGGCGCTCACCCGCAGGCCCCCGGAGGACAGGGAAGCCTCCTGGGCCCCCACCCCCACCCCCGCAAGACAGGCGCTTGCCTGCCTGCAGGACCCTGAGGACACTGGGCGCCGATGGGCGAGGGGCGCTCACCCAAAGGCCGCAGTGCAGCAGCAATGCCAGTGTCCCAGGAGCCCTCCCCAAGCAGTATCTTGGGGACAGGGAACAGGGCTGGGACCCGCGGTGGGGACCTCGCACCCGCAGCACCCCCAAGAGCACACTGAGCACTGCAGGGCGAGGGGCGCACACCAGCATGGCCCAGAGCACACTGGGGACCTGAGGCCGCCTGGGGGCGCTCCCCCACAGCCACCAGGCCTGGCCCTGCACTGCCTAAGGGAGGGGCGCTCACCCCCAGCCTCTAGGGAAGCCTGAGCCCCCTCGGGCCAGGGCTGCTCCCCGCCACGCCACCCACTCAGGGCTGCCTGAGCACTGCCGGGTGAGGGGCGCTCACCCACAGGACCCAGAGAAGCCTGAGCGCTGGGGGGCTGAGGGTGCTCCCCCGCAGGAACCCTGGACAATGAGCTCAGGTGGGAGAGGGGCGCTCGCCCACAGGGCTCAGAGTCCAGGTCACCTTTTGCAGAGGATCCCTGGGCCCCTTGTCCCCAGTTACCTGGGCCAGGGTGGGACAGTGGCGCCCTCTCACTGGTCTCAGCAGTGCCTCCAAGATGGAGGGGAGATGTCCTTTGCCAAATGTCCCACCATCCTGCCCAGGAGGAGGGCGCGGCTCCTGATCCAGAGGTCCCACAGGGTTCTTCCCTGGGGCCAAGATAGCACCTGGTGGCGGTTGCCTGCTGTCCAGGGCCCCAGTGGAGATGTGCTCACAGCCTGGGAAATTGGCCCTGCATCCACTGGTCCCCGGGACCTCCGCAATCCCGGGCGCGTGCCAGGCGTGCAGGGGAGCACAGCCCCAGGGGCAGAAAGGCCAAGAAATGGTGGGTCAGGCGGGATGGATCCCGGTCCTTGGGTGTGCCCTTGGAGTTGAGATGCCCTCACGGTGAGTATTCTTGGGCTCGCAGGTTTTGTGGACCAGCGTGCCTGAAGGGCCACAGCAAAGGCCAAAGGCCCAGCAGAGTGTGGGCCAAGAGCAAGTGTCCGCGGTGCCCTCCATGTTTCCCAGGTGGCCTTGACAGGGACGCTTCACCCCTCAGGCCAAAGAGGGTGTCCCAGCCTGGGAGGGAGTGACCCCAGCACCCACACAGTGCGCTCCCCAGGCACCATGGGGCATTGGAGTTCTGAGGAGCCTGGGCCCTGGCGGGCCAGGGGCGCTCACCACCTGGCCCAGGGCAGACAGAACACTGGGGAGGGAGGGGCACCACCCGCGCAGGCCCCAGAGGAGACCCCCTGAGCACTGCTGGGCGAGGGGCGCTCACCCACAGGACCCAGAGGGGAAGAGCCCTGGGCGGGGGGCGCGGGGGGTGGGCGCTGGGCCTCAGGACACAGGGGAGCCTGGGGACCTGCGGGGGAGGGGCGGTCACCTGCAAGCCCCAGAGCTCACTGGTCCTTAGGGCTCCTGGGGGGCTCACCCAGGAGACCCGGGCGCACCGAGGACCCTCGGGCGAGGGGCGCTCACCCGCAGGCCCCCGGAGGACAGGGAAGCCTCCTGGGCCCCCACCCCCACCCCCGCAAGACAGGCGCTTGCCTGCCCGCAGGACCCTGAGGACACTGGGCGCCGATGGGCGAGGGGCGCTCACCCAAAGGCCGCAGTGCAGCAGCAATGCCAGTGTCCCAGGAGCCCTCCCCAAGCAGGATCTTGGGGACAGGGAACAGGGCTGGGACCCGCGGTGGGGACCTCGCACCCGCAGCACCCCCAAGAGCACACTGAGCACTGCAGGGCGAGGGGCGCACACCAGCATGGCCCAGAGCACACTGGGGACCTGAGGCCGCCTGGGGGCGCTCCCCCACAGCCACCAGGCCTGGCCCTGCACTGCCTAAGGGAGGGGCGCTCACCCCCAGCCTCTAGGGAAGCCTGAGCCCCCTCGGGCCAGGGCTGCTCCCCGCCACGCCACCCACTCAGGGCTGCCTGAGCACTGCCGGGTGAGGGGCGCTCACCCACAGGACCCAGAGCAGCCTGAGCGCTGGGGGGCTGAGGGTGCTCCCCCGCAGGAACCCTGGACAATGAGCTCAGGTGGGAGAGGGGCGCTCGCCCACAGGGCTCAGAGTCCAGGTCACCTTTTGCAGAGGATCCCTGGGCCCCTTGTCCCCAGTTACCTGGGCCAGGGTGGGACAGTGGCGCCCTCTCACTGGTCTCAGCAGTGCCTCCAAGATGGAGGGGAGATGTCCTTTGCCAAATGTCCCACCATCCTGCCCAGGAGGAGGGCGCGGCTCCTGATCCAGAGGTCCCACAGGGTTCTTCCCTGGGGCCAAGATAGCACCTGGTGGCGCTTGCCTGCTGTCCGGGGCCCCAGTGGAGATGTGCTCACAGCCTGGGAAATTGGCCCTGCATCCACTGGTCCCCGGGACCTCCGCAATCCCGGGCGCGTGCCAGGCGTGCAGGGGAGCACAGCCCCAGGGGCAGAAAGGCCAAGAATTGGTGAGTCAGGCGGGATGGATCCCGGTCCTTGGGTGTGCCCTTGGAGTTGAGATGCCCTCACGGTGAGTATTCTTGGGCTCGCAGGTTTTGTGGACCAGCGTGCCTGAAGGGCCACAGCAAAGGCCAAAGGCCCAGCAGAGTGTGGGCCAAGAGCAAGTGTCCGCGGTGCCCTCCATGTTTCCCAGGTGGCCTTGACAGGGACGCTTCACCCCTCAGGCCAAAGAGGGTGTCCCAGCCTGGGAGGGAGTGACCCCAGCACCCACACAGTGCGCTCCCCAGGCACCATGGGGCATTGGAGTTCTGAGGAGCCTGGGCCCTGGCGGGCCAGGGGCGCTCACCACCTGGCCCAGGGCAGACAGAACACTGGGGAGGGAGGGGCACCACCCGCGCAGGCCCCAGAGGAGACCCCCTGAGCACTGCTGGGCGAGGGGCGCTCACCCACAGGACCCAGAGGGGACTGAGCCCTGGGCGGGGGGCGCGGGGGGGGGGCGCTGGGCCTCAGGACACAGGGGAGCCTGGGGACCTGCGGGGGAGGGGCGGTCACCCGCAAGCCCCAGAGCTCACTGGTCCTTAGGGCTCCTGGGGGGCTCACCCAGGAGACCCGGGCGCACCGAGGACCCTCGGGCGAGGGGCGCTCACCCGCAGGCCCCCGGAGGACAGGGAAGCCTCCTGGGCCCCCACCCCCACCCCCGCAAGACAGGCGCTTGCCTGCCCGCAGGACCCTGAGGACACTGGGCGCCGATGGGCGAGGGGCGCTCACCCAAAGGCCGCAGTGCAGCAGCAATGCCAGTGTCCCAGGAGCCCTCCCCAAGCAGGATCTTGGGGACAGGGAACAGGGCTGGGACCCGCGGTGGGGACCTCGCACCTGCAGAACCCCCAAGAGCACACTGAGCACTGCAGGGCGAGGGGCGCTCACCAGCATGGCCCAGAGCACACTGGGGACCTGAGGCCGCCTGGGGGCGCTCCCCCACAGCCACCAGGCCTGGCCCTGCACTGCCTAAGGGAGGGGCGCTCATCCCCAGCCTCTAGGGAAGCCTGAGCCCCCTCGGGCCAGGGCTGCTCCCCGCCATGCCACCCACTCAGGGCTGCCTGAGCACTGCCGGGTGAGGGGCGCTCACCCACAGGACCCAGAGCAGCCTGAGCGCTGGGGGGCTGAGGGTGCTCCCCCGCAGGAACCCTGGACAATGAGCTCAGGTGGGAGAGGGGCGCTCGCCCACAGGGCTCAGAGTCCAGGTCACCTTTTGCAGAGGATCCCTGGGCCCCTTGTCCCCAGTTACCTGGGCCAGGGTGGGACAGTGGCGCCCTCTCACTGGTCTCAGCAGTGCCTCCAAGATGGAGGGGAGATGTCCTTTGCCAAATGTCCCACCATCCTGCCCAGGAGGAGGGCGCGGCTCCTGATCCAGAGGTCCCACAGGGTTCTTCCCTGGGGCCAAGATAGCACCTGGTGGCGCTTGCCTGCTGTCCGGGGCCCCAGTGGAGATGTGCTCACAGCCTGGGAAATTGGCCCTGCATCCACTGGTCCCCGGGACCTCCGCAATCCCGGGCGCGTGCCAGGCGTGCAGGGGAGCACAGCCCCAGGGGCAGAAAGGCCAAGAAATGGTGGGTCAGGCGGGATGGATCCCGGTCCTTGGGTGTGCCCTTGGAGTTGAGATGCCCTCACGGTGAGTATTCTTGGGCTCGCAGGTTTTGTGGACCAGCGTGCCTGAAGGGCCACAGCAAAGGCCAAAGGCCCAGCAGAGTGTGGGCCAAGAGCAAGTGTCCGCGGTGCCCTCCATGTTTCCCAGGTGGCCTTGACAGGGACGCTTCACCCCTCAGGCCAAAGAGGGTGTCCCAGCCTGGGAGGGAGTGACCCCAGCACCCACACAGTGCGCTCCCCAGGCACCATGGGGCATTGGAGTTCTGAGGAGCCTGGGCCCTGGCGGGCCAGGGGCGCTCACCACCTGGCCCAGGGCAGACAGAACACTGGGGAGGGAGGGGCACCACCCGCGCAGGCCCCAGAGGAGACCCCCTGAGCACTGCTGGGCGAGGGGCGCTCACCCACAGGACCCAGAGGGGACTGAGCCCTGGGCGGGGGGCGCGGGGGGGGGCGCTGGGCCTCAGGACACAGGGGAGCCTGGGGACCTGCGGGGGAGGGGCGGTCACCCGCAAGCCCCAGAGCTCACTGGTCCTTAGGGCTCCTGGGGGGCTCACCCAGGAGACCCGGGCGCACCGAGGACCCTCGGGCGAGGGGCGCTCACCCGCAGGCCCCCGGAGGACAGGGAAGCCTCCTGGGCCCCCACCCCCACCCCCGCAAGACAGGCGCTTGCCTGCCCGCAGGACCCTGAGGACACTGGGCGCCGATGGGCGAGGGGCGCTCACCCAAAGGCCGCAGTGCAGCAGCAATGCCAGTGTCCCAGGAGCCCTCCCCAAGCAGGATCTTGGGGACAGGGAACAGGGCTGGGACCCGCGGTGGGGACCTCGCACCTGCAGAACCCCCAAGAGCACACTGAGCACTGCAGGGCGAGGGGCGCACACCAGCATGGCCCAGAGCACACTGGGGACCTGAGGCCGCCTGGGGGCGCTCCCCCACAGCCACCAGGCCTGGCCCTGCACTGCCTAAGGGAGGGGCGCTCACCCCCAGCCTCTAGGGAAGCCTGAGCCCCCTCGGCCCAGGGCTGCTCCCCGCCACGCCACCCACTCAGGGCTGCCTGAGCACTGCCGGGTGAGGGGCGCTCACCCACAGGACCCAGAGCAGCCTGAGCGCTGGGGGGCTGAGGGTGCTCCCCCGCAGGAACCCTGGACAATGAGCTCAGGTGGGAGAGGGGCGCTCGCCCACAGGGCTCAGAGTCCAGGTCACCTTTTGCAGAGGATCCCTGGGCCCCTTGTCCCCAGTTACCTGGGCCAGGGTGGGACAGTGGCGCCCTCTCACTGGTCTCAGCAGTGCCTCCAAGATGGAGGGGAGATGTCCTTTGCCAAATGTCCCACCATCCTGCCCAGGAGGAGGGCGCGGCTCCTGATCCAGAGGTCCCACAGGGTTCTTCCCTGGGGCCAAGATAGCGCCTGGTGGCGCTTGCCTGCTGTCCGGGGCCCCAGTGGAGATGTGCTCACAGCCTGGGAAATTGGCCCTGCATCCACTGGTCCCCGGGACCTCCGCAATCCCGGGCGCGTGCCAGGCGTGCAGGGGAGCACAGCCCCAGGGGCAGAAAGGCCAAGAAATGGTGGGTCAGGCGGGATGGATCCCGGTCCTTGGGTGTGCCCTTGGAGTTGAGATGCCCTCACGGTGAGTATTCTTGGGCTCGCAGGTTTTGTGGACCAGCGTGCCTGAAGGGCCACAGCAAAGGCCAAAGGCCCAGCAGAGTGTGGGCCAAGAGCAAGTGTCCGCGGTGCCCTCCATGTTTCCCAGGTGGCCTTGACAGGGACGCTTCACCCCTCAGGCCAAAGAGGGTGTCCCAGCCTGGGAGGGAGTGACCCCAGCACCCACACAGTGCGCTCCCCAGGCACCATGGGGCATTGGAGTTCTGAGGAGCCTGGGCCCTGGCGGGCCAGGGGCGCTCACCACCTGGCCCAGGGCAGACAGAACACTGGGGAGGGAGGGGCACCACCCGCGCAGGCCCCAGAGGAGACCCCCTGAGCACTGCTGGGCGAGGGGCGCTCACCCACAGGACCCAGAGGGGACTGAGCCCTGGGCGGGGGGCGCGGGGGGTGGGCGCTGGGCCTCAGGACACAGGGGAGCCTGGGGACCTGCGGGGGAGGGGCGGTCACCCGCAAGCCCCAGAGCTCACTGGTCCTTAGGGCTCCTGGGGGGCTCACCCAGGAGACCCGGGCGCACCGAGGACCCTCGGGCGAGGGGCGCTCACCCGCAGGTCCCCGGAGGACAGGGAAGCCTCCTGGGCCCCCACCCCCACCCCCGCAAGACAGGCGCTTGCCTGCCCGCAGGACCCTGAGGACACTGGGCGCCGATGGGCGAGGGGCGCTCACCCAAAGGCCGCAGTGCAGCAGCAATGCCAGTGTCCCAGGAGCCCTCCCCAAGCAGGATCTTGGGGACAGGGAACAGGGCTGGGACCCGCGGTGGGGACCTCGCACCCGCAGAACCCCCAAGAGCACACTGAGCACTTCAGGGCGAGGGGCGCTCACCAGCATGGCCCAGAGCACACTGGGGACCTGAGGCCGCCTGGGGGCGCTCCCCCACAGCCACCAGGCCTGGCCCTGCACTGCCTAAGGGAGGGGCGCTCACCCCCAGCCTCTAGGGAAGCCTGAGCCCCCTCGGGCCAGGGCTGCTCCCCGCCACGCCACCCACTCAGGGCTGCCTGAGCACTGCCGGGTGAGGGGCGCTCACCCACAGGACCCAGAGCAGCCTGAGCGCTGGGGGGCTGAGGGTGCTCCCCCGCAGGAACCCTGGACAATGAGCTCAGGTGGGAGAGGGGCGCTCGCCCACAGGGCTCAGAGTCCAGGTCACCTTTTGCAGAGGATCCCTGGGCCCCTTGTCCCCAGTTACCTGGGCCAGGGTGGGACAGTGGCGCCCTCTCACTGGTCTCAGCAGTGCCTCCAAGATGGAGGGGAGATGTCCTTTGCCAAATGTCCCACCATCCTGCCCAGGAGGAGGGCGCGGCTCCTGATCCAGAGGTCCCACAGGGTTCTTCCCTGGGGCCAAGATAGCACCTGGTGGCGCTTGCCTGCTGTCCGGGGCCCCAGTGGAGATGTGCTCACAGCCTGGGAAATTGGCCCTGCATCCACTGGTCCCCGGGACCTCCGCAATCCCGGGCGCGTGCCAGGCGTGCAGGGGAGCACAGCCCCAGGGGCAGAAAGGCCAAGAAATGGTGGGTCAGGCGGGATGGATCCCGGTCCTTGGGTGTGCCCTTGGAGTTGAGATGCCCTCATGGTGAGTATTCTTGGGCTCGCAGGTTTTGTGGACCAGCGTGCCTGAAGGGCCACAGCAAAGGCCAAAGGCCCAGCAGAGTGTGGGCCAAGAGCAAGTGTCCGCGGTGCCCTCCATGTTTCCCAGGTGGCCTTGACAGGGACGCTTCACCCCTCAGGCCAAAGAGGGTGTCCCAGCCTGGGAGGGAGTGACCCCAGCACCCACACAGTGCGCTCCCCAGGCACCAGGGGGCATTGGAGTTCAGAGGAGCCTGGGCCCTGGCGGGCCAGGGGCGCTCACTACCTGGCCCAGGGCAGACAGAACACTGGGGAGGGAGGGGCACCACCCGCGCAGGCCCCAGAGGAGACCCCCTGAGCACTGCTGGGCGAGGGGCGCTCACCCACAGGACCCAGAGGGGACTGAGCCCTGGGCGGGGGGCGCGGGGGGGGCGCTGGGCCTCAGGACACAGGGGAGCCTGGGGACCTGCGGGGGAGGGGCGGTCACCCGCAAGCCCCAGAGCTCACTGGTCCTTAGGGCTCCTGGGGGGCTCACCCAGGAGACCCGGGCGCACCGAGGACCCTCGGGCGAGGGGCGCTCACCCGCAGGTCCCCGGAGGACAGGGAAGCCTCCTGGGCCCCCACCCCCACCCCCGCAAGACAGGCGCTTGCCTGCCCGCAGGACCCTGAGGACACTGGGCGCCGATGGGCGAGGGGCGCTCACCCAAAGGCCGCAGTGCAGCAGCAATGCCAGTGTCCCAGGAGCCCTCCCCAAGCAGGATCTTGGGGACAGGGAACAGGGCTGGGACCCGCGGTGGGGACCTCGCACCCGCAGCACCCCCAAGAGCACACTGAGCACTGCAGGGCGAGGGGCGCACACCAGCATGGCCCAGAGCACACTGGGGACCTGAGGCCGCCTGGGGGCGCTCCCCCACAGCCACCAGGCCTGGCCCTGCACTGCCTAAGGGAGGGGCGCTCACCCCCAGCCTCTAGGGAAGCCTGAGCCCCCTCGGGCCAGGGCTGCTCCCCGCCACGCCACCCACTCAGGGCTGCCTGAGCACTGCCGGGTGAGGGGCGCTCACCCACAGGACCCAGAGCAGCCTGAGCGCTGGGGGGCTGAGGGTGCTCACCCGCAGGAACCCTGGACAATGAGCTCAGGTGGGAGAGGGGCGCTCGCCCACAGGGCTCAGAGTCCAGGTCACCTTTTGCAGAGGATCCCTGGGCCCCTTGTCCCCAGTTACCTGGGCCAGGGTGGGACAGTGGCGCCCTCTCACTGGTCTCAGCAGTGCCTCCAAGATGGAGGGGAGATGTCCTTTGCCAAATGTCCCACCATCCTGCCCAGGAGGAGGGCGCGGCTCCTGATCCAGAGGTCCCACAGGGTTCTTCCCTGGGGCCAAGATAGCACCTGGTGGCGCTTGCCTGCTGTCCGGGGCCCCAGTGGAGATGTGCTCACAGCCTGGGAAATTGGCCCTGCATCCACTGGTCCCAGGGACCTCCGCAATCCCGGGCACGTGCCAGGCGTGCACGGGAGCACAGCCCCAGGGGCAGAAAGGCCAAGAATTGGTGAGTCAGGCGGGATGGATCCCGGTCCTTGGGTGTGCCCTTGGAGTTGAGATGCCCTCACGGTGAGTATTCTTGGGCTCGCAGGTTTTGTGGACCAGCGTGCCTGAAGGGCCACAGCAAAGGCCAAAGGCCCAGCAGAGTGTGGGTCAAGAGCAAGTGTCCGCGGTGCCCTCCAAGTTTCCCAGGTGGCCTTGACAGGGACGCTTCACCCCTCAGGCCAAAGAGGGTGTCCCAGCCTGGGAGGGAGTGACGCCTGCACCCACACAGTGCGCTCCCCAGGCACCAGGGGGCATTGGAGTTCAGAGGAGCCTGGGCCCTGGCGGGCCAGGGGCGCTCACCACCTGGCCCATGGCAGACAGAGCACTGGGGAGGGAGGGGCACCACCCGCGCAGGCCCCAGAGGAGACTCCCTGAGCACTGCTGGGCGAGGGGCGACACCCACAGGACCCAGAGGGGACTGAGCCCTGGGCGGAGGGGCGCTGGCCTCAGGACACAGGGGAGCCTGGGGACCTGCGGGGGAGGGGCGGTCACCCGCAAGCCCCAGAGCTCACTGGTCCTTAGGGCTCCTGGGGGGCTCACCCAGGAGACCCGGGCGCACCGAGGACCCTCCGGCGAGGGGCGCTCACCCGCAGGCCCCCGGAGGACAGGGAAGCCTCCTGGGCCCCCACCCCCACCCCCCAAGACAGGCGCTTGCCTGCCCGCAGGACCCTGAGGACACTGGGCGCCGATGGGCGAGGGGCGCTCACCCAAAGGCCGCAGTGCAGCAGCAATGCCAGTGTCCCAGGAGCCCTCCCCAAGCAGGATCTTGGGGACAGGGAACAGGGCTGGGACCTGTGGTGGGGACCTCGCACCCGCAGAACCCCCAAGAGCACACTGAGCACTGCAGGGCGAGGGGCGCTCACCAGCATGGCCCAGAGCACACTGGGGACCTGAGGCCGCCTGGGGGCGCTCCCCCACAGCCACCAGGCCTGGCCCTGCACTGCCTAAGGGAGGGGCGCTCACCCCCAGCCTCTAGGGAAGCCTGAGCCCCCTCGGGCCAGGGCTGCTCCCCGCCACACCACCCACTCAGGGCTGCCTGAGCACTGCCGGGTGAGGGGCGCTCACCCACAGGACCCAGAGCAGCCTGAGCGCTGGGGGGCTGAGGGTGCTCCCCCGCAGGAACCCTGGACAATGAGCTCAGGTGGGAGAGGGGCGCTCGCCCACAGGGCTCAGAGTCCAGGTCACCTTTTGCAGAGGATCCCTGGGCCCCTTGTCCCCAGTTACCTGGGCCAGGGTGGGACAGTGGCGCCCTCTCACTGGTCTCAGCAGTGCCTCCAAGATGGAGGGGAGATGTCCTTTGCCAAATGTCCCACCATCCTGCCCAGGAGGAGGGCGCGGCTCCTGATCCAGAGGTCCCACAGGGTTCTTCCCTGGGGCCAAGATAGCACCTGGTGGCGCTTGCCTGCTGTCCGGGGCCCCAGTGGAGATGTGCTCACAGCCTGGGAAATTGGCCCTGCATCCACTGGTCCCCGGGACCTCCGCAATCCCGGGCGCGTGCCAGGCGTGCAGGGGAGCACAGCCCCAGGGGCAGAAAGGCCAAGAAATGGTGGGTCAGGCGGGATGGATCCCGGTCCTTGGGTGTGCCCTTGGAGTTGAGATGCCCTCACGGTGAGTATTCTTGGGCTCGCAGGTTTTGTGGACCAGCGTGCCTGAAGGGCCACAGCAAAGGCCAAAGGCCCAGCAGAGTGTGGGCCAAGAGCAAGTGTCCGCGGTGCCCTCCATGTTTCCCAGGTGGCCTTGACAGGGACGCTTCACCCCTCAGGCCAAAGAGGGTGTCCCAGCCTGGGAGGGAGTGACCCCAGCACCCACACAGTGCGCTCCCCAGGCACCATGGGGCATTGGAGTTCTGAGGAGCCTGGGCCCTGGCGGGCCAGGGGCGCTCACCACCTGGCCCAGGGCAGACAGAACACTGGGGAGGGAGGGGCACCACCCGCGCAGGCCCCAGAGGAGACCCCCTGAGCACTGCTGGGCGAGGGGCGCTCACCCACAGGACCCAGAGGGGACTGAGCCCTGGGCGGGGGGCGCGGGGGGGGCGCTGGGCCTCAGGACACAGGGGAGCCTGGGGACCTGCGGGGGAGGGGCGGTCACCCGCAAGCCCCAGAGCTCACTGGTCCTTAGGGCTCCTGGGGGGCTCACCCAGGAGACCCGGGCGCACTGAGGACCCTCGGGCGAGGGGCGCTCACCCGCAGGCCCCCGGAGGACAGGGAAGCCTCCTGGGCCCCCACCCCCACCCCCGCAAGACAGGCGCTTGCCTGCCCGCAGGACCCTGAGGACACTGGGCGCCGATGGGCGAGGGGCGCTCACCCAAAGGCCGCAGTGCAGCAGCAATGCCAGTGTCACAGGAGCCCTCCCCAAGCAGGATCTTGGGGACAGGGAACAGGGCTGGGACCCGCGGTGGGGACCTCGCACCCGCAGCACCCCCAAGAGCACACTGAGCACTGCAGGGCGAGGGGCGCACACCAGCATGGCCCAGAGCACACTGGGGACCTGAGGCCGCCTGGGGGCGCTCCCCCACAGCCACCAGGCCTGGCCCTGCACTGCCTAAGGGAGGGGCGCTCACCCCCAGCCTCTAGGGAAGCCTGAGCCCCCTTGGCCCAGGGCTGCTCCCCGCCCCGCCACCCACTCAGGGCTGCCTGAGCATTGCCAGGAGAGGGGCGCTCACCCACAGGACCCAGAGCAGCCTGAGTGCTGGGGGGCTGAGGGTGCTCCCCCGCAGGAACCCTGGACAATGAGCTCAGGTGGGAGAG
The DNA here is from genome assembly GCF_964194105.1 of Spermophilus citellus. Lineage (NCBI taxonomy): Eukaryota > Metazoa > Chordata > Mammalia > Rodentia > Sciuridae > Spermophilus > Spermophilus citellus. The sequence goes on along the minus strand of NC_138199.1, from coordinate 16,853,183 downwards.
GGGCGCTCGCCCACAGGGCTCAGAGTCCAGGTCACCTTTTGCAGAGGATCCCTCGGCCCTGTGTCCCCAGTTACCTGGGTCAGGGTGGGACAGTGGCGCCCTCTCACTGGTCTCAGCAGTGCCTCCAAGATGGAGGGGAGATGTCCTTTGCCAAATGTCCCACCATCCTGCCCAGGAGGAGGGCGCGGCTCCTGATCCAGAGGTCCCACAGGGTTCTTCCCTGGGGCCAAGATAGCACCTGGTGGCGCTTGCCTGCTGTCCGGGGCCCCAGTGGAGATGTGCTCACAGCCTGGGAAATTGGCCCTGCATCCACTGGTCCCAGGGACCTCCGCAATCCCGGGCACGTGCCAGGCGTGCACGGGAGCACAGCCCCAGGGGCAGAAAGGCCAAGAATTGGTGAGTCAGGCGGGATGGATCCCGGTCCTTGGGTGTGCCCTTGGAGTTGAGATGCCCTCACGGTGAGTATTCTTGGGCTCACAGGTTTTGTGGACCAGCGTGCCTGAAGGGCCACAGCAAAGGCCAAAGGCCCAGCAGAGTGTGGGTCAAGAGCAAGTGTCCGCGGTGCCCTCCAAGTTTCCCAGGTGGCCTTGACAGGGACGCTTCACCCCTCAGGCCAAAGAGGGTGTCCCAGCCTGGGAGGGAGTGACGCCTGCACCCACACAGTGCGCTCCCCAGGCACCAGGGGGCATTGGAGTTCAGAGGAGCCTGGGCCCTGGCGGGCCAGGGGCGCTCACCACCTGGCCCATGGCAGACAGAGCACTGGGGAGGGAGGGGCACCACCCGCGCAGGCCCCAGAGGAGACTCCCTGGGCACTGCTGGGCGAGGGGCGACACCCACATGACCCAGAGGGGACTGAGCCCTGGGCGGACGGGCGCTGGCCTCAGGACACAGGGGAGCCTGGGGACCTGCGGGGGAGGGGCGGTCACCCGCAAGCCCCAGAGCTCACTGGTCCTTAGGGCTCCTGGGGGGCTCACCCAGGAGACCCGGGCGCACTGAGGACCCTCGGGCGAGGGGCGCTCACCCGCAGGCCCCCGGAGGACAGGGAAGCCTCCTGGGCCCCCACCCCCACCCCCGCAAGACAGGCGCTTGCCTGCCCGCAGGACCCTGAGGACACTGGGCGCCGATGGGCGAGGGGCGCTCACCCAAAGGCCGCAGTGCAGCAGCAATGCCAGTGTCCCAGGAGCCCTCCCCAAGCAGGATCTTGGGGACAGGGAACAGGGCTGGGACCCGCGGTGGGGACCTCGCACCCGCAGCACCCCCAAGAGCACACTGAGCACTGCAGGGCGAGGGGCGCACACCAGCATGGCCCAGAGCACACTGGGGACCTGAGGCCGCCTGGGGGCGCTCCCCCACAGCCACCAGGCCTGGCCCTGCACTGCCTAAGGGAGGGGCGCTCACCCCCAGCCTCTAGGGAAGCCTGAGCCCCCTCGGCCCAGGGCTGCTCCCCGCCACGCCACCCACTCAGGGCTGCTCCCCGCCACGCCACCCACTCAGGGCTGCCTGAGCACTGCCGGGTGAGGGGCGCTCACCCACAGGACCCAGAGCAGCCTGAGCGCTGGGGGGCTGAGGGTGCTCCCCCGCAGGAACCCTGGACAATGAGCTCAGGTGGGAGAGGGGCGCTCGCCCACAGGGCTCAGAGTCCAGGTCACCTTTTGCAGAGGATCCCTGGGCCCCTTGTCCCCAGTTACCTGGGCCAGGGTGGGACAGTGGCGCCCTCTCACTGGTCTCAGCAGTGCCTCCAAGATGGAGGGGAGATGTCCTTTGCCAAATGTCCCACCATCCTGCCCAGGAGGAGGGCGCGGCTCCTGATCCAGAGGTCCCACAGGGTTCTTCCCTGGGGCCAAGATAGCACCTGGTGGCGCTTGCCTGCTGTCCGGGGCCCCAGTGGAGATGTGCTCACAGCCTGGGAAATTGGCCCTGCATCCACTGGTCCCCGGGACCTCCGCAATCCCGGGCGCGTGCCAGGCGTGCAGGGGAGCACAGCCCCAGGGGCAGAAAGGCCAAGAAATGGTGGGTCAGGCGGGATGGATCCCGGTCCTTGGGTGTGCCCTTGGAGTTGAGATGCCCTCACGGTGAGTATTCTTGGGCTCGCAGGTTTTGTGGACCAGCGTGCCTGAAGGGCCACAGCAAAGGCCAAAGGCCCAGCAGAGTGTGGGCCAAGAGCAAGTGTCCGCGGTGCCCTCCATGTTTCCCAGGTGGCCTTGACAGGGACGCTTCACCCCTCAGGCCAAAGAGGGTGTCCCAGCCTGGGAGGGAGTGACCCCAGCACCCACACAGTGCGCTCCCCAGGCACCATGGGGCATTGGAGTTCTGAGGAGCCTGGGCCCTGGCGGGCCAGGGGCGCTCACCACCTGGCCCAGGGCAGACAGAACACTGGGGAGGGAGGGGCACCACCCGCGCAGGCCCCAGAGGAGACCCCCTGAGCACTGCTGGGCGAGGGGCGCTCACCCACAGGACCCAGAGGGGACTGAGCCCTGGGCGGGGGGCGCGGGGGGGGGCGCTGGGCCTCAGGACACAGGGGAGCCTGGGGACCTGCGGGGGAGGGGCGGTCACCCGCAAGCCCCAGAGCTCACTGGTCCTTAGGGCTCCTGGGGGGCTCACCCAGGAGACCCGGGCGCACCGAGGACCCTCGGGCGAGGGGCGCTCACCCGCAGGCCCCCGGAGGACAGGGAAGCCTCCTGGGCCCCCACCCCCACCCCCGCAAGACAGGCGCTTGCCTGCCCGCAGGACCCTGAGGACACTGGGCGCCGATGGGCGAGGGGCGCTCACCCAAAGGCCGCAGTGCAGCAGCAATGCCAGTGTCACAGGAGCCCTCCCCAAGCAGGATCTTGGGGACAGGGAACAGGGCTGGGACCCGCGGTGGGGACCTCGCACCCGCAGCACCCCCAAGAGCACACTGAGCACTGCAGGGCGAGGGGCGCACACCAGCATGGCCCAGAGCACACTGGGGACCTGAGGCCGCCTGGGGGCGCTCCCCCACAGCCACCAGGCCTGGCCCTGCACTGCCTAAGGGAGGGGCGCTCACCCCCAGCCTCTAGGGAAGCCTGAGCCCCCTCGGCCCAGGGCTGCTCCCCGCCACGCCACCCACTCAGGGCTGCCTGAGCACTGCCGGGTGAGGGGCGCTCACCCACAGGACCCAGAGCAGCCTGAGCGCTGGGGGGCTGAGGGTGCTCCCCCGCAGGAACCCTGGACAATGAGCTCAGGTGGGAGAGGGGCGCTCGCCCACAGGGCTCAGAGTCCAGGTCACCTTTTGCAGAGGATCCCTGGGCCCCTTGTCCCCAGTTACCTGGGCCAGGGTGGGACAGTGGCGCCCTCTCACTGGTCTCAGCAGTGCCTCCAAGATGGAGGGGAGATGTCCTTTGCCAAATGTCCCACCATCCTGCCCAGGAGGAGGGCGCGGCTCCTGATCCAGAGGTCCCACAGGGTTCTTCCCTGGGGCCAAGATAGCACCTGGTGGCGCTTGCCTGCTGTCCGGGGCCCCAGTGGAGATGTGCTCACAGCCTGGGAAATTGGCCCTGCATCCACTGGTCCCCGGGACCTCCGCAATCCCGGGCGCGTGCCAGGCGTGCAGGGGAGCACAGCCCCAGGGGCAGAAAGGCCAAGAAATGGTGGGTCAGGCGGGATGGATCCCGGTCCTTGGGTGTGCCCTTGGAGTTGAGATGCCCTCACGGTGAGTATTCTTGGGCTCGCAGGTTTTGTGGACCAGCGTGCCTGAAGGGCCACAGCAAAGGCCAAAGGCCCAGCAGAGTGTGGGCCAAGAGCAAGTGTCCGCGGTGCCCTCCATGTTTCCCAGGTGGCCTTGACAGGGACGCTTCACCCCTCAGGCCAAAGAGGGTGTCCCAGCCTGGGAGGGAGTGACCCCAGCACCCACACAGTGCGCTCCCCAGGCACCATGGGGCATTGGAGTTCTGAGGAGCCTGGGCCCTGGCGGGCCAGGGGCGCTCACCACCTGGCCCAGGGCAGACAGAACACTGGGGAGGGAGGGGCACCACCCGCGCAGGCCCCAGAGGAGACCCCCTGAGCACTGCTGGGCGAGGGGCGCTCACCCACAGGACCCAGAGGGGACTGAGCCCTGGGCGGGGGGCGCGGGGGGGGGGCGCTGGGCCTCAGGACACAGGGGAGCCTGGGGACCTGCGGGGGAGGGGCGGTCACCCGCAAGCCCCAGAGCTCACTGGTCCTTAGGGCTCCTGGGGGGCTCACCCAGGAGACCCGGGCGCACCGAGGACCCTCGGGCGAGGGGCGCTCACCCGCAGGCCCCCGGAGGACAGGGAAGCCTCCTGGGCCCCCACCCCCACCCCCCAAGACAGGCGCTTGCCTGCCCGCAGGACCCTGAGGACACTGGGCGCCGATGGGCGAGGGGCGCTCACCCAAAGGCCGCAGTGCAGCAGCAATGCCAGTGTCCCAGGAGCCCTCCCCAAGCAGGATCTTGGGGACAGGGAACAGGGCTGGGACCCGCGGTGGGGACCTCGCACCCGCAGCACCCCCAAGAGCACACTGAGCACTGCAGGGCGAGGGGCGCTCACCAGCATGGCCCAGAGCACACTGGGGACATGAGGCCGCCTGGGGGCGCTCCCCCACAGCCACCAGGCCTGGCCCTGCACTGCCTAAGGGAGGGGCGCTCACCCCCAGCCTCTAGGGAAGCCTGAGCCCCCTCGGGCCAGGGCTGCTCCCCGCCACGCCACCCACTCAGGGCTGCCTGAGCACTGCCGGGTGAGGGGCACTCACCCACAGGACCCAGAGCAGCCTGAGCGCTGGGGGGCTGAGGGTGCTCCCCCGCAGGAACCCTGGACAATGAGCTCAGGTGGGAGAGGGGCGCTCGCCCACAGGGCTCAGAGTCCAGGTCACCTTTTGCAGAGGATCCCTGGGCCCCTTGTCCCCAGTTACCTGGGCCAGGGTGGGACAGTGGCGCCCTCTCACTGGTCTCAGCAGTGCCTCCAAGATGGAGGGGAGATGTCCTTTGCCAAATGTCCCACCATCCTGCCCAGGAGGAGGGCGCGGCTCCTGATCCAGAGGTCCCACAGGGTTCTTCCCTGGGGCCAAGATAGCACCTGGTGGCGCTTGCCTGCTGTCCGGGGCCCCAGTGGAGATGTGCTCACAGCCTGGGAAATTGGCCCTGCATCCACTGGTCCCCGGGACCTCCGCAATCCCGGGCGCGTGCCAGGCGTGCAGGGGAGCACAGCCCCAGGGGCAGAAAGGCCAAGAAATGGTGGGTCAGGCGGGATGGATCCCGGTCCTTGGGTGTGCCCTTGGAGTTGAGATGCCCTCACGGTGAGTATTCTTGGGCTCGCAGGTTTTGTGGACCAGCGTGCCTGAAGGGCCACAGCAAAGGCCAAAGGCCCAGCAGAGTGTGGGCCAAGAGCAAGTGTCCGCGGTGCCCTCCATGTTTCCCAGGTGGCCTTGACAGGGACGCTTCACCCCTCAGGCCAAAGAGGGTGTCCCAGCCTGGGAGGGAGTGACCCCAGCACCCACACAGTGCGCTCCCCAGGCACCATGGGGCATTGGAGTTCTGAGGAGCCTGGGCCCTGGCGGGCCAGGGGCGCTCACCACCTGGCCCAGGGCAGACAGAACACTGGGGAGGGAGGGGCACCACCCGCGCAGGCCCCAGAGGAGACCCCCTGAGCACTGCTGGGCGAGGGGCGCTCACCCACAGGACCCAGAGGGGACTGAGCCCTGGGCGGGGGGCGCGGGGGGGGGCGCTGGGCCTCAGGACACAGGGGAGCCTGGGGACCTGCGGGGGAGGGGCGGTCACCCGCAAGCCCCAGAGCTCACTGGTCCTTAGGGCTCCTGGGGGGCTCACCCAGGAGACCCGGGCGCACCGAGGACCCTCGGGCGAGGGGCGCTCACCCGCAGGCCCCCGGAGGACAGGGAAGCCTCCTGGGCCCCCACCCCCACCCCCCAAGACAGGCGCTTGCCTGCCCGCAGGACCCTGAGGACACTGGGCGCCGATGGGCGAGGGGCGCTCACCCAAAGGCCGCAGTGCAGCAGCAATGCCAGTGTCCCAGGAGCCCTCCCCAAGCAGGATCTTGGGGACAGGGAACAGGGCTGGGACCCGCGGTGGGGACCTCGCACCCGCAGCACCCCCAAGAGCACACTGAGCACTGCAGGGCGAGGGGCGCTCACCAGCATGGCCCAGAGCACACTGGGGACCTGAGGCCGCCTGGGGGCGCTCCCCCACAGCCACCAGGCCTGGCCCTGCACTGCCTAAGGGAGGGGCGCTCACCCCCAGCCTCTAGGGAAGCCTGAGCCCCCTCGGGCCAGGGCTGCTCCCCGCCACGCCACCCACTCAGGGCTGCCTGAGCACTGCCGGGTGAGGGGCACTCACCCACAGGACCCAGAGCAGCCTGAGCGCTGGGGGGCTGAGGGTGCTCCCCCGCAGGAACCCTGGACAATGAGCTCAGGTGGGAGAGGGGCGCTCGCCCACAGGGCTCAGAGTCCAGGTCACCTTTTGCAGAGGATCCCTAGGCCCCTTGTCCCCAGTTACCTGGGCCAGGGTGGGACAGTGGCGCCCTCTCACTGGTCTCAGCAGTGCCTCCAAGATGGAGGGGAGATGTCCTTTGCCAAATGTCCCACCATCCTGCCCAGGAGGAGGGCGCGGCTCCTGATCCAGAGGTCCCACAGGGTTCTTCCCTGGGGCCAAGATAGCACCTGGTGGCGCTTGCCTGCTGTCCGGGGCCCCAGTGGAGATGTGCTCACAGCCTGGGAAATTGGCCCTGCATCCACTGGTCCCCGGGACCTCCGCAATCCCGGGCGCGTGCCAGGCGTGCAGGGGAGCACAGCCCCAGGGGCAGAAAGGCCAAGAAATGGTGGGTCAGGCGGGATGGATCCCGGTCCTTGGGTGTGCCCTTGGAGTTGAGATGCCCTCACGGTGAGTATTCTTGGGCTCGCAGGTTTTGTGGACCAGCGTGCCTGAAGGGCCACAGCAAAGGCCAAAGGCCCAGCAGAGTGTGGGCCAAGAGCAAGTGTCCGCGGTGCCCTCCATGTTTCCCAGGTGGCCTTGACAGGGACGCTTCACCCCTCAGGCCAAAGAGGGTGTCCCAGCCTGGGAGGGAGTGACCCCAGCACCCACACAGTGCGCTCCCCAGGCACCATGGGGCATTGGAGTTCTGAGGAGCCTGGGCCCTGGCGGGCCAGGGGCGCTCACCACCTGGCCCAGGGCAGACAGAACACTGGGGAGGGAGGGGCACCACCCGCGCAGGCCCCAGAGGAGACCCCCTGAGCACTGCTGGGGGAGGGGCGCTCACCCACAGGACCCAGAGGGGACTGAGCCCTGGGCGGGGGGCGCGGGGGGGGGGGCGCTGGGCCTCAGGACACAGGGGAGCCTGGGGACCTGCGGGGGAGGGGCGGTCACCCGCAAGCCCCAGAGCTCACTGGTCCTTAGGGCTCCTGGGGGGCTCACCCAGGAGACCCGGGCGCACCGAGGACCCTCGGGCGAGGGGCGCTCACCCGCAGGCCCCCGGAGGACAGGGAAGCCTCCTGGGCCCCCACCCCCACCCCCGCAAGACAGGCGCTTGCCTGCCCGCAGGACCCTGAGGACACTGGGCGCCGATGGGCGAGGGGCGCTCACCCAAAGGCCGCAGTGCAGCAGCAATGCCAGTGTCCCAGGAGCCCTCCCCAAGCAGGATCTTGGGGACAGGGAACAGGGCTGGGACCCGCGGTGGGGACCTCGCACCCGCAGCACCCCCAAGAGCACACTGAGCACTGCAGGGCGAGGGGCGCTCACCAGCATGGCCCAGAGCACACTGGGGACCTGAGGCCGCCTGGGGGCGCTCCCCCACAGCCACCAGGCCTGGCCCTGCACTGCCTAAGGGAGGGGCGCTCACCCCCAGCCTCTAGGGAAGCCTGAGCCCCCTCGGGCCAGGGCTGCTCCCCGCCACGCCACCCACTCAGGGCTGCCTGAGCACTGCCGGGTGAGGGGCGCTCACCCACAGGACCCAGAGCAGCCTGAGCGCTGGGGGGCTGAGGGTGCTCCCCCGCAGGAACCCTGGACAATGAGCTCAGGTGGGAGAGGGGCGCTCGCCCACAGGGCTCAGAGTCCAGGTCACCTTTTGCAGAGGATCCCTGGGCCCCTTGTCCTCAGTTACCTGGGCCAGGGTGGGACAGTGGCGCCCTCTCACTGGTCTCAGCAGTGCCTCCAAGATGGAGGGGAGATGTCCTTTGCCAAATGTCCCACCATCCTGCCCAGGAGGAGGGCGCGGCTCCTGATCCAGAGGTCCCACAGGGTTCTTCCCTGGGGCCAAGATAGCACCTGGTGGCGCTTGCCTGCTGTCCGGGGCCCCAGTGGAGATGTGCTCACAGCCTGGGAAATTGGCCCTGCATCCACTGGTCCCCGGGACCTCCGCAATCCCGGGCGCGTGCCAGGCGTGCAGGGGAGCACAGCCCCAGGGGCAGAAAGGCCAAGAAATGGTGGGTCAGGCGGGATGGATCCCGGTCCTTGGGTGTGCCCTTGGAGTTGAGATGCCCTCACGGTGAGTATTCTTGGGCTCGCAGGTTTTGTGGACCAGCGTGCCTGAAGGGCCACAGCAAAGGCCAAAGGCCCAGCAGAGTGTGGGCCAAGAGCAAGTGTCCGCGGTGCCCTCCATGTTTCCCAGGTGGCCTTGACAGGGACGCTTCACCCCTCAGGCCAAAGAGGGTGTCCCAGCCTGGGAGGGAGTGACCCCAGCACCCACACAGTGCGCTCCCCAGGCACCATGGGGCATTGGAGTTCTGAGGAGCCTGGGCCCTGGCGGGCCAGGGGCGCTCACCACCTGGCCCAGGGCAGACAGAACACTGGGGAGGGAGGGGCACCACCCGCGCAGGCCCCAGAGGAGACCCCCTGAGCACTGCTGGGCGAGGGGCGCTCACCCACAGGACCCAGAGGGGACTGAGCCCTGGGCGGGGGGCGCGGGGGGGGGCGCTGGGCCTCAGGACACAGGGGAGCCTGGGGACCTGCGGGGGAGGGGCGGTCACCCGCAAGCCCCAGAGCTCACTGGTCCTTAGGGCTCCTGGGGGGCTCACCCAGGAGACCCGGGCGCACCGAGGACCCTCGGGCGAGGGGCGCTCACCCGCAGGCCCCCGGAGGACAGGGAAGCCTCCTGGGCCCCCACCCCCACCCCCGCAAGACAGGCGCTTGCCTGCCCGCAGGACCCTGAGGACACTGGGCGCCGATGGGCGAGGGGCGCTCACCCAAAGGCCGCAGTGCAGCAGCAATGCCAGTGTCACAGGAGCCCTCCCCAAGCAGGATCTTGGGGACAGGGAACAGGGCTGGGACCCGCGGTGGGGACCTCGCACCCGCAGCACCCCCAAGAGCACACTGAGCACTGCAGGGCGAGGGGCGCTCACCAGCATGGCCCAGAGCACACTGGGGACCTGAGGCCGCCTGGGGGCGCTCCCCCACAGCCACCAGGCCTGGCCCTGCACTGCCTAAGGGAGGGGCGCTCACCCCCAGCCTCTAGGGAAGCCTGAGCCCCCTTGGCCCAGGGCTGCTCCCCGCCCCGCCACCCACTCAGGGCTGCCTGAGCATTGCCAGGAGAGGGGCGCTCACCCACAGGACCCAGAGCAGCCTGAGTGCTGGGGGGCTGAGGGTGCTCCCCCGCAGGAACCCTGGACAATGAGCTCAGGTGGGAGAGGGGCGCTCGCCCACAGGGCTCAGAGTCCAGGTCACCTTTTGCAGAGGATCCCTCGGCCCTGTGTCCCCAGTTACCTGGGTCAGGGTGGGACAGTGGCGCCCTCTCACTGGTCTCAGCAGTGCCTCCAAGATGGAGGGGAGATGTCCTTTGCCAAATGTCCCACCATCCTGCCCAGGAGGAGGGCGCGGCTCCTGATCCAGAGGTCCCACAGGGTTCTTCCCTGGGGCCAAGATAGCACCTGGTGGCGCTTGCCTGCTGTCCGGGGCCCCAGTGGAGATGTGCTCACAGCCTGGGAAATTGGCCCTGCATCCACTGGTCCCAGGGACCTCCGCAATCCCGGGCACGTGCCAGGCGTGCACGGGAGCACAGCCCCAGGGGCAGAAAGGCCAAGAATTGGTGAGTCAGGCGGGATGGATCCCGGTCCTTGGGTGTGCCCTTGGAGTTGAGATGCCCTCACGGTGAGTATTCTTGGGCTCGCAGGTTTTGTGGACCAGCGTGCCTGAAGGGCCACAGCAAAGGCCAAAGGCCCAGCAGAGTGTGGGTCAAGAGCAAGTGTCCGCGGTGCCCTCCAAGTTTCCCAGGTGGCCTTGACAGGGACGCTTCACCCCTCAGGCCAAAGAGGGTGTCCCAGCCTGGGAGGGAGTGACGCCTGCACCCACACAGTGCGCTCCCCAGGCACCAGGGGGCATTGGAGTTCTGAGGAGCCTGGGCCCTGGCGGGCCAGGGGCGCTCACCACCTGGCCCAGGGCAGACAGAACACTGGGGAGGGAGGGGCACCACCCGCGCAGGCCCCAGAGGAGACCCCCTGAGCACTGCTGGGCGAGGGGCGCTCACCCACAGGACCCAGAGGGGACTGAGCCCTGGGCGGGGGGCGCGGGGGGGGGCGCTGGGCCTCAGGACACAGGGGAGCCTGGGGACCTGCGGGGGAGGGGCGGTCACCCGCAAGCCCCAGAGCTCACTGGTCCTTAGGGCTCCTGGGGGGCTCACCCAGGAGACCCGGGCGCACCGAGGACCCTCGGGCGAGGGGCGCTCACCCGCAGGCCCCCGGAGGACAGGGAAGCCTCCTGGGCCCCCACCCCCACCCCCCAAGACAGGCGCTTGCCTGCCCGCAGGACCCTGAGGACACTGGGCGCCGATGGGCGAGGGGCGCTCACCCAAAGGCCGCAGTGCAGCAGCAATGCCAGTGTCCCAGGAGCCCTCCCCAAGCAGGATCTTGGGGACAGGGAACAGGGCTGGGACCCGCGGTGGGGACCTCGCACCCGCAGCACCCCCAAGAGCACACTGAGCACTGCAGGGCGAGGGGCGCTCACCAGCATGGCCCAGAGCACACTGGGGACCTGAGGCCGCCTGGGGGCGCTCCCCCACAGCCACCAGGCCTGGCCCTGCACTGCCTAAGGGAGGGGCGCTCACCCCCAGCCTCTAGGGAAGCCTGAGCCCCCTCGGGCCAGGGCTGCTCCCCGCCACGCCACCCACTCAGGGCTGCCTGAGCACTGCCGGGTGAGGGGCACTCACCCACAGGACCCAGAGCAGCCTGAGCGCTGGGGGGCTGAGGGTGCTCCCCCGCAGGAACCCTGGACAATGAGCTCAGGTGGGAGAGGGGCGCTCGCCCACAGGGCTCAGAGTCCAGGTCACCTTTTGCAGAGGATCCCTGGGCCCCTTGTCCCCAGTTACCTGGGCCAGGGTGGGACAGTGGCGCCCTCTCACTGGTCTCAGCAGTGCCTCCAAGATGGAGGGGAGATGTCCTTTGCCAAATGTCCCACCATCCTGCCCAGGAGGAGGGCGCGGCTCCTGATCCAGAGGTCCCACAGGGTTCTTCCCTGGGGCCAAGATAGCACCTGGTGGTGCTTGCCTGCTGTCCGGGGCCCCAGTGGAGATGTGCTCACAGCCTGGGAAATTGGCCCTGCATCCACTGGTCCCCGGGACCTCCGCAATCCCGGGCGCGTGCCAGGCGTGCAGGGGAGCACAGCCCCAGGGGCAGAAAGGCCAAGAAATGGTGGGTCAGGCGGGATGGATCCCGGTCCTTGGGTGTGCCCTTGGAGTTGAGATGCCCTCACGGTGAGTATTCTTGGGCTCGCAGGTTTTGTGGACCAGCGTGCCTGAAGGGCCACAGCAAAGGCCAAAGGCCCAGCAGAGTGTGGGCCAAGAGCAAGTGTCCGCGGTGCCCTCCATGTTTCCCAGGTGGCCTTGACAGGGACGCTTCACCCCTCAGGCCAAAGAGGGTGTCCCAGCCTGGGAGGGAGTGACCCCAGCACCCACACAGTGCGCTCCCCAGGCACCATGGGGCATTGGAGTTCTGAGGAGCCTGGGCCCTGGCGGGCCAGGGGCGCTCACCACCTGGCCCAGGGCAGACAGAACACTGGGGAGGGAGGGGCACCACCCGCGCAGGCCCCAGAGGAGACCCCCTGAGCACTGCTGGGCGAGGGGCGCTCACCCACAGGACCCAGAGGGGACTGAGCCCTGGGCGGGGGGCGCGGGGGGGGGCGCTGGGCCTCAGGACACAGGGGAGCCTGGGGACCTGCGGGGGAGGGGCGGTCACCCGCAAGCCCCAGAGCTCACTGGTCCTTAGGGCTCCTGGGGGGCTCACCCAGGAGACCCGGGCGCACCGAGGACCCTCGGGCGAGGGGCGCTCACCCGCAGGCCCCCGGAGGACAGGGAAGCCTCCTGGGCCCCCACCCCCACCCCCCAAGACAGGCGCTTGCCTGCCCGCAGGACCCTGAGGACACTGGGCGCCGATGGGCGAGGGGCGCTCACCCAAAGGCCGCAGTGCAGCAGCAATGCCAGTGTCCCAGGAGCCCTCCCCAAGCAGGATCTTGGGGACAGGGAACAGGGCTGGGACCCGCGGTGGGGACCTCGCACCCGCAGCACCCCCAAGAGCACACTGAGCACTGCAGGGCGAGGGGCGCTCACCAGCATGGCCCAGAGCACACTGGGGACCTGAGGCCGCCTGGGGGCGCTCCCCCACAGCCACCAGGCCTGGCCCTGCACTGCCTAAGGGAGGGGCGCTCACCCCCAGCCTCTAGGGAAGCCTGAGCCCCCTCGGGCCAGGGCTGCTCCCCGCCACGCCACCCACTCAGGGCTGCCTGAGCACTGCCGGGTGAGGGGCACTCACCCACAGGACCCAGAGCAGCCTGAGCGCTGGGGGGCTGAGGGTGCTCCCCCGCAGGAACCCTGGACAATGAGCTCAGGTGGGAGAGGGGCGCTCGCCCACAGGGCTCAGAGTCCAGGTCACCTTTTGCAGAGGATCCCTGGGCCCCTTGTCCCCAGTTACCTGGGCCAGGGTGGGACAGTGGCGCCCTCTCACTGGTCTCAGCAGTGCCTCCAAGATGGAGGGGAGATGTCCTTTGCCAAATGTCCCACCATCCTGCCCAGGAGGAGGGCGCGGCTCCTGATCCAGAGGTCCCACAGGGTTCTTCCCTGGGGCCAAGATAGCACCTGGTGGCGCTTGCCTGCTGTCCGGGGCCCCAGTGGAGATGTGCTCACAGCCTGGGAAATTGGCCCTGCATCCACTGGTCCCCGGGACCTCCGCAATCCCGGGCGCGTGCCAGGCGTGCAGGGGAGCACAGCCCCAGGGGCAGAAAGGCCAAGAAATGGTGGGTCAGGCGGGATGGATCCCGGTCCTTGGGTGTGCCCTTGGAGTTGAGATGCCCTCACGGTGAGTATTCTTGGGCTCGCAGGTTTTGTGGACCAGCGTGCCTGAAGGGCCACAGCAAAGGCCAAAGGCCCAGCAGAGTGTGGGCCAAGAGCAAGTGTCCGCGGTGCCCTCCATGTTTCCCAGGTGGCCTTGACAGGGACGCTTCACCCCTCAGGCCAAAGAGGGTGTCCCAGCCTGGGAGGGAGTGACCCCAGCACCCACACAGTGCGCTCCCCAGGCACCATGGGGCATTGGAGTTCTGAGGAGCCTGGGCCCTGGCGGGCCAGGGGCGCTCACCACCTGGCCCAGGGCAGACAGAACACTGGGGAGGGAGGGGCACCACCCGCGCAGGCCCCAGAGGAGACCCCCTGAGCACTGCTGGGGGAGGGGCGCTCACCCACAGGACCCAGAGGGGACTGAGCCCTGGGCGGGGGGCGCGGGGGGGGGGGGGCGCTGGGCCTCAGGACACAGGGGAGCCTGGGGACCTGCGGGGGAGGGGCGGTCACCCGCAAGCCCCAGAGCTCACTGGTCCTTAGGGCTCCTGGGGGGCTCACCCAGGAGACCCGGGCGCACCGAGGACCCTCGGGCGAGGGGCGCTCACCCGCAGGCCCCCGGAGGACAGGGAAGCCTCCTGGGCCCCCACCCCCACCCCCGCAAGACAGGCGCTTGCCTGCCCGCAGGACCCTGAGGACACTGGGCGCCGATGGGCGAGGGGCGCTCACCCAAAGGCCGCAGTGCAGCAGCAATGCCAGTGTCCCAGGAGCCCTCCCCAAGCAGGATCTTGGGGACAGGGAACAGGGCTGGGACCCGCGGTGGGGACCTCGCACCCGCAGCACCCCCAAGAGCACACTGAGCACTGCAGGGCGAGGGGCGCTCACCAGCATGGCCCAGAGCACACTGGGGACCTGAGGCCGCCTGGGGGCGCTCCCCCACAGCCACCAGGCCTGGCCCTGCACTGCCTAAGGGAGGGGCGCTCACCCCCAGCCTCTAGGGAAGCCTGAGCCCCCTCGGGCCAGGGCTGCTCCCCGCCACGCCACCCACTCAGGGCTGCCTGAGCACTGCCGGGTGAGGGGCGCTCACCCACAGGACCCAGAGCAGCCTGAGCGCTGGGGGGCTGAGGGTGCTCCCCCGCAGGAACCCTGGACAATGAGCTCAGGTGGGAGAGGGGCGCTCGCCCACAGGGCTCAGAGTCCAGGTCACCTTTTGCAGAGGATCCCTGGGCCCCTTGTCCTCAGTTACCTGGGCCAGGGTGGGACAGTGGCGCCCTCTCACTGGTCTCAGCAGTGCCTCCAAGATGGAGGGGAGATGTCCTTTGCCAAATGTCCCACCATCCTGCCCAGGAGGAGGGCGCGGCTCCTGATCCAGAGGTCCCACAGGGTTCTTCCCTGGGGCCAAGATAGCACCTGGTGGCGCTTGCCTGCTGTCCGGGGCCCCAGTGGAGATGTGCTCACAGCCTGGGAAATTGGCCCTGCATCCACTGGTCCCCGGGACCTCCGCAATCCCGGGCGCGTGCCAGGCGTGCAGGGGAGCACAGCCCCAGGGGCAGAAAGGCCAAGAAATGGTGGGTCAGGCGGGATGGATCCCGGTCCTTGGGTGTGCCCTTGGAGTTGAGATGCCCTCACGGTGAGTATTCTTGGGCTCGCAGGTTTTGTGGACCAGCGTGCCTGAAGGGCCACAGCAAAGGCCAAAGGCCCAGCAGAGTGTGGGCCAAGAGCAAGTGTCCGCGGTGCCCTCCATGTTTCCCAGGTGGCCTTGACAGGGACGCTTCACCCCTCAGGCCAAAGAGGGTGTCCCAGCCTGGGAGGGAGTGACCCCAGCACCCACACAGTGCGCTCCCCAGGCACCATGGGGCATTGGAGTTCTGAGGAGCCTGGGCCCTGGCGGGCCAGGGGCGCTCACCACCTGGCCCAGGGCAGACAGAACACTGGGGAGGGAGGGGCACCACCCGCGCAGGCCCCAGAGGAGACCCCCTGAGCACTGCGGGGCGAGGGGCGCTCACCCACAGGACCCAGAGGGGACTGAGCCCTGGGCGGGGGGCGCGGGGGGGGGGCGCTGGGCCTCAGGACACAGGGGAGTCTGGGGACCTGCGGGGGAGGGGCGGTCACCCGCAAGCCCCAGAGCTCACTGGTCCTTAGGGCTCCTGGGGGGCTCACCCAGGAGACCCGGGCGCACCGAGGACCCTCGGGCGAGGGGCGCTCACCCGCAGGCCCCCGGAGGACAGGGAAGCCTCCTGGGCCCCCACCCCCACCCCCGCAAGACAGGCGCTTGCCTGCCCGCAGGACCCTGAGGACACTGGGCGCCGATGGGCGAGGGGCGCTCACCCAAAGGCCGCAGTGCAGCAGCAATGCCAGTGTCACAGGAGCCCTCCCCAAGCAGGATCTTGGGGACAGGGAACAGGGCTGGGACCCGCGGTGGGGACCTCGCACCCGCAGCACCCCCAAGAGCACACTGAGCACTGCAGGGCGAGGGGCGCTCACCAGCATGGCCCAGAGCACACTGGGGACCTGAGGCCGCCTGGGGGCGCTCCCCCACAGCCACCAGGCCTGGCCCTGCACTGCCTAAGGGAGGGGCGCTCACCCCCAGCCTCTAGGGAAGCCTGAGCCCCCTTGGCCCAGGGCTGCTCCCCGCCCCGCCACCCACTCAGGGCTGCCTGAGCATTGCCAGGAGAGGGGCGCTCACCCACAGGACCCAGAGCAGCCTGAGTGCTGGGGGGCTGAGGGTGCTCCCCCGCAGGAACCCTGGACAATGAGCTCAGGTGGGAGAGGGGCGCTCGCCCACAGGGCTCAGAGTCCAGGTCACCTTTTGCAGAGGATCCCTCGGCCCTGTGTCCCCAGTTACCTGGGTCAGGGTGGGACAGTGGCGCCCTCTCACTGGTCTCAGCAGTGCCTCCAAGATGGAGGGGAGATGTCCTTTGCCAAATGTCCCACCATCCTGCCCAGGAGGAGGGCGCGGCTCCTGATCCAGAGGTCCCACAGGGTTCTTCCCTGGGGCCAAGATAGCACCTGGTGGCGCTTGCCTGCTGTCCGGGGCCCCAGTGGAGATGTGCTCACAGCCTGGGAAATTGGCCCTGCATCCACTGGTCCCAGGGACCTCCGCAATCCCGGGCACGTGCCAGGCGTGCACGGGAGCACAGCCCCAGGGGCAGAAAGGCCAAGAATTGGTGAGTCAGGCGGGATGGATCCCGGTCCTTGGGTGTGCCCTTGGAGTTGAGATGCCCTCACGGTGAGTATTCTTGGGCTCGCAGGTTTTGTGGACCAGCGTGCCTGAAGGGCCACAGCAAAGGCCAAAGGCCCAGCAGAGTGTGGGTCAAGAGCAAGTGTCCGCGGTGCCCTCCAAGTTTCCCAGGTGGCCTTGACAGGGACGCTTCACCCCTCAGGCCAAAGAGGGTGTCCCAGCCTGGGAGGGAGTGACGCCTGCACCCACACAGTGCGCTCCCCAGGCACCAGGGGGCATTGGAGTTCTGAGGAGCCTGGGCCCTGGCGGGCCAGGGGCGCTCACCACCTGGCCCAGGGCAGACAGAACACTGGGGAGGGAGGGGCACCACCCGCGCAGGCCCCAGAGGAGACCCCCTGAGCACTGCTGGGCGAGGGGCGCTCACCCACAGGACCCAGAGGGGACTGAGCCCTGGGCGGGGGGCGCGGGGGGGGGCGCTGGGCCTCAGGACACAGGGGAGCCTGGGGACCTGCGGGGGAGGGGCGGTCACCCGCAAGCCCCAGAGCTCACTGGTCCTTAGGGCTCCTGGGGGGCTCACCCAGGAGACCCGGGCGCACCGAGGACCCTCGGGCGAGGGGCGCTCACCCGCAGGTCCCCGGAGGACAGGGAAGCCTCCTGGGCCCCCACCCCCACCCCCCGCAAGACAGGCGCTTGCCTGCCCGCAGGACCCTGAGGACACTGGGCGACGATGGGCGAGGGGCGCTCACCCAAAGGCCGCAGTGCAGCAGCAATGCCAGTGTCCCAGGAGCCCTCCCCAAGCAGGATCTTGGGGACAGGGAACAGGGCTGGGACCCGCGGTGGGGACCTCGCACCCGCAGAACCCCCAAGAGCACACTGAGCACTGCAGGGCGAGGGGCGCTCACCAGCATGGCCCAGAGCACACTGGGGACCTGAGGCCGCCTGGGGGCGCTCCCCCACAGCCACCAGGCCTGGCCCTGCACTGCCTAAGGGAGGGGCGCTCACCCCCAGCCTCTAGGGAAGCCTGAGCCCCCTCGGGCCAGGGCTGCTCCCCGCCACGCCACCCACTCAGGGCTGCCTGAGCACTGCCGGGTGAGGGGCGCTCACCCACAGGACCCAGAGCAGCCTGAGCGCTGGGGGGCTGAGGGTGCTCCCCCGCAGGAACCCTGGACAATGAGCTCAGGTGGGAGAGGGGCGCTCGCCCACAGGGCTCAGAGTCCAGGTCACCTTTTGCAGAGGATCCCTGGGCCCCTTGTCCCCAGTTACCTGGGCCAGGGTGGGACAGTGGCGCCCTCTCACTGGTCTCAGCAGTGCCTCCAAGATGGAGGGGAGATGTCCTTTGCCAAATGTCCCACCATCCTGCCCAGGAGGAGGGCGCGGCTCCTGATCCAGAGGTCCCACAGGGTTCTTCCCTGGGGCCAAGATAGCACCTGGTGGCGCTTGCCTGCTGTCCGGGGCCCCAGTGGAGATGTGCTCACAGCCTGGGAAATTGGCCCTGCATCCACTGGTCCCCGGGACCTCCGCAATCCCGGGCGCGTGCCAGGCGTGCAGGGGAGCACAGCCCCAGGGGCAGAAAGGCCAAGAAATGGTGGGTCAGGCGGGATGGATCCCGGTCCTTGGGTGTGCCCTTGGAGTTGAGATGCCCTCACGGTGAGTATTCTTGGGCTCGCAGGTTTTGTGGACCAGCGTGCCTGAAGGGCCACAGCAAAGGCCAAAGGCCCAGCAGAGTGTGGGCCAAGAGCAAGTGTCCGCGGTGCCCTCCATGTTTCCCAGGTGGCCTTGACAGGGACGCTTCACCCCTCAGGCCAAAGAGGGTGTCCCAGCCTGGGAGGGAGTGACCCCAGCACCCACACAGTGCGCTCCCCAGGCACCATGGGGCATTGGAGTTCTGAGGAGCCTGGGCCCTGGCGGGCCAGGGGCGCTCACCACCTGGCCCAGGGCAGACAGAACACTGGGGAGGGAGGGGCACCACCCGCGCAGGCCCCAGAGGAGACCCCCTGAGCACTGCTGGGCGAGGGGCGCTCACCCACAGGACCCAGAGGGGACTGAGCCCTGGGCGGGGGGCGCGGGGGGGGGGCGCTGGGCCTCAGGACACAGGGGAGCCTGGGGACCTGCGGGGGAGGGGCGGTCACCCGCAAGCCCCAGAGCTCACTGGTCCTTAGGGCTCCTGGGGGGCTCACCCAGGAGACCCGGGCGCACCGAGGACCCTCGGGCGAGGGGCGCTCACCCGCAGGCCCCCGGAGGACAGGGAAGCCTCCTGGGCCCCCACCCCCACCCCCGCAAGACAGGCGCTTGCCTGCCCGCAGGACCCTGAGGACACTGGGCGCCGATGGGCGAGGGGCGCTCACCCAAAGGCCGCAGTGCAGCAGCAATGCCAGTGTCCCAGGAGCCCTCCCCAAGCAGGATCTTGGGGACAGGGAACAGGGCTGGGACCCGCGGTGGGGACCTCGCACCCGCAGCACCCCCAAGAGCACACTGAGCACTGCAGGGCGAGGGGCGCACACCAGCATGGCCCAGAGCACACTGGGGACCTGAGGCCGCCTGGGGGCGCTCCCCCACAGCCACCAGGCCTGGCCCTGCACTGCCTAAGGGAGGGGCGCTCACCCCCAGCCTCTAGGGAAGCCTGAGCCCCCTTGGCCCAGGGCTGCTCCCCGCCCCGCCACCCACTCAGGGCTGCCTGAGCATTGCCAGGAGAGGGGCGCTCACCCACAGGACCCAGAGCAGCCTGAGTGCTGGGGGGCTGAGGGTGCTCCCCCGCAGGAACCCTGGACAATGAGCTCAGGTGGGAGAGGGGCGCTCGCCCACAGGGCTCAGAGTCCAGGTCACCTTTTGCAGAGGATCCCTCGGCCCTGTGTCCCCAGTTACCTGGGTCAGGGTGGGACAGTGGCGCCCTCTCACTGGTCTCAGCAGTGCCTCCAAGATGGAGGGGAGATGTCCTTTGCCAAATGTCCCACCATCCTGCCCAGGAGGAGGGCGCGGCTCCTGATCCAGAGGTCCCACAGGGTTCTTCCCTGGGGCCAAGATAGCACCTGGTGGCGCTTGCCTGCTGTCCGGGGCCCCAGTGGAGATGTGCTCACAGCCTGGGAAATTGGCCCTGCATCCACTGGTCCCAGGGACCTCCGCAATCCCGGGCACGTGCCAGGCGTGCACGGGAGCACAGCCCCAGGGGCAGAAAGGCCAAGAATTGGTGAGTCAGGCGGGATGGATCCCGGTCCTTGGGTGTGCCCTTGGAGTTGAGATGCCCTCACGGTGAGTATTCTTGGGCTCGCAGGTTTTGTGGACCAGCGTGCCTGAAGGGCCACAGCAAAGGCCAAAGGCCCAGCAGAGTGTGGGTCAAGAGCAAGTGTCCGCGGTGCCCTCCAAGTTTCCCAGGTGGCCTTGACAGGGACGCTTCACCCCTCAGGCCAAAGAGGGTGTCCCAGCCTGGGAGGGAGTGACGCCTGCACCCACACAGTGCGCTCCCCAGGCACCAGGGGGCATTGGAGTTCAGAGGAGCCTGGGCCCTGGCGGGCCAGGGGCGCTCACCACCTGGCCCATGGCAGACAGAGCACTGGGGAGGGAGGGGCACCACCCGCGCAGGCCCCAGAGGAGACTCCCTGGGCACTGCTGGGCGAGGGGCGACACCCACAGGACCCAGAGGGGACTGAGCCCTGGGCGGAGGGGCGCTGGCCTCAGGACACAGGGGAGCCTGGGGACCTGCGGGGGAGGGGCGGTCACCCGCAAGCCCCAGAGCTCACTGGTCCTTAGGGCTCCTGGGGGGCTCACCCAGGAGACCCGGGCGCACCGAGGACCCTCGGGCGAGGGGCGCTCACCCGCAGGCCCCCGGAGGACAGGGAACCCTCCTGGGCCCCCACCCCCACCCCCCAAGACAGGCGCTTGCCTGCCCGCAGGACCCTGAGGACACTGGGCGCCGATGGGCGAGGGGCGCTCACCCAAAGGCCGCAGTGCAGCAGCAATGCCAGTGTCCCAGGAGCCCTCCCCAAGCAGGATCTTGGGGACAGGGAACAGGGCTGGGACCTGTGGTGGGGACCTCGCACCCGCAGAACCCCCAAGAGCACACTGAGCACTGCAGGGCGAGGGGCGCTCACCAGCATGGCCCAGAGCACACTGGGGACCTGAGGCCGCCTGGGGGCGCTCCCCCACAGCCACCAGGCCTGGCCCTGCACTGCCTAAGGGAGGGGCGCTCACCCCCAGCCTCTAGGGAAGCCTGAGCCCCCTCGGGCCAGGGCTGCTCCCCGCCACGCCACCCACTCAGGGCTGCCTGAGCACTGCCGGGTGAGGGGCGCTCACCCACAGGACCCAGAGCAGCCTGAGCGCTGGGGGGCTGAGGGTGCTCCCCCGCAGGAACCCTGGACAATGAGCTCAGGTGGGAGAGGGGCGCTCGCCCACAGGGCTCAGAGTCCAGGTCACCTTTTGCAGAGGATCCCTGGGCCCCTTGTCCCCAGTTACCTGGGCCAGGGTGGGACAGTGGCGCCCTCTCACTGGTCTCAGCAGTGCCTCCAAGATGGAGGGGAGATGTCCTTTGCCAAATGTCCCACCATCCTGCCCAGGAGGAGGGCGCGGCTCCTGATCCAGAGGTCCCACAGGGTTCTTCCCTGGGGCCAAGATAGCACCTGGTGGCGCTTGCCTGCTGTCCGGGGCCCCAGTGGAGATGTGCTCACAGCCTGGGAAATTGGCCCTGCATCCACTGGTCCCCGGGACCTCCGCAATCCCGGGCGCGTGCCAGGCGTGCAGGGGAGCACAGCCCCAGGGGCAGAAAGGCCAAGAAATGGTGGGTCAGGCGGGATGGATCCCGGTCCTTGGGTGTGCCCTTGGAGTTGAGATGCCCTCACGGTGAGTATTCTTGGGCTCGCAGGTTTTGTGGACCAGCGTGCCTGAAGGGCCACAGCAAAGGCCAAAGGCCCAGCAGAGTGTGGGCCAAGAGCAAGTGTCCGCGGTGCCCTCCATGTTTCCCAGGTGGCCTTGACAGGGACGCTTCACCCCTCAGGCCAAAGAGGGTGTCCCAGCCTGGGAGGGAGTCACCCCAGCACCCACACAGTGCGCTCCCCAGGCACCATGGGGCATTGGAGTTCTGAGGAGCCTGGGCCCTGGCGGGCCAGGGGCGCTCACCACCTGGCCCAGGGCAGACAGAACACTGGGGAGGGAGGGGCACCACCCGCGCAGGCCCCAGAGGAGACCCCCTGAGCACTGCGGGGCGAGGGGCGCTCACCCACAGGACCCAGAGGGGACTGAGCCCTGGGCGGGGGGCGCGGGGTGGGGGCGCTGGGCCTCAGGACACAGGGGAGCCTGGGGACCTGCGGGGGAGGGGCGGTCACCCGCAAGCCCCAGAGCTCACTGGTCCTTAGGGCTCCTGGGGGGCTCACCCAGGAGACCCGGGCGCACCGAGGACCCTCGGGCGAGGGGCGCTCACCCGCAGGCCCCCGGAGGACAGGGAAGCCTCCTGGGCCCCCACCCCCACCCCCGCAAGACAGGCGCTTGCCTGCCCGCAGGACCCTGAGGACACTGGGCGCCGATGGGCGAGGGGCGCTCACCCAAAGGCCGCAGTGCAGCAGCAATGCCAGTGTCACAGGAGCCCTCCCCAAGCAGGATCTTGGGGACAGGGAACAGGGCTGGGACCCGCGGTGGGGACCTCGCACCCGCAGCACCCCCAAGAGCACACTGAGCACTGCAGGGCGAGGGGCGCACACCAGCATGGCCCAGAGCACACTGGGGACCTGAGGCCGCCTGGGGGCGCTCCCCCACAGCCACCAGGCCTGGCCCTGCACTGCCTAAGGGAGGGGCGCTCACCCCCAGCCTCTAGGGAAGCCTGAGCCCCCTTGGCCCAGGGCTGCTCCCCGCCCCGCCACCCACTCAGGGCTGCCTGAGCATTGCCAGGAGAGGGGCGCTCACCCACAGGACCCAGAGCAGCCTGAGTGCTGGGGGGCTGAGGGTGCTCCCCCGCAGGAACCCTGGACAATGAGCTCAGGTGGGAGAGGGGCGCTCGCCCACAGGGCTCAGAGTCCAGGTCACCTTTTGCAGAGGATCCCTCGGCCCTGTGTCCCCAGTTACCTGGGTCAGGGTGGGACAGTGGCGCCCTCTCACTGGTCTCAGCAGTGCCTCCAAGATGGAGGGGAGATGTCCTTTGCCAAATGTCCCACCATCCTGCCCAGGAGGAGGGCGCGGCTCCTGATCCAGAGGTCCCACAGGGTTCTTCCCTGGGGCCAAGATAGCACCTGGTGGCGCTTGCCTGCTGTCCGGGGCCCCAGTGGAGATGTGCTCACAGCCTGGGAAATTGGCCCTGCATCCACTGGTCCCAGGGACCTCCGCAATCCCGGGCACGTGCCAGGCGTGCACGGGAGCACAGCCCCAGGGGCAGAAAGGCCAAGAATTGGTGAGTCAGGCGGGATGGATCCCGGTCCTTGGGTGTGCCCTTGGAGTTGAGATGCCCTCACGGTGAGTATTCTTGGGCTCGCAGGTTTTGTGGACCAGCGTGCCTGAAGGGCCACAGCAAAGGCCAAAGGCCCAGCAGAGTGTGGGTCAAGAGCAAGTGTCCGCGGTGCCCTCCAAGTTTCCCAGGTGGCCTTGACAGGGACGCTTCACCCCTCAGGCCAAAGAGGGTGTCCCAGCCTGGGAGGGAGTGACGCCTGCACCCACACAGTGCGCTCCCCAGGCACCAGGGGGCATTGGAGTTCAGAGGAGCCTGGGCCCTGGCGGGCCAGGGGCGCTCACCACCTGGCCCATGGCAGACAGAGCACTGGGGAGGGAGGGGCACCACCCGCGCAGGCCCCAGAGGAGACTCCCTGGGCACTGCTGGGCGAGGGGCGACACCCACAGGACCCAGAGGGGACTGAGCCCTGGGCGGAGGGGCGCTGGCCTCAGGACACAGGGGAGCCTGGGGACCTGCGGGGGAGGGGCGGTCACCCGCAAGCCCCAGAGCTCACTGGTCCTTAGGGCTCCTGGGGGGCTCACCCAGGAGACCCGGGCGCACCGAGGACCCTCGGGCGAGGGGCGCTCACCCGCAGGCCCCCGGAGGACAGGGAAGCCTCCTGGGCCCCCACCCCCACCCCCCAAGACAGGCGCTTGCCTGCCCGCAGGACCCTGAGGACACTGGGCGCCGATGGGCGAGGGGCGCTCACCCAAAGGCCGCAGTGCAGCAGCAATGCCAGTGTCCCAGGAGCCCTCCCCAAGCAGGATCTTGGGGACAGGGAACAGGGCTGGGACCTGTGGTGGGGACCTCGCACCCGCAGAACCCCCAAGAGCACACTGAGCACTGCAGGGCGAGGGGCGCTCACCAGCATGGCCCAGAGCACACTGGGGACCTGAGGCCGCCTGGGGGCGCTCCCCCACAGCCACCAGGCCTGGCCCTGCACTGCCTAAGGGAGGGGCGCTCACCCCCAGCCTCTAGGGAAGCCTGAGCCCCCTCGGGCCAGGGCTGCTCCCCGCCACGCCACCCACTCAGGGCTGCCTGAGCACTGCCGGGTGAGGGGCGCTCACCCACAGGACCCAGAGCAGCCTGAGCGCTGGGGGGCTGAGGGTGCTCCCCCGCAGGAACCCTGGACAATGAGCTCAGGTGGGAGAGGGGCGCTCGCCCACAGGGCTCAGAGTCCAGGTCACCTTTTGCAGAGGATCCCTGGGCCCCTTGTCCCCAGTTACCTGGGCCAGGGTGGGACAGTGGCGCCCTCTCACTGGTCTCAGCAGTGCCTCCAAGATGGAGGGGAGATGTCCTTTGCCAAATGTCCCACCATCCTGCCCAGGAGGAGGGCGCGGCTCCTGATCCAGAGGTCCCACAGGGTTCTTCCCGGGGTCCAAGATAGCACCTGGTGGCGCTTGCCTGCTGTCCGGGGCCCCAGTGGAGATGTGCTCACAGCCTGGGAAATTGGCCCTGCATCCACTGGTCCCCGGGACCTCCGCAATCCCGGGCGCGTGCCAGGCGTGCAGGGGAGCACAGCCCCAGGGGCAGAAAGGCCAAGAAATGGTGGGTCAGGCGGGATGGATCCCGGTCCTTGGGTGTGCCCTTGGAGTTGAGATGCCCTCACGGTGAGTATTCTTGGGCTCGCAGGTTTTGTGGACCAGCGTGCCTGAAGGGCCACAGCAAAGGCCAAAGGCCCAGCAGAGTGTGGGCCAAGAGCAAGTGTCCGCGGTGCCCTCCATGTTTCCCAGGTGGCCTTGACAAGGACGCTTCACCCCTCAGGCCAAAGAGGGTGTCCCAGCCTGGGAGGGAGTGACCCCAGCACCCACACAGTGCGCTCCCCAGGCACCATGGGGCATTGGAGTTCTGAGGAGCCTGGGCCCTGGCGGGCCAGGGGCGCTCACCACCTGGCCCAGGGCAGACAGAACACTGGGGAGGGAGGGGCACCACCCGCGCAGGCCCCAGAGGAGACCCCCTGAGCACTGCGGGGCGAGGGGCGCTCACCCACAGGACCCAGAGGGGACTGAGCCCTGGGCGGGGGGCGCGGGGGGGGGCGCTGGGCCTCAGGACACAGGGGAGCCTGGGGACCTGCGGGGGAGGGGCGGTCACCCGCAAGCCCCAGAGCTCACTGGTCCTTAGGGCTCCTGGGGGGCTCACCCAGGAGACCCGGGCGCACCGAGGACCCTCGGGCGAGGGGCGCTCACCCGCAGGCCCCCGGAGGACAGGGAAGCCTCCTGGGCCCCCACCCCCACCCCCGCAAGACAGGCGCTCGCCTGCCCGCAGGACCCTGAGGACACTGGGCGCCGATGGGCGAGGGGCGCTCACCCAAAGGCCGCAGTGCAGCAGCAATGCCAGTGTCACAGGAGCCCTCCCCAAGCAGGATCTTGGGGACAGGGAACAGGGCTGGGACCCGCGGTGGGGACCTCGCACCCGCAGCACCCCCAAGAGCACACTGAGCACTGCAGGGCGAGGGGCGCACACCAGCATGGCCCAGAGCACACTGGGGACCTGAGGCCGCCTGGGGGCGCTCCCCCACAGCCACCAGGCCTGGCCCTGCACTGCCTAAGGGAGGGGCGCTCACCCCCAGCCTCTAGGGAAGCCTGAGCCCCCTTGGCCCAGGGCTGCTCCCCGCCCCGCCACCCACTCAGGGCTGCCTGAGCATTGCCAGGAGAGGGGCGCTCACCCACAGGACCCAGAGCAGCCTGAGTGCTGGGGGGCTGAGGGTGCTCCCCCGCAGGAACCCTGGACAATGAGCTCAGGTGGGAGAGGGGCGCTCGCCCACAGGGCTCAGAGTCCAGGTCACCTTTTGCAGAGGATCCCTCGGCCCTGTGTCCCCTGTTACCTGGGTCAGGGTGGGACAGTGGCGCCCTCTCACTGGTCTCAGCAGTGCCTCCAAGATGGAGGGGAGATGTCCTTTGCCAAATGTCCCACCATCCTGCCCAGGAGGAGGGCGCGGCTCCTGATCCAGAGGTCCCACAGGGTTCTTCCCTGGGGCCAAGATAGCACCTGGTGGCGCTTGCCTGCTGTCCGGGGCCCCAGTGGAGATGTGCTCACAGCCTGGGAAATTGGCCCTGCATCCACTGGTCCCAGGGACCTCCGCAATCCCGGGCACGTGCCAGGCGTGCACGGGAGCACAGCCCCAGGGGCAGAAAGGCCAAGAATTGGTGAGTCAGGCGGGATGGATCCCGGTCCTTGGGTGTGCCCTTGGAGTTGAGATGCCCTCACGGTGAGTATTCTTGGGCTCGCAGGTTTTGTGGACCAGCGTGCCTGAAGGGCCACAGCAAAGGCCAAAGGCCCAGCAGAGTGTGGGTCAAGAGCAAGTGTCCGCGGTGCCCTCCAAGTTTCCCAGGTGGCCTTGACAGGGACGCTTCACCCCTCAGGCCAAAGAGGGTGTCCCAGCCTGGGAGGGAGTGACGCCTGCACCCACACAGTGCGCTCCCCAGGCACCATGGGGCATTGGAGTTCTGAGGAGCCTGGGCCCTGGCGGGCCAGGGGCGCTCACCACCTGGCCCAGGGCAGACAGAGCACTGGGGAGGGAGGGGCACCACCCGCGCAGGCCCCAGAGGAGACTCCCTGGGCACTGCTGGGCGAGGGGCGACACCCACAGGACCCAGAGGGGACTGAGCCCTGGGCGGAGGGGCGCTGGCCTCAGGACACAGGGGAGCCTGGGGACCTGCGGGGGAGGGGCGGTCACCCGCAAGCCCCAGAGCTCACTGGTCCTTAGGGCTCCTGGGGGGCTCACCCAGGAGACCCGGGCGCACCGAGGACCCTCGGGCGAGGGGCGCTCACCCGCAGGCCCCCGGAGGACAGGGAACCCTCCTGGGCCCCCACCCCCACCCCCCAAGACAGGCGCTTGCCTGCCCGCAGGACCCTGAGGACACTGGGCGCCGATGGGCGAGGGGCGCTCACCCAAAGGCCGCAGTGCAGCAGCAATGCCAGTGTCCCAGGAGCCCTCCCCAAGCAGGATCTTGGGGACAGGGAACAGGGCTGGGACCTGTGGTGGGGACCTCGCACCCGCAGAACCCCCAAGAGCACACTGAGCACTGCAGGGCGAGGGGCGCTCACCAGCATGGCCCAGAGCACACTGGGGACCTGAGGCCGCCTGGGGGCGCTCCCCCACAGCCACCAGGCCTGGCCCTGCACTGCCTAAGGGAGGGGCGCTCACCCCCAGCCTCTAGGGAAGCCTGAGCCCCCTCGGGCCAGGGCTGCTCCCCGCCACGCCACCCACTCAGGGCTGCCTGAGCACTGCCGGGTGAGGGGCGCTCACCCACAGGACCCAGAGCAGCCTGAGCGCTGGGGGGCTGAGGGTGCTCCCCCGCAGGAACCCTGGACAATGAGCTCAGGTGGGAGAGGGGCGCTCGCCCACAGGGCTCAGAGTCCAGGTCACCTTTTGCAGAGGATCCCTGGGCCCCTTGTCCCCAGTTACCTGGGCCAGGGTGGGACAGTGGCGCCCTCTCACTGGTCTCAGCAGTGCCTCCAAGATGGAGGGGAGATGTCCTTTGCCAAATGTCCCACCATCCTGCCCAGGAGGAGGGCGCGGCTCCTGATCCAGAGGTCCCACAGGGTTCTTCCCTGGGGCCAAGATAGCACCTGGTGGCGCTTGCCTGCTGTCCGGGGCCCCAGTGGAGATGTGCTCACAGCCTGGGAAATTGGCCCTGCATCCACTGGTCCCCGGGACCTCCGCAATCCCGGGCGCGTGCCAGGCGTGCAGGGGAGCACAGCCCCAGGGGCAGAAAGGCCAAGAAATGGTGGGTCAGGCGGGATGGATCCCGGTCCTTGGGTGTGCCCTTGGAGTTGAGATGCCCTCACGGTGAGTATTCTTGGGCTCGCAGGTTTTGTGGACCAGCGTGCCTGAAGGGCCACAGCAAAGGCCAAAGGCCCAGCAGAGTGTGGGCCAAGAGCAAGTGTCCGCGGTGCCCTCCATGTTTCCCAGGTGGCCTTGACAGGGACGCTTCACCCCTCAGGCCAAAGAGGGTGTCCCAGCCTGGGAGGGAGTCACCCCAGCACCCACACAGTGCGCTCCCCAGGCACCATGGGGCATTGGAGTTCTGAGGAGCCTGGGCCCTGGCGGGCCAGGGGCGCTCACCACCTGGCCCAGGGCAGACAGAACACTGGGGAGGGAGGGGCACCACCCGCGCAGGCCCCAGAGGAGACCCCCTGAGCACTGCGGGGCGAGGGGCGCTCACCCACAGGACCCAGAGGGGACTGAGCCCTGGGCGGGGGGCGCGGGGTGGGGGCGCTGGGCCTCAGGACACAGGGGAGCCTGGGGACCTGCGGGGGAGGGGCGGTCACCCGCAAGCCCCAGAGCTCACTGGTCCTTAGGGCTCCTGGGGGGCTCACCCAGGAGACCCGGGCGCACCGAGGACCCTCGGGCGAGGGGCGCTCACCCGCAGGCCCCCGGAGGACAGGGAAGCCTCCTGGGCCCCCACCCCCACCCCCGCAAGACAGGCGCTTGCCTGCCCGCAGGACCCTGAGGACACTGGGCGCCGATGGGCGAGGGGCGCTCACCCAAAGGCCGCAGTGCAGCAGCAATGCCAGTGTCACAGGAGCCCTCCCCAAGCAGGATCTTGGGGACAGGGAACAGGGCTGGGACCCGCGGTGGGGACCTCGCACCCGCAGCACCCCCAAGAGCACACTGAGCACTGCAGGGCGAGGGGCGCACACCAGCATGGCCCAGAGCACACTGGGGACCTGAGGCCGCCTGGGGGCGCTCCCCCACAGCCACCAGGCCTGGCCCTGCACTGCCTAAGGGAGGGGCGCTCACCCCCAGCCTCTAGGGAAGCCTGAGCCCCCTTGGCCCAGGGCTGCTCCCCGCCCCGCCACCCACTCAGGGCTGCCTGAGCATTGCCAGGAGAGGGGCGCTCACCCACAGGACCCAGAGCAGCCTGAGTGCTGGGGGGCTGAGGGTGCTCCCCCGCAGGAACCCTGGACAATGAGCTCAGGTGGGAGAGGGGCGCTCGCCCACAGGGCTCAGAGTCCAGGTCACCTTTTGCAGAGGATCCCTCGGCCCTGTGTCCCCAGTTACCTGGGTCAGGGTGGGACAGTGGCGCCCTCTCACTGGTCTCAGCAGTGCCTCCAAGATGGAGGGGAGATGTCCTTTGCCAAATGTCCCACCATCCTGCCCAGGAGGAGGGCGCGGCTCCTGATCCAGAGGTCCCACAGGGTTCTTCCCTGGGGCCAAGATAGCACCTGGTGGCGCTTGCCTGCTGTCCGGGGCCCCAGTGGAGATGTGCTCACAGCCTGGGAAATTGGCCCTGCATCCACTGGTCCCAGGGACCTCCGCAATCCCGGGCACGTGCCAGGCGTGCACGGGAGCACAGCCCCAGGGGCAGAAAGGCCAAGAATTGGTGAGTCAGGCGGGATGGATCCCGGTCCTTGGGTGTGCCCTTGGAGTTGAGATGCCCTCACGGTGAGTATTCTTGGGCTCGCAGGTTTTGTGGACCAGCGTGCCTGAAGGGCCACAGCAAAGGCCAAAGGCCCAGCAGAGTGTGGGTCAAGAGCAAGTGTCCGCGGTGCCCTCCAAGTTTCCCAGGTGGCCTTGACAGGGACGCTTCACCCCTCAGGCCAAAGAGGGTGTCCCAGCCTGGGAGGGAGTGACGCCTGCACCCACACAGTGCGCTCCCCAGGCACCAGGGGGCATTGGAGTTCAGAGGAGCCTGGGCCCTGGCGGGCCAGGGGCGCTCACCACCTGGCCCATGGCAGACAGAGCACTGGGGAGGGAGGGGCACCACCCGCGCAGGCCCCAGAGGAGACTCCCTGGGCACTGCTGGGCGAGGGGCGACACCCACAGGACCCAGAGGGGACTGAGCCCTGGGCGGAGGGGCGCTGGCCTCAGGACACAGGGGAGCCTGGGGACCTGCGGGGGAGGGGCGGTCACCCGCAAGCCCCAGAGCTCACTGGTCCTTAGGGCTCCTGGGGGGCTCACCCAGGAGACCCGGGCGCACCGAGGACCCTCGGGCGAGGGGCGCTCACCCGCAGGCCCCCGGAGGACAGGGAAGCCTCCTGGGCCCCCACCCCCACCCCCCAAGACAGGCGCTTGCCTGCCCGCAGGACCCTGAGGACACTGGGCGCCGATGGGCGAGGGGCGCTCACCCAAAGGCCGCAGTGCAGCAGCAATGCCAGTGTCCCAGGAGCCCTCCCCAAGCAGGATCTTGGGGACAGGGAACAGGGCTGGGACCTGTGGTGGGGACCTCGCACCCGCAGAACCCCCAAGAGCACACTGAGCACTGCAGGGCGAGGGGCGCTCACCAGCATGGCCCAGAGCACACTGGGGACCTGAGGCCGCCTGGGGGCGCTCCCCCACAGCCACCAGGCCTGGCCCTGCACTGCCTAAGGGAGGGGCGCTCACCCCCAGCCTCTAGGGAAGCCTGAGCCCCCTCGGGCCAGGGCTGCTCCCCGCCACGCCACCCACTCAGGGCTGCCTGAGCACTGCCGGGTGAGGGGCGCTCACCCACAGGACCCAGAGCAGCCTGAGCGCTGGGGGGCTGAGGGTGCTCCCCCGCAGGAACCCTGGACAATGAGCTCAGGTGGGAGAGGGGCGCTCGCCCACAGGGCTCAGAGTCCAGGTCACCTTTTGCAGAGGATCCCTGGGCCCCTTGTCCCCAGTTACCTGGGCCAGGGTGGGACAGTGGCGCCCTCTCACTGGTCTCAGCAGTGCCTCCAAGATGGAGGGGAGATGTCCTTTGCCAAATGTCCCACCATCCTGCCCAGGAGGAGGGCGCGGCTCCTGATCCAGAGGTCCCACAGGGTTCTTCCCGGGGTCCAAGATAGCACCTGGTGGCGCTTGCCTGCTGTCCGGGGCCCCAGTGGAGATGTGCTCACAGCCTGGGAAATTGGCCCTGCATCCACTGGTCCCCGGGACCTCCGCAATCCCGGGCGCGTGCCAGGCGTGCAGGGGAGCACAGCCCCAGGGGCAGAAAGGCCAAGAAATGGTGGGTCAGGCGGGATGGATCCCGGTCCTTGGGTGTGCCCTTGGAGTTGAGATGCCCTCACGGTGAGTATTCTTGGGCTCGCAGGTTTTGTGGACCAGCGTGCCTGAAGGGCCACAGCAAAGGCCAAAGGCCCAGCAGAGTGTGGGCCAAGAGCAAGTGTCCGCGGTGCCCTCCATGTTTCCCAGGTGGCCTTGACAAGGACGCTTCACCCCTCAGGCCAAAGAGGGTGTCCCAGCCTGGGAGGGAGTGACCCCAGCACCCACACAGTGCGCTCCCCAGGCACCATGGGGCATTGGAGTTCTGAGGAGCCTGGGCCCTGGCGGGCCAGGGGCGCTCACCACCTGGCCCAGGGCAGACAGAACACTGGGGAGGGAGGGGCACCACCCGCGCAGGCCCCAGAGGAGACCCCCTGAGCACTGCGGGGCGAGGGGCGCTCACCCACAGGACCCAGAGGGGACTGAGCCCTGGGCGGGGGGCGCGGGGGGGGGCGCTGGGCCTCAGGACACAGGGGAGCCTGGGGACCTGCGGGGGAGGGGCGGTCACCCGCAAGCCCCAGAGCTCACTGGTCCTTAGGGCTCCTGGGGGGCTCACCCAGGAGACCCGGGCGCACCGAGGACCCTCGGGCGAGGGGCGCTCACCCGCAGGCCCCCGGAGGACAGGGAAGCCTCCTGGGCCCCCACCCCCACCCCCGCAAGACAGGCGCTCGCCTGCCCGCAGGACCCTGAGGACACTGGGCGCCGATGGGCGAGGGGCGCTCACCCAAAGGCCGCAGTGCAGCAGCAATGCCAGTGTCACAGGAGCCCTCCCCAAGCAGGATCTTGGGGACAGGGAACAGGGCTGGGACCCGCGGTGGGGACCTCGCACCCGCAGCACCCCCAAGAGCACACTGAGCACTGCAGGGCGAGGGGCGCACACCAGCATGGCCCAGAGCACACTGGGGACCTGAGGCCGCCTGGGGGCGCTCCCCCACAGCCACCAGGCCTGGCCCTGCACTGCCTAAGGGAGGGGCGCTCACCCCCAGCCTCTAGGGAAGCCTGAGCCCCCTTGGCCCAGGGCTGCTCCCCGCCCCGCCACCCACTCAGGGCTGCCTGAGCATTGCCAGGAGAGGGGCGCTCACCCACAGGACCCAGAGCAGCCTGAGTGCTGGGGGGCTGAGGGTGCTCCCCCGCAGGAACCCTGGACAATGAGCTCAGGTGGGAGAGGGGCGCTCGCCCACAGGGCTCAGAGTCCAGGTCACCTTTTGCAGAGGATCCCTCGGCCCTGTGTCCCCTGTTACCTGGGTCAGGGTGGGACAGTGGCGCCCTCTCACTGGTCTCAGCAGTGCCTCCAAGATGGAGGGGAGATGTCCTTTGCCAAATGTCCCACCATCCTGCCCAGGAGGAGGGCGCGGCTCCTGATCCAGAGGTCCCACAGGGTTCTTCCCTGGGGCCAAGATAGCACCTGGTGGCGCTTGCCTGCTGTCCGGGGCCCCAGTGGAGATGTGCTCACAGCCTGGGAAATTGGCCCTGCATCCACTGGTCCCAGGGACCTCCGCAATCCCGGGCACGTGCCAGGCGTGCACGGGAGCACAGCCCCAGGGGCAGAAAGGCCAAGAATTGGTGAGTCAGGCGGGATGGATCCCGGTCCTTGGGTGTGCCCTTGGAGTTGAGATGCCCTCACGGTGAGTATTCTTGGGCTCGCAGGTTTTGTGGACCAGCGTGCCTGAAGGGCCACAGCAAAGGCCAAAGGCCCAGCAGAGTGTGGGTCAAGAGCAAGTGTCCGCGGTGCCCTCCAAGTTTCCCAGGTGGCCTTGACAGGGACGCTTCACCCCTCAGGCCAAAGAGGGTGTCCCAGCCTGGGAGGGAGTGACGCCTGCACCCACACAGTGCGCTCCCCAGGCACCATGGGGCATTGGAGTTCTGAGGAGCCTGGGCCCTGGCGGGCCAGGGGCGCTCACCACCTGGCCCAGGGCAGACAGAACACTGGGGAGGGAGGGGCACCACCCGCGCAGGCCCCAGAGGAGACCCCCTGAGCACTGCTGGGCGAGGGGCGCTCACCCACAGGACCCAGAGGGGACTGAGCCCTGGGCGGGGGGCGCGGGGGGGGGCGCTGGGCCTCAGGACACAGGGGAGCCTGGGGACCTGCGGGGGAGGGGCGGTCACCCGCAAGCCCCAGAGCTCACTGGTCCTTAGGGCTCCTGGGGGGCTCACCCAGGAGACCCGGGCGCACCGAGGACCCTCGGGCGAGGGGCGCTCACCCGCAGGTCCCCGGAGGACAGGGAAGCCTCCTGGGCCCCCACCCCCACCCCCCGCAAGACAGGCGCTTGCCTGCCCGCAGGACCCTGAGGACACTGGGCGACGATGGGCGAGGGGCGCTCACCCAAAGGCCGCAGTGCAGCAGCAATGCCAGTGTCCCAGGAGCCCTCCCCAAGCAGGATCTTGGGGACAGGGAACAGGGCTGGGACCCGCGGTGGGGACCTCGCACCCGCAGAACCCCCAAGAGCACACTGAGCATTGCAGGGCGAGGGGCGCTCACCAGCATGGCCCAGAGCACACTGGGGACCTGAGGCCGCCTGGGGGCGCTCCCCCACAGCCACCAGGCCTGGCCCTGCACTGCCTAAGGGAGGGGCGCTCACCCCCAGCCTCTAGGGAAGCCTGAGCCCCCTCGGGCCAGGGCTGCTCCCCACCACGCCACCCACTCAGGGCTGCCTGAGCACTGCCGGGTGAGGGGCGCTCACCCACAGGACCCAGAGCAGCCTGAGCGCTGGGGGGCTGAGGGTGCTCCCCCGCAGGAACCCTGGACAATGAGCTCAGGTGGGAGAGGGGCGCTCGCCCACAGGGCTCAGAGTCCAGGTCACCTTTTGCAGAGGATCCCTGGGCCCCTTGTCCCCAGTTACCTGGGCCAGGGTGGGACAGTGGCGCCCTCTCACTGGTCTCAGCAGTGCCTCCAAGATGGAGGGGAGATGTCCTTTGCCAAATGTCCCACCATCCTGCCCAGGAGGAGGGCGCGGCTCCTGATCCAGAGGTCCCACAGGGTTCTTCCCTGGGGCCAAGATAGCACCTGGTGGCGCTTGCCTGCTGTCCGGGGCCCCAGTGGAGATGTGCTCACAGCCTGGGAAATTGGCCCTGCATCCACTGGTCCCCGGGACCTCCGCAATCCCGGGCGCGTGCCAGGCGTGCAGGGGAGCACAGCCCCAGGGGCAGAAAGGCCAAGAAATGGTGGGTCAGGCGGGATGGATCCCGGTCCTTGGGTGTGCCCTTGGAGTTGAGATGCCCTCACGGTGAGTATTCTTGGGCTCGCAGGTTTTGTGGACCAGCGTGCCTGAAGGGCCACAGCAAAGGCCAAAGGCCCAGCAGAGTGTGGGCCAAGAGCAAGTGTCCGCGGTGCCCTCCATGTTTCCCAGGTGGCCTTGACAGGGACGCTTCACCCCTCAGGCCAAAGAGGGTGTCCCAGCCTGGGAGGGAGTGACGCCTGCACCCACACAGTGCGCTCCCCAGGCACCAGGGGGCATTGGAGTTCAGAGGAGCCTGGGCCCTGGCGGGCCAGGGGCGCTCACCACCTGGCCCATGGCAGACAGAGCACTGGGGAGGGAGGGGCACCACCCGCGCAGGCCCCAGAGGAGACTCCCTGGGCACTGCTGGGCGAGGGGCGACACCCACAGGACCCAGAGGGGACTGAGCCCTGGGCGGAGGGGCGCTGGCCTCAGGACACAGGGGAGCCTGGGGACCTGCGGGGGAGGGGCGGTCACCCGCAAGCCCCAGAGCTCACTGGTCCTTAGGGCTCCTGGGGGGCTCACCCAGGAGACCCGGGCGCACCGAGGACCCTCGGGCGAGGGGCGCTCACCCGCAGGCCCCCGGAGGACAGGGAAGCCTCCTGGGCCCCCACCCCCACCCCCCAAGACAGGCGCTTGCCTGCCCGCAGGACCCTGAGGACACTGGGCGCCGATGGGCGAGGGGCGCTCACCCAAAGGCCGCAGTGCAGCAGCAATGCCAGTGTCCCAGGAGCCCTCCCCAAGCAGGATCTTGGGGACAGGGAACAGGGCTGGGACCTGTGGTGGGGACCTCGCACCCGCAGAACCCCCAAGAGCACACTGAGCACTGCAGGGCGAGGGGCGCTCACCAGCATGGCCCAGAGCACACTGGGGACCTGAGGCCGCCTGGGGGCGCTCCCCCACAGCCACCAGGCCTGGCCCTGCACTGCCTAAGGGAGGGGCGCTCACCCCCAGCCTCTAGGGAAGCCTGAGCCCCCTCGGGCCAGGGCTGCTCCCCGCCACGCCACCCACTCAGGGCTGGCTGAGCACTGCCGGGTGAGGGGCGCTCACCCACAGGACCCAGAGCAGCCTGAGCGCTGGGGGGCTGAGGGTGCTCCCCCGCAGGAACCCTGGACAATGAGCTCAGGTGGGAGAGGGGCGCTCGCCCACAGGGCTCAGAGTCCAGGTCACCTTTTGCAGAGGATCCCTGGGCCCCTTGTCCCCAGTTACCTGGGCCAGGGTGGGACAGTGGCGCCCTCTCACTGGTCTCAGCAGTGCCTCCAAGATGGAGGGGAGATGTCCTTTGCCAAATGTCCCACCATCCTGCCCAGGAGGAGGGCGCGGCTCCTGATCCAGAGGTCCCACAGGGTTCTTCCCGGGGTCCAAGATAGCACCTGGTGGCGCTTGCCTGCTGTCCGGGGCCCCAGTGGAGATGTGCTCACAGCCTGGGAAATTGGCCCTGCATCCACTGGTCCCCGGGACCTCCGCAATCCCGGGCGCGTGCCAGGCGTGCAGGGGAGCACAGCCCCAGGGGCAGAAAGGCCAAGAAATGGTGGGTCAGGCGGGATGGATCCCGGTCCTTGGGTGTGCCCTTGGAGTTGAGATGCCCTCACGGTGAGTATTCTTGGGCTCGCAGGTTTTGTGGACCAGCGTGCCTGAAGGGCCACAGCAAAGGCCAAAGGCCCAGCAGAGTGTGGGCCAAGAGCAAGTGTCCGCGGTGCCCTCCAAGTTTCCCAGGTGGCCTTGACAGGGACGCTTCACCCCTCAGGCCAAAGAGGGTGTCCCAGCCTGGGAGGGAGTGACCCCAGCACCCACACAGTGCGCTCCCCAGGCACCATGGGGCATTGGAGTTCTGAGGAGCCTGGGCCCTGGCAGGCCAGGGGCGCTCACCACCTGGCCCAGGGCAGACAGAACACTGGGGAGGGAGGGGCACCACCCGCGCAGGCCCCAGAGGAGACCCCCTGAGCACTGCTGGGCGAGGGGCGCTCACCCACAGGACCCAGAGGGGACTGAGCCCTGGGCGGGGGGCGCGGGGGGGGGCGCTGGGCCTCAGGACACAGGGGAGCCTGGGGACCTGCGGGGGAGGGGCGGTCACCCGCAATCCCCAGAGCTCACTGGTCCTTAGGGCTCCTGGGGGGCTCACCCAGGAGACCCGGGCGCACCGAGGACCCTTGGGCGAGGGGCGCTCACCCGCAGGCCCCCGGAGGACAGGGAAGCCTCCAGGGCCCCCACCCCCACCCCCGCAAGACAGGCGCTTGCCTGCCCGCAGGACCCTGAGGACACTGGGCGCCGATGGGCGAGGGGCGCTCACCCAAAGGCCGCAGTGCAGCAGCAATGCCAGTGTCCCAGGAGCCCTCCCCAAGCAGGATCTTGGGGACAGGGAACAGGGCTGGGACCCGCGGTGGGGACCTCGCACCCGAAGCACCCCCAAGAGCACACTGAGCACTGCAGGGCGAGGGGCGCACACCAGCATGGCCCAGAGCACACTGGGGACCTGAGGCCGCCTGGGGGCGCTCCCCCACAGCCACCAGGCCTGGCCCTGCACTGCCTAAGGGAGGGGCGCTCACCCCCAGCCTCTAGGGAAGCCTGAGCCCCCTCGGCCCAGGGCTGCTCCCCGCCACGCCACCCACTCAGGGCTGCCTGAGCACTGCCGGGTGAGGGGCGCTCACCCACAGGACCCAGAGCAGCCTGAGCGCTGGGGGGCTGAGGGTGCTCCCCCGCAGGAACCCTGGACAATGAGCTCAGGTGGGAGAGGGGCGCTCGCCCACAGGGCTCAGAGTCCAGGTCACCTTTTGCAGAGGATCCCTGGGCCCCTTGTCCCCAGTTACCTGGGCCAGGGTGGGACAGTGGCGCCCTCTCACTGGTCTCAGCAGTGCCTCCAAGATGGAGGGGAGATGTCCTTTGCCAAATGTCCCACCATCCTGCCCAGGAGGAGGGCGCGGCTCCTGATCCAGAGGTCCCACAGGGTTCTTCCCTGGGGCCAAGATAGCACCTGGTGGCGCTTGCCTGCTGTCCGGGGCCCCAGTGGAGATGTGCTCACAGCCTGGGAAATTGGCCCTGCATCCACTGGTCCCCGGGACCTCCGCAATCCCGGGCGCGTGCCAGGCGTGCACGGGAGCACAGCCCCAGGGGCAGAAAGGCCAAGAAATGGTGGGTCAGGCGGGATGGATCCCGGTCCTTGGGTGTGCCCTTGGAGTTGAGATGCCCTCACGGTGAGTATTCTTGGGCTCGCAGGTTTTGTGGACCAGCGTGCCTGAAGGGCCACAGCAAAGGCCAAAGGCCCAGCAGAGTGTGGGCCAAGAGCAAGTGTCCGCGGTGCCCTCCATGTTTCCCAGGTGGCCTTGACAGGGACGCTTCACCCCTCAGGCCAAAGAGGGTGTCCCAGCCTGGGAGGGAGTGACCCCAGCACCCACACAGTGCGCTCCCCAGGCACCATGGGGCATTGGAGTTCTGAGGAGCCTGGGCCCTGGCGGGCCAGGGGCGCTCACCACCTGGCCCAGGGCAGACAGAACACTGGGGAGGGAGGGGCACCACCCGCGCAGGCCCCAGAGGAGACCCCCTGAGCACTGCTGGGCGAGGGGCGCTCACCCACAGGACCCAGAGGGGACTGAGCCCTGGGCGGGGGGCGCTGGGGGGGGCGCTGGGCCTCAGGACACAGGGGAGCCTGGGGACCTGCGGGGGAGGGGCGGTCACCCGCAAGCCCCAGAGCTCACTGGTCCTTAGGGCTCCTGGGGGGCTCACCCAGGAGACCGGGGCGCACCGAGGACCCTCGGGCGAGGGGCGCTCACCCGCAGGCCCCCGGAGGACAGGGAAGCCTCCTGGGCCCCCACCCCCACCCCCGCAAGACAGGCGCTTGCCTGCCCGCAGGACCCTGAGGACACTGGGCGCCGATGGGCGAGGGGCGCTCACCCAAAGGCCGCAGTGCAGCAGCAATGCCAGTGTCCCAGGAGCCCTCCCCAAGCAGGATCTTGGGGACAGGGAACAGGGCTGGGACCCGTGGTGGGGACCTCGCACCCGCAGAACCCCCAAGAGCACACTGAGCACTGCAGGGCGAGGGGCGCTCACCAGCATGGCCCAGAGCACACTGGGGACCTGAGGCCGCCTGGGGGCGCTCCCCCACAGCCACCAGGCCTATCCCTGCACTGCCTAAGGGAGGGGCGCTCACCCCCAGCCTCTAGGGAAGCCTGAGCCCCCTCGGGCCAGGGCTGCTCCCCGCCACGCCACCCACTCAGGGCTGCCTGAGCAGTGCCGGGTGAGGGGCGCTCACCCACAGGACCCAGAGCAGCCTGAGCGCTGGGGGGCTGAGGGTGCTCCCCTGCAGGAACCCTGGACAATGAGCTCAGGTGGGAGAGGGGCGCTCGCCCCCAGGGCTCAGAGTCCAGGTCACCTTTTGCAGAGGATCCCTGGGCCCCTTGTCCCCAGTTACCTGGGCCAGGGTGGGACAGTGGCGCCCTCTCACTGGTCTCAGCAGTGCCTCCAAGATGGAGGGGAGATGTCCTTTGCCAAATGTCCCACCATCCTGCCCAGGAGGAGGGCGCGGCTCCTGATCCAGAGGTCCCACAGGGTTCTTCCCTGGGGCCAAGATAGCACCTGGTGGTGCTTGCCTGCTGTCCGGGGCCCCAGTGGAGATGTGCTCACAGCCTGGGAAATTGGCCCTGCATCCACTGGTCCCCGGGACCTCCGCAATCCCGGGCGCGTGCCAGGCGTGCAGGGGAGCACAGCCCCAGGGGCAGAAAGGCCAAGAAATGGTGGGTCAGGCGGGATGGATCCCGGTCCTTGGGTGTGCCCTTGGAGTTGAGATGCCCTCACGGTGAGTATTCTTGGGCTCGCAGGTTTTGTGGACCAGCGTGCCTGAAGGGCCACAGCAAAGGCCAAAGGCCCAGCAGAGTGTGGGCCAAGAGCAAGTGTCCGCGGTGCCCTCCATGTTTCCCAGGTGGCCTTGACAGGGACGCTTCACCCCTCAGGCCAAAGAGGGTGTCCCAGCCTGGGAGGGGGTGACCCCAGCACCCACACAGTGCGCTCCCCAGGCACCATGGGGCATTGGAGTTCTGAGGAGCCTGGGCCCTGGCAGGCCAGGGGCGCTCACCACCTGGCCCAGGGCAGACAGAACACTGGGGAGGGAGGGGCACCACCCGCGCAGGCCCCAGAGGAGACCCCCTGAGCACTGCTGGGCGAGGGGCGCTCACCCACAGGACCCAGAGGGGACTGAGCCCTGGGCGGGGGGCGCTGGGGGGGGCGCTGGGCCTCAGGACACAGGGGAGCCTGGGGACCTGCGGGGGAGGGGCGGTCACCCGCAAGCCCCAGAGCTCACTGGTCCTTAGGGCTCCTGGGGGGCTCACCCAGGAGACCGGGGCGCACCGAGGACCCTCGGGCGAGGGGCGCTCACCCGCAGGCCCCCGGAGGACAGGGAAGCCTCCTGGGCCCCCACCCCCACCCCCACAAGACAGGCGCTTGCCTGCCCGCAGGACCCTGAGGACACTGGGCGCCGATGGGCGAGGGGCGCTCACCCAAAGGCCGCAGTGCAGCAGCAATGCCAGTGTCCCAGGAGCCCTCCCCAAGCAGGATCTTGGGGACAGGGAACAGGGCTGGGACCTGTGGTGGGGACCTCGCACCCGCAGAACCCCCAAGAGCACACTGAGCACTGCAGGGCGAGGGGCGCTCACCAGCATGGCCCAGAGCACACTGGGGACCTGAGGCCGCCTGGGGGCGCTCCCCCACAGCCACCAGGCCTGGCCCTGCACTGCCTAAGGGAGGGGCGCTCACCCCCAGCCTCTAGGGAAGCCTGAGCCCCCTCGGGCCAGGGCTGCTCCCCGCCACGCCACCCACTCAGGGCTGCCTGAGCACTGCCGGGTGAGGGGCGCTCACCCACAGGACCCAGAGCAGCCTGAGCGCTGGGGGGCTGAGGGTGCTCCCCCGCAGGAACCCTGGACAATGAGCTCAGGTGGGAGAGGGGCGCTCGCCCACAGGGCTCAGAGTCCAGGTCACCTTTTGCAGAGGATCCCTGGGCCCCTTGTCCCCAGTTACCTGGGCCAGGGTGGGACAGTGGCGCCCTCTCACTGGTCTCAGCAGTGCCTCCAAGATGGAGGGGAGATGTCCTTTGCCAAATGTCCCACCATCCTGCCCAGGAGGAGGGCGCGGCTCCTGATCCAGAGGTCCCACAGGGTTCTTCCCTGGGGCCAAGATAGCACCTGGTGGCGCTTGCCTGCTGTCCGGGGCCCCAGTGGAGATGTGCTCACAGCCTGGGAAATTGGCCCTGCATCCACTGGTCCCCGGGACCTCCGCAATCCCGGGCGCGTGCCAGGCGTGCAGGGGAGCACAGCCCCAGGGGCAGAAAGGCCAAGAAATGGTGGGTCAGGCGGGATGGATCCCGGTCCTTGGGTGTGCCCTTGGAGTTGAGATGCCCTCACGGTGAGTATTCTTGGGCTCGCAGGTTTTGTGGACCAGCGTGCCTGAAGGGCCACAGCAAAGGCCAAAGGCCCAGCAGAGTGTGGGCCAAGAGCAAGTGTCCGCGGTGCCCTCCATGTTTCCCAGGTGGCCTTGACAGGGACGCTTCACCCCTCAGGCCAAAGAGGGTGTCCCAGCCTGGGAGGGAGTGACCCCAGCACCCACACAGTGCGCTCCCCAGGCACCATGGGGCATTGGAGTTCTGAGGAGCCTGGGCCCTGGCAGGCCAGGGGCGCTCACCACCTGGCCCAGGGCAGACAGAACACTGGGGAGGGAGGGGCACCACCCGCGCAGGCCCCAGAGGAGACCCCCTGAGCACTGCTGGGCGAGGGGCGCTCACCCACAGGACCCAGAGGGGACTGAGCCCTGGGCGGGGGGCGCGGGGGGGGGCGCTGGGCCTCAGGACACAGGGGAGCCTGGGGACCTGCGGGGGAGGGGCGGTCACCCGCAAGCCCCAGAGCTCACTGGTCCTTAGGGCTCCTGGGGGGCTCACCCAGGAGACCCGGGCGCACCGAGGACCCTCGGGCGAGGGGCGCTCACCCGCAGGCCCCCGGAGGACAGGGAAGCCTCCAGGGCCCCCACCCCCACCCCCGCAAGACAGGCGCTTGCCTGCCCGCAGGACCCTGAGGACACTGGGCGCCGATGGGCGAGGGGCGCTCACCCAAAGGCCGCAGTGCAGCAGCAATGCCAGTGTCCCAGGAGCCCTCCC
This sequence comes from Spermophilus citellus, assembly GCF_964194105.1. NCBI lineage: Eukaryota > Metazoa > Chordata > Mammalia > Rodentia > Sciuridae > Spermophilus > Spermophilus citellus. Next base: position 16,812,075 of record NC_138199.1, on the reverse strand, counting down.
CAAGCAGGATCTTGGGGACAGGGAACAGGGCTGGGACCCGCGGTGGGGACCTCGCACCCGCAGCACCCCCAAGAGCACACTGAGCACTGCAGGGCGAGGGGCGCACACCAGCATGGCCCAGAGCACACTGGGGACCTGAGGCCGCCTGGGGGCGCTCCCCCACAGCCACCAGGCCTGGCCCTGCACTGCCTAAGGGAGGGGCGCTCACCCCCAGCCTCTAGGGAAGCCTGAGCCCCCTCGGGCCAGGGCTGCTCCCCGCCATGCCACCCACTCAGGGCTGCCTGAGCACTGCCGGGTGAGGGGCGCTCACCCACAGGACCCAGAGCAGCCTGAGCGCTGGGGGGCTGAGGGTGCTCCCCCGCAGGAACCCTGGGCAATGAGCTCAGGTGGGAGAGGGGCGCTCGCCCACAGGGCTCAGAGTCCAGGTCACCTTTTGCAGAGGATCCCTGGGCCCCTTGTCCCCAGTTACCTGGGCCAGGGTGGGACAGTGGCGCCCTCTCACTGGTCTCAGCAGTGCCTCCAAGATGGAGGGGAGATGTCCTTTGCCAAATGTCCCACCATCCTGCCCAGGAGGAGGGCGCGGCTCCTGATCCAGAGGTCCCACAGGGTTCTTCCCTGGGGCCAAGATAGCACCTGGTGGCGCTTGCCTGCTGTCCGGGGCCCCAGTGGAGATGTGCTCACAGCCTGGGAAATTGGCCCTGCATCCACTGGTCCCCGGGACCTCCGCAATCCCGGGCGCGTGCCAGGCGTGCAGGGGAGCACAGCCCCAGGGGCAGAAAGGCCAAGAAATGGTGGGTCAGGCGGGATGGATCCCGGTCCTTGGGTGTGCCCTTGGAGTTGAGATGCCCTCACGGTGAGTATTCTTGGGCTCGCAGGTTTTGTGGACCAGCGTGCCTGAAGGGCCACAGCAAAGGCCAAAGGCCCAGCAGAGTGTGGGCCAAGAGCAAGTGTCCGCGGTGCCCTCCATGTTTCCCAGGTGGCCTTGACAGGGACGCTTCACCCCTCAGGCCAAAGAGGGTGTCCCAGCCTGGGAGGGAGTGACCCCAGCACCCACACAGTGCGCTCCCCAGGCACCATGGGGCATTGGAGTTCTGAGGAGCCTGGGCCCTGGCGGGCCAGGGGCGCTCACCACCTGGCCCAGGGCAGACAGAACACTGGGGAGGGAGGGGCACCACCCGCGCAGGCCCCAGAGGAGACCCCCTGAGCACTGCTGGGCGAGGGGCGCTCACCCACAGGACCCAGAGGGGACTGAGCCCTGGGCGGGGGGCGCGGGGGGGGGCGCTGGGCCTCAGGACACAGGGGAGCCTGGGGACCTGCGGGGGAGGGGCGGTCACCCGCAAGCCCCAGAGCTCACTGGTCCTTAGGGCTCCTGGGGGGCTCACCCAGGAGACCCGGGCGCACCGAGGACCCTCGGGCGAGGGGCGCTCACCCGCAGGCCCCCGGAGGACAGGGAAGCCTCCAGGGCCCCCACCCCCACCCCCGCAAGACAGGCGCTTGCCTGCCCGCAGGACCCTGAGGACACTGGGCGCCGATGGGCGAGGGGCGCTCACCCAAAGGCCGCAGTGCAGCAGCAATGCCAGTGTCCCAGGAGCCCTCCCCAAGCAGGATCTTGGGGACAGGGAACAGGGCTGGGACCCGCGGTGGGGACCTCGCACCCGCAGCACCCCCAAGAGCACACTGAGCACTGCAGGGCGAGGGGCGCACACCAGCATGGCCCAGAGCACACTGGGGACCTGAGGCCGCCTGGGGGCGCTCCCCCACAGCCACCAGGCCTGGCCCTGCACTGCCTAAGGGAGGGGCGCTCACCCCCAGCCTCTAGGGAAGCCTGAGCCCCCTCGGGCCAGGGCTGCTCCCCGCCATGCCACCCACTCAGGGCTGCCTGAGCACTGCCGGGTGAGGGGCGCTCACCCACAGGACCCAGAGCAGCCTGAGCGCTGGGGGGCTGAGGGTGCTCCCCCGCAGGAACCCTGGACAATGAGCTCAGGTGGGAGAGGGGCGCTCGCCCACAGGGCTCAGAGTCCAGGTCACCTTTTGCAGAGGATCCCTGGGCCCCTTGTCCCCAGTTACCTGGGCCAGGGTGGGACAGTGGCGCCCTCTCACTGGTCTCAGCAGTGCCTCCAAGATGGAGGGGAGATGTCCTTTGCCAAATGTCCCACCATCCTGCCCAGGAGGAGGGCGCGGCTCCTGATCCAGAGGTCCCACAGGGTTCTTCCCTGGGGCCAAGATAGCACCTGGTGGCGCTTGCCTGCTGTCCGGGGCCCCAGTGGAGATGTGCTCACAGCCTGGGAAATTGGCCCTGCATCCACTGGTCCCCGGGACCTCCGCAATCCCGGGCGCGTGCCAGGCGTGCAGGGGAGCACAGCCCCAGGGGCAGAAAGGCCAAGAAATGGTGGGTCAGGCGGGATGGATCCCGGTCCTTGGGTGTGCCCTTGGAGTTGAGATGCCCTCACGGTGAGTATTCTTGGGCTCGCAGGTTTTGTGGACCAGCGTGCCTGAAGGGCCACAGCAAAGGCCAAAGGCCCAGCAGAGTGTGGGCCAAGAGCAAGTGTCCGCGGTGCCCTCCATGTTTCCCAGGTGGCCTTGACAGGGACGCTTCACCCCTCAGGCCAAAGAGGGTGTCCCAGCCTGGGAGGGAGTGACCCCAGCACCCACACAGTGCGCTCCCCAGGCACCATGGGGCATTGGAGTTCTGAGGAGCCTGGGCCCTGGCGGGCCAGGGGCGCTCACCACCTGGCCCAGGGCAGACAGAACACTGGGGAGGGAGGGGCACCACCCGCGCAGGCCCCAGAGGAGACCCCCTGAGCACTGCTGGGCGAGGGGCGCTCACCCACAGGACCCAGAGGGGACTGAGCCCTGGGCGGGGGGCGCGGGGGGGGGCGCTGGGCCTCAGGACACAGGGGAGCCTGGGGACCTGCGGGGGAGGGGCGGTCACCCGCAAGCCCCAGAGCTCACTGGTCCTTAGGGCTCCTGGGGGGCTCACCCAGGAGACCCGGGCGCACCGAGGACCCTCGGGCGAGGGGCGCTCACCCGCAGGCCCCCGGAGGACAGGGAAGCCTCCAGGGCCCCCACCCCCACCCCCGCAAGACAGGCGCTTGCCTGCCCGCAGGACCCTGAGGACACTGGGCGCCGATGGGCGAGGGGCGCTCACCCAAAGGCCGCAGTGCAGCAGCAATGCCAGTGTCCCAGGAGCCCTCCCCAAGCAGGATCTTGGGGACAGGGAACAGGGCTGGGACCCGCGGTGGGGACCTCGCACCCGCAGCACCCCCAAGAGCACACTGAGCACTGCAGGGCGAGGGGCGCACACCAGCATGGCCCAGAGCACACTGGGGACCTGAGGCCGCCTGGGGGCGCTCCCCCACAGCCACCAGGCCTATCCCTGCACTGCCTAAGGGAGGGGCGCTCACCCCCAGCCTCTAGGGAAGCCTGAGCCCCCTCGGGCCAGGGCTGCTCCCCGCCACGCCACCCACTCAGGGCTGCCTGAGCAGTGCCGGGTGAGGGGCGCTCACCCACAGGACCCAGAGCAGCCTGAGCGCTGGGGGCTGAGGGTGCTCCCCCGCAGGAACCCTGGACAATGAGCTCAGGTGGGAGAGGGGCGCTCGCCCCCAGGGCTCAGAGTCCAGGTCACCTTTTGCAGAGGATCCCTGGGCCCCTTGTCCCCAGTTACCTGGGCCAGGGTGGGACAGTGGCGCCCTCTCACTGGTCTCAGCAGTGCCTCCAAGATGGAGGGGAGATGTCCTTTGCCAAATGTCCCACCATCCTGCCCAGGAGGAGGGCGCGGCTCCTGATCCAGAGGTCCCACAGGGTTCTTCCCTGGGGCCAAGATAGCACCTGGTGGCGCTTGCCTGCTGTCCGGGGCCCCAGTGGAGATGTGCTCACAGCCTGGGAAATTGGCCCTGCATCCACTGGTCCCCGGGACCTCCGCAATCCCGGGCGCGTGCCAGGCGTGCAGGGGAGCACAGCCCCAGGGGCAGAAAGGCCAAGAAATGGTGGGTCAGGCGGGATGGATCCCGGTCCTTGGGTGTGCCCTTGGAGTTGAGATGCCCTCACGGTGAGTATTCTTGGGCTCGCAGGTTTTGTGGACCAGCGTGCCTGAAGGGCCACAGCAAAGGCCAAAGGCCCAGCAGAGTGTGGGCCAAGAGCAAGTGTCCGCGGTGCCCTCCATGTTTCCCAGGTGGCCTTGACAGGGACGCTTCACCCCTCAGGCCAAAGAGGGTGTCCCAGCCTGGGAGGGAGTGACCCCAGCACCCACACAGTGCGCTCCCCAGGCACCATGGGGCATTGGAGTTCTGAGGAGCCTGGGCCCTGGCGGGCCAGGGGCGCTCACCACCTGGCCCAGGGCAGACAGAACACTGGGGAGGGAGGGGCACCACCCGCGCAGGCCCCAGAGGAGACCCCCTGAGCACTGCTGGGCGAGGGGCGCTCACCCACAGGACCCAGAGGGGACTGAGCCCTGGGCGGGGGGCGCTGGGGGGGGCGCTGGGCCTCAGGACACAGGGGAGCCTGGGGACCTGCGGGGGAGGGGCGGTCACCCGCAAGCCCCAGAGCTCACTGGTCCTTAGGGCTCCTGGGGGGCTCACCCAGGAGACCGGGGCGCACCGAGGACCCTCGGGCGAGGGGCGCTCACCCGCAGGCCCCCGGAGGACAGGGAAGCCTCCTGGGCCCCCACCCCCACCCCCGCAAGACAGGCGCTTGCCTGCCCGCAGGACCCTGAGGACACTGGGCGCCGATGGGCGAGGGGCGCTCACCCAAAGGCCGCAGTGCAGCAGCAATGCCAGTGTCCCAGGAGCCCTCCCCAAGCAGGATCTTGGGGACAGGGAACAGGGCTGGGACCCGTGGTGGGGACCTCGCACCCGCAGAACCCCCAAGAGCACACTGAGCACTGCAGGGCGAGGGGCGCTCACCAGCATGGCCCAGAGCACACTGGGGACCTGAGGCCGCCTGGGGGCGCTCCCCCACAGCCACCAGGCCTATCCCTGCACTGCCTAAGGGAGGGGCGCTCACCCCCAGCCTCTAGGGAAGCCTGAGCCCCCTCGGGCCAGGGCTGCTCCCCGCCACGCCACCCACTCAGGGCTGCCTGAGCAGTGCCGGGTGAGGGGCGCTCACCCACAGGACCCAGAGCAGCCTGAGCGCTGGGGGGCTGAGGGTGCTCCCCTGCAGGAACCCTGGACAATGAGCTCAGGTGGGAGAGGGGCGCTCGCCCCCAGGGCTCAGAGTCCAGGTCACCTTTTGCAGAGGATCCCTGGGCCCCTTGTCCCCAGTTACCTGGGCCAGGGTGGGACAGTGGCGCCCTCTCACTGGTCTCAGCAGTGCCTCCAAGATGGAGGGGAGATGTCCTTTGCCAAATGTCCCACCATCCTGCCCAGGAGGAGGGCGCGGCTCCTGATCCAGAGGTCCCACAGGGTTCTTCCCTGGGGCCAAGATAGCACCTGGTGGTGCTTGCCTGCTGTCCGGGGCCCCAGTGGAGATGTGCTCACAGCCTGGGAAATTGGCCCTGCATCCACTGGTCCCCGGGACCTCCGCAATCCCGGGCGCGTGCCAGGCGTGCAGGGGAGCACAGCCCCAGGGGCAGAAAGGCCAAGAAATGGTGGGTCAGGCGGGATGGATCCCGGTCCTTGGGTGTGCCCTTGGAGTTGAGATGCCCTCACGGTGAGTATTCTTGGGCTCGCAGGTTTTGTGGACCAGCGTGCCTGAAGGGCCACAGCAAAGGCCAAAGGCCCAGCAGAGTGTGGGCCAAGAGCAAGTGTCCGCGGTGCCCTCCATGTTTCCCAGGTGGCCTTGACAGGGACGCTTCACCCCTCAGGCCAAAGAGGGTGTCCCAGCCTGGGAGGGGGTGACCCCAGCACCCACACAGTGCGCTCCCCAGGCACCATGGGGCATTGGAGTTCTGAGGAGCCTGGGCCCTGGCAGGCCAGGGGCGCTCACCACCTGGCCCAGGGCAGACAGAACACTGGGGAGGGAGGGGCACCACCCGCGCAGGCCCCAGAGGAGACCCCCTGAGCACTGCTGGGCGAGGGGCGCTCACCCACAGGACCCAGAGGGGACTGAGCCCTGGGCGGGGGGAGCTGGGGGGGGCGCTGGGCCTCAGGACACAGGGGAGCCTGGGGACCTGCGGGGGAGGGGCGGTCACCCGCAAGCCCCAGAGCTCACTGGTCCTTAGGGCTCCTGGGGGGCTCACCCAGGAGACCGGGGCGCACCGAGGACCCTCGGGCGAGGGGCGCTCACCCGCAGGCCCCCGGAGGACAGGGAAGCCTCCTGGGCCCCCACCCCCACCCCCACAAGACAGGCGCTTGCCTGCCCGCAGGACCCTGAGGACACTGGGCGCCGATGGGCGAGGGGCGCTCACCCAAAGGCCGCAGTGCAGCAGCAATGCCAGTGTCCCAGGAGCCCTCCCCAAGCAGGATCTTGGGGACAGGGAACAGGGCTGGGACCTGTGGTGGGGACCTCGCACCCGCAGAACCCCCAAGAGCACACTGAGCACTGCAGGGCGAGGGGCGCTCACCAGCATGGCCCAGAGCACACTGGGGACCTGAGGCCGCCTGGGGGCGCTCCCCCACAGCCACCAGGCCTGGCCCTGCACTGCCTAAGGGAGGGGCGCTCACCCCCAGCCTCTAGGGAAGCCTGAGCCCCCTCGGGCCAGGGCTGCTCCCCGCCACGCCACCCACTCAGGGCTGCCTGAGCACTGCCGGGTGAGGGGCGCTCACCCACAGGACCCAGAGCAGCCTGAGCGCTGGGGGGCTGAGGGTGCTCCCCCGCAGGAACCCTGGACAATGAGCTCAGGTGGGAGAGGGGCGCTCGCCCACAGGGCTCAGAGTCCAGGTCACCTTTTGCAGAGGATCCCTGGGCCCCTTGTCCCCAGTTACCTGGGCCAGGGTGGGACAGTGGCGCCCTCTCACTGGTCTCAGCAGTGCCTCCAAGATGGAGGGGAGATGTCCTTTGCCAAATGTCCCACCATCCTGCCCAGGAGGAGGGCGCGGCTCCTGATCCAGAGGTCCCACAGGGTTCTTCCCTGGGGCCAAGATAGCACCTGGTGGCGCTTGCCTGCTGTCCGGGGCCCCAGTGGAGATGTGCTCACAGCCTGGGAAATTGGCCCTGCATCCACTGGTCCCCGGGACCTCCGCAATCCCGGGCGCGTGCCAGGCGTGCAGGGGAGCACAGCCCCAGGGGCAGAAAGGCCAAGAAATGGTGGGTCAGGCGGGATGGATCCCGGTCCTTGGGTGTGCCCTTGGAGTTGAGATGCCCTCACGGTGAGTATTCTTGGGCTCGCAGGTTTTGTGGACCAGCGTGCCTGAAGGGCCACAGCAAAGGCCAAAGGCCCAGCAGAGTGTGGGCCAAGAGCAAGTGTCCGCGGTGCCCTCCATGTTTCCCAGGTGGCCTTGACAGGGACGCTTCACCCCTCAGGCCAAAGAGGGTGTCCCAGCCTGGGAGGGAGTGACCCCAGCACCCACACAGTGCGCTCCCCAGGCACCATGGGGCATTGGAGTTCTGAGGAGCCTGGGCCCTGGCAGGCCAGGGGCGCTCACCACCTGGCCCAGGGCAGACAGAACACTGGGGAGGGAGGGGCACCACCCGCGCAGGCCCCAGAGGAGACCCCCTGAGCACTGCTGGGCGAGGGGCGCTCACCCACAGGACCCAGAGGGGACTGAGCCCTGGGCGGGGGGCGCGGGGGGGGGCGCTGGGCCTCAGGACACAGGGGAGCCTGGGGACCTGCGGGGGAGGGGCGGTCACCCGCAAGCCCCAGAGCTCACTGGTCCTTAGGGCTCCTGGGGGGCTCACCCAGGAGACCCGGGCGCACCGAGGACCCTCGGGCGAGGGGCGCTCACCCGCAGGCCCCCGGAGGACAGGGAAGCCTCCAGGGCCCCCACCCCCACCCCCGCAAGACAGGCGCTTGCCTGCCCGCAGGACCCTGAGGACACTGGGCGCCGATGGGCGAGGGGCGCTCACCCAAAGGCCGCAGTGCAGCAGCAATGCCAGTGTCCCAGGAGCCCTCCCCAAGCAGGATCTTGGGGACAGGGAACAGGGCTGGGACCCGCGGTGGGGACCTCGCACCCGCAGCACCCCCAAGAGCACACTGAGCACTGCAGGGCGAGGGGCGCACACCAGCATGGCCCAGAGCACACTGGGGACCTGAGGCCGCCTGGGGGCGCTCCCCCACAGCCACCAGGCCTGGCCCTGCACTGCCTAAGGGAGGGGCGCTCACCCCCAGCCTCTAGGGAAGCCTGAGCCCCCTCGGGCCAGGGCTGCTCCCCGCCATGCCACCCACTCAGGGCTGCCTGAGCACTGCCGGGTGAGGGGCGCTCACCCACAGGACCCAGAGCAGCCTGAGCGCTGGGGGGCTGAGGGTGCTCCCCCGCAGGAACCCTGGACAATGAGCTCAGGTGGGAGAGGGGCGCTCGCCCACAGGGCTCAGAGTCCAGGTCACCTTTTGCAGAGGATCCCTGGGCCCCTTGTCCCCAGTTACCTGGGCCAGGGTGGGACAGTGGCGCCCTCTCACTGGTCTCAGCAGTGCCTCCAAGATGGAGGGGAGATGTCCTTTGCCAAATGTCCCACCATCCTGCCCAGGAGGAGGGCGCGGCTCCTGATCCAGAGGTCCCACAGGGTTCTTCCCTGGGGCCAAGATAGCACCTGGTGGCGCTTGCCTGCTGTCCGGGGCCCCAGTGGAGATGTGCTCACAGCCTGGGAAATTGGCCCTGCATCCACTGGTCCCCGGGACCTCCGCAATCCCGGGCGCGTGCCAGGCGTGCAGGGGAGCACAGCCCCAGGGGCAGAAAGGCCAAGAAATGGTGGGTCAGGCGGGATGGATCCCGGTCCTTGGGTGTGCCCTTGGAGTTGAGATGCCCTCACGGTGAGTATTCTTGGGCTCGCAGGTTTTGTGGACCAGCGTGCCTGAAGGGCCACAGCAAAGGCCAAAGGCCCAGCAGAGTGTGGGCCAAGAGCAAGTGTCCGCGGTGCCCTCCATGTTTCCCAGGTGGCCTTGACAGGGACGCTTCACCCCTCAGGCCAAAGAGGGTGTCCCAGCCTGGGAGGGAGTGACCCCAGCACCCACACAGTGCGCTCCCCAGGCACCATGGGGCATTGGAGTTCTGAGGAGCCTGGGCCCTGGCGGGCCAGGGGCGCTCACCACCTGGCCCAGGGCAGACAGAACACTGGGGAGGGAGGGGCACCACCCGCGCAGGCCCCAGAGGAGACCCCCTGAGCACTGCTGGGCGAGGGGCGCTCACCCACAGGACCCAGAGGGGACTGAGCCCTGGGCGGGGGGCGCGGGGGGGGGCGCTGGGCCTCAGGACACAGGGGAGCCTGGGGACCTGCGGGGGAGGGGCGGTCACCCGCAAGCCCCAGAGCTCACTGGTCCTTAGGGCTCCTGGGGGGCTCACCCAGGAGACCCGGGCGCACCGAGGACCCTCGGGCGAGGGGCGCTCACCCGCAGGCCCCCGGAGGACAGGGAAGCCTCCAGGGCCCCCACCCCCACCCCCGCAAGACAGGCGCTTGCCTGCCCGCAGGACCCTGAGGACACTGGGCGCCGATGGGCGAGGGGCGCTCACCCAAAGGCCGCAGTGCAGCAGCAATGCCAGTGTCCCAGGAGCCCTCCCCAAGCAGGATCTTGGGGACAGGGAACAGGGCTGGGACCCGCGGTGGGGACCTCGCACCCGCAGCACCCCCAAGAGCACACTGAGCACTGCAGGGCGAGGGGCGCACACCAGCATGGCCCAGAGCACACTGGGGACCTGAGGCCGCCTGGGGGCGCTCCCCCACAGCCACCAGGCCTGGCCCTGCACTGCCTAAGGGAGGGGCGCTCACCCCCAGCCTCTAGGGAAGCCTGAGCCCCCTCGGGCCAGGGCTGCTCCCCGCCATGCCACCCACTCAGGGCTGCCTGAGCACTGCCGGGTGAGGGGCGCTCACCCACAGGACCCAGAGCAGCCTGAGCGCTGGGGGGCTGAGGGTGCTCCCCCGCAGGAACCCTGGACAATGAGCTCAGGTGGGAGAGGGGCGCTCGCCCACAGGGCTCAGAGTCCAGGTCACCTTTTGCAGAGGATCCCTGGGCCCCTTGTCCCCAGTTACCTGGGCCAGGGTGGGACAGTGGCGCCCTCTCACTGGTCTCAGCAGTGCCTCCAAGATGGAGGGGAGATGTCCTTTGCCAAATGTCCCACCATCCTGCCCAGGAGGAGGGCGCGGCTCCTGATCCAGAGGTCCCACAGGGTTCTTCCCTGGGGCCAAGATAGCACCTGGTGGCGCTTGCCTGCTGTCCGGGGCCCCAGTGGAGATGTGCTCACAGCCTGGGAAATTGGCCCTGCATCCACTGGTCCCCGGGACCTCCGCAATCCCGGGCGCGTGCCAGGCGTGCAGGGGAGCACAGCCCCAGGGGCAGAAAGGCCAAGAAATGGTGGGTCAGGCGGGATGGATCCCGGTCCTTGGGTGTGCCCTTGGAGTTGAGATGCCCTCACGGTGAGTATTCTTGGGCTCGCAGGTTTTGTGGACCAGCGTGCCTGAAGGGCCACAGCAAAGGCCAAAGGCCCAGCAGAGTGTGGGCCAAGAGCAAGTGTCCGCGGTGCCCTCCATGTTTCCCAGGTGGCCTTGACAGGGACGCTTCACCCCTCAGGCCAAAGAGGGTGTCCCAGCCTGGGAGGGAGTGACCCCAGCACCCACACAGTGCGCTCCCCAGGCACCATGGGGCATTGGAGTTCTGAGGAGCCTGGGCCCTGGCGGGCCAGGGGCGCTCACCACCTGGCCCAGGGCAGACAGAACACTGGGGAGGGAGGGGCACCACCCGCGCAGGCCCCAGAGGAGACCCCCTGAGCACTGCTGGGCGAGGGGCGCTCACCCACAGGACCCAGAGGGGACTGAGCCCTGGGCGGGGGGCGCGGGGGGGGGCGCTGGGCCTCAGGACACAGGGGAGCCTGGGGACCTGCGGGGGAGGGGCGGTCACCCGCAAGCCCCAGAGCTCACTGGTCCTTAGGGCTCCTGGGGGGCTCACCCAGGAGACCCGGGCGCACCGAGGACCCTCGGGCGAGGGGCGCTCACCCGCAGGCCCCCGGAGGACAGGGAAGCCTCCAGGGCCCCCACCCCCACCCCCGCAAGACAGGCGCTTGCCTGCCCGCAGGACCCTGAGGACACTGGGCGCCGATGGGCGAGGGGCGCTCACCCAAAGGCCGCAGTGCAGCAGCAATGCCAGTGTCCCAGGAGCCCTCCCCAAGCAGGATCTTGGGGACAGGGAACAGGGCTGGGACCCGCGGTGGGGACCTCGCACCCGCAGCACCCCCAAGAGCACACTGAGCACTGCAGGGCGAGGGGCGCACACCAGCATGGCCCAGAGCACACTGGGGACCTGAGGCCGCCTGGGGGCGCTCCCCCACAGCCACCAGGCCTATCCCTGCACTGCCTAAGGGAGGGGCGCTCACCCCCAGCCTCTAGGGAAGCCTGAGCCCCCTCGGGCCAGGGCTGCTCCCCGCCACGCCACCCACTCAGGGCTGCCTGAGCAGTGCCGGGTGAGGGGCGCTCACCCACAGGACCCAGAGCAGCCTGAGCGCTGGGGGCTGAGGGTGCTCCCCCGCAGGAACCCTGGACAATGAGCTCAGGTGGGAGAGGGGCGCTCGCCCCCAGGGCTCAGAGTCCAGGTCACCTTTTGCAGAGGATCCCTGGGCCCCTTGTCCCCAGTTACCTGGGCCAGGGTGGGACAGTGGCGCCCTCTCACTGGTCTCAGCAGTGCCTCCAAGATGGAGGGGAGATGTCCTTTGCCAAATGTCCCACCATCCTGCCCAGGAGGAGGGCGCGGCTCCTGATCCAGAGGTCCCACAGGGTTCTTCCCTGGGGCCAAGATAGCACCTGGTGGTGCTTGCCTGCTGTCCGGGGCCCCAGTGGAGATGTGCTCACAGCCTGGGAAATTGGCCCTGCATCCACTGGTCCCCGGGACCTCCGCAATCCCGGGCGCGTGCCAGGCGTGCAGGGGAGCACAGCCCCAGGGGCAGAAAGGCCAAGAAATGGTGGGTCAGGCGGGATGGATCCCGGTCCTTGGGTGTGCCCTTGGAGTTGAGATGCCCTCACGGTGAGTATTCTTGGGCTCGCAGGTTTTGTGGACCAGCGTGCCTGAAGGGCCACAGCAAAGGCCAAAGGCCCAGCAGAGTGTGGGCCAAGAGCAAGTGTCCGCGGTGCCCTCCATGTTTCCCAGGTGGCCTTGACAGGGACGCTTCACCCCTCAGGCCAAAGAGGGTGTCCCAGCCTGGGAGGGAGTGACCCCAGCACCCACACAGTGCGCTCCCCAGGCACCATGGGGCATTGGAGTTCTGAGGAGCCTGGGCCCTGGCAGGCCAGGGGCGCTCACCACCTGGCCCAGGGCAGACAGAACACTGGGGAGGGAGGGGCACCACCCGCGCAGGCCCCAGAGGAGACCCCCTGAGCACTGCTGGGCGAGGGGCGCTCACCCACAGGACCCAGAGGGGACTGAGCCCTGGGCGGGGGGCGCGGGGGGGGGCGCTGGGCCTCAGGACACAGGGGAGCCTGGGGACCTGCGGGGGAGGGGCGGTCACCCGCAAGCCCCAGAGCTCACTGGTCCTTAGGGCTCCTGGGGGGCTCACCCAGGAGACCCGGGCGCACCGAGGACCCTCGGGCGAGGGGCGCTCACCCGCAGGCCCCCGGAGGACAGGGAAGCCTCCAGGGCCCCCACCCCCACCCCCGCAAGACAGGCGCTTGCCTGCCCGCAGGACCCTGAGGACACTGGGCGCCGATGGGCGAGGGGCGCTCACCCAAAGGCCGCAGTGCAGCAGCAATGCCAGTGTCCCAGGAGCCCTCCCCAAGCAGGATCTTGGGGACAGGGAACAGGGCTGGGACCCGAGGTGGGGACCTCGCACCCGCAGCACCCCCAAGAGCACACTGAGCACTGCAGGGCGAGGGGCGCACACCAGCATGGCCCAGAGCACACTGGGGACCTGAGGCCGCCTGGGGGCGCTCCCCCACAGCCACCAGGCCTGGCCCTGCACTGCCTAAGGGAGGGGCGCTCACCCCCAGCCTCTAGGGAAGCCTGAGCCCCCTCGGGCCAGGGCTGCTCCCCGCCACGCCACCCACTCAGGGCTGCCTGAGCACTGCCGGGTGAGGGGCGCTCACCCACAGGACCCAGAGCAGCCTGAGCGCTGGGGGGCTGAGGGTGCTCCCCCGCAGGAACCCTGGACAATGAGCTCAGGTGGGAGAGGGGCGCTCGCCCACAGGGCTCAGAGTCCAGGTCACCTTTTGCAGAGGATCCCTGGGCCCCTTGTCCCCAGTTACCTGGGCCAGGGTGGGACAGTGGCGCCCTCTCACTGGTCTCAGCAGTGCCTCCAAGATGGAGGGGAGATGTCCTTTGCCAAATGTCCCACCATCCTGCCCAGGAGGAGGGCGCGGCTCCTGATCCAGAGGTCCCACAGGGTTCTTCCCTGGGGCCAAGATAGCACCTGGTGGCGCTTGCCTGCTGTCCGGGGCCCCAGTGGAGATGTGCTCACAGCCTGGGAAATTGGCCCTGCATCCACTGGTCCCCGGGACCTCCGCAATCCCGGGCGCGTGCCAGGCGTGCAGGGGAGCACAGCCCCAGGGGCAGAAAGGCCAAGAAATGGTGGGTCAGGCGGGATGGATCCCGGTCCTTGGGTGTGCCCTTGGAGTTGAGATGCCCTCACGGTGAGTATTCTTGGGCTCGCAGGTTTTGTGGACCAGCGTGCCTGAAGGGCCACAGCAAAGGCCAAAGGCCCAGCAGAGTGTGGGCCAAGAGCAAGTGTCCGCGGTGCCCTCCATGTTTCCCAGGTGGCCTTGACAGGGACGCTTCACCCCTCAGGCCAAAGAGGGTGTCCCAGCCTGGGAGGGAGTGACCCCAGCACCCACACAGTGCGCTCCCCAGGCACCATGGGGCATTGGAGTTCTGAGGAGCCTGGGCCCTGGCGGGCCAGGGGCGCTCACCACCTGGCCCAGGGCAGACAGAACACTGGAGAGGGAGGGGCACCACCCGCGCAGGCCCCAGAGGAGACCCCCTGAGCACTGCTGGGCGAGGGGCGCTCACCCACAGGACCCAGAGGGGACTGAGCCCTGGGCGGGGGGCGCTGGGGGGGGCGCTGGGCCTCAGGACACAGGGGAGCCTGGGGACCTGCGGGGGAGGGGCGGTCACCCGCAAGCCCCAGAGCTCACTGGTCCTTAGGGCTCCTGGGGGGCTCACCCAGGAGACCGGGGCGCACCGAGGACCCTCGGGCGAGGGGCGCTCACCCGCAGGCCCCCGGAGGACAGGGAAGCCTCCTGGGCCCCCACCCCCACCCCCGCAAGACAGGCGCTTGCCTGCCCGCAGGACCCTGAGGACACTGGGCGCCGATGGGCGAGGGGCGCTCACCCAAAGGCCGCAGTGCAGCAGCAATGCCAGTGTCCCAGGAGCCCTCCCCAAGCAGGATCTTGGGGACAGGGAACAGGGCTGGGACCCGCGGTGGGGACCTCGCACCCGCAGCACCCCCAAGAGCACACTGAGCACTGCAGGGCGAGGGGCGCACACCAGCATGGCCCAGAGCACACTGGGGACCTGAGGCCGCCTGGGGGCGCTCCCCCACAGCCACCAGGCCTGGCCCTGCACTGCCTAAGGGAGGGGCGCTCACCCCCAGCCTCTAGGGAAGCCTGAGCCCCCTTGGCCCAGGGCTGCTCCCCGCCCCGCCACCCACTCAGGGCTGCCTGAGCATTGCCAGGAGAGGGGCGCTCACCCACAGGACCCAGAGCAGCCTGAGTGCTGGGGGGCTGAGGGTGCTCCCCCGCAGGAACCCTGGACAATGAGCTCAGGTGGGAGAGGGGCGCTCGCCCACAGGGCTCAGAGTCCAGGTCACCTTTTGCAGAGGATCCCTCGGCCCTGTGTCCCCAGTTACCTGGGTCAGGGTGGGACAGTGGCGCCCTCTCACTGGTCTCAGCAGTGCCTCCAAGATGGAGGGGAGATGTCCTTTGCCAAATGTCCCACCATCCTGCCCAGGAGGAGGGCGCGGCTCCTGATCCAGAGGTCCCACAGGGTTCTTCCCTGGGGCCAAGATAGCACCTGGTGGCGCTTGCCTGCTGTCCGGGGCCCCAGTGGAGATGTGCTCACAGCCTGGGAAATTGGCCCTGCATCCACTGGTCCCAGGGACCTCCGCAATCCCGGGCACGTGCCAGGCGTGCACGGGAGCACAGCCCCAGGGGCAGAAAGGCCAAGAATTGGTGAGTCAGGCGGGATGGATCCCGGTCCTTGGGTGTGCCCTTGGAGTTGAGATGCCCTCACGGTGAGTATTCTTGGGCTCGCAGGTTTTGTGGACCAGCGTGCCTGAAGGGCCACAGCAAAGGCCAAAGGCCCAGCAGAGTGTGGGTCAAGAGCAAGTGTCCGCGGTGCCCTCCAAGTTTCCCAGGTGGCCTTGACAGGGACGCTTCACCCCTCAGGCCAAAGAGGGTGTCCCAGCCTGGGAGGGAGTGACGCCTGCACCCACACAGTGCGCTCCCCAGGCACCATGGGGCATTGGAGTTCTGAGGAGCCTGGGCCCTGGCGGGCCAGGGGCGCTCACCACCTGGCCCAGGGCAGACAGAACACTGGAGAGGGAGGGGCACCACCCGCGCAGGCCCCAGAGGAGACCCCCTGAGCACTGCTGGGCGAGGGGCGCTCACCCACAGGACCCAGAGGGGACTGAGCCCTGGGCGGGGGGCGCTGGGGGGGGCGCTGGGCCTCAGGACACAGGGGAGCCTGGGGACCTGCGGGGGAGGGGCGGTCACCCGCAAGCCCCAGAGCTCACTGGTCCTTAGGGCTCCTGGGGGGCTCACCCAGGAGACCGGGGCGCACCGAGGACCCTCGGGCGAGGGGCGCTCACCCGCAGGCCCCCGGAGGACAGGGAAGCCTCCTGGGCCCCCACCCCCACCCCCGCAAGACAGGCGCTTGCCTGCCCGCAGGACCCTGAGGACACTGGGCGCCGATGGGCGAGGGGCGCTCACCCAAAGGCCGCAGTGCAGCAGCAATGCCAGTGTCCCAGGAGCCCTCCCCAAGCAGGATCTTGGGGACAGGGAACAGGGCTGGGACCCGCGGTGGGGACCTCGCACCCGCAGCACCCCCAAGAGCACACTGAGCACTGCAGGGCGAGGGGCGCACACCAGCATGGCCCAGAGCACACTGGGGACCTGAGGCCGCCTGGGGGCGCTCCCCCACAGCCACCAGGCCTGGCCCTGCACTGCCTAAGGGAGGGGCGCTCACCCCCAGCCTCTAGGGAAGCCTGAGCCCCCTTGGCCCAGGGCTGCTCCCCGCCCCGCCACCCACTCAGGGCTGCCTGAGCATTGCCAGGAGAGGGGCGCTCACCCACAGGACCCAGAGCAGCCTGAGTGCTGGGGGGCTGAGGGTGCTCCCCCGCAGGAACCCTGGACAATGAGCTCAGGTGGGAGAGGGGCGCTCGCCCACAGGGCTCAGAGTCCAGGTCACCTTTTGCAGAGGATCCCTCGGCCCTGTGTCCCCAGTTACCTGGGTCAGGGTGGGACAGTGGCGCCCTCTCACTGGTCTCAGCAGTGCCTCCAAGATGGAGGGGAGATGTCCTTTGCCAAATGTCCCACCATCCTGCCCAGGAGGAGGGCGCGGCTCCTGATCCAGAGGTCCCACAGGGTTCTTCCCTGGGGCCAAGATAGCACCTGGTGGCGCTTGCCTGCTGTCCGGGGCCCCAGTGGAGATGTGCTCACAGCCTGGGAAATTGGCCCTGCATCCACTGGTCCCAGGGACCTCCGCAATCCCGGGCACGTGCCAGGCGTGCACGGGAGCACAGCCCCAGGGGCAGAAAGGCCAAGAATTGGTGAGTCAGGCGGGATGGATCCCGGTCCTTGGGTGTGCCCTTGGAGTTGAGATGCCCTCACGGTGAGTATTCTTGGGCTCGCAGGTTTTGTGGACCAGCGTGCCTGAAGGGCCACAGCAAAGGCCAAAGGCCCAGCAGAGTGTGGGTCAAGAGCAAGTGTCCGCGGTGCCCTCCAAGTTTCCCAGGTGGCCTTGACAGGGACGCTTCACCCCTCAGGCCAAAGAGGGTGTCCCAGCCTGGGAGGGAGTGACGCCTGCACCCACACAGTGCGCTCCCCAGGCACCAGGGGGCATTGGAGTTCAGAGGAGCCTGGGCCCTGGCAGGCCAGGGGCGCTCACCACCTGGCCCAGTGCAGACAGAGCACTGGGGATGGAGGGGCACCACCCGCGCAGGCCCCAGAGGAGACTCCCTGGGCACTGCTGGGCGAGGGGCGACACCCACAGGACCCAGAGGGGACTGAGCCCTGGGCGGACGGGCGCTGGCCTCAGGACACAGGGGAGCCTGGGGACCTGCGGGGGAGGGGCGGTCACCCGCAAGCCCCAAAGCTCACTGGTCCTTAGGGCTCCTGGGGGGCTCACCCAGGAGACCCGGGCGCACTGAGGACCCTCGGGCGAGGGGCGCTCACCCGCAGGCCCCCGGAGGACAGGGAAGCCTCCTGGGCCCCCACCCCCACCCCCGCAAGACAGGCGCTTGCCTGCCCGCAGGACCCTGAGGACACTGGGCGCCGATGGGCGAGGGGCGCTCACCCAAAGGCCGCAGTGCAGCAGCAATGCCAGTGTCCCAGGAGCCCTCCCCAAGCAGGATCTTGGGGACAGGGAACAGGGCTGGGACCCGCGGTGGGGACCTCGCACCCGCAGCACCCCCAAGAGCACACTGAGCACTGCAGGGCGAGGGGCGCTCACCAGCATGGCCCAGAGCACACTGGGGACCTGAGGCCGCCTGGGGGCGCTCCCCCACAGCCACCAGGCCTGGCCCTGCACTGCCTAAGGGAGGGGCGCTCACCCCCAGCCTCTAGGGAAGCCTGAGCCCCCTCGGCCCAGGGCTGCTCCCCGCCACGCCACCCACTCAGGGCTGCCTGAGCACTGCAGGGTGAGGGGCACTCACCCACAGGACCCAGAGCAGCCTGAGCGCTGGGGGGCTGAGGGTGCTCCCCCGCAGGAACCCTGGACAATGAGCTCAGGTGGGAGAGGGGCGCTCGCCCACAGGGCTCAGAGTCCAGGTCACCTTTTGCAGAGGATCCCTGGGCCCCTTGTCCCCAGTTACCTGGGCCAGGGTGGGACAGTGGCGCCCTCTCACTGGTCTCAGCAGTGCCTCCAAGATGGAGGGGAGATGTCCTTTGCCAAATGTCCCACCATCCTGCCCAGGAGGAGGGCGCGGCTCCTGATCCAGAGGTCCCACAGGGTTCTTCCCTGGGGCCAAGATAGCACCTGGTGGTGCTTGCCTGCTGTCCGGGGCCCCAGTGGAGATGTGCTCACAGCCTGGGAAATTGGCCCTGCATCCACTGGTCCCCGGGACCTCCGCAATCCCGGGCGCGTGCCAGGCGTGCAGGGGAGCACAGCCCCAGGGGCAGAAAGGCCAAGAAATGGTGGGTCAGGCGGGATGGATCCCGGTCCTTGGGTGTGCCCTTGGAGTTGAGATGCCCTCACGGTGAGTATTCTTGGGCTCGCAGGTTTTGTGGACCAGCGTGCCTGAAGGGCCACAGCAAAGGCCAAAGGCCCAGCAGAGTGTGGGCCAAGAGCAAGTGTCCGCGGTGCCCTCCATGTTTCCCAGGTGGCCTTGACAGGGACGCTTCACCCCTCAGGCCAAAGAGGGTGTCCCAGCCTGGGAGGGAGTGACCCCAGCACCCACACAGTGCGCTCCCCAGGCACCATGGGGCATTGGAGTTCTGAGGAGCCTGGGCCCTGGCAGGCCAGGGGCGCTCACCACCTGGCCCAGGGCAGACAGAACACTGGGGAGGGAGGGGCACCACCCGCGCAGGCCCCAGAGGAGACCCCCTGAGCACTGCTGGGCGAGGGGCGCTCACCCACAGGACCCAGAGGGGACTGAGCCCTGGGCGGGGGGCGCGGGGGGGGGCGCTGGGCCTCAGGACACAGGGGAGCCTGGGGACCTGCGGGGGAGGGGCGGTCACCCGCAAGCCCCAGAGCTCACTGGTCCTTAGGGCTCCTGGGGGGCTCACCCAGGAGACCCGGGCGCACCGAGGACCCTCGGGCGAGGGGCGCTCACCCGCAGGCCCCCGGAGGACAGGGAAGCCTCCAGGGCCCCCACCCCCACCCCCGCAAGACAGGCGCTTGCCTGCCCGCAGGACCCTGAGGACACTGGGCGCCGATGGGCGAGGGGCGCTCACCCAAAGGCCGCAGTGCAGCAGCAATGCCAGTGTCCCAGGAGCCCTCCCCAAGCAGGATCTTGGGGACAGGGAACAGGGCTGGGACCCGAGGTGGGGACCTCGCACCCGCAGCACCCCCAAGAGCACACTGAGCACTGCAGGGCGAGGGGCGCACACCAGCATGGCCCAGAGCACACTGGGGACCTGAGGCCGCCTGGGGGCGCTCCCCCACAGCCACCAGGCCTGGCCCTGCACTGCCTAAGGGAGGGGCGCTCACCCCCAGCCTCTAGGGAAGCCTGAGCCCCCTCGGGCCAGGGCTGCTCCCCGCCACGCCACCCACTCAGGGCTGCCTGAGCACTGCCGGGTGAGGGGCGCTCACCCACAGGACCCAGAGCAGCCTGAGCGCTGGGGGGCTGAGGGTGCTCCCCCGCAGGAACCCTGGACAATGAGCTCAGGTGGGAGAGGGGCGCTCGCCCACAGGGCTCAGAGTCCAGGTCACCTTTTGCAGAGGATCCCTGGGCCCCTTGTCCCCAGTTACCTGGGCCAGGGTGGGACAGTGGCGCCCTCTCACTGGTCTCAGCAGTGCCTCCAAGATGGAGGGGAGATGTCCTTTGCCAAATGTCCCACCATCCTGCCCAGGAGGAGGGCGCGGCTCCTGATCCAGAGGTCCCACAGGGTTCTTCCCTGGGGCCAAGATAGCACCTGGTGGCGCTTGCCTGCTGTCCGGGGCCCCAGTGGAGATGTGCTCACAGCCTGGGAAATTGGCCCTGCATCCACTGGTCCCCGGGACCTCCGCAATCCCGGGCGCGTGCCAGGCGTGCAGGGGAGCACAGCCCCAGGGGCAGAAAGGCCAAGAAATGGTGGGTCAGGCGGGATGGATCCCGGTCCTTGGGTGTGCCCTTGGAGTTGAGATGCCCTCACGGTGAGTATTCTTGGGCTCGCAGGTTTTGTGGACCAGCGTGCCTGAAGGGCCACAGCAAAGGCCAAAGGCCCAGCAGAGTGTGGGCCAAGAGCAAGTGTCCGCGGTGCCCTCCATGTTTCCCAGGTGGCCTTGACAGGGACGCTTCACCCCTCAGGCCAAAGAGGGTGTCCCAGCCTGGGAGGGAGTGACCCCAGCACCCACACAGTGCGCTCCCCAGGCACCATGGGGCATTGGAGTTCTGAGGAGCCTGGGCCCTGGCGGGCCAGGGGCGCTCACCACCTGGCCCAGGGCAGACAGAACACTGGGGAGGGAGGGGCACCACCCGCGCAGGCCCCAGAGGAGACCCCCTGAGCACTGCTGGGCGAGGGGCGCTCACCCACAGGACCCAGAGGGGACTGAGCCCTGGGCGGGGGGCGCTGGGGGGGGCGCTGGGCCTCAGGACACAGGGGAGCCTGGGGACCTGCGGGGGAGGGGCGGTCACCCGCAAGCCCCAGAGCTCACTGGTCCTTAGGGCTCCTGGGGGGCTCACCCAGGAGACCGGGGCGCACCGAGGACCCTCGGGCGAGGGGCGCTCACCCGCAGGCCCCCGGAGGACAGGGAAGCCTCCTGGGCCCCCACCCCCACCCCCGCAAGACAGGCGCTTGCCTGCCCGCAGGACCCTGAGGACACTGGGCGCCGATGGGCGAGGGGCGCTCACCCAAAGGCCGCAGTGCAGCAGCAATGCCAGTGTCCCAGGAGCCCTCCCCAAGCAGGATCTTGGGGACAGGGAACAGGGCTGGGACCCGCGGTGGGGACCTCGCACCCGCAGCACCCCCAAGAGCACACTGAGCACTGCAGGGCGAGGGGCGCACACCAGCATGGCCCAGAGCACACTGGGGACCTGAGGCCGCCTGGGGGCGCTCCCCCACAGCCACCAGGCCTGGCCCTGCACTGCCTAAGGGAGGGGCGCTCACCCCCAGCCTCTAGGGAAGCCTGAGCCCCCTTGGCCCAGGGCTGCTCCCCGCCCCGCCACCCACTCAGGGCTGCCTGAGCATTGCCAGGAGAGGGGCGCTCACCCACAGGACCCAGAGCAGCCTGAGTGCTGGGGGGCTGAGGGTGCTCCCCCGCAGGAACCCTGGACAATGAGCTCAGGTGGGAGAGGGGCGCTCGCCCACAGGGCTCAGAGTCCAGGTCACCTTTTGCAGAGGATCCCTCGGCCCTGTGTCCCCAGTTACCTGGGTCAGGGTGGGACAGTGGCGCCCTCTCACTGGTCTCAGCAGTGCCTCCAAGATGGAGGGGAGATGTCCTTTGCCAAATGTCCCACCATCCTGCCCAGGAGGAGGGCGCGGCTCCTGATCCAGAGGTCCCACAGGGTTCTTCCCTGGGGCCAAGATAGCACCTGGTGGCGCTTGCCTGCTGTCCGGGGCCCCAGTGGAGATGTGCTCACAGCCTGGGAAATTGGCCCTGCATCCACTGGTCCCAGGGACCTCCGCAATCCCGGGCACGTGCCAGGCGTGCACGGGAGCACAGCCCCAGGGGCAGAAAGGCCAAGAATTGGTGAGTCAGGCGGGATGGATCCCGGTCCTTGGGTGTGCCCTTGGAGTTGAGATGCCCTCACGGTGAGTATTCTTGGGCTCGCAGGTTTTGTGGACCAGCGTGCCTGAAGGGCCACAGCAAAGGCCAAAGGCCCAGCAGAGTGTGGGTCAAGAGCAAGTGTCCGCGGTGCCCTCCAAGTTTCCCAGGTGGCCTTGACAGGGACGCTTCACCCCTCAGGCCAAAGAGGGTGTCCCAGCCTGGGAGGGAGTGACGCCTGCACCCACACAGTGCGCTCCCCAGGCACCAGGGGGCATTGGAGTTCAGAGGAGCCTGGGCCCTGGCAGGCCAGGGGCGCTCACCACCTGGCCCAGGGCAGACAGAGCACTGGGGATGGAGGGGCACCACCCGCGCAGGCCCCAGAGGAGACTCCCTGGGCACTGCTGGGCGAGGGGCGACACCCACAGGACCCAGAGGGGACTGAGCCCTGGGCGGACGGGCGCTGGCCTCAGGACACAGGGGAGCCTGGGGACCTGCGGGGGAGGGGCGGTCACCCGCAAGCCCCAGAGCTCACTGGTCCTTAGGGCTCCTGGGGGGCTCACCCAGGAGACCCGGGCGCACTGAGGACCCTCGGGCGAGGGGCGCTCACCCGCAGGCCCCCGGAGGACAGGGAAGCCTCCTGGGCCCCCACCCCCACCCCCGCAAGACAGGCGCTTGCCTGCCCGCAGGACCCTGAGGACACTGGGCGCCGATGGGCGAGGGGCGCTCACCCAAAGGCCGCAGTGCAGCAGCAATGCCAGTGTCCCAGGAGCCCTCCCCAAGCAGGATCTTGGGGACAGGGAACAGGGCTGGGACCCGCGGTGGGGACCTCGCACCCGCAGCACCCCCAAGAGCACACTGAGCACTGCAGGGCGAGGGGCGCTCACCAGCATGGCCCAGAGCACACTGGGGACCTGAGGCCGCCTGGGGGCGCTCCCCCACAGCCACCAGGCCTGGCCCTGCACTGCCTAAGGGAGGGGCGCTCACCCCCAGCCTCTAGGGAAGCCTGAGCCCCCTCGGCCCAGGGCTGCTCCCCGCCACGCCACCCACTCAGGGCTGCCTGAGCACTGCAGGGTGAGGGGCACTCACCCACAGGACCCAGAGCAGCCTGAGCGCTGGGGGGCTGAGGGTGCTCCCCCGCAGGAACCCTGGACAATGAGCTCAGGTGGGAGAGGGGCGCTCGCCCACAGGGCTCAGAGTCCAGGTCACCTTTTGCAGAGGATCCCTGGGCCCCTTGTCCCCAGTTACCTGGGCCAGGGTGGGACAGTGGCGCCCTCTCACTGGTCTCAGCAGTGCCTCCAAGATGGAGGGGAGATGTCCTTTGCCAAATGTCCCACCATCCTGCCCAGGAGGAGGGCGCGGCTCCTGATCCAGAGGTCCCACAGGGTTCTTCCCTGGGGCCAAGATAGCACCTGGTGGCGCTTGCCTGCTGTCCGGGGCCCCAGTGGAGATGTGCTCACAGCCTGGGAAATTGGCCCTGCATCCACTGGTCCCCGGGACCTCCGCAATCCCGGGCGCGTGCCAGGCGTGCAGGGGAGCACAGCCCCAGGGGCAGAAAGGCCAAGAAATGGTGGGTCAGGCGGGATGGATCTTGGTCCTTGGGTGTGCCCTTGGAGTTGAGATGCCCTCACGGTGAGTATTCTTGGGCTCGCAGGTTTTGTGGACCAGCGTGCCTGAAGGGCCACAGCAAAGGCCAAAGGCCCAGCAGAGTGTGGGCCAAGAGCAAGTGTCCGCGGTGCCCTCCATGTTTCCCAGGTGGCCTTGACAGGGACGCTTCACCCCTCAGGCCAAAGAGGGTGTCCCAGCCTGGGAGGGAGTGACCCCAGCACCCACACAGTGCGCTCCCCAGGCACCATGGGGCATTGGAGTTCTGAGGAGCCTGGGCCCTGGCGGGCCAGGGGCGCTCACCACCTGGCCCAGGGCAGACAGAACACTGGGGAGGGAGGGGCACCACCCGCGCAGGCCCCAGAGGAGACCCCCTGAGCACTGCTGGGCGAGGGGCGCTCACCCACAGGACCCAGAGGGGACTGAGCCCTGGGCGGGGGGCGCGGGGGGGGCGCTGGGCCTCAGGACACAGGGGAGCCTGGGGACCTGCGGGGGAGGGGCGGTCACCCGCAAGCCCCAGAGCTCACTGGTCCTTAGGGCTCCTGGGGGGCTCACCCAGGAGACCCGGGCGCACCGAGGACCCTCGGGCGAGGGGCGCTCACCCGCAGGCCCCCGGAGGACAGGGAAGCCTCCTGGGCCCCCACCCCCACCCCCGCAAGACAGGCGCTTGCCTGCCCGCAGGACCCTGAGGACACTGGGCGCCGATGGGCGAGGGGCGCTCACCCAAAGGCCGCAGTGCAGCAGCAATGCCAGTGTCCCAGGAGCCCTCCCCAAGCAGGATCTTGGGGACAGGGAACAGGGCTGGGACCCGCGGTGGGGACCTCGCACCCGCAGCACCCCCAAGAGCACACTGAGCACTGCAGGGCGAGGGGCGCACACCAGCATGGCCCAGAGCACACTGGGGACCTGAGGCCGCCTGGGGGCGCTCCCCCACAGCCACCAGGCCTGGCCCTGCACTGCCTAAGGGAGGGGCGCTCACCCCCAGCCTCTAGGGAAGCCTGAGCCCCCTCGGCCCAGGGCTGCTCCCCGCCACGCCACCCACTCAGGGCTGCCTGAGCACTGCCGGGTGAGGGGCGCTCACCCACAGGACCCAGAGCAGCCTGAGCGCTGGGGGGCTGAGGGTGCTCCCCCGCAGGAACCCTGGACAATGAGCTCAGGTGGGAGAGGGGCGCTCGCCCACAGGGCTCAGAGTCCAGGTCACCTTTTGCAGAGGATCCCTGGGCCCCTTGTCCCCAGTTACCTGGGCCAGGGTGGGACAGTGGCGCCCTCTCACTGGTCTCAGCAGTGCCTCCAAGATGGAGGGGAGATGTCCTTTGCCAAATGTCCCACCATCCTGCCCAGGAGGAGGGCGCGGCTCCTGATCCAGAGGTCCCACAGGGTTCTTCCCTGGGGCCAAGATAGCGCCTGGTGGCGCTTGCCTGCTGTCCGGGGCCCCAGTGGAGATGTGCTCACAGCCTGGGAAATTGGCCCTGCATCCACTGGTCCCCGGGACCTCCGCAATCCCGGGCGCGTGCCAGGCGTGCAGGGGAGCACAGCCCCAGGGGCAGAAAGGCCAAGAAATGGTGGGTCAGGCGGGATGGATCCCGGTCCTTGGGTGTGCCCTTGGAGTTGAGATGCCCTCACGGTGAGTATTCTTGGGCTCGCAGGTTTTGTGGACCAGCGTGCCTGAAGGGCCACAGCAAAGGCCAAAGGCCCAGCAGAGTGTGGGCCAAGAGCAAGTGTCCGCGGTGCCCTCCATGTTTCCCAGGTGGCCTTGACAGGGACGCTTCACCCCTCAGGCCAAAGAGGGTGTCCCAGCCTGGGAGGGAGTGACCCCAGCACCCACACAGTGCGCTCCCCAGGCACCATGGGGCATTGGAGTTCTGAGGAGCCTGGGCCCTGGCGGGCCAGGGGCGCTCACCACCTGGCCCAGGGCAGACAGAACACTGGGGAGGGAGGGGCACCACCCGCGCAGGCCCCAGAGGAGACCCCCTGAGCACTGCTGGGCGAGGGGCGCTCACCCACAGGACCCAGAGGGGACTGAGCCCTGGGCGGGGGGCGCGGGGGGGCCGCTGGGCCTCAGGACACAGGGGAGCCTGGGGACCTGCGGGGGAGGGGCGGTCACCCGCAAGCCCCAGAGCTCACTGGTCCTTAGGGCTCCTGGGGGGCTCACCCAGGAGACCCGGGCGCACCGAGGACCCTCGGGCGAGGGGCGCTCACCCGCAGGCCCCCGGAGGACAGGGAAGCCTCCTGGGCCCCCACCCCCACCCCCGCAAGACAGGCGCTTGCCTGCCCGCAGGACCCTGAGGACACTGGGCGCCGATGGGCGAGGGGCGCTCACCCAAAGGCCGCAGTGCAGCAGCAATGCCAGTGTCCCAGGAGCCCTCCCCAAGCAGGATCTTGGGGACAGGGAACAGGGCTGGGACCCGCGGTGGGGACCTCGCACCCGCAGCACCCCCAAGAGCACACTGAGCACTGCAGGGCGAGGGGCGCACACCAGCATGGCCCAGAGCACACTGGGGACCTGAGGCCGCCTGGGGGCGCTCCCCCACAGCCACCAGGCCTGGCCCTGCACTGCCTAAGGGAGGGGCGCTCACCCCCAGCCTCTAGGGAAGCCTGAGCCCCCTCGGCCCAGGGCTGCTCCCCGCCACGCCACCCACTCAGGGCTGCCTGAGCACTGCCGGGTGAGGGGCGCTCACCCACAGGACCCAGAGCAGCCTGAGCGCTGGGGGGCTGAGGGTGCTCCCCCGCAGGAACCCTGGACAATGAGCTCAGGTGGGAGAGGGGCGCTCGCCCACAGGGCTCAGAGTCCAGGTCACCTTTTGCAGAGGATCCCTGGGCCCCTTGTCCCCAGTTACCTGGGCCAGGGTGGGACAGTGGCGCCCTCTCACTGGTCTCAGCAGTGCCTCCAAGATGGAGGGGAGATGTCCTTTGCCAAATGTCCCACCATCCTGCCCAGGAGGAGGGCGCGGCTCCTGATCCAGAGGTCCCACAGGGTTCTTCCCTGGGGCCAAGATAGCACCTGGTGGCGCTTGCCTGCTGTCCGGGGCCCCAGTGGAGATGTGCTCACAGCCTGGGAAATTGGCCCTGCATCCACTGGTCCCCGGGACCTCCGCAATCCCGGGCACGTGCCAGGCGTGCAGGGGAGCACAGCCCCAGGGGCAGAAAGGCCAAGAAATGGTGGGTCAGGCGGGATGGATCCCGGTCCTTGGGTGTGCCCTTGGAGTTGAGATGCCCTCACGGTGAGTATTCTTGGGCTCGCAGGTTTTGTGGACCAGCGTGCCTGAAGGGCCACAGCAAAGGCCAAAGGCCCAGCAGAGTGTGGGCCAAGAGCAAGTGTCCGCGGTGCCCTCCATGTTTCCCAGGTGGCCTTGACAGGGACGCTTCACCCCTCAGGCCAAAGAGGGTGTCCCAGCCTGGGAGGGAGTGACCCCAGCACCCACACAGTGCGCTCCCCAGGCACCATGGGGCATTGGAGTTCTGAGGAGCCTGGGCCCTGGCGGGCCAGGGGCGCTCACCACCTGGCCCAGGGCAGACAGAACACTGGGGAGGGAGGGGCACCACCCGCGCAGGCCCCAGAGGAGACCCCCTGAGCACTGCTGGGCGAGGGGCGCTCACCCACAGGACCCAGAGGGGACTGAGCCCTGGGCGGGGGGCGCGGGGGGGGGCGCTGGGCCTCAGGACACAGGGGAGCCTGGGGACCTGCGGGGGAGGGGCGGTCACCCGCAAGCCCCAGAGCTCACTGGTCCTTAGGGCTCCTGGGGGGCTCACCCAGGAGACCCGGGCGCACCGAGGACCCTCGGGCGAGGGGCGCTCACCCGCAGGCCCCCGGAGGACAGGGAAGCCTCCTGGGCCCCCACCCCCACCCCCGCAAGACAGGCGCTTGCCTGCCCGCAGGACCCTGAGGACACTGGGCGCCGATGGGCGAGGGGCGCTCACCCAAAGGCCGCAGTGCAGCAGCAATGCCAGTGTCCCAGGAGCCCTCCCCAAGCAGGATCTTGGGGACAGGGAACAGGGCTGGGACCCGCGGTGGGGACCTCGCACCCGCAGCACCCCCAAGAGCACACTGAGCACTGCAGGGCGAGGGGCGCACACCAGCATGGCCCAGAGCACACTGGGGACCTGAGGCCGCCTGGGGGCGCTCCCCCACAGCCACCAGGCCTGGCCCTGCACTGCCTAAGGGAGGGGCGCTCACCCCCAGCCTCTAGGGAAGCCTGAGCCCCCTCGGGCCAGGGCTGCTCCCCGCCACGCCACCCACTCAGGGCTGCCTGAGCACTGCCGGGTGAGGGGCGCTCACCCACAGGACCCAGAGCAGCCTGAGCGCTGGGGGGCTGAGGGTGCTCCCCCGCAGGAACCCTGGACAATGAGCTCAGGTGGGAGAGGGGCGCTCGCCCACAGGGCTCAGAGTCCAGGTCACCTTTTGCAGAGGATCCCTGGGCCCCTTGTCCCCAGTTACCTGGGCCAGGGTGGGACAGTGGCGCCCTCTCACTGGTCTCAGCAGTGCCTCCAAGATGGAGGGGAGATGTCCTTTGCCAAATGTCCCACCATCCTGCCCAGGAGGAGGGCGCGGCTCCTGATCCAGAGGTCCCACAGGGTTCTTCCCTGGGGCCAAGATAGCACCTGGTGGCGCTTGCCTGCTGTCCAGGGCCCCAGTGGAGATGTGCTCACAGCCTGGGAAATTGGCCCTGCATCCACTGGTCCCCGGGACCTCCGCAATCCCGGGCGCGTGCCAGGCGTGCAGGGGAGCACAGCCCCAGGGGCAGAAAGGCCAAGAAATGGTGGGTCAGGCGGGATGGATCCCGGTCCTTGGGTGTGCCCTTGGAGTTGAGATGCCCTCACGGTGAGTATTCTTGGGCTCGCAGGTTTTGTGGACCAGCGTGCCTGAAGGGCCACAGCAAAGGCCAAAGGCCCAGCAGAGTGTGGGCCAAGAGCAAGTGTCCGCGGTGCCCTCCATGTTTCCCAGGTGGCCTTGACAGGGACGCTTCACCCCTCAGGCCAAAGAGGGTGTCCCAGCCTGGGAGGGAGTGACCCCAGCACCCACACAGTGCGCTCCCCAGGCACCATGGGGCATTGGAGTTCTGAGGAGCCTGGGCCCTGGCGGGCCAGGGGCGCTCACCACCTGGCCCAGGGCAGACAGAACACTGGGGAGGGAGGGGCACCACCCGCGCAGGCCCCAGAGGAGACCCCCTGAGCACTGCTGGGCGAGGGGCGCTCACCCACAGGACCCAGAGGGGACTGAGCCCTGGGCGGGGGGCGCGGGGGGGGGCGCTGGGCCTCAGGACACAGGGGAGCCTGGGGACCTGCGGGGGAGGGGCGGTCACCCGCAAGCCCCAGAGCTCACTGGTCCTTAGGGCTCCTGGGGGGCTCACCCAGGAGACCCGGGCGCACCGAGGACCCTCGGGCGAGGGGCGCTCACCCGCAGGCCCCCGGAGGACAGGGAAGCCTCCTGGGCCCCCACCCCCACCCCCCAAGACAGGCGCTTGCCTGCCCGCAGGACCCTGAGGACACTGGGCGCCGATGGGCGAGGGGCGCTCACCCAAAGGCCGCAGTGCAGCAGCAATGCCAGTGTCCCAGGAGCCCTCCCCAAGCAGGATCTTGGGGACAGGGAACAGGGCTGGGACCCGCGGTGGGGACCTCGCACCCGCAGCACCCCCAAGAGCACACTGAGCACTGCAGGGCGAGGGGCGCTCACCAGCATGGCCCAGAGCACACTGGGGACCTGAGGCCGCCTGGGGGCGCTCCCCCACAGCCACCAGGCCTGGCCCTGCACTGCCTAAGGGAGGGGCGCTCACCCCCAGCCTCTAGGGAAGCCTGAGCCCCCTCGGGCCAGGGCTGCTCCCCGCCACGCCACCCACTCAGGGCTGCCTGAGCACTGCCGGGTGAGGGGCACTCACCCACAGGACCCAGAGCAGCCTGAGCGCTGGGGGGCTGAGGGTGCTCCCCCGCAGGAACCCTGGACAATGAGCTCAGGTGGGAGAGGGGCGCTCGCCCACAGGGCTCAGAGTCCAGGTCACCTTTTGCAGAGGATCCCTGGGCCCCTTGTCCCCAGTTACCTGGGCCAGGGTGGGACAGTGGCGCCCTCTCACTGGTCTCAGCAGTGCCTCCAAGATGGAGGGGAGATGTCCTTTGCCAAATGTCCCACCATCCTGCCCAGGAGGAGGGCGCGGCTCCTGATCCAGAGGTCCCACAGGGTTCTTCCCTGGGGCCAAGATAGCACCTGGTGGCGCTTGCCTGCTGTCCGGGGCCCCAGTGGAGATGTGCTCACAGCCTGGGAAATTGGCCCTGCATCCACTGGTCCCCGGGACCTCCGCAATCCCGGGCGCGTGCCAGGCGTGCAGGGGAGCACAGCCCCAGGGGCAGAAAGGCCAAGAAATGGTGGGTCAGGCGGGATGGATCCCGGTCCTTGGGTGTGCCCTTGGAGTTGAGATGCCCTCACGGTGAGTATTCTTGGGCTCGCAGGTTTTGTGGACCAGCGTGCCTGAAGGGCCACAGCAAAGGCCAAAGGCCCAGCAGAGTGTGGGCCAAGAGCAAGTGTCCGCGGTGCCCTCCATGTTTCCCAGGTGGCCTTGACAGGGACGCTTCACCCCTCAGGCCAAAGAGGGTGTCCCAGCCTGGGAGGGAGTGACCCCAGCACCCACACAGTGCGCTCCCCAGGCACCATGGGGCATTGGAGTTCTGAGGAGCCTGGGCCCTGGCGGGCCAGGGGCGCTCACCACCTGGCCCAGGGCAGACAGAACACTGGGGAGGGAGGGGCACCACCCGCGCAGGCCCCAGAGGAGACCCCCTGAGCACTGCTGGGGGAGGGGCGCTCACCCACAGGACCCAGAGGGGACTGAGCCCTGGGCGGGGGGCGCGGGGGGGGGGGGGCGCTGGGCCTCAGGACACAGGGGAGCCTGGGGACCTGCGGGGGAGGGGCGGTCACCCGCAAGCCCCAGAGCTCACTGGTCCTTAGGGCTCCTGGGGGGCTCACCCAGGAGACCCGGGCGCACCGAGGACCCTCGGGCGAGGGGCGCTCACCCGCAGGCCCCCGGAGGACAGGGAAGCCTCCTGGGCCCCCACCCCCACCCCCGCAAGACAGGCGCTTGCCTGCCCGCAGGACCCTGAGGACACTGGGCGCCGATGGGCGAGGGGCGCTCACCCAAAGGCCGCAGTGCAGCAGCAATGCCAGTGTCCCAGGAGCCCTCCCCAAGCAGGATCTTGGGGACAGGGAACAGGGCTGGGACCCGCGGTGGGGACCTCGCACCCGCAGCACCCCCAAGAGCACACTGAGCACTGCAGGGCGAGGGGCGCTCACCAGCATGGCCCAGAGCACACTGGGGACCTGAGGCCGCCTGGGGGCGCTCCCCCACAGCCACCAGGCCTGGCCCTGCACTGCCTAAGGGAGGGGCGCTCACCCCCAGCCTCTAGGGAAGCCTGAGCCCCCTCGGCCCAGGGCTGCTCCCCGCCACGCCACCCACTCAGGGCTGCCTGAGCACTGCCGGGTGAGGGGCGCTCACCCACAGGACCCAGAGCAGCCTGAGCGCTGGGGGGCTGAGGGTGCTCCCCCGCAGGAACCCTGGACAATGAGCTCAGGTGGGAGAGGGGCGCTCGCCCACAGGGCTCAGAGTCCAGGTCACCTTTTGCAGAGGATCCCTGGGCCCCTTGTCCCCAGTTACCTGGGCCAGGGTGGGACAGTGGCGCCCTCTCACTGGTCTCAGCAGTGCCTCCAAGATGGAGGGGAGATGTCCTTTGCCAAATGTCCCACCATCCTGCCCAGGAGGAGGGCGCGGCTCCTGATCCAGAGGTCCCACAGGGTTCTTCCCTGGGGCCAAGATAGCACCTGGTGGCGCTTGCCTGCTGTCCGGGGCCCCAGTGGAGATGTGCTCACAGCCTGGGAAATTGGCCCTGCATCCACTGGTCCCCGGGACCTCCGCAATCCCGGGCGCGTGCCAGGCGTGCAGGGGAGCACAGCCCCAGGGGCAGAAAGGCCAAGAAATGGTGGGTCAGGCGGGATGGATCCCGGTCCTTGGGTGTGCCCTTGGAGTTGAGATGCCCTCACGGTGAGTATTCTTGGGCTCGCAGGTTTTGTGGACCAGCGTGCCTGAAGGGCCACAGCAAAGGCCAAAGGCCCAGCAGAGTGTGGGCCAAGAGCAAGTGTCCGCGGTGCCCTCCATGTTTCCCAGGTGGCCTTGACAGGGACGCTTCACCCCTCAGGCCAAAGAGGGTGTCCCAGCCTGGGAGGGAGTGACCCCAGCACCCACACAGTGCGCTCCCCAGGCACCATGGGGCATTGGAGTTCTGAGGAGCCTGGGCCCTGGCGGGCCAGGGGCGCTCACCACCTGGCCCAGGGCAGACAGAACACTGGGGAGGGAGGGGCACCACCCGCGCAGGCCCCAGAGGAGACCCCCTGAGCACTGCGGGGCGAGGGGCGCTCACCCACAGGACCCAGAGGGGACTGAGCCCTGGGCGGGGGGCGCGGGGGGGGGGCGCTGGGCCTCAGGACACAGGGGAGTCTGGGGACCTGCGGGGGAGGGGCGGTCACCCGCAAGCCCCAGAGCTCACTGGTCCTTAGGGCTCCTGGGGGGCTCACCCAGGAGACCCGGGCGCACCGAGGACCCTCGGGCGAGGGGCGCTCACCCGCAGGCCCCCGGAGGACAGGGAAGCCTCCTGGGCCCCCACCCCCACCCCCGCAAGACAGGCGCTTGCCTGCCCGCAGGACCCTGAGGACACTGGGCGCCGATGGGCGAGGGGCGCTCACCCAAAGGCCGCAGTGCAGCAGCAATGCCAGTGTCACAGGAGCCCTCCCCAAGCAGGATCTTGGGGACAGGGAACAGGGCTGGGACCCGCGGTGGGGACCTCGCACCCGCAGCACCCCCAAGAGCACACTGAGCACTGCAGGGCGAGGGGCGCTCACCAGCATGGCCCAGAGCACACTGGGGACCTGAGGCCGCCTGGGGGCGCTCCCCCACAGCCACCAGGCCTGGCCCTGCACTGCCTAAGGGAGGGGCGCTCACCCCCAGCCTCTAGGGAAGCCTGAGCCCCCTTGGCCCAGGGCTGCTCCCCGCCCCGCCACCCACTCAGGGCTGCCTGAGCATTGCCAGGAGAGGGGCGCTCACCCACAGGACCCAGAGCAGCCTGAGTGCTGGGGGGCTGAGGGTGCTCCCCCGCAGGAACCCTGGACAATGAGCTCAGGTGGGAGAGGGGCGCTCGCCCACAGGGCTCAGAGTCCAGGTCACCTTTTGCAGAGGATCCCTCGGCCCTGTGTCCCCAGTTACCTGGGTCAGGGTGGGACAGTGGCGCCCTCTCACTGGTCTCAGCAGTGCCTCCAAGATGGAGGGGAGATGTCCTTTGCCAAATGTCCCACCATCCTGCCCAGGAGGAGGGCGCGGCTCCTGATCCAGAGGTCCCACAGGGTTCTTCCCTGGGGCCAAGATAGCACCTGGTGGCGCTTGCCTGCTGTCCGGGGCCCCAGTGGAGATGTGCTCACAGCCTGGGAAATTGGCCCTGCATCCACTGGTCCCAGGGACCTCCGCAATCCCGGGCACGTGCCAGGCGTGCACGGGAGCACAGCCCCAGGGGCAGAAAGGCCAAGAATTGGTGAGTCAGGCGGGATGGATCCCGGTCCTTGGGTGTGCCCTTGGAGTTGAGATGCCCTCACGGTGAGTATTCTTGGGCTCGCAGGTTTTGTGGACCAGCGTGCCTGAAGGGCCACAGCAAAGGCCAAAGGCCCAGCAGAGTGTGGGTCAAGAGCAAGTGTCCGCGGTGCCCTCCAAGTTTCCCAGGTGGCCTTGACAGGGACGCTTCACCCCTCAGGCCAAAGAGGGTGTCCCAGCCTGGGAGGGAGTGACGCCTGCACCCACACAGTGCGCTCCCCAGGCACCAGGGGGCATTGGAGTTCTGAGGAGCCTGGGCCCTGGCGGGCCAGGGGCGCTCACCACCTGGCCCAGGGCAGACAGAACACTGGGGAGGGAGGGGCACCACCCGCGCAGGCCCCAGAGGAGACCCCCTGAGCACTGCTGGGCGAGGGGCGCTCACCCACAGGACCCAGAGGGGACTGAGCCCTGGGCGGGGGGCGCGGGGGGGGGCGCTGGGCCTCAGGACACAGGGGAGCCTGGGGACCTGCGGGGGAGGGGCGGTCACCCGCAAGCCCCAGAGCTCACTGGTCCTTAGGGCTCCTGGGGGGCTCACCCAGGAGACCCGGGCGCACCGAGGACCCTCGGGCGAGGGGCGCTCACCCGCAGGTCCCCGGAGGACAGGGAAGCCTCCTGGGCCCCCACCCCCACCCCCCGCAAGACAGGCGCTTGCCTGCCCGCAGGACCCTGAGGACACTGGGCGACGATGGGCGAGGGGCGCTCACCCAAAGGCCGCAGTGCAGCAGCAATGCCAGTGTCCCAGGAGCCCTCCCCAAGCAGGATCTTGGGGACAGGGAACAGGGCTGGGACCCGCGGTGGGGACCTCGCACCCGCAGAACCCCCAAGAGCACACTGAGCACTGCAGGGCGAGGGGCGCTCACCAGCATGGCCCAGAGCACACTGGGGACCTGAGGCCGCCTGGGGGCGCTCCCCCACAGCCACCAGGCCTGGCCCTGCACTGCCTAAGGGAGGGGCGCTCACCCCCAGCCTCTAGGGAAGCCTGAGCCCCCTCGGGCCAGGGCTGCTCCCCGCCACGCCACCCACTCAGGGCTGCCTGAGCACTGCCGGGTGAGGGGCGCTCACCCACAGGACCCAGAGCAGCCTGAGCGCTGGGGGGCTGAGGGTGCTCCCCCGCAGGAACCCTGGACAATGAGCTCAGGTGGGAGAGGGGCGCTCGCCCACAGGGCTCAGAGTCCAGGTCACCTTTTGCAGAGGATCCCTGGGCCCCTTGTCCCCAGTTACCTGGGCCAGGGTGGGACAGTGGCGCCCTCTCACTGGTCTCAGCAGTGCCTCCAAGATGGAGGGGAGATGTCCTTTGCCAAATGTCCCACCATCCTGCCCAGGAGGAGGGCGCGGCTCCTGATCCAGAGGTCCCACAGGGTTCTTCCCTGGGGCCAAGATAGCACCTGGTGGCGCTTGCCTGCTGTCCGGGGCCCCAGTGGAGATGTGCTCACAGCCTGGGAAATTGGCCCTGCATCCACTGGTCCCCGGGACCTCCGCAATCCCGGGCGCGTGCCAGGCGTGCAGGGGAGCACAGCCCCAGGGGCAGAAAGGCCAAGAAATGGTGGGTCAGGCGGGATGGATCCCGGTCCTTGGGTGTGCCCTTGGAGTTGAGATGCCCTCACG
The DNA here is from genome assembly GCF_964194105.1 of Spermophilus citellus. Taxonomy (NCBI): domain Eukaryota; kingdom Metazoa; phylum Chordata; class Mammalia; order Rodentia; family Sciuridae; genus Spermophilus; species Spermophilus citellus. Next base: position 16,777,689 of record NC_138199.1, on the reverse strand, counting down.
GTGAGTATTCTTGGGCTCGCAGGTTTTGTGGACCAGCGTGCCTGAAGGGCCACAGCAAAGGCCAAAGGCCCAGCAGAGTGTGGGCCAAGAGCAAGTGTCCGCGGTGCCCTCCATGTTTCCCAGGTGGCCTTGACAGGGACGCTTCACCCCTCAGGCCAAAGAGGGTGTCCCAGCCTGGGAGGGAGTGACCCCAGCACCCACACAGTGCGCTCCCCAGGCACCATGGGGCATTGGAGTTCTGAGGAGCCTGGGCCCTGGCGGGCCAGGGGCGCTCACCACCTGGCCCAGGGCAGACAGAACACTGGGGAGGGAGGGGCACCACCCGCGCAGGCCCCAGAGGAGACCCCCTGAGCACTGCGGGGCGAGGGGCGCTCACCCACAGGACCCAGAGGGGACTGAGCCCTGGGCGGGGGGCGCGGGGGGGGGGCGCTGGGCCTCAGGACACAGGGGAGCCTGGGGACCTGCGGGGGAGGGGCGGTCACCCGCAAGCCCCAGAGCTCACTGGTCCTTAGGGCTCCTGGGGGGCTCACCCAGGAGACCCGGGCGCACCGAGGACCCTCGGGCGAGGGGCGCTCACCCGCAGGCCCCCGGAGGACAGGGAAGCCTCCTGGGCCCCCACCCCCACCCCCGCAAGACAGGCGCTTGCCTGCCCGCAGGACCCTGAGGACACTGGGCGCCGATGGGCGAGGGGCGCTCACCCAAAGGCCGCAGTGCAGCAGCAATGCCAGTGTCCCAGGAGCCCTCCCCAAGCAGGATCTTGGGGACAGGGAACAGGGCTGGGACCCGCGGTGGGGACCTCGCACCCGCAGCACCCCCAAGAGCACACTGAGCACTGCAGGGCGAGGGGCGCACACCAGCATGGCCCAGAGCACACTGGGGACCTGAGGCCGCCTGGGGGCGCTCCCCCACAGCCACCAGGCCTGGCCCTGCACTGCCTAAGGGAGGGGCGCTCACCCCCAGCCTCTAGGGAAGCCTGAGCCCCCTTGGCCCAGGGCTGCTCCCCGCCCCGCCACCCACTCAGGGCTGCCTGAGCATTGCCAGGAGAGGGGCGCTCACCCACAGGACCCAGAGCAGCCTGAGTGCTGGGGGGCTGAGGGTGCTCCCCCGCAGGAACCCTGGACAATGAGCTCAGGTGGGAGAGGGGCGCTCGCCCACAGGGCTCAGAGTCCAGGTCACCTTTTGCAGAGGATCCCTCGGCCCTGTGTCCCCAGTTACCTGGGTCAGGGTGGGACAGTGGCGCCCTCTCACTGGTCTCAGCAGTGCCTCCAAGATGGAGGGGAGATGTCCTTTGCCAAATGTCCCACCATCCTGCCCAGGAGGAGGGCGCGGCTCCTGATCCAGAGGTCCCACAGGGTTCTTCCCTGGGGCCAAGATAGCACCTGGTGGCGCTTGCCTGCTGTCCGGGGCCCCAGTGGAGATGTGCTCACAGCCTGGGAAATTGGCCCTGCATCCACTGGTCCCAGGGACCTCCGCAATCCCGGGCACGTGCCAGGCGTGCACGGGAGCACAGCCCCAGGGGCAGAAAGGCCAAGAATTGGTGAGTCAGGCGGGATGGATCCCGGTCCTTGGGTGTGCCCTTGGAGTTGAGATGCCCTCACGGTGAGTATTCTTGGGCTCGCAGGTTTTGTGGACCAGCGTGCCTGAAGGGCCACAGCAAAGGCCAAAGGCCCAGCAGAGTGTGGGTCAAGAGCAAGTGTCCGCGGTGCCCTCCAAGTTTCCCAGGTGGCCTTGACAGGGACGCTTCACCCCTCAGGCCAAAGAGGGTGTCCCAGCCTGGGAGGGAGTGACGCCTGCACCCACACAGTGCGCTCCCCAGGCACCAGGGGGCATTGGAGTTCAGAGGAGCCTGGGCCCTGGCGGGCCAGGGGCGCTCACCACCTGGCCCATGGCAGACAGAGCACTGGGGAGGGAGGGGCACCACCCGCGCAGGCCCCAGAGGAGACTCCCTGGGCACTGCTGGGCGAGGGGCGACACCCACAGGACCCAGAGGGGACTGAGCCCTGGGCGGAGGGGCGCTGGCCTCAGGACACAGGGGAGCCTGGGGACCTGCGGGGGAGGGGCGGTCACCCGCAAGCCCCAGAGCTCACTGGTCCTTAGGGCTCCTGGGGGGCTCACCCAGGAGACCCGGGCGCACCGAGGACCCTCGGGCGAGGGGCGCTCACCCGCAGGCCCCCGGAGGACAGGGAACCCTCCTGGGCCCCCACCCCCACCCCCCAAGACAGGCGCTTGCCTGCCCGCAGGACCCTGAGGACACTGGGCGCCGATGGGCGAGGGGCGCTCACCCAAAGGCCGCAGTGCAGCAGCAATGCCAGTGTCCCAGGAGCCCTCCCCAAGCAGGATCTTGGGGACAGGGAACAGGGCTGGGACCTGTGGTGGGGACCTCGCACCCGCAGAACCCCCAAGAGCACACTGAGCACTGCAGGGCGAGGGGCGCTCACCAGCATGGCCCAGAGCACACTGGGGACCTGAGGCCGCCTGGGGGCGCTCCCCCACAGCCACCAGGCCTGGCCCTGCACTGCCTAAGGGAGGGGCGCTCACCCCCAGCCTCTAGGGAAGCCTGAGCCCCCTCGGGCCAGGGCTGCTCCCCGCCACGCCACCCACTCAGGGCTGCCTGAGCACTGCCGGGTGAGGGGCGCTCACCCACAGGACCCAGAGCAGCCTGAGCGCTGGGGGGCTGAGGGTGCTCCCCCGCAGGAACCCTGGACAATGAGCTCAGGTGGGAGAGGGGCGCTCGCCCACAGGGCTCAGAGTCCAGGTCACCTTTTGCAGAGGATCCCTGGGCCCCTTGTCCCCAGTTACCTGGGCCAGGGTGGGACAGTGGCGCCCTCTCACTGGTCTCAGCAGTGCCTCCAAGATGGAGGGGAGATGTCCTTTGCCAAATGTCCCACCATCCTGCCCAGGAGGAGGGCGCGGCTCCTGATCCAGAGGTCCCACAGGGTTCTTCCCTGGGGCCAAGATAGCACCTGGTGGCGCTTGCCTGCTGTCCGGGGCCCCAGTGGAGATGTGCTCACAGCCTGGGAAATTGGCCCTGCATCCACTGGTCCCCGGGACCTCCGCAATCCCGGGCGCGTGCCAGGCGTGCAGGGGAGCACAGCCCCAGGGGCAGAAAGGCCAAGAAATGGTGGGTCAGGCGGGATGGATCCCGGTCCTTGGGTGTGCCCTTGGAGTTGAGATGCCCTCACGGTGAGTATTCTTGGGCTCGCAGGTTTTGTGGACCAGCGTGCCTGAAGGGCCACAGCAAAGGCCAAAGGCCCAGCAGAGTGTGGGCCAAGAGCAAGTGTCCGCGGTGCCCTCCATGTTTCCCAGGTGGCCTTGACAGGGACGCTTCACCCCTCAGGCCAAAGAGGGTGTCCCAGCCTGGGAGGGAGTCACCCCAGCACCCACACAGTGCGCTCCCCAGGCACCATGGGGCATTGGAGTTCTGAGGAGCCTGGGCCCTGGCGGGCCAGGGGCGCTCACCACCTGGCCCAGGGCAGACAGAACACTGGGGAGGGAGGGGCACCACCCGCGCAGGCCCCAGAGGAGACCCCCTGAGCACTGCGGGGCGAGGGGCGCTCACCCACAGGACCCAGAGGGGACTGAGCCCTGGGCGGGGGGCGCGGGGTGGGGGCGCTGGGCCTCAGGACACAGGGGAGCCTGGGGACCTGCGGGGGAGGGGCGGTCACCCGCAAGCCCCAGAGCTCACTGGTCCTTAGGGCTCCTGGGGGGCTCACCCAGGAGACCCGGGCGCACCGAGGACCCTCGGGCGAGGGGCGCTCACCCGCAGGCCCCCGGAGGACAGGGAAGCCTCCTGGGCCCCCACCCCCACCCCCGCAAGACAGGCGCTTGCCTGCCCGCAGGACCCTGAGGACACTGGGCGCCGATGGGCGAGGGGCGCTCACCCAAAGGCCGCAGTGCAGCAGCAATGCCAGTGTCACAGGAGCCCTCCCCAAGCAGGATCTTGGGGACAGGGAACAGGGCTGGGACCCGCGGTGGGGACCTCGCACCCGCAGCACCCCCAAGAGCACACTGAGCACTGCAGGGCGAGGGGCGCTCACCAGCATGGCCCAGAGCACACTGGGGACCTGAGGCCGCCTGGGGGCGCTCCCCCACAGCCACCAGGCCTGGCCCTGCACTGCCTAAGGGAGGGGCGCTCACCCCCAGCCTCTAGGGAAGCCTGAGCCCCCTTGGCCCAGGGCTGCTCCCCGCCCCGCCACCCACTCAGGGCTGCCTGAGCATTGCCAGGAGAGGGGCGCTCACCCACAGGACCCAGAGCAGCCTGAGTGCTGGGGGGCTGAGGGTGCTCCCCCGCAGGAACCCTGGACAATGAGCTCAGGTGGGAGAGGGGCGCTCGCCCACAGGGCTCAGAGTCCAGGTCACCTTTTGCAGAGGATCCCTCGGCCCTGTGTCCCCAGTTACCTGGGTCAGGGTGGGACAGTGGCGCCCTCTCACTGGTCTCAGCAGTGCCTCCAAGATGGAGGGGAGATGTCCTTTGCCAAATGTCCCACCATCCTGCCCAGGAGGAGGGCGCGGCTCCTGATCCAGAGGTCCCACAGGGTTCTTCCCTGGGGCCAAGATAGCACCTGGTGGCGCTTGCCTGCTGTCCGGGGCCCCAGTGGAGATGTGCTCACAGCCTGGGAAATTGGCCCTGCATCCACTGGTCCCAGGGACCTCCGCAATCCCGGGCACGTGCCAGGCGTGCACGGGAGCACAGCCCCAGGGGCAGAAAGGCCAAGAATTGGTGAGTCAGGCGGGATGGATCCCGGTCCTTGGGTGTGCCCTTGGAGTTGAGATGCCCTCACGGTGAGTATTCTTGGGCTCGCAGGTTTTGTGGACCAGCGTGCCTGAAGGGCCACAGCAAAGGCCAAAGGCCCAGCAGAGTGTGGGTCAAGAGCAAGTGTCCGCGGTGCCCTCCAAGTTTCCCAGGTGGCCTTGACAGGGACGCTTCACCCCTCAGGCCAAAGAGGGTGTCCCAGCCTGGGAGGGAGTGACGCCTGCACCCACACAGTGCGCTCCCCAGGCACCAGGGGGCATTGGAGTTCAGAGGAGCCTGGGCCCTGGCGGGCCAGGGGCGCTCACCACCTGGCCCATGGCAGACAGAGCACTGGGGAGGGAGGGGCACCACCCGCGCAGGCCCCAGAGGAGACTCCCTGGGCACTGCTGGGCGAGGGGCGACACCCACAGGACCCAGAGGGGACTGAGCCCTGGGCGGAGGGGCGCTGGCCTCAGGACACAGGGGAGCCTGGGGACCTGCGGGGGAGGGGCGGTCACCCGCAAGCCCCAGAGCTCACTGGTCCTTAGGGCTCCTGGGGGGCTCACCCAGGAGACCCGGGCGCACCGAGGACCCTCGGGCGAGGGGCGCTCACCCGCAGGCCCCCGGAGGACAGGGAAGCCTCCTGGGCCCCCACCCCCACCCCCCAAGACAGGCGCTTGCCTGCCCGCAGGACCCTGAGGACACTGGGCGCCGATGGGCGAGGGGCGCTCACCCAAAGGCCGCAGTGCAGCAGCAATGCCAGTGTCCCAGGAGCCCTCCCCAAGCAGGATCTTGGGGACAGGGAACAGGGCTGGGACCTGTGGTGGGGACCTCGCACCCGCAGCACCCCCAAGAGCACACTGAGCACTGCAGGGCGAGGGGCGCTCACCAGCATGGCCCAGAGCACACTGGGGACCTGAGGCCGCCTGGGGGCGCTCCCCCACAGCCACCAGGCCTGGCCCTGCACTGCCTAAGGGAGGGGCGCTCACCCCCAGCCTCTAGGGAAGCCTGAGCCCCCTCGGGCCAGGGCTGCTCCCCGCCACGCCACCCACTCAGGGCTGCCTGAGCACTGCCGGGTGAGGGGCGCTCACCCACAGGACCCAGAGCAGCCTGAGCGCTGGGGGGCTGAGGGTGCTCCCCCGCAGGAACCCTGGACAATGAGCTCAGGTGGGAGAGGGGCGCTCGCCCACAGGGCTCAGAGTCCAGGTCACCTTTTGCAGAGGATCCCTGGGCCCCTTGTCCCCAGTTACCTGGGCCAGGGTGGGACAGTGGCGCCCTCTCACTGGTCTCAGCAGTGCCTCCAAGATGGAGGGGAGATGTCCTTTGCCAAATGTCCCACCATCCTGCCCAGGAGGAGGGCGCGGCTCCTGATCCAGAGGTCCCACAGGGTTCTTCCCTGGGGCCAAGATAGCACCTGGTGGCGCTTGCCTGCTGTCCGGGGCCCCAGTGGAGATGTGCTCACAGCCTGGGAAATTGGCCCTGCATCCACTGGTCCCCGGGACCTCCGCAATCCCGGGCGCGTGCCAGGCGTGCAGGGGAGCACAGCCCCAGGGGCAGAAAGGCCAAGAAATGGTGGGTCAGGCGGGATGGATCCCGGTCCTTGGGTGTGCCCTTGGAGTTGAGATGCCCTCACGGTGAGTATTCTTGGGCTCGCAGGTTTTGTGGACCAGCGTGCCTGAAGGGCCACAGCAAAGGCCAAAGGCCCAGCAGAGTGTGGGCCAAGAGCAAGTGTCCGCGGTGCCCTCCATGTTTCCCAGGTGGCCTTGACAGGGACGCTTCACCCCTCAGGCCAAAGAGGGTGTCCCAGCCTGGGAGGGAGTGACGCCTGCACCCACACAGTGCGCTCCCCAGGCACCAGGGGGCATTGGAGTTCAGAGGAGCCTGGGCCCTGGCGGGCCAGGGGCGCTCACCACCTGGCCCATGGCAGACAGAGCACTGGGGAGGGAGGGGCACCACCCGCGCAGGCCCCAGAGGAGACTCCCTGGGCACTGCTGGGCGAGGGGCGACACCCACAGGACCCAGAGGGGACTGAGCCCTGGGCGGAGGGGCGCTGGCCTCAGGACACAGGGGAGCCTGGGGACCTGCGGGGGAGGGGCGGTCACCCGCAAGCCCCAGAGCTCACTGGTCCTTAGGGCTCCTGGGGGGCTCACCCAGGAGACCCGGGCGCACCGAGGACCCTCGGGCGAGGGGCGCTCACCCGCAGGCCCCCGGAGGACAGGGAAGCCTCCTGGGCCCCCACCCCCACCCCCCAAGACAGGCGCTTGCCTGCCCGCAGGACCCTGAGGACACTGGGCGCCGATGGGCGAGGGGCGCTCACCCAAAGGCCGCAGTGCAGCAGCAATGCCAGTGTCCCAGGAGCCCTCCCCAAGCAGGATCTTGGGGACAGGGAACAGGGCTGGGACCTGTGGTGGGGACCTCGCACCCGCAGAACCCCCAAGAGCACACTGAGCACTGCAGGGCGAGGGGCGCTCACCAGCATGGCCCAGAGCACACTGGGGACCTGAGGCCGCCTGGGGGCGCTCCCCCACAGCCACCAGGCCTGGCCCTGCACTGCCTAAGGGAGGGGCGCTCACCCCCAGCCTCTAGGGAAGCCTGAGCCCCCTCGGGCCAGGGCTGCTCCCCGCCACGCCACCCACTCAGGGCTGGCTGAGCACTGCCGGGTGAGGGGCGCTCACCCACAGGACCCAGAGCAGCCTGAGCGCTGGGGGGCTGAGGGTGCTCCCCCGCAGGAACCCTGGACAATGAGCTCAGGTGGGAGAGGGGCGCTCGCCCACAGGGCTCAGAGTCCAGGTCACCTTTTGCAGAGGATCCCTGGGCCCCTTGTCCCCAGTTACCTGGGCCAGGGTGGGACAGTGGCGCCCTCTCACTGGTCTCAGCAGTGCCTCCAAGATGGAGGGGAGATGTCCTTTGCCAAATGTCCCACCATCCTGCCCAGGAGGAGGGCGCGGCTCCTGATCCAGAGGTCCCACAGGGTTCTTCCCGGGGTCCAAGATAGCACCTGGTGGCGCTTGCCTGCTGTCCGGGGCCCCAGTGGAGATGTGCTCACAGCCTGGGAAATTGGCCCTGCATCCACTGGTCCCCGGGACCTCCGCAATCCCGGGCGCGTGCCAGGCGTGCAGGGGAGCACAGCCCCAGGGGCAGAAAGGCCAAGAAATGGTGGGTCAGGCGGGATGGATCCCGGTCCTTGGGTGTGCCCTTGGAGTTGAGATGCCCTCACGGTGAGTATTCTTGGGCTCGCAGGTTTTGTGGACCAGCGTGCCTGAAGGGCCACAGCAAAGGCCAAAGGCCCAGCAGAGTGTGGGCCAAGAGCAAGTGTCCGCGGTGCCCTCCAAGTTTCCCAGGTGGCCTTGACAGGGACGCTTCACCCCTCAGGCCAAAGAGGGTGTCCCAGCCTGGGAGGGAGTGACCCCAGCACCCACACAGTGCGCTCCCCAGGCACCATGGGGCATTGGAGTTCTGAGGAGCCTGGGCCCTGGCAGGCCAGGGGCGCTCACCACCTGGCCCAGGGCAGACAGAACACTGGGGAGGGAGGGGCACCACCCGCGCAGGCCCCAGAGGAGACCCCCTGAGCACTGCTGGGCGAGGGGCGCTCACCCACAGGACCCAGAGGGGACTGAGCCCTGGGCGGGGGGCGCGGGGGGGGGCGCTGGGCCTCAGGACACAGGGGAGCCTGGGGACCTGCGGGGGAGGGGCGGTCACCCGCAATCCCCAGAGCTCACTGGTCCTTAGGGCTCCTGGGGGGCTCACCCAGGAGACCCGGGCGCACCGAGGACCCTTGGGCGAGGGGCGCTCACCCGCAGGCCCCCGGAGGACAGGGAAGCCTCCAGGGCCCCCACCCCCACCCCCGCAAGACAGGCGCTTGCCTGCCCGCAGGACCCTGAGGACACTGGGCGCCGATGGGCGAGGGGCGCTCACCCAAAGGCCGCAGTGCAGCAGCAATGCCAGTGTCCCAGGAGCCCTCCCCAAGCAGGATCTTGGGGACAGGGAACAGGGCTGGGACCCGCGGTGGGGACCTCGCACCCGCAGCACCCCCAAGAGCACACTGAGCACTGCAGGGCGAGGGGCGCACACCAGCATGGCCCAGAGCACACTGGGGACCTGAGGCCGCCTGGGGGCGCTCCCCCACAGCCACCAGGCCTGGCCCTGCACTGCCTAAGGGAGGGGCGCTCACCCCCAGCCTCTAGGGAAGCCTGAGCCCCCTCGGCCCAGGGCTGCTCCCCGCCACGCCACCCACTCAGGGCTGCCTGAGCACTGCCGGGTGAGGGGCGCTCACCCACAGGACCCAGAGCAGCCTGAGCGCTGGGGGGCTGAGGGTGCTCCCCCGCAGGAACCCTGGACAATGAGCTCAGGTGGGAGAGGGGCGCTCGCCCACAGGGCTCAGAGTCCAGGTCACCTTTTGCAGAGGATCCCTGGGCCCCTTGTCCCCAGTTACCTGGGCCAGGGTGGGACAGTGGCGCCCTCTCACTGGTCTCAGCAGTGCCTCCAAGATGGAGGGGAGATGTCCTTTGCCAAATGTCCCACCATCCTGCCCAGGAGGAGGGCGCGGCTCCTGATCCAGAGGTCCCACAGGGTTCTTCCCTGGGGCCAAGATAGCACCTGGTGGCGCTTGCCTGCTGTCCGGGGCCCCAGTGGAGATGTGCTCACAGCCTGGGAAATTGGCCCTGCATCCACTGGTCCCCGGGACCTCCGCAATCCCGGGCGCGTGCCAGGCGTGCAGGGGAGCACAGCCCCAGGGGCAGAAAGGCCAAGAAATGGTGGGTCAGGCGGGATGGATCCCGGTCCTTGGGTGTGCCCTTGGAGTTGAGATGCCCTCACGGTGAGTATTCTTGGGCTCGCAGGTTTTGTGGACCAGCGTGCCTGAAGGGCCACAGCAAAGGCCAAAGGCCCAGCAGAGTGTGGGCCAAGAGCAAGTGTCCGCGGTGCCCTCCATGTTTCCCAGGTGGCCTTGACAGGGACGCTTCACCCCTCAGGCCAAAGAGGGTGTCCCAGCCTGGGAGGGAGTGACCCCAGCACCCACACAGTGCGCTCCCCAGGCACCATGGGGCATTGGAGTTCTGAGGAGCCTGGGCCCTGGCGGGCCAGGGGCGCTCACCACCTGGCCCAGGGCAGACAGAACACTGGGGAGGGAGGGGCACCACCCGCGCAGGCCCCAGAGGAGACCCCCTGAGCACTGCTGGGCGAGGGGCGCTCACCCACAGGACCCAGAGGGGACTGAGCCCTGGGCGGGGGGCGCTGGGGGGGGCGCTGGGCCTCAGGACACAGGGGAGCCTGGGGACCTGCGGGGGAGGGGCGGTCACCCGCAAGCCCCAGAGCTCACTGGTCCTTAGGGCTCCTGGGGGGCTCACCCAGGAGACCGGGGCGCACCGAGGACCCTCGGGCGAGGGGCGCTCACCCGCAGGCCCCCGGAGGACAGGGAAGCCTCCTGGGCCCCCACCCCCACCCCCGCAAGACAGGCGCTTGCCTGCCCGCAGGACCCTGAGGACACTGGGCGCCGATGGGCGAGGGGCGCTCACCCAAAGGCCGCAGTGCAGCAGCAATGCCAGTGTCCCAGGAGCCCTCCCCAAGCAGGATCTTGGGGACAGGGAACAGGGCTGGGACCCGTGGTGGGGACCTCGCACCCGCAGAACCCCCAAGAGCACACTGAGCACTGCAGGGCGAGGGGCGCTCACCAGCATGGCCCAGAGCACACTGGGGACCTGAGGCCGCCTGGGGGCGCTCCCCCACAGCCACCAGGCCTATCCCTGCACTGCCTAAGGGAGGGGCGCTCACCCCCAGCCTCTAGGGAAGCCTGAGCCCCCTCGGGCCAGGGCTGCTCCCCGCCACGCCACCCACTCAGGGCTGCCTGAGCAGTGCCGGGTGAGGGGCGCTCACCCACAGGACCCAGAGCAGCCTGAGCGCTGGGGGGCTGAGGGTGCTCCCCTGCAGGAACCCTGGACAATGAGCTCAGGTGGGAGAGGGGCGCTCGCCCCCAGGGCTCAGAGTCCAGGTCACCTTTTGCAGAGGATCCCTGGGCCCCTTGTCCCCAGTTACCTGGGCCAGGGTGGGACAGTGGCGCCCTCTCACTGGTCTCAGCAGTGCCTCCAAGATGGAGGGGAGATGTCCTTTGCCAAATGTCCCACCATCCTGCCCAGGAGGAGGGCGCGGCTCCTGATCCAGAGGTCCCACAGGGTTCTTCCCTGGGGCCAAGATAGCACCTGGTGGTGCTTGCCTGCTGTCCGGGGCCCCAGTGGAGATGTGCTCACAGCCTGGGAAATTGGCCCTGCATCCACTGGTCCCCGGGACCTCCGCAATCCCGGGCGCGTGCCAGGCGTGCAGGGGAGCACAGCCCCAGGGGCAGAAAGGCCAAGAAATGGTGGGTCAGGCGGGATGGATCCCGGTCCTTGGGTGTGCCCTTGGAGTTGAGATGCCCTCACGGTGAGTATTCTTGGGCTCGCAGGTTTTGTGGACCAGCGTGCCTGAAGGGCCACAGCAAAGGCCAAAGGCCCAGCAGAGTGTGGGCCAAGAGCAAGTGTCCGCGGTGCCCTCCATGTTTCCCAGGTGGCCTTGACAGGGACGCTTCACCCCTCAGGCCAAAGAGGGTGTCCCAGCCTGGGAGGGGGTGACCCCAGCACCCACACAGTGCGCTCCCCAGGCACCATGGGGCATTGGAGTTCTGAGGAGCCTGGGCCCTGGCAGGCCAGGGGCGCTCACCACCTGGCCCAGGGCAGACAGAACACTGGGGAGGGAGGGGCACCACCCGCGCAGGCCCCAGAGGAGACCCCCTGAGCACTGCTGGGCGAGGGGCGCTCACCCACAGGACCCAGAGGGGACTGAGCCCTGGGCGGGGGGCGCTGGGGGGGGCGCTGGGCCTCAGGACACAGGGGAGCCTGGGGACCTGCGGGGGAGGGGCGGTCACCCGCAAGCCCCAGAGCTCACTGGTCCTTAGGGCTCCTGGGGGGCTCACCCAGGAGACCGGGGCGCACCGAGGACCCTCGGGCGAGGGGCGCTCACCCGCAGGCCCCCGGAGGACAGGGAAGCCTCCTGGGCCCCCACCCCCACCCCCACAAGACAGGCGCTTGCCTGCCCGCAGGACCCTGAGGACACTGGGCGCCGATGGGCGAGGGGCGCTCACCCAAAGGCCGCAGTGCAGCAGCAATGCCAGTGTCCCAGGAGCCCTCCCCAAGCAGGATCTTGGGGACAGGGAACAGGGCTGGGACCTGTGGTGGGGACCTCGCACCCGCAGAACCCCCAAGAGCACACTGAGCACTGCAGGGCGAGGGGCGCTCACCAGCATGGCCCAGAGCACACTGGGGACCTGAGGCCGCCTGGGGGCGCTCCCCCACAGCCACCAGGCCTGGCCCTGCACTGCCTAAGGGAGGGGCGCTCACCCCCAGCCTCTAGGGAAGCCTGAGCCCCCTCGGGCCAGGGCTGCTCCCCGCCACGCCACCCACTCAGGGCTGCCTGAGCACTGCCGGGTGAGGGGCGCTCACCCACAGGACCCAGAGCAGCCTGAGCGCTGGGGGGCTGAGGGTGCTCCCCCGCAGGAACCCTGGACAATGAGCTCAGGTGGGAGAGGGGCGCTCGCCCACAGGGCTCAGAGTCCAGGTCACCTTTTGCAGAGGATCCCTGGGCCCCTTGTCCCCAGTTACCTGGGCCAGGGTGGGACAGTGGCGCCCTCTCACTGGTCTCAGCAGTGCCTCCAAGATGGAGGGGAGATGTCCTTTGCCAAATGTCCCACCATCCTGCCCAGGAGGAGGGCGCGGCTCCTGATCCAGAGGTCCCACAGGGTTCTTCCCTGGGGCCAAGATAGCACCTGGTGGCGCTTGCCTGCTGTCCGGGGCCCCAGTGGAGATGTGCTCACAGCCTGGGAAATTGGCCCTGCATCCACTGGTCCCCGGGACCTCCGCAATCCCGGGCGCGTGCCAGGCGTGCAGGGGAGCACAGCCCCAGGGGCAGAAAGGCCAAGAAATGGTGGGTCAGGCGGGATGGATCCCGGTCCTTGGGTGTGCCCTTGGAGTTGAGATGCCCTCACGGTGAGTATTCTTGGGCTCGCAGGTTTTGTGGACCAGCGTGCCTGAAGGGCCACAGCAAAGGCCAAAGGCCCAGCAGAGTGTGGGCCAAGAGCAAGTGTCCGCGGTGCCCTCCATGTTTCCCAGGTGGCCTTGACAGGGACGCTTCACCCCTCAGGCCAAAGAGGGTGTCCCAGCCTGGGAGGGAGTGACCCCAGCACCCACACAGTGCGCTCCCCAGGCACCATGGGGCATTGGAGTTCTGAGGAGCCTGGGCCCTGGCAGGCCAGGGGCGCTCACCACCTGGCCCAGGGCAGACAGAACACTGGGGAGGGAGGGGCACCACCCGCGCAGGCCCCAGAGGAGACCCCCTGAGCACTGCTGGGCGAGGGGCGCTCACCCACAGGACCCAGAGGGGACTGAGCCCTGGGCGGGGGGCGCGGGGGGGGGCGCTGGGCCTCAGGACACAGGGGAGCCTGGGGACCTGCGGGGGAGGGGCGGTCACCCGCAAGCCCCAGAGCTCACTGGTCCTTAGGGCTCCTGGGGGGCTCACCCAGGAGACCCGGGCGCACCGAGGACCCTCGGGCGAGGGGCGCTCACCCGCAGGCCCCCGGAGGACAGGGAAGCCTCCAGGGCCCCCACCCCCACCCCCGCAAGACAGGCGCTTGCCTGCCCGCAGGACCCTGAGGACACTGGGCGCCGATGGGCGAGGGGCGCTCACCCAAAGGCCGCAGTGCAGCAGCAATGCCAGTGTCCCAGGAGCCCTCCCCAAGCAGGATCTTGGGGACAGGGAACAGGGCTGGGACCCGCGGTGGGGACCTCGCACCCGCAGCACCCCCAAGAGCACACTGAGCACTGCAGGGCGAGGGGCGCACACCAGCATGGCCCAGAGCACACTGCGGACCTGAGGCCGCCTGGGGGCGCTCCCCCACAGCCACCAGGCCTGGCCCTGCACTGCCTAAGGGAGGGGCGCTCACCCCCAGCCTCTAGGGAAGCCTGAGCCCCCTCGGGCCAGGGCTGCTCCCCGCCATGCCACCCACTCAGGGCTGCCTGAGCACTGCCGGGTGAGGGGCGCTCACCCACAGGACCCAGAGCAGCCTGAGCGCTGGGGGGCTGAGGGTGCTCCCCCGCAGGAACCCTGGACAATGAGCTCAGGTGGGAGAGGGGCGCTCGCCCACAGGGCTCAGAGTCCAGGTCACCTTTTGCAGAGGATCCCTGGGCCCCTTGTCCCCAGTTACCTGGGCCAGGGTGGGACAGTGGCGCCCTCTCACTGGTCTCAGCAGTGCCTCCAAGATGGAGGGGAGATGTCCTTTGCCAAATGTCCCACCATCCTGCCCAGGAGGAGGGCGCGGCTCCTGATCCAGAGGTCCCACAGGGTTCTTCCCTGGGGCCAAGATAGCACCTGGTGGCGCTTGCCTGCTGTCCGGGGCCCCAGTGGAGATGTGCTCACAGCCTGGGAAATTGGCCCTGCATCCACTGGTCCCCGGGACCTCCGCAATCCCGGGCGCGTGCCAGGCGTGCAGGGGAGCACAGCCCCAGGGGCAGAAAGGCCAAGAAATGGTGGGTCAGGCGGGATGGATCCCGGTCCTTGGGTGTGCCCTTGGAGTTGAGATGCCCTCACGGTGAGTATTCTTGGGCTCGCAGGTTTTGTGGACCAGCGTGCCTGAAGGGCCACAGCAAAGGCCAAAGGCCCAGCAGAGTGTGGGCCAAGAGCAAGTGTCCGCGGTGCCCTCCATGTTTCCCAGGTGGCCTTGACAGGGACGCTTCACCCCTCAGGCCAAAGAGGGTGTCCCAGCCTGGGAGGGAGTGACCCCAGCACCCACACAGTGCGCTCCCCAGGCACCATGGGGCATTGGAGTTCTGAGGAGCCTGGGCCCTGGCGGGCCAGGGGCGCTCACCACCTGGCCCAGGGCAGACAGAACACTGGGGAGGGAGGGGCACCACCCGCGCAGGCCCCAGAGGAGACCCCCTGAGCACTGCTGGGCGAGGGGCGCTCACCCACAGGACCCAGAGGGGACTGAGCCCTGGGCGGGGGGCGCGGGGGGGGGCGCTGGGCCTCAGGACACAGGGGAGCCTGGGGACCTGCGGGGGAGGGGCGGTCACCCGCAAGCCCCAGAGCTCACTGGTCCTTAGGGCTCCTGGGGGGCTCACCCAGGAGACCCGGGCGCACCGAGGACCCTCGGGCGAGGGGCGCTCACCCGCAGGCCCCCGGAGGACAGGGAAGCCTCCAGGGCCCCCACCCCCACCCCCGCAAGACAGGCGCTTGCCTGCCCGCAGGACCCTGAGGACACTGGGCGCCGATGGGCGAGGGGCGCTCACCCAAAGGCCGCAGTGCAGCAGCAATGCCAGTGTCCCAGGAGCCCTCCCCAAGCAGGATCTTGGGGACAGGGAACAGGGCTGGGACCCGCGGTGGGGACCTCGCACCCGCAGCACCCCCAAGAGCACACTGAGCACTGCAGGGCGAGGGGCGCACACCAGCATGGCCCAGAGCACACTGGGGACCTGAGGCCGCCTGGGGGCGCTCCCCCACAGCCACCAGGCCTGGCCCTGCACTGCCTAAGGGAGGGGCGCTCACCCCCAGCCTCTAGGGAAGCCTGAGCCCCCTCGGGCCAGGGCTGCTCCCCGCCATGCCACCCACTCAGGGCTGCCTGAGCACTGCCGGGTGAGGGGCGCTCACCCACAGGACCCAGAGCAGCCTGAGCGCTGGGGGGCTGAGGGTGCTCCCCCGCAGGAACCCTGGACAATGAGCTCAGGTGGGAGAGGGGCGCTCGCCCACAGGGCTCAGAGTCCAGGTCACCTTTTGCAGAGGATCCCTGGGCCCCTTGTCCCCAGTTACCTGGGCCAGGGTGGGACAGTGGCGCCCTCTCACTGGTCTCAGCAGTGCCTCCAAGATGGAGGGGAGATGTCCTTTGCCAAATGTCCCACCATCCTGCCCAGGAGGAGGGCGCGGCTCCTGATCCAGAGGTCCCACAGGGTTCTTCCCTGGGGCCAAGATAGCACCTGGTGGCGCTTGCCTGCTGTCCGGGGCCCCAGTGGAGATGTGCTCACAGCCTGGGAAATTGGCCCTGCATCCACTGGTCCCCGGGACCTCCGCAATCCCGGGCGCGTGCCAGGCGTGCAGGGGAGCACAGCCCCAGGGGCAGAAAGGCCAAGAAATGGTGGGTCAGGCGGGATGGATCCCGGTCCTTGGGTGTGCCCTTGGAGTTGAGATGCCCTCACGGTGAGTATTCTTGGGCTCGCAGGTTTTGTGGACCAGCGTGCCTGAAGGGCCACAGCAAAGGCCAAAGGCCCAGCAGAGTGTGGGCCAAGAGCAAGTGTCCGCGGTGCCCTCCATGTTTCCCAGGTGGCCTTGACAGGGACGCTTCACCCCTCAGGCCAAAGAGGGTGTCCCAGCCTGGGAGGGAGTGACCCCAGCACCCACACAGTGCGCTCCCCAGGCACCATGGGGCATTGGAGTTCTGAGGAGCCTGGGCCCTGGCGGGCCAGGGGCGCTCACCACCTGGCCCAGGGCAGACAGAACACTGGGGAGGGAGGGGCACCACCCGCGCAGGCCCCAGAGGAGACCCCCTGAGCACTGCTGGGCGAGGGGCGCTCACCCACAGGACCCAGAGGGGACTGAGCCCTGGGCGGGGGGCGCGGGGGGGGGCGCTGGGCCTCAGGACACAGGGGAGCCTGGGGACCTGCGGGGGAGGGGCGGTCACCCGCAAGCCCCAGAGCTCACTGGTCCTTAGGGCTCCTGGGGGGCTCACCCAGGAGACCCGGGCGCACCGAGGACCCTCGGGCGAGGGGCGCTCACCCGCAGGCCCCCGGAGGACAGGGAAGCCTCCAGGGCCCCCACCCCCACCCCCGCAAGACAGGCGCTTGCCTGCCCGCAGGACCCTGAGGACACTGGGCGCCGATGGGCGAGGGGCGCTCACCCAAAGGCCGCAGTGCAGCAGCAATGCCAGTGTCCCAGGAGCCCTCCCCAAGCAGGATCTTGGGGACAGGGAACAGGGCTGGGACCCGCGGTGGGGACCTCGCACCCGCAGCACCCCCAAGAGCACACTGAGCACTGCAGGGCGAGGGGCGCACACCAGCATGGCCCAGAGCACACTGGGGACCTGAGGCCGCCTGGGGGCGCTCCCCCACAGCCACCAGGCCTATCCCTGCACTGCCTAAGGGAGGGGCGCTCACCCCCAGCCTCTAGGGAAGCCTGAGCCCCCTCGGGCCAGGGCTGCTCCCCGCCACGCCACCCACTCAGGGCTGCCTGAGCAGTGCCGGGTGAGGGGCGCTCACCCACAGGACCCAGAGCAGCCTGAGCGCTGGGGGCTGAGGGTGCTCCCCCGCAGGAACCCTGGACAATGAGCTCAGGTGGGAGAGGGGCGCTCGCCCCCAGGGCTCAGAGTCCAGGTCACCTTTTGCAGAGGATCCCTGGGCCCCTTGTCCCCAGTTACCTGGGCCAGGGTGGGACAGTGGCGCCCTCTCACTGGTCTCAGCAGTGCCTCCAAGATGGAGGGGAGATGTCCTTTGCCAAATGTCCCACCATCCTGCCCAGGAGGAGGGCGCGGCTCCTGATCCAGAGGTCCCACAGGGTTCTTCCCTGGGGCCAAGATAGCACCTGGTG
This sequence comes from Spermophilus citellus, assembly GCF_964194105.1. Taxonomy (NCBI): domain Eukaryota; kingdom Metazoa; phylum Chordata; class Mammalia; order Rodentia; family Sciuridae; genus Spermophilus; species Spermophilus citellus. The sequence continues at coordinate 16,760,366 of NC_138199.1, read as the reverse complement.
GTGCTTGCCTGCTGTCCGGGGCCCCAGTGGAGATGTGCTCACAGCCTGGGAAATTGGCCCTGCATCCACTGGTCCCCGGGACCTCCGCAATCCCGGGCGCGTGCCAGGCGTGCAGGGGAGCACAGCCCCAGGGGCAGAAAGGCCAAGAAATGGTGGGTCAGGCGGGATGGATCCCGGTCCTTGGGTGTGCCCTTGGAGTTGAGATGCCCTCACGGTGAGTATTCTTGGGCTCGCAGGTTTTGTGGACCAGCGTGCCTGAAGGGCCACAGCAAAGGCCAAAGGCCCAGCAGAGTGTGGGCCAAGAGCAAGTGTCCGCGGTGCCCTCCATGTTTCCCAGGTGGCCTTGACAGGGACGCTTCACCCCTCAGGCCAAAGAGGGTGTCCCAGCCTGGGAGGGAGTGACCCCAGCACCCACACAGTGCGCTCCCCAGGCACCATGGGGCATTGGAGTTCTGAGGAGCCTGGGCCCTGGCAGGCCAGGGGCGCTCACCACCTGGCCCAGGGCAGACAGAACACTGGGGAGGGAGGGGCACCACCCGCGCAGGCCCCAGAGGAGACCCCCTGAGCACTGCTGGGCGAGGGGCGCTCACCCACAGGACCCAGAGGGGACTGAGCCCTGGGCGGGGGGCGCGGGGGGGGGCGCTGGGCCTCAGGACACAGGGGAGCCTGGGGACCTGCGGGGGAGGGGCGGTCACCCGCAAGCCCCAGAGCTCACTGGTCCTTAGGGCTCCTGGGGGGCTCACCCAGGAGACCCGGGCGCACCGAGGACCCTCGGGCGAGGGGCGCTCACCCGCAGGCCCCCGGAGGACAGGGAAGCCTCCAGGGCCCCCACCCCCACCCCCGCAAGACAGGCGCTTGCCTGCCCGCAGGACCCTGAGGACACTGGGCGCCGATGGGCGAGGGGCGCTCACCCAAAGGCCGCAGTGCAGCAGCAATGCCAGTGTCCCAGGAGCCCTCCCCAAGCAGGATCTTGGGGACAGGGAACAGGGCTGGGACCCGAGGTGGGGACCTCGCACCCGCAGCACCCCCAAGAGCACACTGAGCACTGCAGGGCGAGGGGCGCACACCAGCATGGCCCAGAGCACACTGGGGACCTGAGGCCGCCTGGGGGCGCTCCCCCACAGCCACCAGGCCTGGCCCTGCACTGCCTAAGGGAGGGGCGCTCACCCCCAGCCTCTAGGGAAGCCTGAGCCCCCTCGGGCCAGGGCTGCTCCCCGCCACGCCACCCACTCAGGGCTGCCTGAGCACTGCCGGGTGAGGGGCGCTCACCCACAGGACCCAGAGCAGCCTGAGCGCTGGGGGGCTGAGGGTGCTCCCCCGCAGGAACCCTGGACAATGAGCTCAGGTGGGAGAGGGGCGCTCGCCCACAGGGCTCAGAGTCCAGGTCACCTTTTGCAGAGGATCCCTGGGCCCCTTGTCCCCAGTTACCTGGGCCAGGGTGGGACAGTGGCGCCCTCTCACTGGTCTCAGCAGTGCCTCCAAGATGGAGGGGAGATGTCCTTTGCCAAATGTCCCACCATCCTGCCCAGGAGGAGGGCGCGGCTCCTGATCCAGAGGTCCCACAGGGTTCTTCCCTGGGGCCAAGATAGCACCTGGTGGCGCTTGCCTGCTGTCCGGGGCCCCAGTGGAGATGTGCTCACAGCCTGGGAAATTGGCCCTGCATCCACTGGTCCCCGGGACCTCCGCAATCCCGGGCGCGTGCCAGGCGTGCAGGGGAGCACAGCCCCAGGGGCAGAAAGGCCAAGAAATGGTGGGTCAGGCGGGATGGATCCCGGTCCTTGGGTGTGCCCTTGGAGTTGAGATGCCCTCACGGTGAGTATTCTTGGGCTCGCAGGTTTTGTGGACCAGCGTGCCTGAAGGGCCACAGCAAAGGCCAAAGGCCCAGCAGAGTGTGGGCCAAGAGCAAGTGTCCGCGGTGCCCTCCATGTTTCCCAGGTGGCCTTGACAGGGACGCTTCACCCCTCAGGCCAAAGAGGGTGTCCCAGCCTGGGAGGGAGTGACCCCAGCACCCACACAGTGCGCTCCCCAGGCACCATGGGGCATTGGAGTTCTGAGGAGCCTGGGCCCTGGCGGGCCAGGGGCGCTCACCACCTGGCCCAGGGCAGACAGAACACTGGAGAGGGAGGGGCACCACCCGCGCAGGCCCCAGAGGAGACCCCCTGAGCACTGCTGGGCGAGGGGCGCTCACCCACAGGACCCAGAGGGGACTGAGCCCTGGGCGGGGGGCGCTGGGGGGGGCGCTGGGCCTCAGGACACAGGGGAGCCTGGGGACCTGCGGGGGAGGGGCGGTCACCCGCAAGCCCCAGAGCTCACTGGTCCTTAGGGCTCCTGGGGGGCTCACCCAGGAGACCGGGGCGCACCGAGGACCCTCGGGCGAGGGGCGCTCACCCGCAGGCCCCCGGAGGACAGGGAAGCCTCCTGGGCCCCCACCCCCACCCCCGCAAGACAGGCGCTTGCCTGCCCGCAGGACCCTGAGGACACTGGGCGCCGATGGGCGAGGGGCGCTCACCCAAAGGCCGCAGTGCAGCAGCAATGCCAGTGTCCCAGGAGCCCTCCCCAAGCAGGATCTTGGGGACAGGGAACAGGGCTGGGACCCGCGGTGGGGACCTCGCACCCGCAGCACCCCCAAGAGCACACTGAGCACTGCAGGGCGAGGGGCGCACACCAGCATGGCCCAGAGCACACTGGGGACCTGAGGCCGCCTGGGGGCGCTCCCCCACAGCCACCAGGCCTGGCCCTGCACTGCCTAAGGGAGGGGCGCTCACCCCCAGCCTCTAGGGAAGCCTGAGCCCCCTTGGCCCAGGGCTGCTCCCCGCCCCGCCACCCACTCAGGGCTGCCTGAGCATTGCCAGGAGAGGGGCGCTCACCCACAGGACCCAGAGCAGCCTGAGTGCTGGGGGGCTGAGGGTGCTCCCCCGCAGGAACCCTGGACAATGAGCTCAGGTGGGAGAGGGGCGCTCGCCCACAGGGCTCAGAGTCCAGGTCACCTTTTGCAGAGGATCCCTCGGCCCTGTGTCCCCAGTTACCTGGGTCAGGGTGGGACAGTGGCGCCCTCTCACTGGTCTCAGCAGTGCCTCCAAGATGGAGGGGAGATGTCCTTTGCCAAATGTCCCACCATCCTGCCCAGGAGGAGGGCGCGGCTCCTGATCCAGAGGTCCCACAGGGTTCTTCCCTGGGGCCAAGATAGCACCTGGTGGCGCTTGCCTGCTGTCCGGGGCCCCAGTGGAGATGTGCTCACAGCCTGGGAAATTGGCCCTGCATCCACTGGTCCCAGGGACCTCCGCAATCCCGGGCACGTGCCAGGCGTGCACGGGAGCACAGCCCCAGGGGCAGAAAGGCCAAGAATTGGTGAGTCAGGCGGGATGGATCCCGGTCCTTGGGTGTGCCCTTGGAGTTGAGATGCCCTCACGGTGAGTATTCTTGGGCTCGCAGGTTTTGTGGACCAGCGTGCCTGAAGGGCCACAGCAAAGGCCAAAGGCCCAGCAGAGTGTGGGTCAAGAGCAAGTGTCCGCGGTGCCCTCCAAGTTTCCCAGGTGGCCTTGACAGGGACGCTTCACCCCTCAGGCCAAAGAGGGTGTCCCAGCCTGGGAGGGAGTGACGCCTGCACCCACACAGTGCGCTCCCCAGGCACCAGGGGGCATTGGAGTTCAGAGGAGCCTGGGCCCTGGCAGGCCAGGGGCGCTCACCACCTGGCCCAGTGCAGACAGAGCACTGGGGATGGAGGGGCACCACCCGCGCAGGCCCCAGAGGAGACTCCCTGGGCACTGCTGGGCGAGGGGCGACACCCACAGGACCCAGAGGGGACTGAGCCCTGGGCGGACGGGCGCTGGCCTCAGGACACAGGGGAGCCTGGGGACCTGCGGGGGAGGGGCGGTCACCCGCAAGCCCCAAAGCTCACTGGTCCTTAGGGCTCCTGGGGGGCTCACCCAGGAGACCCGGGCGCACTGAGGACCCTCGGGCGAGGGGCGCTCACCCGCAGGCCCCCGGAGGACAGGGAAGCCTCCTGGGCCCCCACCCCCACCCCCGCAAGACAGGCGCTTGCCTGCCCGCAGGACCCTGAGGACACTGGGCGCCGATGGGCGAGGGGCGCTCACCCAAAGGCCGCAGTGCAGCAGCAATGCCAGTGTCCCAGGAGCCCTCCCCAAGCAGGATCTTGGGGACAGGGAACAGGGCTGGGACCCGCGGTGGGGACCTCGCACCCGCAGCACCCCCAAGAGCACACTGAGCACTGCAGGGCGAGGGGCGCTCACCAGCATGGCCCAGAGCACACTGGGGACCTGAGGCCGCCTGGGGGCGCTCCCCCACAGCCACCAGGCCTGGCCCTGCACTGCCTAAGGGAGGGGCGCTCACCCCCAGCCTCTAGGGAAGCCTGAGCCCCCTCGGCCCAGGGCTGCTCCCCGCCACGCCACCCACTCAGGGCTGCCTGAGCACTGCAGGGTGAGGGGCACTCACCCACAGGACCCAGAGCAGCCTGAGCGCTGGGGGGCTGAGGGTGCTCCCCCGCAGGAACCCTGGACAATGAGCTCAGGTGGGAGAGGGGCGCTCGCCCACAGGGCTCAGAGTCCAGGTCACCTTTTGCAGAGGATCCCTGGGCCCCTTGTCCCCAGTTACCTGGGCCAGGGTGGGACAGTGGCGCCCTCTCACTGGTCTCAGCAGTGCCTCCAAGATGGAGGGGAGATGTCCTTTGCCAAATGTCCCACCATCCTGCCCAGGAGGAGGGCGCGGCTCCTGATCCAGAGGTCCCACAGGGTTCTTCCCTGGGGCCAAGATAGCACCTGGTGGTGCTTGCCTGCTGTCCGGGGCCCCAGTGGAGATGTGCTCACAGCCTGGGAAATTGGCCCTGCATCCACTGGTCCCCGGGACCTCCGCAATCCCGGGCGCGTGCCAGGCGTGCAGGGGAGCACAGCCCCAGGGGCAGAAAGGCCAAGAAATGGTGGGTCAGGCGGGATGGATCCCGGTCCTTGGGTGTGCCCTTGGAGTTGAGATGCCCTCACGGTGAGTATTCTTGGGCTCGCAGGTTTTGTGGACCAGCGTGCCTGAAGGGCCACAGCAAAGGCCAAAGGCCCAGCAGAGTGTGGGCCAAGAGCAAGTGTCCGCGGTGCCCTCCATGTTTCCCAGGTGGCCTTGACAGGGACGCTTCACCCCTCAGGCCAAAGAGGGTGTCCCAGCCTGGGAGGGAGTGACCCCAGCACCCACACAGTGCGCTCCCCAGGCACCATGGGGCATTGGAGTTCTGAGGAGCCTGGGCCCTGGCAGGCCAGGGGCGCTCACCACCTGGCCCAGGGCAGACAGAACACTGGGGAGGGAGGGGCACCACCCGCGCAGGCCCCAGAGGAGACCCCCTGAGCACTGCTGGGCGAGGGGCGCTCACCCACAGGACCCAGAGGGGACTGAGCCCTGGGCGGGGGGCGCGGGGGGGGGCGCTGGGCCTCAGGACACAGGGGAGCCTGGGGACCTGCGGGGGAGGGGCGGTCACCCGCAAGCCCCAGAGCTCACTGGTCCTTAGGGCTCCTGGGGGGCTCACCCAGGAGACCCGGGCGCACCGAGGACCCTCGGGCGAGGGGCGCTCACCCGCAGGCCCCCGGAGGACAGGGAAGCCTCCAGGGCCCCCACCCCCACCCCCGCAAGACAGGCGCTTGCCTGCCCGCAGGACCCTGAGGACACTGGGCGCCGATGGGCGAGGGGCGCTCACCCAAAGGCCGCAGTGCAGCAGCAATGCCAGTGTCCCAGGAGCCCTCCCCAAGCAGGATCTTGGGGACAGGGAACAGGGCTGGGACCCGAGGTGGGGACCTCGCACCCGCAGCACCCCCAAGAGCACACTGAGCACTGCAGGGCGAGGGGCGCACACCAGCATGGCCCAGAGCACACTGGGGACCTGAGGCCGCCTGGGGGCGCTCCCCCACAGCCACCAGGCCTGGCCCTGCACTGCCTAAGGGAGGGGCGCTCACCCCCAGCCTCTAGGGAAGCCTGAGCCCCCTCGGGCCAGGGCTGCTCCCCGCCACGCCACCCACTCAGGGCTGCCTGAGCACTGCCGGGTGAGGGGCGCTCACCCACAGGACCCAGAGCAGCCTGAGCGCTGGGGGGCTGAGGGTGCTCCCCCGCAGGAACCCTGGACAATGAGCTCAGGTGGGAGAGGGGCGCTCGCCCACAGGGCTCAGAGTCCAGGTCACCTTTTGCAGAGGATCCCTGGGCCCCTTGTCCCCAGTTACCTGGGCCAGGGTGGGACAGTGGCGCCCTCTCACTGGTCTCAGCAGTGCCTCCAAGATGGAGGGGAGATGTCCTTTGCCAAATGTCCCACCATCCTGCCCAGGAGGAGGGCGCGGCTCCTGATCCAGAGGTCCCACAGGGTTCTTCCCTGGGGCCAAGATAGCACCTGGTGGCGCTTGCCTGCTGTCCGGGGCCCCAGTGGAGATGTGCTCACAGCCTGGGAAATTGGCCCTGCATCCACTGGTCCCCGGGACCTCCGCAATCCCGGGCGCGTGCCAGGCGTGCAGGGGAGCACAGCCCCAGGGGCAGAAAGGCCAAGAAATGGTGGGTCAGGCGGGATGGATCCCGGTCCTTGGGTGTGCCCTTGGAGTTGAGATGCCCTCACGGTGAGTATTCTTGGGCTCGCAGGTTTTGTGGACCAGCGTGCCTGAAGGGCCACAGCAAAGGCCAAAGGCCCAGCAGAGTGTGGGCCAAGAGCAAGTGTCCGCGGTGCCCTCCATGTTTCCCAGGTGGCCTTGACAGGGACGCTTCACCCCTCAGGCCAAAGAGGGTGTCCCAGCCTGGGAGGGAGTGACCCCAGCACCCACACAGTGCGCTCCCCAGGCACCATGGGGCATTGGAGTTCTGAGGAGCCTGGGCCCTGGCGGGCCAGGGGCGCTCACCACCTGGCCCAGGGCAGACAGAACACTGGGGAGGGAGGGGCACCACCCGCGCAGGCCCCAGAGGAGACCCCCTGAGCACTGCTGGGCGAGGGGCGCTCACCCACAGGACCCAGAGGGGACTGAGCCCTGGGCGGGGGGCGCTGGGGGGGGCGCTGGGCCTCAGGACACAGGGGAGCCTGGGGACCTGCGGGGGAGGGGCGGTCACCCGCAAGCCCCAGAGCTCACTGGTCCTTAGGGCTCCTGGGGGGCTCACCCAGGAGACCGGGGCGCACCGAGGACCCTCGGGCGAGGGGCGCTCACCCGCAGGCCCCCGGAGGACAGGGAAGCCTCCTGGGCCCCCACCCCCACCCCCGCAAGACAGGCGCTTGCCTGCCCGCAGGACCCTGAGGACACTGGGCGCCGATGGGCGAGGGGCGCTCACCCAAAGGCCGCAGTGCAGCAGCAATGCCAGTGTCCCAGGAGCCCTCCCCAAGCAGGATCTTGGGGACAGGGAACAGGGCTGGGACCCGCGGTGGGGACCTCGCACCCGCAGCACCCCCAAGAGCACACTGAGCACTGCAGGGCGAGGGGCGCACACCAGCATGGCCCAGAGCACACTGGGGACCTGAGGCCGCCTGGGGGCGCTCCCCCACAGCCACCAGGCCTGGCCCTGCACTGCCTAAGGGAGGGGCGCTCACCCCCAGCCTCTAGGGAAGCCTGAGCCCCCTTGGCCCAGGGCTGCTCCCCGCCCCGCCACCCACTCAGGGCTGCCTGAGCATTGCCAGGAGAGGGGCGCTCACCCACAGGACCCAGAGCAGCCTGAGTGCTGGGGGGCTGAGGGTGCTCCCCCGCAGGAACCCTGGACAATGAGCTCAGGTGGGAGAGGGGCGCTCGCCCACAGGGCTCAGAGTCCAGGTCACCTTTTGCAGAGGATCCCTCGGCCCTGTGTCCCCAGTTACCTGGGTCAGGGTGGGACAGTGGCGCCCTCTCACTGGTCTCAGCAGTGCCTCCAAGATGGAGGGGAGATTTCCTTTGCCAAATGTCCCACCATCCTGCCCAGGAGGAGGGCGCGGCTCCTGATCCAGAGGTCCCACAGGGTTCTTCCCTGGGGCCAAGATAGCACCTGGTGGCGCTTGCCTGCTGTCCGGGGCCCCAGTGGAGATGTGCTCACAGCCTGGGAAATTGGCCCTGCATCCACTGGTCCCAGGGACCTCCGCAATCCCGGGCACGTGCCAGGCGTGCACGGGAGCACAGCCCCAGGGGCAGAAAGGCCAAGAATTGGTGAGTCAGGCGGGATGGATCCCGGTCCTTGGGTGTGCCCTTGGAGTTGAGATGCCCTCACGGTGAGTATTCTTGGGCTCGCAGGTTTTGTGGACCAGCGTGCCTGAAGGGCCACAGCAAAGGCCAAAGGCCCAGCAGAGTGTGGGTCAAGAGCAAGTGTCCGCGGTGCCCTCCAAGTTTCCCAGGTGGCCTTGACAGGGACGCTTCACCCCTCAGGCCAAAGAGGGTGTCCCAGCCTGGGAGGGAGTGACGCCTGCACCCACACAGTGCGCTCCCCAGGCACCAGGGGGCATTGGAGTTCAGAGGAGCCTGGGCCCTGGCAGGCCAGGGGCGCTCACCACCTGGCCCAGGGCAGACAGAGCACTGGGGATGGAGGGGCACCACCCGCGCAGGCCCCAGAGGAGACTCCCTGGGCACTGCTGGGCGAGGGGCGACACCCACAGGACCCAGAGGGGACTGAGCCCTGGGCGGACGGGCGCTGGCCTCAGGACACAGGGGAGCCTGGGGACCTGCGGGGGAGGGGCGGTCACCCGCAAGCCCCAGAGCTCACTGGTCCTTAGGGCTCCTGGGGGGCTCACCCAGGAGACCCGGGCGCACTGAGGACCCTCGGGCGAGGGGCGCTCACCCGCAGGCCCCCGGAGGACAGGGAAGCCTCCTGGGCCCCCACCCCCACCCCCGCAAGACAGGCGCTTGCCTGCCCGCAGGACCCTGAGGACACTGGGCGCCGATGGGCGAGGGGCGCTCACCCAAAGGCCGCAGTGCAGCAGCAATGCCAGTGTCCCAGGAGCCCTCCCCAAGCAGGATCTTGGGGACAGGGAACAGGGCTGGGACCCGCGGTGGGGACCTCGCACCCGCAGCACCCCCAAGAGCACACTGAGCACTGCAGGGCGAGGGGCGCTCACCAGCATGGCCCAGAGCACACTGGGGACCTGAGGCCGCCTGGGGGCGCTCCCCCACAGCCACCAGGCCTGGCCCTGCACTGCCTAAGGGAGGGGCGCTCACCCCCAGCCTCTAGGGAAGCCTGAGCCCCCTCGGCCCAGGGCTGCTCCCCGCCACGCCACCCACTCAGGGCTGCCTGAGCACTGCAGGGTGAGGGGCACTCACCCACAGGACCCAGAGCAGCCTGAGCGCTGGGGGGCTGAGGGTGCTCCCCCGCAGGAACCCTGGACAATGAGCTCAGGTGGGAGAGGGGCGCTCGCCCACAGGGCTCAGAGTCCAGGTCACCTTTTGCAGAGGATCCCTGGGCCCCTTGTCCCCAGTTACCTGGGCCAGGGTGGGACAGTGGCGCCCTCTCACTGGTCTCAGCAGTGCCTCCAAGATGGAGGGGAGATGTCCTTTGCCAAATGTCCCACCATCCTGCCCAGGAGGAGGGCGCGGCTCCTGATCCAGAGGTCCCACAGGGTTCTTCCCTGGGGCCAAGATAGCACCTGGTGGCGCTTGCCTGCTGTCCGGGGCCCCAGTGGAGATGTGCTCACAGCCTGGGAAATTGGCCCTGCATCCACTGGTCCCAGGGACCTCCGCAATCCCGGGCGCGTGCCAGGCGTGCAGGGGAGCACAGCCCCAGGGGCAGAAAGGCCAAGAAATGGTGGGTCAGGCGGGATGGATCTTGGTCCTTGGGTGTGCCATTGGAGTTGAGATGCCCTCACGGTGAGTATTCTTGGGCTCGCAGGTTTTGTGGACCAGCGTGCCTGAAGGGCCACAGCAAAGGCCAAAGGCCCAGCAGAGTGTGGGCCAAGAGCAAGTGTCCGCGGTGCCCTCCATGTTTCCCAGGTGGCCTTGACAGGGACGCTTCACCCCTCAGGCCAAAGAGGGTGTCCCAGCCTGGGAGGGAGTGACCCCAGCACCCACACAGTGCGCTCCCCAGGCACCATGGGGCATTGGAGTTCTGAGGAGCCTGGGCCCTGGCGGGCCAGGGGCGCTCACCACCTGGCCCAGGGCAGACAGAACACTGGGGAGGGAGGGGCACCACCCGCGCAGGCCCCAGAGGAGACCCCCTGAGCACTGCTGGGCGAGGGGCGCTCACCCACAGGACCCAGAGGGGACTGAGCCCTGGGCGGGGGGCGCGGGGGGGGCGCTGGGCCTCAGGACACAGGGGAGCCTGGGGACCTGCGGGGGAGGGGCGGTCACCCGCAAGCCCCAGAGCTCACTGGTCCTTAGGGCTCCTGGGGGGCTCACCCAGGAGACCCGGGCGCACCGAGGACCCTCGGGCGAGGGGCGCTCACCCGCAGGCCCCCGGAGGACAGGGAAGCCTCCTGGGCCCCCACCCCCACCCCCGCAAGACAGGCGCTTGCCTGCCCGCAGGACCCTGAGGACACTGGGCGCCGATGGGCGAGGGGCGCTCACCCAAAGGCCGCAGTGCAGCAGCAATGCCAGTGTCCCAGGAGCCCTCCCCAAGCAGGATCTTGGGGACAGGGAACAGGGCTGGGACCCGCGGTGGGGACCTCGCACCCGCAGCACCCCCAAGAGCACACTGAGCACTGCAGGGCGAGGGGCGCACACCAGCATGGCCCAGAGCACACTGGGGACCTGAGGCCGCCTGGGGGCGCTCCCCCACAGCCACCAGGCCTGGCCCTGCACTGCCTAAGGGAGGGGCGCTCACCCCCAGCCTCTAGGGAAGCCTGAGCCCCCTCGGCCCAGGGCTGCTCCCCGCCACGCCACCCACTCAGGGCTGCCTGAGCACTGCCGGGTGAGGGGCGCTCACCCACAGGACCCAGAGCAGCCTGAGCGCTGGGGGGCTGAGGGTGCTCCCCCGCAGGAACCCTGGACAATGAGCTCAGGTGGGAGAGGGGCGCTCGCCCACAGGGCTCAGAGTCCAGGTCACCTTTTGCAGAGGATCCCTGGGCCCCTTGTCCCCAGTTACCTGGGCCAGGGTGGGACAGTGGCGCCCTCTCACTGGTCTCAGCAGTGCCTCCAAGATGGAGGGGAGATGTCCTTTGCCAAATGTCCCACCATCCTGCCCAGGAGGAGGGCGCGGCTCCTGATCCAGAGGTCCCACAGGGTTCTTCCCTGGGGCCAAGATAGCGCCTGGTGGCGCTTGCCTGCTGTCCGGGGCCCCAGTGGAGATGTGCTCACAGCCTGGGAAATTGGCCCTGCATCCACTGGTCCCCGGGACCTCCGCAATCCCGGGCGCGTGCCAGGCGTGCAGGGGAGCACAGCCCCAGGGGCAGAAAGGCCAAGAAATGGTGGGTCAGGCGGGATGGATCCCGGTCCTTGGGTGTGCCCTTGGAGTTGAGATGCCCTCACGGTGAGTATTCTTGGGCTCGCAGGTTTTGTGGACCAGCGTGCCTGAAGGGCCACAGCAAAGGCCAAAGGCCCAGCAGAGTGTGGGCCAAGAGCAAGTGTCCGCGGTGCCCTCCATGTTTCCCAGGTGGCCTTGACAGGGACGCTTCACCCCTCAGGCCAAAGAGGGTGTCCCAGCCTGGGAGGGAGTGACCCCAGCACCCACACAGTGCGCTCCCCAGGCACCATGGGGCATTGGAGTTCTGAGGAGCCTGGGCCCTGGCGGGCCAGGGGCGCTCACCACCTGGCCCAGGGCAGACAGAACACTGGGGAGGGAGGGGCACCACCCGCGCAGGCCCCAGAGGAGACCCCCTGAGCACTGCTGGGCGAGGGGCGCTCACCCACAGGACCCAGAGGGGACTGAGCCCTGGGCGGGGGGCGCGGGGGGGCCGCTGGGCCTCAGGACACAGGGGAGCCTGGGGACCTGCGGGGGAGGGGCGGTCACCCGCAAGCCCCAGAGCTCACTGGTCCTTAGGGCTCCTGGGGGGCTCACCCAGGAGACCCGGGCGCACCGAGGACCCTCGGGCGAGGGGCGCTCACCCGCAGGCCCCCGGAGGACAGGGAAGCCTCCTGGGCCCCCACCCCCACCCCCGCAAGACAGGCGCTTGCCTGCCCGCAGGACCCTGAGGACACTGGGCGCCGATGGGCGAGGGGCGCTCACCCAAAGGCCGCAGTGCAGCAGCAATGCCAGTGTCCCAGGAGCCCTCCCCAAGCAGGATCTTGGGGACAGGGAACAGGGCTGGGACCCGCGGTGGGGACCTCGCACCCGCAGCACCCCCAAGAGCACACTGAGCACTGCAGGGCGAGGGGCGCACACCAGCATGGCCCAGAGCACACTGGGGACCTGAGGCCGCCTGGGGGCGCTCCCCCACAGCCACCAGGCCTGGCCCTGCACTGCCTAAGGGAGGGGCGCTCACCCCCAGCCTCTAGGGAAGCCTGAGCCCCCTCGGGCCAGGGCTGCTCCCCGCCACGCCACCCACTCAGGGCTGCCTGAGCACTGCCGGGTGAGGGGCGCTCACCCACAGGACCCAGAGCAGCCTGAGCGCTGGGGGGCTGAGGGTGCTCCCCCGCAGGAACCCTGGACAATGAGCTCAGGTGGGAGAGGGGCGCTCGCCCACAGGGCTCAGAGTCCAGGTCACCTTTTGCAGAGGATCCCTGGGCCCCTTGTCCCCAGTTACCTGGGCCAGGGTGGGACAGTGGCGCCCTCTCACTGGTCTCAGCAGTGCCTCCAAGATGGAGGGGAGATGTCCTTTGCCAAATGTCCCACCATCCTGCCCAGGAGGAGGGCGCGGCTCCTGATCCAGAGGTCCCACAGGGTTCTTCCCTGGGGCCAAGATAGCACCTGGTGGCGCTTGCCTGCTGTCCAGGGCCCCAGTGGAGATGTGCTCACAGCCTGGGAAATTGGCCCTGCATCCACTGGTCCCCGGGACCTCCGCAATCCCGGGCGCGTGCCAGGCGTGCAGGGGAGCACAGCCCCAGGGGCAGAAAGGCCAAGAAATGGTGGGTCAGGCGGGATGGATCCCGGTCCTTGGGTGTGCCCTTGGAGTTGAGATGCCCTCACGGTGAGTATTCTTGGGCTCGCAGGTTTTGTGGACCAGCGTGCCTGAAGGGCCACAGCAAAGGCCAAAGGCCCAGCAGAGTGTGGGCCAAGAGCAAGTGTCCGCGGTGCCCTCCATGTTTCCCAGGTGGCCTTGACAGGGACGCTTCACCCCTCAGGCCAAAGAGGGTGTCCCAGCCTGGGAGGGAGTGACCCCAGCACCCACACAGTGCGCTCCCCAGGCACCATGGGGCATTGGAGTTCTGAGGAGCCTGGGCCCTGGCGGGCCAGGGGCGCTCACCACCTGGCCCAGGGCAGACAGAACACTGGGGAGGGAGGGGCACCACCCGCGCAGGCCCCAGAGGAGACCCCCTGAGCACTGCTGGGCGAGGGGCGCTCACCCACAGGACCCAGAGGGGACTGAGCCCTGGGCGGGGGGCGCTGGGGGGGGCGCTGGGCCTCAGGACACAGGGGAGCCTGGGGACCTGCGGGGGAGGGGCGGTCACCCGCAAGCCCCAGAGCTCACTGGTCCTTAGGGCTCCTGGGGGGCTCACCCAGGAGACCGGGGCGCACCGAGGACCCTCGGGCGAGGGGCGCTCACCCGCAGGCCCCCGGAGGACAGGGAAGCCTCCTGGGCCCCCACCCCCACCCCCGCAAGACAGGCGCTTGCCTGCCCGCAGGACCCTGAGGACACTGGGCGCCGATGGGCAAGGGGCGCTCACCCAAAGGCCGCAGTGCAGCAGCAATGCCAGTGTCCCAGGAGCCCTCCCCAAGCAGGATCTTGGGGACAGGGAACAGGGCTGGGACCCGCGGTGGGGACCTCGCACCCGCAGCACCCCCAAGAGCACACTGAGCACTGCAGGGCGAGGGGCGCACACCAGCATGGCCCAGAGCACACTGGGGACCTGAGGCCGCCTGGGGGCGCTCCCCCACAGCCACCAGGCCTGGCCCTGCACTGCCTAAGGGAGGGGCGCTCACCCCCAGCCTCTAGGGAAGCCTGAGCCCCCTTGGCCCAGGGCTGCTCCCCGCCCCGCCACCCACTCAGGGCTGCCTGAGCATTGCCAGGAGAGGGGCGCTCACCCACAGGACCCAGAGCAGCCTGAGTGCTGGGGGGCTGAGGGTGCTCCCCCGCAGGAACCCTGGACAATGAGCTCAGGTGGGAGAGGGGCGCTCGCCCACAGGGCTCAGAGTCCAGGTCACCTTTTGCAGAGGATCCCTCGGCCCTGTGTCCCCAGTTACCTGGGTCAGGGTGGGACAGTGGCGCCCTCTCACTGGTCTCAGCAGTGCCTCCAAGATGGAGGGGAGATGTCCTTTGCCAAATGTCCCACCATCCTGCCCAGGAGGAGGGCGCGGCTCCTGATCCAGAGGTCCCACAGGGTTCTTCCCTGGGGCCAAGATAGCACCTGGTGGCGCTTGCCTGCTGTCCGGGGCCCCAGTGGAGATGTGCTCACAGCCTGGGAAATTGGCCCTGCATCCACTGGTCCCAGGGACCTCCGCAATCCCGGGCACGTGCCAGGCGTGCACGGGAGCACAGCCCCAGGGGCAGAAAGGCCAAGAATTGGTGAGTCAGGCGGGATGGATCCCGGTCCTTGGGTGTGCCCTTGGAGTTGAGATGCCCTCACGGTGAGTATTCTTGGGCTCGCAGGTTTTGTGGACCAGCGTGCCTGAAGGGCCACAGCAAAGGCCAAAGGCCCAGCAGAGTGTGGGTCAAGAGCAAGTGTCCGCGGTGCCCTCCAAGTTTCCCAGGTGGCCTTGACAGGGACGCTTCACCCCTCAGGCCAAAGAGGGTGTCCCAGCCTGGGAGGGAGTGACGCCTGCACCCACACAGTGCGCTCCCCAGGCACCAGGGGGCATTGGAGTTCAGAGGAGCCTGGGCCCTGGCAGGCCAGGGGCGCTCACCACCTGGCCCAGGGCAGACAGAGCACTGGGGATGGAGGGGCACCACCCGCGCAGGCCCCAGAGGAGACTCCCTGGGCACTGCTGGGCGAGGGGCGACACCCACAGGACCCAGAGGGGACTGAGCCCTGGGCGGACGGGCGCTGGCCTCAGGACACAGGGGAGCCTGGGGACCTGCGGGGGAGGGGCGGTCACCCGCAAGCCCCAGAGCTCACTGGTCCTTAGGGCTCCTGGGGGGCTCACCCAGGAGACCCGGGCGCACTGAGGACCCTCGGGCGAGGGGCGCTCACCCGCAGGCCCCCGGAGGACAGGGAAGCCTCCTGGGCCCCCACCCCCACCCCCGCAAGACAGGCGCTTGCCTGCCCGCAGGACCCTGAGGACACTGGGCGCCGATGGGCGAGGGGCGCTCACCCAAAGGCCGCAGTGCAGCAGCAATGCCAGTGTCCCAGGAGCCCTCCCCAAGCAGGATCTTGGGGACAGGGAACAGGGCTGGGACCCGCGGTGGGGACCTCGCACCCGCAGCACCCCCAAGAGCACACTGAGCACTGCAGGGCGAGGGGCGCTCACCAGCATGGCCCAGAGCACACTGGGGACCTGAGGCCGCCTGGGGGCGCTCCCCCACAGCCACCAGGCCTGGCCCTGCACTGCCTAAGGGAGGGGCGCTCACCCCCAGCCTCTAGGGAAGCCTGAGCCCCCTCGGCCCAGGGCTGCTCCCCGCCACGCCACCCACTCAGGGCTGCCTGAGCACTGCAGGGTGAGGGGCACTCACCCACAGGACCCAGAGCAGCCTGAGCGCTGGGGGGCTGAGGGTGCTCCCCCGCAGGAACCCTGGACAATGAGCTCAGGTGGGAGAGGGGCGCTCGCCCACAGGGCTCAGAGTCCAGGTCACCTTTTGCAGAGGATCCCTGGGCCCCTTGTCCCCAGTTACCTGGGCCAGGGTGGGACAGTGGCGCCCTCTCACTGGTCTCAGCAGTGCCTCCAAGATGGAGGGGAGATGTCCTTTGCCAAATGTCCCACCATCCTGCCCAGGAGGAGGGCGCGGCTCCTGATCCAGAGGTCCCACAGGGTTCTTCCCTGGGGCCAAGATAGCACCTGGTGGCGCTTGCCTGCTGTCCGGGGCCCCAGTGGAGATGTGCTCACAGCCTGGGAAATTGGCCCTGCATCCACTGGTCCCCGGGACCTCCGCAATCCCGGGCGCGTGCCAGGCGTGCAGGGGAGCACAGCCCCAGGGGCAGAAAGGCCAAGAAATGGTGGGTCAGGCGGGATGGATCTTGGTCCTTGGGTGTGCCCTTGGAGTTGAGATGCCCTCTCGGTGAGTATTCTTGGGCTCGCAGGTTTTGTGGACCAGCGTGCCTGAAGGGCCACAGCAAAGGCCAAAGGCCCAGCAGAGTGTGGGCCAAGAGCAAGTGTCCGCGGTGCCCTCCATGTTTCCCAGGTGGCCTTGACAGGGACGCTTCACCCCTCAGGCCAAAGAGGGTGTCCCAGCCTGGGAGGGAGTGACCCCAGCACCCACACAGTGCGCTCCCCAGGCACCATGGGGCATTGGAGTTCTGAGGAGCCTGGGCCCTGGCGGGCCAGGGGCGCTCACCACCTGGCCCAGGGCAGACAGAACACTGGGGAGGGAGGGGCACCACCCGCGCAGGCCCCAGAGGAGACCCCCTGAGCACTGCTGGGCGAGGGGCGCTCACCCACAGGACCCAGAGGGGACTGAGCCCTGGGCGGGGGGCGCGGGGGGGGCGCTGGGCCTCAGGACACAGGGGAGCCTGGGGACCTGCGGGGGAGGGGCGGTCACCCGCAAGCCCCAGAGCTCACTGGTCCTTAGGGCTCCTGGGGGGCTCACCCAGGAGACCCGGGCGCACCGAGGACCCTCGGGCGAGGGGCGCTCACCCGCAGGCCCCCGGAGGACAGGGAAGCCTCCTGGGCCCCCACCCCCACCCCCGCAAGACAGGCGCTTGCCTGCCCGCAGGACCCTGAGGACACTGGGCGCCGATGGGCGAGGGGCGCTCACCCAAAGGCCGCAGTGCAGCAGCAATGCCAGTGTCACAGGAGCCCTCCCCAAGCAGGATCTTGGGGACAGGGAACAGGGCTGGGACCCGCGGTGGGGACCTCGCACCCGCAGCACCCCCAAGAGCACACTGAGCACTGCAGGGCGAGGGGCGCACACCAGCATGGCCCAGAGCACACTGGGGACCTGAGGCCGCCTGGGGGCGCTCCCCCACAGCCACCAGGCCTGGCCCTGCACTGCCTAAGGGAGGGGCGCTCACCCCCAGCCTCTAGGGAAGCCTGAGCCCCCTCGGCCCAGGGCTGCTCCCTGCCACGCCACCCACTCAGGGCTGCCTGAGCACTGCCGGGTGAGGGGCGCTCACCCACAGGACCCAGAGCAGCCTGAGCGCTGGGGGGCTGAGGGTGCTCCCCCGCAGGAACCCTGGACAATGAGCTCAGGTGGGAGAGGGGCGCTCGCCCACAGGGCTCAGAGTCCAGGTCACCTTTTGCAGAGGATCCCTGGGCCCCTTGTCCCCAGTTACCTGGGCCAGGGTGGGACAGTGGCGCCCTCTCACTGGTCTCAGCAGTGCCTCCAAGATGGAGGGGAGATGTCCTTTGCCAAATGTCCCACCATCCTGCCCAGGAGGAGGGCGCGGCTCCTGATCCAGAGGTCCCACAGGGTTCTTCCCTGGGGCCAAGATAGCACCTGGTGGCGCTTGCCTGCTGTCCGGGGCCCCAGTGGAGATGTGCTCACAGCCTGGGAAATTGGCCCTGCATCCACTGGTCCCCGGGACCTCCGCAATCCCGGGCACGTGCCAGGCGTGCAGGGGAGCACAGCCCCAGGGGCAGAAAGGCCAAGAAATGGTGGGTCAGGCGGGATGGATCCCGGTCCTTGGGTGTGCCCTTGGAGTTGAGATGCCCTCACGGTGAGTATTCTTGGGCTCGCAGGTTTTGTGGACCAGCGTGCCTGAAGGGCCACAGCAAAGGCCAAAGGCCCAGCAGAGTGTGGGCCAAGAGCAAGTGTCCGCGGTGCCCTCCATGTTTCCCAGGTGGCCTTGACAGGGACGCTTCACCCCTCAGGCCAAAGAGGGTGTCCCAGCCTGGGAGGGAGTGACCCCAGCACCCACACAGTGCGCTCCCCAGGCACCATGGGGCATTGGAGTTCTGAGGAGCCTGGGCCCTGGCGGGCCAGGGGCGCTCACCACCTGGCCCAGGGCAGACAGAACACTGGGGAGGGAGGGGCACCACCCGCGCAGGCCCCAGAGGAGACCCCCTGAGCACTGCTGGGCGAGGGGCGCTCACCCACAGGACCCAGAGGGGACTGAGCCCTGGGCGGGGGGCGCGGGGGGGGGCGCTGGGCCTCAGGACACAGGGGAGCCTGGGGACCTGCGGGGGAGGGGCGGTCACCCGCAAGCCCCAGAGCTCACTGGTCCTTAGGGCTCCTGGGGGGCTCACCCAGGAGACCCGGGCGCACCGAGGACCCTCGGGCGAGGGGCGCTCACCCGCAGGCCCCCGGAGGACAGGGAAGCCTCCTGGGCCCCCACCCCCACCCCCGCAAGACAGGCGCTTGCCTGCCCGCAGGACCCTGAGGACACTGGGCGCCGATGGGCGAGGGGCGCTCACCCAAAGGCCGCAGTGCAGCAGCAATGCCAGTGTCCCAGGAGCCCTCCCCAAGCAGGATCTTGGGGACAGGGAACAGGGCTGGGACCCGCGGTGGGGACCTCGCACCCGCAGCACCCCCAAGAGCACACTGAGCACTGCAGGGCGAGGGGCGCACACCAGCATGGCCCAGAGCACACTGGGGACCTGAGGCCGCCTGGGGGCGCTCCCCCACAGCCACCAGGCCTGGCCCTGCACTGCCTAAGGGAGGGGCGCTCACCCCCAGCCTCTAGGGAAGCCTGAGCCCCCTCGGGCCAGGGCTGCTCCCCGCCACGCCACCCACTCAGGGCTGCCTGAGCACTGCCGGGTGAGGGGCGCTCACCCACAGGACCCAGAGCAGCCTGAGCGCTGGGGGGCTGAGGGTGCTCCCCCGCAGGAACCCTGGACAATGAGCTCAGGTGGGAGAGGGGCGCTCGCCCACAGGGCTCAGAGTCCAGGTCACCTTTTGCAGAGGATCCCTGGGCCCCTTGTCCCCAGTTACCTGGGCCAGGGTGGGACAGTGGCGCCCTCTCACTGGTCTCAGCAGTGCCTCCAAGATGGAGGGGAGATGTCCTTTGCCAAATGTCCCACCATCCTGCCCAGGAGGAGGGCGCGGCTCCTGATCCAGAGGTCCCACAGGGTTCTTCCCTGGGGCCAAGATAGCACCTGGTGGCGCTTGCCTGCTGTCCGGGGCCCCAGTGGAGATGTGCTCACAGCCTGGGAAATTGGCCCTGCATCCACTGGTCCCCGGGACCTCCGCAATCCCGGGCGCGTGCCAGGCGTGCAGGGGAGCACAGCCCCAGGGGCAGAAAGGCCAAGAAATGGTGGGTCAGGCGGGATGGATCCCGGTCCTTGGGTGTGCCCTTGGAGTTGAGATGCCCTCACGGTGAGTATTCTTGGGCTCGCAGGTTTTGTGGACCAGCGTGCCTGAAGGGCCACAGCAAAGGCCAAAGGCCCAGCAGAGTGTGGGCCAAGAGCAAGTGTCCGCGGTGCCCTCCATGTTTCCCAGGTGGCCTTGACAGGGACGCTTCACCCCTCAGGCCAAAGAGGGTGTCCCAGCCTGGGAGGGAGTGACCCCAGCACCCACACAGTGCGCTCCCCAGGCACCATGGGGCATTGGAGTTCTGAGGAGCCTGGGCCCTGGCGGGCCAGGGGCGCTCACCACCTGGCCCAGGGCAGACAGAACACTGGGGAGGGAGGGGCACCACCCGCGCAGGCCCCAGAGGAGACCCCCTGAGCACTGCTGGGCGAGGGGCGCTCACCCACAGGACCCAGAGGGGACTGAGCCCTGGGCGGGGGGCGCGGGGGGGGGCGCTGGGCCTCAGGACACAGGGGAGCCTGGGGACCTGCGGGGGAGGGGCGGTCACCCGCAAGCCCCAGAGCTCACTGGTCCTTAGGGCTCCTGGGGGGCTCACCCAGGAGACCCGGGCGCACCGAGGACCCTCGGGCGAGGGGCGCTCACCCGCAGGTCCCCGGAGGACAGGGAAGCCTCCTGGGCCCCCACCCCCACCCCCCGCAAGACAGGCGCTTGCCTGCCCGCAGGACCCTGAGGACACTGGGCGCCGATGGGCGAGGGGCGCTCACCCAAAGGCCGCAGTGCAGCAGCAATGCCAGTGTCCCAGGAGCCCTCCCCAAGCAGGATCTTGGGGACAGGGAACAGGGCTGGGACCCGCGGTGGGGACCTCGCACCCGCAGCACCCCCAAGAGCACACTGAGCACTGCAGGGCGAGGGGCGCTCACCAGCATGGCCCAGAGCACACTGGGGACCTGAGGCCGCCTGGGGGCGCTCCCCCACAGCCACCAGGCCTGGCCCTGCACTGCCTAAGGGAGGGGCGCTCACCCCCAGCCTCTAGGGAAGCCTGAGCCCCCTCGGGCCAGGGCTGCTCCCCGCCACGCCACCCACTCAGGGCTGCCTGAGCACTGCCGGGTGAGGGGCGCTCACCCACAGGACCCAGAGCAGCCTGAGCGCTGGGGGGCTGAGGGTGCTCCCCCGCAGGAACCCTGGACAATGAGCTCAGGTGGGAGAGGGGCGCTCGCCCACAGGGCTCAGAGTCCAGGTCACCTTTTGCAGAGGATCCCTGGGCCCCTTGTCCCCAGTTACCTGGGCCAGGGTGGGACAGTGGCGCCCTCTCACTGGTCTCAGCAGTGCCTCCAAGATGGAGGGGAGATGTCCTTTGCCAAATGTCCCACCATCCTGCCCAGGAGGAGGGCGCGGCTCCTGATCCAGAGGTCCCACAGGGTTCTTCCCTGGGGCCAAGATAGCACCTGGTGGCGCTTGCCTGCTGTCCGGGGCCCCAGTGGAGATGTGCTCACAGCCTGGGAAATTGGCCCTGCATCCACTGGTCCCCGGGACCTCCGCAATCCCGGGCGCGTGCCAGGCGTGCAGGGGAGCACAGCCCCAGGGGCAGAAAGGCCAAGAAATGGTGGGTCAGGCGGGATGGATCCCGGTCCTTGGGTGTGCCCTTGGAGTTGAGATGCCCTCACGGTGAGTATTCTTGGGCTCGCAGGTTTTGTGGACCAGCGTGCCTGAAGGGCCACAGCAAAGGCCAAAGGCCCAGCAGAGTGTGGGCCAAGAGCAAGTGTCCGCGGTGCCCTCCATGTTTCCCAGGTGGCCTTGACAGGGACGCTTCACCCCTCAGGCCAAAGAGGGTGTCCCAGCCTGGGAGGGAGTGACCCCAGCACCCACACAGTGCGCTCCCCAGGCACCATGGGGCATTGGAGTTCTGAGGAGCCTGGGCCCTGGCGGGCCAGGGGCGCTCACCACCTGGCCCAGGGCAGACAGAACACTGGGGAGGGAGGGGCACCACCCGCGCAGGCCCCAGAGGAGACCCCCTGAGCACTGCTGGGCGAGGGGCGCTCACCCACAGGACCCAGAGGGGACTGAGCCCTGGGCGGGGGGCGCGGGGGGGGGGCGCTGGGCCTCAGGACACAGGGGAGCCTGGGGACCTGCGGGGGAGGGGCGGTCACCCGCAAGCCCCAGAGCTCACTGGTCCTTAGGGCTCCTGGGGGGCTCACCCAGGAGACCCGGGCGCACCGAGGACCCTCGGGCGAGGGGCGCTCACCCGCAGGTCCCCGGAGGACAGGGAAGCCTCCTGGGCCCCCACCCCCACCCCCCGCAAGACAGGCGCTTGCCTGCCCGCAGGACCCTGAGGACACTGGGCGCCGATGGGCGAGGGGCGCTCACCCAAAGGCCGCAGTGCAGCAGCAATGCCAGTGTCCCAGGAGCCCTCCCCAAGCAGGATCTTGGGGACAGGGAACAGGGCTGGGACCCGCGGTGGGGACCTCGCACCCGCAGCACCCCCAAGAGCACACTGAGCACTGCAGGGCGAGGGGCGCTCACCAGCATGGCCCAGAGCACACTGGGGACCTGAGGCCGCCTGGGGGCGCTCCCCCACAGCCACCAGGCCTGGCCCTGCACTGCGTAAGGGAGGGGCGCTCACCCCCAGCCTCTAGGGAAGCCTGAGCCCCCTCGGGCCAGGGCTGCTCCCCGCCACGCCACCCACTCAGGGCTGCCTGAGCACTGCCGGGTGAGGGGCGCTCACCCACAGGACCCAGAGCAGCCTGAGCGCTGGGGGGCTGAGGGTGCTCCCCCGCAGGAACCCTGGACAATGAGCTCAGGTGGGAGAGGGGCGCTCGCCCACAGGGCTCAGAGTCCAGGTCACCTTTTGCAGAGGATCCCTGGGCCCCTTGTCCCCAGTTACCTGGGCCAGGGTGGGACAGTGGCGCCCTCTCACTGGTCTCAGCAGTGCCTCCAAGATGGAGGGGAGATGTCCTTTGCCAAATGTCCCACCATCCTGCCCAGGAGGAGGGCGCGGCTCCTGATCCAGAGGTCCCACAGGGTTCTTCCCTGGGGCCAAGATAGCACCTGGTGGCGCTTGCCTGCTGTCCGGGGCCCCAGTGGAGATGTGCTCACAGCCTGGGAAATTGGCCCTGCATCCACTGGTCCCCGGGACCTCCGCAATCCCGGGCGCGTGCCAGGCGTGCAGGGGAGCACAGCCCCAGGGGCAGAAAGGCCAAGAAATGGTGGGTCAGGCGGGATGGATCCCGGTCCTTGGGTGTGCCCTTGGAGTTGAGATGCCCTCACGGTGAGTATTCTTGGGCTCGCAGGTTTTGTGGACCAGCGTGCCTGAAGGGCCACAGCAAAGGCCAAAGGCCCAGCAGAGTGTGGGCCAAGAGCAAGTGTCCGCGGTGCCCTCCATGTTTCCCAGGTGGCCTTGACAGGGACGCTTCACCCCTCAGGCCAAAGAGGGTGTCCCAGCCTGGGAGGGAGTCACCCCAGCACCCACACAGTGCGCTCCCCAGGCACCATGGGGCATTGGAGTTCTGAGGAGCCTGGGCCCTGGCGGGCCAGGGGCGCTCACCACCTGGCCCAGGGCAGACAGAACACTGGGGAGGGAGGGGCACCACCCGCGCAGGCCCCAGAGGAGACCCCCTGAGCACTGCTGGGCGAGGGGCGCTCACCCACAGGACCCAGAGGGGACTGAGCCCTGGGCGGGGGGCGCGGGGGGGGGGCGCTGGGCCTCAGGACACAGGGGAGCCTGGGGACCTGCGGGGGAGGGGCGGTCACCCGCAAGCCCCAGAGCTCACTGGTCCTTAGGGCTCCTGGGGGGCTCACCCAGGAGACCCGGGCGCACCGAGGACCCTCGGGCGAGGGGCGCTCACCCGCAGGCCCCCGGAGGACAGGGAAGCCTCCTGGGCCCCCACCCCCACCCCCCAAGACAGGCGCTTGCCTGCCCGCAGGACCCTGAGGACACTGGGCGCCGATGGGCGAGGGGCGCTCACCCAAAGGCCGCAGTGCAGCAGCAATGCCAGTGTCCCAGGAGCCCTCCCCAAGCAGGATCTTGGGGACAGGGAACAGGGCTGGGACCCGCGGTGGGGACCTCGCACCCGCAGCACCCCCAAGAGCACACTGAGCACTGCAGGGCGAGGGGCGCTCACCAGCATGGCCCAGAGCACACTGGGGACCTGAGGCCGCCTGGGGGCGCTCCCCCACAGCCACCAGGCCTGGCCCTGCACTGCCTAAGGGAGGGGCGCTCACCCCCAGCCTCTAGGGAAGCCTGAGCCCCCTCGGGCCAGGGCTGCTCCCCGCCACGCCACCCACTCAGGGCTGCCTGAGCACTGCCGGGTGAGGGGCACTCACCCACAGGACCCAGAGCAGCCTGAGCGCTGGGGGGCTGAGGGTGCTCCCCCGCAGGAACCCTGGACAATGAGCTCAGGTGGGAGAGGGGCGCTCGCCCACAGGGCTCAGAGTCCAGGTCACCTTTTGCAGAGGATCCCTGGGCCCCTTGTCCCCAGTTACCTGGGCCAGGGTGGGACAGTGGCGCCCTCTCACTGGTCTCAGCAGTGCCTCCAAGATGGAGGGGAGATGTCCTTTGCCAAATGTCCCACCATCCTGCCCAGGAGGAGGGCGCGGCTCCTGATCCAGAGGTCCCACAGGGTTCTTCCCTGGGGCCAAGATAGCACCTGGTGGCGCTTGCCTGCTGTCCGGGGCCCCAGTGGAGATGTGCTCACAGCCTGGGAAATTGGCCCTGCATCCACTGGTCCCAGGGACCTCCGCAATCCCGGGCGCGTGCCAGGCGTGCAGGGGAGCACAGCCCCAGGGGCAGAAAGGCCAAGAAATGGTGGGTCAGGCGGGATGGATCCCGGTCCTTGGGTGTGCCCTTGGAGTTGAGATGCCCTCACGGTGAGTATTCTTGGGCTCGCAGGTTTTGTGGACCAGCGTGCCTGAAGGGCCACAGCAAAGGCCAAAGGCCCAGCAGAGTGTGGGCCAAGAGCAAGTGTCCGCGGTGCCCTCCATGTTTCCCAGGTGGCCTTGACAGGGACGCTTCACCCCTCAGGCCAAAGAGGGTGTCCCAGCCTGGGAGGGAGTGACCCCAGCACCCACACAGTGCGCTCCCCAGGCACCATGGGGCATTGGAGTTCTGAGGAGCCTGGGCCCTGGCGGGCCAGGGGCGCTCACCACCTGGCCCAGGGCAGACAGAACACTGGGGAGGGAGGGGCACCACCCGCGCAGGCCCCAGAGGAGACCCCCTGAGCACTGCTGGGCGAGGGGCGCTCACCCACAGGACCCAGAGGGGACTGAGCCCTGGGCGGGGGGCGCGGGGGGGGCGCTGGGCCTCAGGACACAGGGGAGCCTGGGGACCTGCGGGGGAGGGGCGGTCACCCGCAAGCCCCAGAGCTCACTGGTCCTTAGGGCTCCTGGGGGGCTCACCCAGGAGACCCGGGCGCACCGAGGACCCTCGGGCGAGGGGCGCTCACCCGCAGGCCCCCGGAGGACAGGGAAGCCTCCTGGGCCCCCACCCCCACCCCCGCAAGACAGGCGCTTGCCTGCCCGCAGGACCCTGAGGACACTGGGCGCCGATGGGCGAGGGGCGCTCACCCAAAGGCCGCAGTGCAGCAGCAATGCCAGTGTCCCAGGAGCCCTCCCCAAGCAGGATCTTGGGGACAGGGAACAGGGCTGGGACCCGCGGTGGGGACCTCGCACCCGCAGAACCCCCAAGAGCACACTGAGCACTGCAGGGCGAGGGGCGCTCACCAGCATGGCCCAGAGCACACTGGGGACCTGAGGCCGCCTGGGGGCGCTCCCCCACAGCCACCAGGCCTGGCCCTGCACTGCCTAAGGGAGGGGCGCTCACCCCCAGCCTCTAGGGAAGCCTGAGCCCCCTCGGGCCAGGGCTGCTCCCCGCCAGCCACCCACTCAGGGCTGCCTGAGCACTGCCGGGTGAGGGGCGCTCACCCACAGGACCCAGAGCAGCCTGAGCGCTGGGGGGCTGAGGGTGCTCCCCAGCAGGAACCCTGGACAATGAGCTCAGGTGGGAGAGGGGCGCTCGCCCACAGGGCTCAGAGTCCAGGTCACCTTTTGCAGAGGATCCCTGGGCCCCTTGTCCCCAGTTACCTGGGCCAGGGTGGGACAGTGGCGCCCTCTCACTGGTCTCAGCAGTGCCTCCAAGATGGAGGGGAGATGTCCTTTGCCAAATGTCCCACCATCCTGCCCAGGAGGAGGGCGCGGCTCCTGATCCAGAGGTCCCACAGGGTTCTTCCCTGGGGCCAAGATAGCACCTGGTGGCGCTTGCCTGCTGTCCGGGGCCCCAGTGGAGATGTGCTCACAGCCTGGGAAATTGGCCCTGCATCCACTGGTCCCCGGGACCTCCGCAATCCGGGGCACGTGCCAGGCGTGCAGGGGAGCACAGCCCCAGGGGCAGAAAGGCCAAGAAATGGTGGGTCAGGCGGGATGGATCCCGGTCCTTGGGTGTGCCCTTGGAGTTGAGATGCCCTCACGGTGAGTATTCTTGGGCTCGCAGGTTTTGTGGACCAGCGTGCCTAAAGGGCCACAGCAAAGGCCAAAGGCCCAGCAGAGTGTGGGCCAAGAGCAAGTGTCCGCGGTGCCCTCCATGTTTCCCAGGTGGCCTTGACAGGGACGCTTCACCCCTCAGGCCAAAGAGGGTGTCCCAGCCTGGGAGGGAGTGACCCCAGCACCCACACAGTGCGCTCCCCAGGCACCATGGGGCATTGGAGTTCTGAGGAGCCTGGGCCCTGGCGGGCCAGGGGCGCTCACCACCTGGCCCAGGGCAGACAGAACACTGGGGAGGGAGGGGCACCACCCGCGCAGGCCCCAGAGGAGACCCCCTGAGCACTGCTGGGCGAGGGGCGCTCACCCACAGGACCCAGAGGGGACTGAGCCCTGGGCGGGGGGCGCGGGGGGGGGCGCTGGGCCTCAGGACACAGGGCAGCCTGGGGACCTGCGGGGGAGGGGCGGTCACCCGCAAGCCCCAGAGCTCACTGGTCCTTAGGGCTCCTGGGGGGCTCACCCAGGAGACCCGGGCGCACCGAGGACCCTCGGGCGAGGGGCGCTCACCCGCAGGCCCCCGGAGGACAGGGAAGCCTCCTGGGCCCCCACCCCCACCCCCGCAAGACAGGCGCTTGCCTGCCCGCAGGACCCTGAGGACACTGGGCGCCGATGGGCGAGGGGCGCTCACCCAAAGGCCGCAGTGCAGCAGCAATGCCAGTGTCCCAGGAGCCCTCCCCAAGCAGGATCTTGGGGACAGGGAACAGGGCTGGGACCCGCGGTGGGGACCTCGCACCCGCAGCACCCCCAAGAGCACACTGAGCACTGCAGGGCGAGGGGCGCACACCAGCATGGCCCAGAGCACACTGGGGACCTGAGGCCGCCTGGGGGCGCTCCCCCACAGCCACCAGGCCTGGCCCTGCACTGCCTAAGGGAGGGGCGCTCACCCCCAGCCTCTAGGGAAGCCTGAGCCCCCTCGGGCCAGGGCTGCTCCCCGCCACGCCACCCACTCAGGGCTGCCTGAGCACTGCCGGGTGAGGGGCGCTCACCCACAGGACCCAGAGCAGCCTGAGCGCTGGGGGGCTGAGGGTGCTCCCCCGCAGGAACCCTGGACAATGAGCTCAGGTGGGAGAGGGGCGCTCGCCCACAGGGCTCAGAGTCCAGGTCACCTTTTGCAGAGGATCCCTGGGCCCCTTGTCCCCAGTTACCTGGGCCAGGGTGGGACAGTGGCGCCCTCTCACTGGTCTCAGCAGTGCCTCCAAGATGGAGGGGAGATGTCCTTTGCCAAATGTCCCACCATCCTGCCCAGGAGGAGGGCGCGGCTCCTGATCCAGAGGTCCCACAGGGTTCTTCCCTGGGGCCAAGATAGCACCTGGTGGCGCTTGCCTGCTGTCCGGGGCCCCAGTGGAGATGTGCTCACAGCCTGGGAAATTGGCCCTGCATCCACTGGTCCCCGGGACCTCCGCAATCCCGGGCGCGTGCCAGGCGTGAAGGGGAGCACAGCCCCAGGGGCAGAAAGGCCAAGAAATGGTGGGTCAGGCGGGATGGATCCCGGTCCTTGGGTGTGCCCTTGGAGTTGAGATGCCCTCACGGTGAGTATTCTTGGGCTCGCAGGTTTTGTGGACCAGCGTGCCTGAAGGGCCACAGCAAAGGCCAAAGGCCCAGCAGAGTGTGGGCCAAGAGCAAGTGTCCGCGGTGCCCTCCATGTTTCCCAGGTGGCCTTGACAGGGACGCTTCACCCCTCAGGCCAAAGAGGGTGTCCCAGCCTGGGAGGGAGTGACCCCAGCACCCACACAGTGCGCTCCCCAGGCACCATGGGGCATTGGAGTTCTGAGGAGCCTGGGCCCTGGCGGGCCAGGGGCGCTCACCACCTGGCCCAGGGCAGACAGAACACTGGGGAGGGAGGGGCACCACCCGCGCAGGCCCCAGAGGAGACCCCCTGAGCACTGCTGGGCGAGGGGCGCTCACCCACAGGACCCAGAGGGGACTGAGCCCTGGGCGGGGGGCGCGGGGGGGGGGGGGCGCTGGGCCTCAGGACACAGGGGAGCCTGGGGACCTGCGGGGGAGGGGCGGTCACCCGCAAGCCCCAGAGCTCACTGGTCCTTAGGGCTCCTGGGGGGCTCACCCAGGAGACCCGGGCGCACCGAGGACCCTCGGGCGAGGGGCGCTCACCCGCAGGCCCCCGGAGGACAGGGAAGCCTCCTGGGCCCCCACCCCCACCCCCGCAAGACAGGCGCTTGCCTGCCTGCAGGACCCTGAGGACACTGGGCGCCGATGGGCGAGGGGCGCTCACCCAAAGGCCGCAGTGCAGCAGCAATGCCAGTGTCCCAGGAGCCCTCCCCAAGCAGGATCTTGGGGACAGGGAACAGGGCTGGGACCCGCGGTGGGGACCTCGCACCCGCAGCACCCCCAAGAGCACACTGAGCACTGCAGGGCGAGGGGCGCACACCAGCATGGCCCAGAGCACACTGGGGACCTGAGGCCGCCTGGGGGCGCTCCCCCACAGCCACCAGGCCTGGCCCTGCACTGCCTAAGGGAGGGGCGCTCACCCCCAGCCTCTAGGGAAGCCTGAGCCCCCTCGGGCCAGGGCTGCTCCCCGCCACGCCACCCACTCAGGGCTGCCTGAGCACTGCCGGGTGAGGGGCGCTCACCCACAGGACCCAGAGCAGCCTGAGCGCTGGGGGGCTGAGGGTGCTCCCCCGCAGGAACCCTGGACAATGAGCTCAGGTGGGAGAGGGGCGCTCGCCCACAGGGCTCAGAGTCCAGGTCACCTTTTGCAGAGGATCCCTGGGCCCCTTGTCCCCAGTTACCTGGGCCAGGGTGGGACAGTGGCGCCCTCTCACTGGTCTCAGCAGTGCCTCCAAGATGGAGGGGAGATGTCCTTTGCCAAATGTCCCACCATCCTGCCCAGGAGGAGGGCGCGGCTCCTGATCCAGAGGTCCCACAGGGTTCTTCCCTGGGGCCAAGATAGCACCTGGTGGCGCTTGCCTGCTGTCCGGGGCCCCAGTGGAGATGTGCTCACAGCCTGGGAAATTGGCCCTGCATCCACTGGTCCCCGGGACCTCCGCAATCCCGGGCGCGTGCCAGGCGTGAAGGGGAGCACAGCCCCAGGGGCAGAAAGGCCAAGAAATGGTGGGTCAGGCGGGATGGATCCCGGTCCTTGGGTGTGCCCTTGGAGTTGAGATGCCCTCACGGTGAGTATTCTTGGGCTCGCAGGTTTTGTGGACCAGCGTGCCTGAAGGGCCACAGCAAAGGCCAAAGGCCCAGCAGAGTGTGGGCCAAGAGCAAGTGTCCGCGGTGCCCTCCATGTTTCCCAGGTGGCCTTGACAGGGACGCTTCACCCCTCAGGCCAAAGAGGGTGTCCCAGCCTGGGAGGGAGTGACCCCAGCACCCACACAGTGCGCTCCCCAGGCACCATGGGGCATTGGAGTTCTGAGGAGCCTGGGCCCTGGCGGGCCAGGGGCGCTCACCACCTGGCCCAGGGCAGACAGAACACTGGGGAGGGAGGGGCACCACCCGCGCAGGCCCCAGAGGAGACCCCCTGAGCACTGCTGGGCGAGGGGCGCTCACCCACAGGACCCAGAGGGGACTGAGCCCTGGGCGGGGGGCGCGGGGGGGGGGGGCGCTGGGCCTCAGGACACAGGGGAGCCTGGGGACCTGCGGGGGAGGGGCGGTCACCCGCAAGCCCCAGAGCTCACTGGTCCTTAGGGCTCCTGGGGGGCTCACCCAGGAGACCCGGGCGCACCGAGGACCCTCGGGCGAGGGGCGCTCACCCGCAGGCCCCCGGAGGACAGGGAAGCCTCCTGGGCCCCCACCCCCACCCCCGCAAGACAGGCGCTTGCCTGCCCGCAGGACCCTGAGGACACTGGGCGCCGATGGGCGAGGGGCGCTCACCCAAAGGCCGCAGTGCAGCAGCAATGCCAGTGTCCCAGGAGCCCTCCCCAAGCAGGATCTTGGGGACAGGGAACAGGGCTGGGACCCGCGGTGGGGACCTCGCACCCGCAGCACCCCCAAGAGCACACTGAGCACTGCAGGGCGAGGGGCGCACACCAGCATGGCCCAGAGCACACTGGGGACCTGAGGCCGCCTGGGGGCGCTCCCCCACAGCGACCAGGCCTGGCCCTGCACTGCCTAAGGGAGGGGCGCTCACCCCCAGCCTCTAGGGAAGCCTGAGCCCCCTTGGCCCAGGGCTGCTCCCCGCCCCGCCACCCACTCAGGGCTGCCTGAGCATTGCCAGGAGAGGGGCGCTCACCCACAGGACCCAGAGCAGCCTGAGTGCTGGGGGGCTGAGGGTGCTCCCCCGCAGGAACCCTGGACAATGAGCTCAGGTGGGAGAGGGGCGCTCGCCCACAGGGCTCAGAGTCCAGGTCACCTTTTGCAGAGGATCCCTGGGCCCCTTGTCCCCAGTTACCTGGGCCAGGGTGGGACAGTGGCGCCCTCTCACTGGTCTCAGCAGTGCCTCCAAGATGGAGGGGAGATGTCCTTTGCCAAATGTCCCACCATCCTGCCCAGGAGGAGGGCGCGGCTCCTGATCCAGAGGTCCCACAGGGTTCTTCCCTGGGGCCAAGATAGCACCTGGTGGCGCTTGCCTGCTGTCCGGGGCCCCAGTGGAGATGTGCTCACAGCCTGGGAAATTGGCCCTGCATCCACTGGTCCCCGGGACCTCCGCAATCCCGGGCGCGTGCCAGGCGTGCAGGGGAGCACAGCCCCAGGGGCAGAAAGGCCAAGAAATGGTGGGTCAGGCGGGATGGATCCCGGTCCTTGGGTGTGCCCTTGGAGTTGAGATGCCCTCACGGTGAGTATTCTTGGGCTCGCAGGTTTTGTGGACCAGCGTGCCTGAAGGGCCACAGCAAAGGCCAAAGGCCCAGCAGAGTGTGGGCCAAGAGCAAGTGTCCGCGGTGCCCTCCATGTTTCCCAGGTGGCCTTGACAGGGACGCTTCACCCCTCAGGCCAAAGAGGGTGTCCCAGCCTGGGAGGGAGTGACCCCAGCACCCACACAGTGCGCTCCCCAGGCACCATGGGGCATTGGAGTTCTGAGGAGCCTGGGCCCTGGCGGGCCAGGGGCGCTCACCACCTGGCCCAGGGCAGACAGAACACTGGGGAGGGAGGGGCACCACCCGCGCAGGCCCCAGAGGAGACCCCCTGAGCACTGCTGGGCGAGGGGCGCTCACCCACAGGACCCAGAGGGGACTGAGCCCTGGGCGGGGGGCGCGGGGGGGGGCGCTGGGCCTCAGGACACAGGGGAGCCTGGGGACCTGCGGGGGAGGGGCGGTCACCCGCAAGCCCCAGAGCTCACTGGTCCTTAGGGCTCCTGGGGGGCTCACCCAGGAGACCCGGGCGCACCGAGGACCCTCGGGCGAGGGGCGCTCACCCGCAGGTCCCCGGAGGACAGGGAAGCCTCCTGGGCCCCCACCCCCACCCCCCGCAAGACAGGCGCTTGCCTGCCCGCAGGACCCTGAGGACACTGGGCGCCGATGGGCGAGGGGCGCTCACCCAAAGGCCGCAGTGCAGCAGCAATGCCAGTGTCCCAGGAGCCCTCCCCAAGCAGGATCTTGGGGACAGGGAACAGGGCTGGGACCCGCGGTGGGGACCTCGCACCCGCAGAACCCCCAAGAGCACACTGAGCATTGCAGGGCGAGGGGCGCTCACCAGCATGGCCCAGAGCACACTGGGGACCTGAGGCCGCCTGGGGGCGCTCCCCCACAGCCACCAGGCCTGGCCCTGCACTGCCTAAGGGAGGGGCGCTCACCCCCAGCCTCTAGGGAAGCCTGAGCCCCCTCGGGCCAGGGCTGCTCCCCGCCACGCCACCCACTCAGGGCTGCCTGAGCACTGCCGGGTGAGGGGCGCTCACCCACAGGACCCAGAGCAGCCTGAGCGCTGGGGGGCTGAGGGTGCTCCCCCGCAGGAACCCTGGACAATGAGCTCAGGTGGGAGAGGGGCGCTCGCCCACAGGGCTCAGAGTCCAGGTCACCTTTTGCAGAGGATCCCTGGGCCCCTTGTCCCCAGTTACCTGGGCCAGGGTGGGACAGTGGCGCCCTCTCACTGGTCTCAGCAGTGCCTCCAAGATGGAGGGGAGATGTCCTTTGCCAAATGTCCCACCATCCTGCCCAGGAGGAGGGCGCGGCTCCTGATCCAGAGGTCCCACAGGGTTCTTCCCTGGGGCCAAGATAGCACCTGGTGGCGCTTGCCTGCTGTCCGGGGCCCCAGTGGAGATGTGCTCACAGCCTGGGAAATTGGCCCTGCATCCACTGGTCCCAGGGACCTCCGCAATCCCGGGCACGTGCCAGGCGTGCACGGGAGCACAGCCCCAGGGGCAGAAAGGCCAAGAATTGGTGAGTCAGGCGGGATGGATCCCGGTCCTTGGGTGTGCCCTTGGAGTTGAGATGCCCTCACGGTGAGTATTCTTGGGCTCCTAGGTTTTGTGGACCAGCGTGCCTGAAGGGCCACAGCAAAGGCCAAAGGCCCAGCAGAGTGTGGGTCAAGAGCAAGTGTCCGCGGTGCCCTCCAAGTTTCCCAGGTGGCCTTGACAGGGACGCTTCACCCCTCAGGCCAAAGAGGGTGTCCCAGCCTGGGAGGGAGTGACGCCTGCACCCACACAGTGCGCTCCCCAGGCACCAGGGGGCATTGGAGTTCAGAGGAGCCTGGGCCCTGGCAGGCCAGGGGCGCTCACCACCTGGCCCAGGGCAGACAGAGCACTGGGGATGGAGGGGCACCACCCGCGCAGGCCCCAGAGGAGACTCCCTGGGCACTGCTGGGCGAGGGGCGACACCCACAGGACCCAGAGGGGACTGAGCCCTGGGCGGACGGGCGCTGGCCTCAGGACACAGGGGAGCCTGGGGACCTGCGGGGGAGGGGCGGTCACCCGCAAGCCCCAGAGCTCACTGGTCCTTAGGGCTCCTGGGGGGCTCACCCAGGAGACCCGGGCGCACTGAGGACCCTCGGGCGAGGGGCGCTCACCCGCAGGCCCCCGGAGGACAGGGAAGCCTCCTGGGCCCCCACCCCCACCCCCGCAAGACAGGCGCTTGCCTGCCCGCAGGACCCTGAGGACACTGGGCGCCGATGGGCGAGGGGCGCTCACCCAAAGGCCGCAGTGCAGCAGCAATGCCAGTGTCCCAGGAGCCCTCCCCAAGCAGGATCTTGGGGACAGGGAACAGGGCTGGGACCCGCGGTGGGGACCTCGCACCCGCAGCACCCCCAAGAGCACACTGAGCACTGCAGGGCGAGGGGCGCACACCAGCATGGCCCAGAGCACACTGGGGACCTGAGGCCGCCTGGGGGCGCTCCCCCACAGCCACCAGGCCTGGCCCTGCACTGCCTAAGGGAGGGGCGCTCACCCCCAGCCTCTAGGGAAGCCTGAGCCCCCTCGGCCCAGGGCTGCTCCCCGCCACGCCACCCACTCAGGGCTGCCTGAGCACTGCCGGGTGAGGGGCGCTCACCCACAGGACCCAGAGCAGCCTGAGCGCTGGGGGGCTGAGGGTGCTCCCCCGCAGGAACCCTGGACAATGAGCTCAGGTGGGAGAGGGGCGCTCGCCCACAGGGCTCAGAGTCCAGGTCACCTTTTGCAGAGGATCCCTGGGCCCCTTGTCCCCAGTTACCTGGGCCAGGGTGGGACAGTGGCGCCCTCTCACTGGTCTCAGCAGTGCCTCCAAGATGGAGGGGAGATGTCCTTTGCCAAATGTCCCACCATCCTGCCCAGGAGGAGGGCGCGGCTCCTGATCCAGAGGTCCCACAGGGTTCTTCCCTGGGGCCAAGATAGCACCTGGTGGCGCTTGCCTGCTGTCCGGGGCCCCAGTGGAGATGTGCTCACAGCCTGGGAAATTGGCCCTGCATCCACTGGTCCCCGGGACCTCCGCAATCCCGGGCGCGTGCCAGGCGTGCAGGGGAGCACAGCCCCAGGGGCAGAAAGGCCAAGAAATGGTGGGTCAGGCGGGATGGATCCCGGTCCTTGGGTGTGCCCTTGGAGTTGAGATGCCCTCACGGTGAGTATTCTTGGGCTCGCAGGTTTTGTGGACCAGCGTGCCTGAAGGGCCACAGCAAAGGCCAAAGGCCCAGCAGAGTGTGGGCCAAGAGCAAGTGTCCGCGGTGCCCTCCATGTTTCCCAGGTGGCCTTGACAGGGACGCTTCACCCCTCAGGCCAAAGAGGGTGTCCCAGCCTGGGAGGGAGTGACCCCAGCACCCACACAGTGCGCTCCCCAGGCACCATGGGGCATTGGAGTTCTGAGGAGCCTGGGCCCTGGCGGGCCAGGGGCGCTCACCACCTGGCCCAGGGCAGACAGAACACTGGGGAGGGAGGGGCACCACCCGCGCAGGCCCCAGAGGAGACCCCCTGAGCACTGCTGGGCGAGGGGCGCTCACCCACAGGACCCAGAGGGGACTGAGCCCTGGGCGGGGGGCGCGGGGGGGGGCGCTGGGCCTCAGGACACAGGGGAGCCTGGGGACCTGCGGGGGAGGGGCGGTCACCCGCAAGCCCCAGAGCTCACTGGTCCTTAGGGCTCCTGGGGGGCTCACCCAGGAGACCCGGGCGCACCGAGGACCCTCGGGCGAGGGGCGCTCACCCGCAGGCCCCCGGAGGACAGGGAAGCCTCCTGGGCCCCCACCCCCACCCCCCAAGACAGGCGCTTGCCTGCCCGCAGGACCCTGAGGACACTGGGCGCCGATGGGCGAGGGGCGCTCACCCAAAGGCCGCAGTGCAGCAGCAATGCCAGTGTCCCAGGAGCCCTCCCCAAGCAGGATCTTGGGGACAGGGAACAGGGCTGGGACCCGCGGTGGGGACCTCGCACCCGCAGCACCCCCAAGAGCACACTGAGCACTGCAGGGCGAGGGGCGCTCACCAGCATGGCCCAGAGCACACTGGGGACCTGAGGCCGCCTGGGGGCGCTCCCCCACAGCCACCAGGCCTGGCCCTGCACTGCCTAAGGGAGGGGCGCTCACCCCCAGCCTCTAGGGAAGCCTGAGCCCCCTCGGGCCAGGGCTGCTCCCCGCCACGCCACCCACTCAGGGCTGCCTGAGCACTGCCGGGTGAGGGGCACTCACCCACAGGACCCAGAGCAGCCTGAGCGCTGGGGGGCTGAGGGTGCTCCCCCGCAGGAACCCTGGACAATGAGCTCAGGTGGGAGAGGGGCGCTCGCCCACAGGGCTCAGAGTCCAGGTCACCTTTTGCAGAGGATCCCTGGGCCCCTTGTCCCCAGTTACCTGGGCCAGGGTGGGACAGTGGCGCCCTCTCACTGGTCTCAGCAGTGCCTCCAAGATGGAGGGGAGATGTCCTTTGCCAAATGTCCCACCATCCTGCCCAGGAGGAGGGCGCGGCTCCTGATCCAGAGGTCCCACAGGGTTCTTCCCTGGGGCCAAGATAGCACCTGGTGGCGCTTGCCTGCTGTCCGGGGCCCCAGTGGAGATGTGCTCACAGCCTGGGAAATTGGCCCTGCATCCACTGGTCCCCGGGACCTCCGCAATCCCGGGCGCGTGCCAGGCGTGCAGGGGAGCACAGCCCCAGGGGCAGAAAGGCCAAGAAATGGTGGGTCAGGCGGGATGGATCCCGGTCCTTGGGTGTGCCCTTGGAGTTGAGATGCCCTCACGGTGAGTATTCTTGGGCTCGCAGGTTTTGTGGACCAGCGTGCCTGAAGGGCCACAGCAAAGGCCAAAGGCCCAGCAGAGTGTGGGCCAAGAGCAAGTGTCCGCGGTGCCCTCCATGTTTCCCAGGTGGCCTTGACAGGGACGCTTCACCCCTCAGGCCAAAGAGGGTGTCCCAGCCTGGGAGGGAGTGACCCCAGCACCCACACAGTGCGCTCCCCAGGCACCATGGGGCATTGGAGTTCTGAGGAGCCTGGGCCCTGGCGGGCCAGGGGCGCTCACCACCTGGCCCAGGGCAGACAGAACACTGGGGAGGGAGGGGCACCACCCGCGCAGGCCCCAGAGGAGACCCCCTGAGCACTGCTGGGCGAGGGGCGCTCACCCACAGGACCCAGAGGGGACTGAGCCCTGGGCGGGGGGCGCGGGGGGGGCGCTGGGCCTCAGGACACAGGGGAGCCTGGGGACCTGCGGGGGAGGGGCGGTCACCCGCAAGCCCCAGAGCTCACTGGTCCTTAGGGCTCCTGGGGGGCTCACCCAGGAGACCCGGGCGCACCGAGGACCCTCGGGCGAGGGGCGCTCACCCGCAGGCCCCCGGAGGACAGGGAAGCCTCCTGGGCCCCCACCCCCACCCCCGCAAGACAGGCGCTTGCCTGCCCGCAGGACCCTGAGGACACTGGGCGCCGATGGGCGAGGGGCGCTCACCCAAAGGCCGCAGTGCAGCAGCAATGCCAGTGTCCCAGGAGCCCTCCCCAAGCAGGATCTTGGGGACAGGG
This sequence comes from Spermophilus citellus, assembly GCF_964194105.1. NCBI lineage: Eukaryota > Metazoa > Chordata > Mammalia > Rodentia > Sciuridae > Spermophilus > Spermophilus citellus. The sequence continues at coordinate 16,724,276 of NC_138199.1, read as the reverse complement.
AACAGGGCTGGGACCCGCGGTGGGGACCTCGCACCCGCAGCACCCCCAAGAGCACACTGAGCACTGCAGGGCGAGGGGCGCACACCAGCATGGCCCAGAGCACACTGGGGACCTGAGGCCGCCTGGGGGCGCTCCCCCACAGCCACCAGGCCTGGCCCTGCACTGCCTAAGGGAGGGGCGCTCACCCCCAGCCTCTAGGGAAGCCTGAGCCCCCTCGGCCCAGGGCTGCTCCCCGCCACGCCACCCACTCAGGGCTGCCTGAGCACTGCCGGGTGAGGGGCGCTCACCCACAGGACCCAGAGCAGCCTGAGCGCTGGGGGGCTGAGGGTGCTCCCCCGCAGGAACCCTGGACAATGAGCTCAGGTGGGAGAGGGGCGCTCGCCCACAGGGCTCAGAGTCCAGGTCACCTTTTGCAGAGGATCCCTGGGCCCCTTGTCCCCAGTTACCTGGGCCAGGGTGGGACAGTGGCGCCCTCTCACTGGTCTCAGCAGTGCCTCCAAGATGGAGGGGAGATGTCCTTTGCCAAATGTCCCACCATCCTGCCCAGGAGGAGGGCGCGGCTCCTGATCCAGAGGTCCCACAGGGTTCTTCCCTGGGGCCAAGATAGCACCTGGTGGCGCTTGCCTGCTGTCCGGGGCCCCAGTGGAGATGTGCTCACAGCCTGGGAAATTGGCCCTGCATCCACTGGTCCCCGGGACCTCCGCAATCCCGGGCGCGTGCCAGGCGTGCAGGGGAGCACAGCCCCAGGGGCAGAAAGGCCAAGAAATGGTGGGTCAGGCGGGATGGATCCCGGTCCTTGGGTGTGCCCTTGGAGTTGAGATGCCCTCACGGTGAGTATTCTTGGGCTCGCAGGTTTTGTGGACCAGCGTGCCTGAAGGGCCACAGCAAAGGCCAAAGGCCCAGCAGAGTGTGGGCCAAGAGCAAGTGTCCGCGGTGCCCTCCATGTTTCCCAGGTGGCCTTGACAGGGACGCTTCACCCCTCAGGCCAAAGAGGGTGTCCCAGCCTGGGAGGGAGTGACCCCAGCACCCACACAGTGCGCTCCCCAGGCACCATGGGGCATTGGAGTTCTGAGGAGCCTGGGCCCTGGCGGGCCAGGGGCGCTCACCACCTGGCCCAGGGCAGACAGAACACTGGGGAGGGAGGGGCACCACCCGCGCAGGCCCCAGAGGAGACCCCCTGAGCACTGCTGGGCGAGGGGCGCTCACCCACAGGACCCAGAGGGGACTGAGCCCTGGGCGGGGGGCGCGGGGGGGGCGCTGGGCCTCAGGACACAGGGGAGCCTGGGGACCTGCGGGGGAGGGGCGGTCACCCGCAAGCCCCAGAGCTCACTGGTCCTTAGGGCTCCTGGGGGGCTCACCCAGGAGACCCGGGCGCACCGAGGACCCTCGGGCGAGGGGCGCTCACCCGCAGGTCCCCGGAGGACAGGGAAGCCTCCTGGGCCCCCACCCCCACCCCCCGCAAGACAGGCGCTTGCCTGCCCGCAGGACCCTGAGGACACTGGGCGCCGATGGGCGAGGGGCGCTCACCCAAAGGCCGCAGTGCAGCAGCAATGCCAGTGTCCCAGGAGCCCTCCCCAAGCAGGATCTTGGGGACAGGGAACAGGGCTGGGACCCGCGGTGGGGACCTCGCACCCGCAGAACCCCCAAGAGCACACTGAGCATTGCAGGGCGAGGGGCGCTCACCAGCATGGCCCAGAGCACACTGGGGACCTGAGGCCGCCTGGGGGCGCTCCCCCACAGCCACCAGGCCTGGCCCTGCACTGCCTAAGGGAGGGGCGCTCACCCCCAGCCTCTAGGGAAGCCTGAGCCCCCTCGGGCCAGGGCTGCTCCCCGCCACGCCACCCACTCAGGGCTGCCTGAGCACTGCCAGGTGAGGGGCGCTCACCCACAGGACCCAGAGCAGCCTGAGCGCTGGGGGGCTGAGGGTGCTCCCCCGCAGGAACCCTGGACAATGAGCTCAGGTGGGAGAGGGGCGCTCGCCCACAGGGCTCAGAGTCCAGGTCACCTTTTGCAGAGGATCCCTCGGCCCTGTGTCCCCAGTTACCTGGGTCAGGGTGGGATAGTGGCGCCCTCTCACTGGTCTCAGCAGTGCCTCCAAGATGGAGGGGAGATGTCCTTTGCCAAATGTCCCACCATCCTGCCCAGGAGGAGGGCGCGGCTCCTGATCCAGAGGTCCCACAGGGTTCTTCCCTGGGGCCAAGATAGCACCTGGTGGCGCTTGCCTGCTGTCCGGGGCCCCAGTGGAGATGTGCTCACAGCCTGGGAAATTGGCCCTGCATCCACTGGTCCCAGGGACCTCCGCAATCCCGGGCACGTGCCAGGCGTGCACGGGAGCACAGCCCCAGGGGCAGAAAGGCCAAGAATTGGTGAGTCAGGCGGGATGGATCCCGGTCCTTGGGTGTGCCCTTGGAGTTGAGATGCCCTCACGGTGAGTATTCTTGGGCTCGCAGGTTTTGTGGACCAGCGTGCCTGAAGGGCCACAGCAAAGGCCAAAGGCCCAGCAGAGTGTGGGCCAAGAGCAAGTGTCCGCGGTGCCCTCCATGTTTCCCAGGTGGCCTTGACAGGGACGCTTCACCCCTCAGGCCAAAGAGGGTGTCCCAGCCTGGGAGGGAGTGACCCCAGCACCCACACAGTGCGCTCCCCAGGCACCATGGGGCATTGGAGTTCTGAGGAGCCTGGGCCCTGGCGGGCCAGGGGCGCTCACCACCTGGCCCAGGGCAGACAGAACACTGGGGAGGGAGGGGCACCACCCGCGCAGGCCCCAGAGGAGACCCCCTGAGCACTGCTGGGCGAGGGGCGCTCACCCACAGGACCCAGAGGGGACTGAGCCCTGGGCGGGGGGCGCGGGGGGGGGGGCGCTGGGCCTCAGGACACAGGGGAGCCTGGGGACCTGCGGGGGAGGGGCGGTCACCCGCAAGCCCCAGAGCTCACTGGTCCTTAGGGCTCCTGGGGGGCTCACCCAGGAGACCCGGGCGCACCGAGGACCCTCGGGCGAGGGGCGCTCACCCGCAGGCCCCCGGAGGACAGGGAAGCCTCCTGGGCCCCCACCCCCACCCCCGCAAGACAGGCGCTTGCCTGCCCGCAGGACCCTGAGGACACTGGGCGCCGATGGGCGAGGGGCGCTCACCCAAAGGCCGCAGTGCAGCAGCAATGCCAGTGTCCCAGGAGCCCTCCCCAAGCAGGATCTTGGGGACAGGGAACAGGGCTGGGACCCGCGGTGGGGACCTCGCACCCGCAGCACCCCCAAGAGCACACTGAGCACTGCAGGGCGAGGGGCGCACACCAGCATGGCCCAGAGCACACTGGGGACCTGAGGCCGCCTGGGGGCGCTCCCCCACAGCCACCAGGCCTGGCCCTGCACTGCCTAAGGGAGGGGCGCTCACCCCCAGCCTCTAGGGAAGCCTGAGCCCCCTCGGGCCAGGGCTGCTCCCCGCCACGCCACCCACTCAGGGCTGCCTGAGCACTGCCGGGTGAGGGGCGCTCACCCACAGGACCCAGAGCAGCCTGAGCGCTGGGGGGCTGAGGGTGCTCCCCCGCAGGAACCCTGGACAATGAGCTCAGGTGGGAGAGGGGCGCTCGCCCACAGGGCTCAGAGTCCAGGTCACCTTTTGCAGAGGATCCCTGGGCCCCTTGTCCCCAGTTACCTGGGCCAGGGTGGGACAGTGGCGCCCTCTCACTGGTCTCAGCAGTGCCTCCAAGATGGAGGGGAGATGTCCTTTGCCAAATGTCCCACCATCCTGCCCAGGAGGAGGGCGCGGCTCCTGATCCAGAGGTCCCACAGGGTTCTTCCCTGGGGCCAAGATAGCACCTGGTGGCGCTTGCCTGCTGTCCGGGGCCCCAGTGGAGATGTGCTCACAGCCTGGGAAATTGGCCCTGCATCCACTGGTCCCCGGGACCTCCGCAATCCCGGGCGCGTGCCAGGCGTGAAGGGGAGCACAGCCCCAGGGGCAGAAAGGCCAAGAAATGGTGGGTCAGGCGGGATGGATCCCGGTCCTTGGGTGTGCCCTTGGAGTTGAGATGCCCTCATGGTGAGTATTCTTGGGCTCGCAGGTTTTGTGGACCAGCGTGCCTGAAGGGCCACAGCAAAGGCCAAAGGCCCAGCAGAGTGTGGGCCAAGAGCAAGTGTCCGCGGTGCCCTCCATGTTTCCCAGGTGGCCTTGACAGGGACGCTTCACCCCTCAGGCCAAAGAGGGTGTCCCAGCCTGGGAGGGAGTGACCCCAGCACCCACACAGTGCGCTCCCCAGGCACCATGGGGCATTGGAGTTCTGAGGAGCCTGGGCCCTGGCGGGCCAGGGGCGCTCACCACCTGGCCCAGGGCAGACAGAACACTGGGGAGGGAGGGGCACCACCCGCGCAGGCCCCAGAGGAGACCCCCTGAGCACTGCTGGGCGAGGGGCGCTCACCCACAGGACCCAGAGGGGACTGAGCCCTGGGCGGGGGGCGCGGGGGGGGGGGGCGCTGGGCCTCAGGACACAGGGGAGCCTGGGGACCTGCGGGGGAGGGGCGGTCACCCGCAAGCCCCAGAGCTCACTGGTCCTTAGGGCTCCTGGGGGGCTCACCCAGGAGACCCGGGCGCACCGAGGACCCTCGGGCGAGGGGCGCTCACCCGCAGGCCCCCGGAGGACAGGGAAGCCTCCTGGGCCCCCACCCCCACCCCCGCAAGACAGGCGCTTGCCTGCCCGCAGGACCCTGAGGACACTGGGCGCCGATGGGCGAGGGGCGCTCACCCAAAGGCCGCAGTGCAGCAGCAATGCCAGTGTCCCAGGAGCCCTCCCCAAGCAGGATCTTGGGGACAGGGAACAGGGCTGGGACCCGCGGTGGGGACCTCGCACCCGCAGCACCCCCAAGAGCACACTGAGCACTGCAGGGCGAGGGGCGCACACCAGCATGGCCCAGAGCACACTGGGGACCTGAGGCCGCCTGGGGGCGCTCCCCCACAGCGACCAGGCCTGGCCCTGCACTGCCTAAGGGAGGGGCGCTCACCCCCAGCCTCTAGGGAAGCCTGAGCCCCGTTGGCCCAGGGCTGCTCCCCGCCCCGCCACCCACTCAGGGCTGCCTGAGCATTGCCAGGAGAGGGGCGCTCACCCACAGGACCCAGAGCAGCCTGAGTGCTGGGGGGCTGAGGGTGCTCCCCCGCAGGAACCCTGGACAATGAGCTCAGGTGGGAGAGGGGCGCTCGCCCACAGGGCTCAGAGTCCAGGTCACCTTTTGCAGAGGATCCCTGGGCCCCTTGTCCCCAGTTACCTGGGCCAGGGTGGGACAGTGGCGCCCTCTCACTGGTCTCAGCAGTGCCTCCAAGATGGAGGGGAGATGTCCTTTGCCAAATGTCCCACCATCCTGCCCAGGAGGAGGGCGCGGCTCCTGATCCAGAGGTCCCACAGGGTTCTTCCCTGGGGCCAAGATAGCACCTGGTGGCGCTTGCCTGCTGTCCGGGGCCCCAGTGGAGATGTGCTCACAGCCTGGGAAATTGGCCCTGCATCCACTGGTCCCCGGGACCTCCGCAATCCCGGGCGCGTGCCAGGCGTGCAGGGGAGCACAGCCCCAGGGGCAGAAAGGCCAAGAAATGGTGGGTCAGGCGGGATGGATCCCGGTCCTTGGGTGTGCCCTTGGAGTTGAGATGCCCTCACGGTGAGTATTCTTGGGCTCGCAGGTTTTGTGGACCAGCGTGCCTGAAGGGCCACAGCAAAGGCCAAAGGCCCAGCAGAGTGTGGGCCAAGAGCAAGTGTCCGCGGTGCCCTCCATGTTTCCCAGGTGGCCTTGACAGGGACGCTTCACCCCTCAGGCCAAAGAGGGTGTCCCAGCCTGGGAGGGAGTGACCCCAGCACCCACACAGTGCGCTCCCCAGGCACCATGGGGCATTGGAGTTCTGAGGAGCCTGGGCCCTGGCGGGCCAGGGGCGCTCACCACCTGGCCCAGGGCAGACAGAACACTGGGGAGGGAGGGGCACCACCCGCGCAGGCCCCAGAGGAGACCCCCTGAGCACTGCTGGGCGAGGGGCGCTCACCCACAGGACCCAGAGGGGACTGAGCCCTGGGCGGGGGGCGCGGGGGGGGGCGCTGGGCCTCAGGACACAGGGGAGCCTGGGGACCTGCGGGGGAGGGGCGGTCACCCGCAAGCCCCAGAGCTCACTGGTCCTTAGGGCTCCTGGGGGGCTCACCCAGGAGACCCGGGCGCACCGAGGACCCTCGGGCGAGGGGCGCTCACCCACAGGTCCCCGGAGGACAGGGAAGCCTCCTGGGCCCCCACCCCCACCCCCCGCAAGACAGGCGCTTGCCTGCCCGCAGGACCCTGAGGACACTGGGCGCCGATGGGCGAGGGGCGCTCACCCAAAGGCCGCAGTGCAGCAGCAATGCCAGTGTCCCAGGAGCCCTCCCCAAGCAGGATCTTGGGGACAGGGAACAGGGCTGGGACCCGCGGTGGGGACCTCGCACCCGCAGAACCCCCAAGAGCACACTGAGCATTGCAGGGCGAGGGGCGCTCACCAGCATGGCCCAGAGCACACTGGGGACCTGAGGCCGCCTGGGGGCGCTCCCCCACAGCCACCAGGCCTGGCCCTGCACTGCCTAAGGGAGGGGCGCTCACCCCCAGCCTCTAGGGAAGCCTGAGCCCCCTCGGGCCAGGGCTGCTCCCCGCCACGCCACCCACTCAGGGCTGCCTGAGCACTGCCGGGTGAGGGGCGCTCACCCACAGGACCCAGAGCAGCCTGAGCGCTGGGGGGCTGAGGGTGCTCCCCCGCAGGAACCCTGGACAATGAGCTCAGGTGGGAGAGGGGCGCTCGCCCACAGGGCTCAGAGTCCAGGTCACCTTTTGCAGAGGATCCCTGGGCCCCTTGTCCCCAGTTACCTGGGCCAGGGTGGGACAGTGGCGCCCTCTCACTGGTCTCAGCAGTGCCTCCAAGATGGAGGGGAGATGTCCTTTGCCAAATGTCCCACCATCCTGCCCAGGAGGAGGGCGCGGCTCCTGATCCAGAGGTCCCACAGGGTTCTTCCCTGGGGCCAAGATAGCACCTGGTGGCGCTTGCCTGCTGTCCGGGGCCCCAGTGGAGATGTGCTCACAGCCTGGGAAATTGGCCCTGCATCCACTGGTCCCAGGGACCTCCGCAATCCCGGGCACGTGCCAGGCGTGCAAGGGAGCACAGCCCCAGGGGCAGAAAGGCCAAGAATTGGTGAGTCAGGCGGGATGGATCCCGGTCCTTGGGTGTGCCCTTGGAGTTGAGATGCCCTCACGGTGAGTATTCTTGGGCTCCTAGGTTTTGTGGACCAGCGTGCCTGAAGGGCCACAGCAAAGGCCAAAGGCCCAGCAGAGTGTGGGTCAAGAGCAAGTGTCCGCGGTGCCCTCCAAGTTTCCCAGGTGGCCTTGACAGGGACGCTTCACCCCTCAGGCCAAAGAGGGTGTCCCAGCCTGGGAGGGAGTGACGCCTGCACCCACACAGTGCGCTCCCCAGGCACCAGGGGGCATTGGAGTTCAGAGGAGCCTGGGCCCTGGCAGGCCAGGGGCGCTCACCACCTGGCCCAGGGCAGACAGAGCACTGGGGATGGAGGGGCACCACCCGCGCAGGCCCCAGAGGAGACTCCCTGGGCACTGCTGGGCGAGGGGCGACACCCACAGGACCCAGAGGGGACTGCGCCCTGGGCGGACGGGCGCTGGCCTCAGGACACAGGGGAGCCTGGGGACCTGCGGGGGAGGGGCGGTCACCCGCAAGCCCCAGAGCTCACTGGTCCTTAGGGCTCCTGGGGGGCTCACCCAGGAGACCCGGGCGCACCGAGGACCCTCGGGCGAGGGGCGCTCACCCGCAGGCCCCCGGAGGACAGGGAAGCCTCCTGGGCCCCCACCCCCACCCCCCAAGACAGGCGCTTGCCTGCCCGCAGGACCCTGAGGACACTGGGCGCCGATGGGCGAGGGGCGCTCACCCAAAGGCCGCAGTGCAGCAGCAATGCCAGTGTCCCAGGAGCCCTCCCCAAGCAGGATCTTGGGGACAGGGAACAGGGCTGGGACCCGCGGTGGGGACCTCGCACCCGCAGCACCCCCAAGAGCACACTGAGCACTGCAGGGCGAGGGGCGCTCACCAGCATGGCCCAGAGCACACTGGGGACCTGAGGCCGCCTGGGGGCGCTCCCCCACAGCCACCAGGCCTGGCCCTGCACTGCCTAAGGGAGGGGCGCTCACCCCCAGCCTCTAGGGAAGCCTGAGCCCCCTCGGGCCAGGGCTGCTCCCCGCCACGCCACCCACTCAGGGCTGCCTGAGCACTGCCGGGTGAGGGGCACTCACCCACAGGACCCAGAGCAGCCTGAGCGCTGGGGGGCTGAGGGTGCTCCCCCGCAGGAACCCTGGACAATGAGCTCAGGTGGGAGAGGGGCGCTCGCCCACAGGGCTCAGAGTCCAGGTCACCTTTTGCAGAGGATCCCTGGGCCCCTTGTCCCCAGTTACCTGGGCCAGGGTGGGACAGTGGCGCCCTCTCACTGGTCTCAGCAGTGCCTCCAAGATGGAGGGGAGATGTCCTTTGCCAAATGTCCCACCATCCTGCCCAGGAGGAGGGCGCGGCTCCTGATCCAGAGGTCCCACAGGGTTCTTCCCTGGGGCCAAGATAGCACCTGGTGGCGCTTGCCTGCTGTCCGGGGCCCCAGTGGAGATGTGCTCACAGCCTGGGAAATTGGCCCTGCATCCACTGGTCCCCGGGACCTCCGCAATCCCGGGCGCGTGCCAGGCGTGCAGGGGAGCACAGCCCCAGGGGCAGAAAGGCCAAGAAATGGTGGGTCAGGCGGGATGGATCCCGGTCCTTGGGTGTGCCCTTGGAGTTGAGATGCCCTCACGGTGAGTATTCTTGGGCTCGCAGGTTTTGTGGACCAGCGTGCCTGAAGGGCCACAGCAAAGGCCAAAGGCCCAGCAGAGTGTGGGCCAAGAGCAAGTGTCCGCGGTGCCCTCCATGTTTCCCAGGTGGCCTTGACAGGGACGCTTCACCCCTCAGGCCAAAGAGGGTGTCCCAGCCTGGGAGGGAGTGACCCCAGCACCCACACAGTGCGCTCCCCAGGCACCATGGGGCATTGGAGTTCTGAGGAGCCTGGGCCCTGGCGGGCCAGGGGCGCTCACCACCTGGCCCAGGGCAGACAGAACACTGGGGAGGGAGGGGCACCACCCGCGCAGGCCCCAGAGGAGACCCCCTGAGCACTGCTGGGCGAGGGGCGCTCACCCACAGGACCCAGAGGGGACTGAGCCCTGGGCGGGGGGCGCGGGGGGGGGCGCTGGGCCTCAGGACACAGGGGAGCCTGGGGACCTGCGGGGGAGGGGCGGTCACCCGCAAGCCCCAGAGCTCACTGGTCCTTAGGGCTCCTGGGGGGCTCACCCAGGAGACCCGGGCGCACCGAGGACCCTCGGGCGAGGGGCGCTCACCCGCAGGCCCCCGGAGGACAGGGAAGCCTCCTGGGCCCCCACCCCCACCCCCCAAGACAGGCGCTTGCCTGCCCGCAGGACCCTGAGGACACTGGGCGCCGATGGGCGAGGGGCGCTCACCCAAAGGCCGCAGTGCAGCAGCAATGCCAGTGTCCCAGGAGCCCTCCCCAAGCAGGATCTTGGGGACAGGGAACAGGGCTGGGACCCGCGGTGGGGACCTCGCACCCGCAGCACCCCCAAGAGCACACTGAGCACTGCAGGGCGAGGGGCGCTCACCAGCATGGCCCAGAGCACACTGGGGACCTGAGGCCGCCTGGGGGCGCTCCCCCACAGCCACCAGGCCTGGCCCTGCACTGCCTAAGGGAGGGGCGCTCACCCCCAGCCTCTAGGGAAGCCTGAGCCCCCTCGGGCCAGGGCTGCTCCCCGCCACGCCACCCACTCAGGGCTGCCTGAGCACTGCCGGGTGAGGGGCACTCACCCACAGGACCCAGAGCAGCCTGAGCGCTGGGGGGCTGAGGGTGCTCCCCCGCAGGAACCCTGGACAATGAGCTCAGGTGGGAGAGGGGCGCTCGCCCACAGGGCTCAGAGTCCAGGTCACCTTTTGCAGAGGATCCCTGGGCCCCTTGTCCCCAGTTACCTGGGCCAGGGTGGGACAGTGGCGCCCTCTCACTGGTCTCAGCAGTGCCTCCAAGATGGAGGGGAGATGTCCTTTGCCAAATGTCCCACCATCCTGCCCAGGAGGAGGGCGCGGCTCCTGATCCAGAGGTCCCACAGGGTTCTTCCCTGGGGCCAAGATAGCACCTGGTGGCGCTTGCCTGCTGTCCGGGGCCCCAGTGGAGATGTGCTCACAGCCTGGGAAATTGGCCCTGCATCCACTGGTCCCTGGGACCTCCGCAATCCCGGGCGCGTGCCAGGCGTGCAGGGGAGCACAGCCCCAGGGGCAGAAAGGCCAAGAAATGGTGGGTCAGGCGGGATGGATCCCGGTCCTTGGGTGTGCCCTTGGAGTTGAGATGCCCTCACGGTGAGTATTCTTGGGCTCGCAGGTTTTGTGGACCAGCGTGCCTGAAGGGCCACAGCAAAGGCCAAAGGCCCAGCAGAGTGTGGGCCAAGAGCAAGTGTCCGCGGTGCCCTCCATGTTTCCCAGGTGGCCTTGACAGGGACGCTTCACCCCTCAGGCCAAAGAGGGTGTCCCAGCCTGGGAGGGAGTGACCCCAGCACCCACACAGTGCGCTCCCCAGGCACCATGGGGCATTGGAGTTCTGAGGAGCCTGGGCCCTGGCGGGCCAGGGGCGCTCACCACCTGGCCCAGGGCAGACAGAACACTGGGGAGGGAGGGGCACCACCCGCGCAGGCCCCAGAGGAGACCCCCTGAGCACTGCTGGGCGAGGGGCACTCACCCACAGGACCCAGAGGGGACTGAGCCCTGGGCGGGGGGCGCGGGGGGGGCGCTGGGCCTCAGGACACAGGGGAGCCTGGGGACCTGCGGGGGAGGGGCGGTCACCCGCAAGCCCCAGAGCTCACTGGTCCTTAGGGCTCCTGGGGGGCTCACCCAGGAGACCCGGGCGCACCGAGGACCCTCGGGCGAGGGGCGCTCACCCGCAGGCCCCCGGAGGACAGGGAAGCCTCCTGGGCCCCCACCCCCACCCCCGCAAGACAGGCGCTTGCCTGCCCGCAGGACCCTGAGGACACTGGGCGCCGATGGGCGAGGGGCGCTCACCCAAAGGCCGCAGTGCAGCAGCAATGCCAGTGTCCCAGGAGCCCTCCCCAAGCAGGATCTTGGGGACAGGGAACAGGGCTGGGACCCGCGGTGGGGACCTCGCACCCGCAGCACCCCCAAGAGCACACTGAGCACTGCAGGGCGAGGGGCGCACACCAGCATGGCCCAGAGCACACTGGGGACCTGAGGCCGCCTGGGGGCGCTCCCCCACAGCCACCAGGCCTGGCCCTGCACTGCCTAAGGGAGGGGCGCTCACCCCCAGCCTCTAGGGAAGCCTGAGCCCCCTCGGCCCAGGGCTGCTCCCCGCCACGCCACCCACTCAGGGCTGCCTGAGCACTGCCGGGTGAGGGGCGCTCACCCACAGGACCCAGAGCAGCCTGAGCGCTGGGGGGCTGAGGGTGCTCCCCCGCAGGAACCCTGGACAATGAGCTCAGGTGGGAGAGGGGCGCTCGCCCACAGGGCTCAGAGTCCAGGTCACCTTTTGCAGAGGATCCCTGGGCCCCTTGTCCCCAGTTACCTGGGCCAGGGTGGGACAGTGGCGCCCTCTCACTGGTCTCAGCAGTGCCTCCAAGATGGAGGGGAGATGTCCTTTGCCAAATGTCCCACCATCCTGCCCAGGAGGAGGGCGCGGCTCCTGATCCAGAGGTCCCACAGGGTTCTTCCCTGGGGCCAAGATAGCACCTGGTGGCGCTTGCCTGCTGTCCGGGGCCCCAGTGGAGATGTGCTCACAGCCTGGGAAATTGGCCCTGCATCCACTGGTCCCCGGGACCTCCGCAATCCCGGGCGCGTGCCAGGCGTGCAGGGGAGCACAGCCCCAGGGGCAGAAAGGCCAAGAAATGGTGGGTCAGGCGGGATGGATCCCGGTCCTTGGGTGTGCCCTTGGAGTTGAGATGCCCTCACGGTGAGTATTCTTGGGCTCGCAGGTTTTGTGGACCAGCGTGCCTGAAGGGCCACAGCAAAGGCCAAAGGCCCAGCAGAGTGTGGGCCAAGAGCAAGTGTCCGCGGTGCCCTCCATGTTTCCCAGGTGGCCTTGACAGGGACGCTTCACCCCTCAGGCCAAAGAGGGTGTCCCAGCCTGGGAGGGAGTGACCCCAGCACCCACACAGTGCGCTCCCCAGGCACCATGGGGCATTGGAGTTCTGAGGAGCCTGGGCCCTGGCGGGCCAGGGGCGCTCACCACCTGGCCCAGGGCAGACAAAACACTGGGGAGGGAGGGGCACCACCCGCGCAGGCCCCAGAGGAGACCCCCTGAGCACTGCTGGGCGAGGGGCGCTCACCCACAGGACCCAGAGGGGACTGAGCCCTGGGCAGGGGGCGCGGGGGGGGGGCGCTGGGCCTCAGGACACAGGGGAGCCTGGGGACCTGCGGGGGAGGGGCGGTCACCCGCAAGCCCCAGAGCTCACTGGTCCTTAGGGCTCCTGGGGGGCTCACCCAGGAGACCCGGGCGCACCGAGGACCCTCGGGCGAGGGGCGCTCACCCGCAGGCCCCCGGAGGACAGGGAAGCCTCCTGGGCCCCCACCCCCACCCCCGCAAGACAGGCGCTTGCCTGCCTGCAGGACCCTGAGGACACTGGGCGCCGATGGGCGAGGGGCGCTCACCCAAAGGCCGCAGTGCAGCAGCAATGCCAGTGTCCCAGGAGCCCTCCCCAAGCAGTATCTTGGGGACAGGGAACAGGGCTGGGACCCGCGGTGGGGACCTCGCACCCGCAGCACCCCCAAGAGCACACTGAGCACTGCAGGGCGAGGGGCGCACACCAGCATGGCCCAGAGCACACTGGGGACCTCAGGCCGCCTGGGGGCGCTCCCCCACAGCCACCAGGCCTGGCCCTGCACTGCCTAAGGGAGGGGCGCTCACCCCCAGCCTCTAGGGAAGCCTGAGCCCCCTCGGGCCAGGGCTGCTCCCCGCCACGCCACCCACTCAGGGCTGCCTGAGCACTGCCGGGTGAGGGGCGCTCACCCACAGGACCCAGAGCAGCCTGAGCGCTGGGGGGCTGAGGGTGCTCCCCCGCAGGAACCCTGGACAATGAGCTCAGGTGGGAGAGGGGCGCTCGCCCCCAGGGCTCAGAGTCCAGGTCACCTTTTGCAGAGGATCCCTGGGCCCCTTGTCCCCAGTTACCTGGGCCAGGGTGGGACAGTGGCGCCCTCTCACTGGTCTCAGCAGTGCCTCCAAGATGGAGGGGAGATGTCCTTTGCCAAATGTCCCACCATCCTGCCCAGGAGGAGGGCGCGGCTCCTGATCCAGAGGTCCCACAGGGTTCTTCCCTGGGGCCAAGATAGCACCTGGTGGCGCTTGCCTGCTGTCCGGGGCCCCAGTGGAGATGTGCTCACAGCCTGGGAAATTGGCCCTGCATCCACTGGTCCCCGGGACCTCCGCAATCCCGGGCGCGTGCCAGGCGTGCAGGGGAGCACAGCCCCAGGGGCAGAAAGGCCAAGAAATGGTGGGTCAGGCGGGATGGATCCCGGTCCTTGGGTGTGCCCTTGGAGTTGAGATGCCCTCACGGTGAGTATTCTTGGGCTCGCAGGTTTTGTGGACCAGCGTGCCTGAAGGGCCACAGCAAAGGCCAAAGGCCCAGCAGAGTGTGGGCCAAGAGCAAGTGTCCGCGGTGCCCTCCATGTTTCCCAGGTGGCCTTGACAGGGACGCTTCACCCCTCAGGCCAAAGAGGGTGTCCCAGCCTGGGAGGGAGTGACCCCAGCACCCACACAGTGCGCTCCCCAGGCACCATGGGGCATTGGAGTTCTGAGGAGCCTGGGCCCTGGCGGGCCAGGGGCGCTCACCACCTGGCCCAGGGCAGACAGAACACTGGGGAGGGAGGGGCACCACCCGCGCAGGCCCCAGAGGAGACCCCCTGAGCACTGCTGGGCGAGGGGCGCTCACCCACAGGACCCAGAGGGGACTGAGCCCTGGGCGGGGGGCGCGGGGGGGGCGCTGGGCCTCAGGACACAGGGGAGCCTGGGGACCTGCGGGGGAGGGGCGGTCACCCGCAAGCCCCAGAGCTCACTGGTCCTTAGGGCTCCTGGGGGGCTCACCCAGGAGACCCGGGCGCACCGAGGACCCTCGGGCGAGGGGCGCTCACCCGCAGGTCCCCGGAGGACAGGGAAGCCTCCTGGGCCCCCACCCCCACCCCCCGCAAGACAGGCGCTTGCCTGCCCGCAGGACCCTGAGGACACTGGGCGCCGATGGGCGAGGGGCGCTCACCCAAAGGCCGCAGTGCAGCAGCAATGCCAGTGTCCCAGGAGCCCTCCCCAAGCAGGATCTTGGGGACAGGGAACAGGGCTGGGACCCGCGGTGGGGACCTCGCACCCGCAGAACCCCCAAGAGCACACTGAGCATTGCAGGGCGAGGGGCGCTCACCAGCATGGCCCAGAGCACACTGGGGACCTGAGGCCGCCTGGGGGCGCTCCCCCACAGCCACCAGGCCTGGCCCTGCACTGCCTAAGGGAGGGGCGCTCACCCCCAGCCTCTAGGGAAGCCTGAGCCCCCTCGGGCCAGGGCTGCTCCCCGCCACGCCACCCACTCAGGGCTGCCTGAGCACTGCCAGGTGAGGGGCGCTCACCCACAGGACCCAGAGCAGCCTGAGCGCTGGGGGGCTGAGGGTGCTCCCCCGCAGGAACCCTGGACAATGAGCTCAGGTGGGAGAGGGGCGCTCGCCCACAGGGCTCAGAGTCCAGGTCACCTTTTGCAGAGGATCCCTCGGCCCTGTGTCCCCAGTTACCTGGGTCAGGGTGGGATAGTGGCGCCCTCTCACTGGTCTCAGCAGTGCCTCCAAGATGGAGGGGAGATGTCCTTTGCCAAATGTCCCACCATCCTGCCCAGGAGGAGGGCGCGGCTCCTGATCCAGAGGTCCCACAGGGTTCTTCCCTGGGGCCAAGATAGCACCTGGTGGCGCTTGCCTGCTGTCCGGGGCCCCAGTGGAGATGTGCTCACAGCCTGGGAAATTGGCCCTGCATCCACTGGTCCCAGGGACCTCCGCAATCCCGGGCACGTGCCAGGCGTGCACGGGAGCACAGCCCCAGGGGCAGAAAGGCCAAGAATTGGTGAGTCAGGCGGGATGGATCCCGGTCCTTGGGTGTGCCCTTGGAGTTGAGATGCCCTCACGGTGAGTATTCTTGGGCTCGCAGGTTTTGTGGACCAGCGTGCCTGAAGGGCCACAGCAAAGGCCAAAGGCCCAGCAGAGTGTGGGTCAAGAGCAAGTGTCCGCGGTGCCCTCCAAGTTTCCCAGGTGGCCTTGACAGGGACGCTTCACCCCTCAGGCCAAAGAGGGTGTCCCAGCCTGGGAGGGAGTGACCCCAGCACCCACACAGTGCGCTCCCCAGGCACCAGGGGGCATTGGAGTTCAGAGGAGCCTGGGCCCTGGCGGGCCAGGGGCGCTCACCACCTGGCCCATGGCAGACAGAGCACTGGGGAGGGAGGGGCACCACCCGCGCAGGCCCCAGAGGAGACTCCCTGGGCACTGCTGGGCGAGGGGCGACACCCACATGACCCAGAGGGGACTGAGCCCTGGGCGGACGGGCGCTGGCCTCAGGACACAGGGGAGCCTGGGGACCTGCGGGGGAGGGGCGGTCACCCGCAAGCCCCAGAGCTCACTGGTCCTTAGGGCTCCTGGGGGGCTCACCCAGGAGACCCGGGCGCACCGAGGACCCTCGGGCGAGGGGCGCTCACCCGCAGGCCCCCGGAGGACAGGGAAGCCTCCTGGGCCCCCACCCCCACCCCCCATGACAGGCGCTTGCCTGCCCGCAGGACCCTGAGGACACTGGGCGCCGATGGGCGAGGGGCGCTCACCCAAAGGCCGCAGTGCAGCAGCAATGCCAGTGTCCCAGGAGCCCTCCCCAAGCAGGATCTTGGGGACAGGGAACAGGGCTGGGACCCGCGGTGGGGACCTCGCACCCGCAGAACCCCCAAGAGCACACTGAGCACTGCAGGGCGAGGGGCGCTCACCAGCATGGCCCAGAGCACACTGGGGACCTGAGGCCGCCTGGGGGCGCTCCCCCACAGCCACCAGGCCTGGCCCTGCACTGCCTAAGGGAGGGGCGCTCACCCCCAGCCTCTAGGGAAGCCTGAGCCCCCTCGGGCCAGGGCTGCTCCCCGCCACGCCACCCACTCAGGGCTGCCTGAGCACTGCCGGGTGAGGGGCGCTCACCCACAGGACCCAGAGCAGCCTGAGCGCTGGGGGGCTGAGGGTGCTCCCCCGCAGGAACCCTGGACAATGAGCTCAGGTGGGAGAGGGGCGCTCGCCCACAGGGCTCAGAGTCCAGGTCACCTTTTGCAGAGGATCCCTGGGCCCCTTGTCCCCAGTTACCTGGGCCAGGGTGGGACAGTGGCGCCCTCTCACTGGTCTCAGCAGTGCCTCCAAGATGGAGGGGAGATGTCCTTTGCCAAATGTCCCACCATCCTGCCCAGGAGGAGGGCGCGGCTCCTGATCCAGAGGTCCCACAGGGTTCTTCCCTGGGGCCAAGATAGCACCTGGTGGCGCTTGCCTGCTGTCCGGGGCCCCAGTGGAGATGTGCTCACAGCCTGGGAAATTGGCCCTGCATCCACTGGTCCCCGGGACCTCCGCAATCCCGGGCGCGTGCCAGGCGTGCAGGGGAGCACAGCCCCAGGGGCAGAAAGGCCAAGAAATGGTGGGTCAGGCGGGATGGATCCCGGTCCTTGGGTGTGCCCTTGGAGTTGAGATGCCCTCACAGTGAGTATTCTTGGGCTCGCAGGTTTTGTGGACCAGCGTGCCTGAAGGGCCACAGCAAAGGCCAAAGGCCCAGCAGAGTGTGGGCCAAGAGCAAGTGTCCGCGGTGCCCTCCATGTTTCCCAGGTGGCCTTGACAGGGACGCTTCACCCCTCAGGCCAAAGAGGGTGTCCCAGCCTGGGAGGGAGTGACCCCAGCACCCACACAGTGCGCTCCCCAGGCACCATGGGGCATTGGGGTTCTGAGGAGCCTGGGCCCTGGCGTGCCAGGGGCGCTCACCACCTGGCCCAGGGCAGACAGAACACTGGGGAGGGAGGGGCACCACCCGCGCAGGCCCCAGAGGAGACCCCCTGAGCACTGCTGGGCGAGGGGCGCTCACCCACAGGACCCAGAGGGGACTGAGCCCTGGGCAGGGGGCGCGGGGGGGGGGCGCTGGGCCTCAGGACACAGGGGAGCCTGGGGACCTGCGGGGGAGGGGCGGTCACCCGCAAGCCCCAGAGCTCACTGGTCCTTAGGGCTCCTGGGGGGCTCACCCAGGAGACCCGGACGCACCGAGGACCCTCGGGCGAGGGGCGCTCACCCGCAGGCCCCCGGAGGACAGGGAAGCCTCCTGGGCCCCCACCCCCACCCCCGCAAGACAGGCGCTTGCCTGCCTGCAGGACCCTGAGGACACTGGGCGCCGATGGGCGAGGGGCGCTCACCCAAAGGCCGCAGTGCAGCAGCAATGCCAGTGTCCCAGGAGCCCTCCCCAAGCAGTATCTTGGGGACAGGGAACAGGGCTGGGACCCGCGGTGGGGACCTCGCACCCGCAGCACCCCCAAGAGCACACTGAGCATTGCAGGGCGAGGGGCGCACACCAGCATGGCCCAGAGCACACTGGGGACCTGAGGCCGCCTGGGGGCGCTCCCCCACAGCCACCAGGCCTGGCCCTGCACTGCCTAAGGGAGGGGCGCTCACCCCCAGCCTCTAGGGAAGCCTGAGCCCCCTCGGGCCAGGGCTGCTCCCCGCCACGCCACCCACTCAGGGCTGCCTGAGCACTGCCGGGTGAGGGGCGCTCACCCACAGGACCCAGAGCAGCCTGAGCGCTGGGGGGCTGAGGGTGCTCCCCCGCAGGAACCCTGGACAATGAGCTCAGGTGGGAGAGGGGCGCTCGCCCACAGGGCTCAGAGTCCAGGTCACCTTTTGCAGAGGATCCCTCGGCCCTGTGTCCCCAGTTACCTGGGTCAGGGTGGGATAGTGGCGCCCTCTCACTGGTCTCAGCAGTGCCTCCAAGATGGAGGGGAGATGTCCTTTGCCAAATGTCCCACCATCCTGCCCAGGAGGAGGGCGCGGCTCCTGATCCAGAGGTCCCACAGGGTTCTTCCCTGGGGCCAAGATAGCACCTGGTGGCGCTTGCCTGCTGTCCAGGGCCCCAGTGGAGATGTGCTCACAGCCTGGGAAATTGGCCCTGCATCCACTGGTCCCAGGGACCTCCGCAATCCCGGGCACGTGCCAGGCGTGCAGGGGAGCACAGCCCCAGGGGCAGAAAGGCCAAGAAATGGTGGGTCAGGCGGGATGGATCCCGGTCCTTGGGTGTGCCCTTGGAGTTGAGATGCCCTCACGGTGAGTATTCTTGGGCTCGCAGGTTTTGTGGACCAGCGTGCCTGAAGGGCCACAGCAAAGGCCAAAGGCCCAGCAGAGTGTGGGCCAAGAGCAAGTGTCCGCGGTGCCCTCCATGTTTCCCAGGTGGCCTTGACAGGGACGCTTCACCCCTCAGGCCAAAGAGGGTGTCCCAGCCTGGGAGGGAGTGACCCCAGCACCCACACAGTGCGCTCCCCAGGCACCATGGGGCATTGGAGTTCTGAGGAGCCTGGGCCCTGGCGGGCCAGGGGCGCTCACCACCTGGCCCAGGGCAGACAGAACACTGGGGAGGGAGGGGCACCACCCGCGCAGGCCCCAGAGGAGACCCCCTGAGCACTGCTGGGCGAGGGGCGCTCACCCACAGGACCCAGAGGGGACTGAGCCCTGGGCGGGGGGCGCGGGGGGGGGCGCTGGGCCTCAGGACACAGGGGAGCCTGGGGACCTGCGGGGGAGGGGCGGTCACCCGCAAGCCCCAGAGCTCACTGGTCCTTAGGGCTCCTGGGGGGCTCACCCAGGAGACCCGGGCGCACCGAGGACCCTCGGGCGAGGGGCGCTCACCCGCAGGCCCCCGGAGGACAGGGAAGCCTCCTGGGCCCCCACCCCCACCCCCGCAAGACAGGCGCTTGCCTGCCCGCAGGACCCTGAGGACACTGGGCGCCGATGGGCGAGGGGCGCTCACCCAAAGGCCGCAGTGCAGCAGCAATGCCAGTGTCCCAGGAGCCCTCCCCAAGCAGGATCTTGGGGACAGGGAACAGGGCTGGGACCCGCGGTGGGGACCTCGCACCTGCAGAACCCCCAAGAGCACACTGAGCACTGCAGGGCGAGGGGCGCACACCAGCATGGCCCAGAGCACACTGGGGACCTGAGGCCGCCTGGGGGCGCTCCCCCACAGCCACCAGGCCTGGCCCTGCACTGCCTAAGGGAGGGGCGCTCACCCCCAGCCTCTAGGGAAGCCTGAGCCCCCTCGGCCCAGGGCTGCTCCCCGCCACGCCACCCACTCAGGGCTGCCTGAGCACTGCCGGGTGAGGGGCGCTCACCCACAGGACCCAGAGCAGCCTGAGCGCTGGGGGGCTGAGGGTGCTCCTCCGCAGGAACCCTGGACAATGAGCTCAGGTGGGAGAGGGGCGCTCGCCCACAGGGCTCAGAGTCCAGGTCACCTTTTGCAGAGGATCCCTGGGCCCCTTGTCCCCAGTTACCTGGGCCAGGGTGGGACAGTGGCGCCCTCTCACTGGTCTCAGCAGTGCCTCCAAGATGGAGGGGAGATGTCCTTTGCCAAATGTCCCACCATCCTGCCCAGGAGGAGGGCGCGGCTCCTGATCCAGAGGTCCCACAGGGTTCTTCCCTGGGGCCAAGATAGCGCCTGGTGGCGCTTGCCTGCTGTCCGGGGCCCCAGTGGAGATGTGCTCACAGCCTGGGAAATTGGCCCTGCATCCACTGGTCCCCGGGACCTCCGCAATCCCGGGCGCGTGCCAGGCGTGCAGGGGAGCACAGCCCCAGGGGCAGAAAGGCCAAGAAATGGTGGGTCAGGCGGGATGGATCCCGGTCCTTGGGTGTGCCCTTGGAGTTGAGATGCCCTCACGGTGAGTATTCTTGGGCTCGCAGGTTTTGTGGACCAGCGTGCCTGAAGGGCCACAGCAAAGGCCAAAGGCCCAGCAGAGTGTGGGCCAAGAGCAAGTGTCCGCGGTGCCCTCCATGTTTCCCAGGTGGCCTTGACAGGGACGCTTCACCCCTCAGGCCAAAGAGGGTGTCCCAGCCTGGGAGGGAGTGACCCCAGCACCCACACAGTGCGCTCCCCAGGCACCATGGGGCATTGGAGTTCTGAGGAGCCTGGGCCCTGGCGGGCCAGGGGCGCTCACCACCTGGCCCAGGGCAGACAGAACACTGGGGAGGGAGGGGCACCACCCGCGCAGGCCCCAGAGGAGACCCCCTGAGCACTGCTGGGCGAGGGGCGCTCACCCACAGGACCCAGAGGGGACTGAGCCCTGGGCGGGGGGCGCGGGGGGGGGCGCTGGGCCTCAGGACACAGGGGAGCCTGGGGACCTGCGGGGGAGGGGCGGTCACCCGCAAGCCCCAGAGCTCACTGGTCCTTAGGGCTCCTGGGGGGCTCACCCAGGAGACCCGGGCACACCGAGGACCCTCGGGCGAGGGGCGCTCACCCGCAGGCCCCCGGAGGACAGGGAAGCCTCCTGGGCCCCCACCCCCACCCCCGCAAGACAGGCGCTTGCCTGCCCGCAGGACCCTGAGGACACTGGGCGCCGATGGGCGAGGGGCGCTCACCCAAAGGCCGCAGTGCAGCAGCAATGCCAGTGTCCCAGGAGCCCTCCCCAAGCAGGATCTTGGGGACAGGGAACAGGGCTGGGACCCGTGGTGGGGACCTCGCACCCGCAGAACCCCCAAGAGCACACTGAGCACTGCAGGGCGAGGGGCGCACACCAGCATGGCCCAGAGCACACTGGGGACCTGAGGCCGCCTGGGGGCGCTCCCCCACAGCCACCAGGCCTGGCCCTGCACTGCCTAAGGGAGGGGCGCTCACCCCCAGCCTCTAGGGAAGCCTGAGCCCCCTCGGCCCAGGGCTGCTCCCCGCCACGCCACCCACTCAGGGCTGCCTGAGCACTGCCGGGTGAGGGGCGCTCACCCACAGGACCCAGAGCAGCCTGAGCGCTGGGGGGCTGAGGGTGCTCCTCCGCAGGAACCCTGGACAATGAGCTCAGGTGGGAGAGGGGCGCTCGCCCACAGGGCTCAGAGTCCAGGTCACCTTTTGCAGAGGATCCCTGGGCCCCTTGTCCCCAGTTACCTGGGCCAGGGTGGGACAGTGGCGCCCTCTCACTGGTCTCAGCAGTGCCTCCAAGATGGAGGGGAGATGTCCTTTGCCAAATGTCCCACCATCCTGCCCAGGAGGAGGGCGCGGCTCCTGATCCAGAGGTCCCACAGGGTTCTTCCCTGGGGCCAAGATAGCGCCTGGTGGCGCTTGCCTGCTGTCCGGGGCCCCAGTGGAGATGTGCTCACAGCCTGGGAAATTGGCCCTGCATCCACTGGTCCCCGGGACCTCCGCAATCCCGGGCGCGTGCCAGGCGTGCAGGGGAGCACAGCCCCAGGGGCAGAAAGGCCAAGAAATGGTGGGTCAGGCGGGATGGATCCCGGTCCTTGGGTGTGCCCTTGGAGTTGAGATGCCCTCACGGTGAGTATTCTTGGGCTCGCAGGTTTTGTGGACCAGCGTGCCTGAAGGGCCACAGCAAAGGCCAAAGGCCCAGCAGAGTGTGGGCCAAGAGCAAGTGTCCGCGGTGCCCTCCATGTTTCCCAGGTGGCCTTGACAGGGACGCTTCACCCCTCAGGCCAAAGAGGGTGTCCCAGCCTGGGAGGGAGTGACCCCAGCACCCACACAGTGCGCTCCCCAGGCACCATGGGGCATTGGAGTTCTGAGGAGCCTGGGCCCTGGCGGGCCAGGGGCGCTCACCACCTGGCCCAGGGCAGACAGAACACTGGGGAGGGAGGGGCACCACCCGCGCAGGCCCCAGAGGAGACCCCCTGAGCACTGCTGGGCGAGGGGCGCTCACCCACAGGACCCAGAGGGGACTGAGCCCTGGGCGGGGGGCGCGGGGGGGGGCGCTGGGCCTCAGGACACAGGGGAGCCTGGGGACCTGCGGGGGAGGGGCGGTCACCCGCAAGCCCCAGAGCTCACTGGTCCTTAGGGCTCCTGGGGGGCTCACCCAGGAGACCCGGGCACACCGAGGACCCTCGGGCGAGGGGCGCTCACCCGCAGGCCCCCGGAGGACAGGGAAGCCTCCTGGGCCCCCACCCCCACCCCCGCAAGACAGGCGCTTGCCTGCCCGCAGGACCCTGAGGACACTGGGCGCCGATGGGCGAGGGGCGCTCACCCAAAGGCCGCAGTGCAGCAGCAATGCCAGTGTCCCAGGAGCCCTCCCCAAGCAGGATCTTGGGGACAGGGAACAGGGCTGGGACCCGCGGTGGGGACCTCGCACCCGCAGAACCCCCAAGAGCACACTGAGCACTGCAGGGCGAGGGGCGCTCACCAGCATGGCCCAGAGCACACTGGGGACCTGAGGCCGCCTGGGGGCGCTCCCCCACAGCCACCAGGCCTGGCCCTGCACTGCCTAAGGGAGGGGCGCTCATCCCCAGCCTCTAGGGAAGCCTGAGCCCCCTCGGGCCAGGGCTGCTCCCCGCCATGCCACCCACTCAGGGCTGCCTGAGCACTGCCGGGTGAGGGGCGCTCACCCACAGGACCCAGAGCAGCCTGAGCGCTGGGGGGCTGAGGGTGCTCCCCCGCAGGAACCCTGGACAATGAGCTCAGGTGGGAGAGGGGCGCTCGCCCACAGGGCTCAGAGTCCAGGTCACCTTTTGCAGAGGATCCCTGGGCCCCTTGTCCCCAGTTACCTGGGCCAGGGTGGGACAGTGGCGCCCTCTCACTGGTCTCAGCAGTGCCTCCAAGATGGAGGGGAGATGTCCTTTGCCAAATGTCCCACCATCCTGCCCAGGAGGAGGGCGCGGCTCCTGATCCAGAGGTCCCACAGGGTTCTTCCCTGGGGCCAAGATAGCACCTGGTGGCGCTTGCCTGCTGTCCGGGGCCCCAGTGGAGATGTGCTCACAGCCTGGGAAATTGGCCCTGCATCCACTGGTCCCCGGGACCTCCGCAATCCCGGGCGCGTGCCAGGCGTGCAGGGGAGCACAGCCCCAGGGGCAGAAAGGCCAAGAAATGGTGGGTCAGGCGGGATGGATCCCGGTCCTTGGGTGTGCCCTTGGAGTTGAGATGCCCTCACGGTGAGTATTCTTGGGCTCGCAGGTTTTGTGGACCAGCGTGCCTGAAGGGCCACAGCAAAGGCCAAAGGCCCAGCAGAGTGTGGGCCAAGAGCAAGTGTCCGCGGTGCCCTCCATGTTTCCCAGGTGGCCTTGACAGGGACGCTTCACCCCTCAGGCCAAAGAGGGTGTCCCAGCCTGGGAGGGAGTGACCCCAGCACCCACACAGTGCGCTCCCCAGGCACCATGGGGCATTGGAGTTCTGAGGAGCCTGGGCCCTGGCGGGCCAGGGGCGCTCACCACCTGGCCCAGGGCAGACAGAACACTGGGGAGGGAGGGGCACCACCCGCGCAGGCCCCAGAGGAGACCCCCTGAGCACTGCTGGGCGAGGGGCGCTCACCCACAGGACCCAGAGGGGACTGAGCCCTGGGCGGGGGGCGCGGGGGGGGGCGCTGGGCCTCAGGACACAGGGGAGCCTGGGGACCTGCGGGGGAGGGGCGGTCACCCGCAAGCCCCAGAGCTCACTGGTCCTTAGGGCTCCTGGGGGGCTCACCCAGGAGACCCGGGCGCACCGAGGACCCTCGGGCGAGGGGCGCTCACCCGCAGGTCCCCGGAGGACAGGGAAGCCTCCTGGGCCCCCACCCCCACCCCCCAAGACAGGCGCTTGCCTGCCCGCAGGACCCTGAGGACACTGGGCGCCGATGGGCGAGGGGCGCTCACCCAAAGGCCGCAGTGCAGCAGCAATGCCAGTGTCCCAGGAGCCCTCCCCAAGCAGGATCTTGGGGACAGGGAACAGGGCTGGGACCCGCGGTGGGGACCTCGCACCCGCAGCACCCCCAAGAGCACACTGAGCACTGCAGGGCGAGGGGCGCACACCAGCATGGCCCAGAGCACAC
Source organism: Spermophilus citellus (assembly GCF_964194105.1). Classification (NCBI taxonomy): domain Eukaryota; kingdom Metazoa; phylum Chordata; class Mammalia; order Rodentia; family Sciuridae; genus Spermophilus; species Spermophilus citellus. The sequence continues at coordinate 16,700,224 of NC_138199.1, read as the reverse complement.
TGCGGACCTGAGGCCGCCTGGGGGCGCTCCCCCACAGCCACCAGGCCTGGCCCTGCACTGCCTAAGGGAGGGGCGCTCACCCCCAGCCTCTAGGGAAGCCTGAGCCCCCTCGGGCCAGGGCTGCTCCCCGCCACGCCACCCACTCAGGGCTGCCTGAGCACTGCCGGGTGAGGGGCGCTCACCCACAGGACCCAGAGCAGCCTGAGCGCTGGGGGGCTGAGGGTGCTCCCCCGCAGGAACCCTGGACAATGAGCTCAGGTGGGAGAGGGGCGCTCGCCCACAGGGCTCAGAGTCCAGGTCACCTTTTGCAGAGGATCCCTGGGCCCCTTGTCCCCAGTTACCTGGGCCAGGGTGGGACAGTGGCGCCCTCTCACTGGTCTCAGCAGTGCCTCCAAGATGGAGGGGAGATGTCCTTTGCCAAATGTCCCACCATCCTGCCCAGGAGGAGGGCGCGGCTCCTGATCCAGAGGTCCCACAGGGTTCTTCCCTGGGGCCAAGATGGCACCTGGTGGCGCTTGCCTGCTGTCCAGGGCCCCAGTGGAGATGTGCTCACAGCCTGGGAAATTGGCCCTGCATCCACTGGTCCCCGGGACCTCCGCAATCCCGGGCGCGTGCCAGGCGTGCAGGGGAGCACAGCCCCAGGGGCAGAAAGGCCAAGAAATGGTGGGTCAGGCGGGATGGATCCCGGTCCTTGGGTGTGCCCTTGGAGTTGAGATGCCCTCACGGTGAGTATTCTTGGGCTCGCAGGTTTTGTGGACCAGCGTGCCTGAAGGGCCACAGCAAAGGCCAAAGGCCCAGCAGAGTGTGGGCCAAGAGCAAGTGTCCGCGGTGCCCTCCATGTTTCCCAGGTGGCCTTGACAGGGACGCTTCACCCCTCAGGCCAAAGAGGGTGTCCCAGCCTGGGAGGGAGTGACCCCAGCACCCACACAGTGCGCTCCCCAGGCACCATGGGGCATTGGAGTTCTGAGGAGCCTGGGCCCTGGCGGGCCAGGGGCGCTCACTACCTGGCCCAGGGCAGACAGAACACTGGGGAGGGAGGGGCACCACCCGCGCAGGCCCCAGAGGAGACCCCCTGAGCACTGCTGGGCGAGGGGCGCTCACCCACAGGACCCAGAGGGGACTGAGCCCTGGGCGGGGGGCGCGGGGGGTGGGCGCTGGGCCTCAGGACACAGGGGAGCCTGGGGACCTGCGGGGGAGGGGCGGTCACCCGCAAGCCCCAGAGCTCACTGGTCCTTAGGGCTCCTGGGGGGCTCACCCAGGAGACCCGGGCGCACCGAGGACCCTCGGGCGAGGGGCGCTCACCCGCAGGTCCCCGGAGGACAGGGAAGCCTCCTGGGCCCCCACCCCCACCCCCGCAAGACAGGCGCTTGCCTGCCCGCAGGACCCTGAGGACACTGGGCGCCGATGGGCGAGGGGCGCTCACCCAAAGGCCGCAGTGCAGCAGCAATGCCAGTGTCCCAGGAGCCCTCCCCAAGCAGGATCTTGGGGACAGGGAACAGGGCTGGGACCCGCGGTGGGGACCTCGCACCCGCAGCACCCCCAAGAGCACACTGAGCACTGCAGGGCGAGGGGCGCACACCAGCATGGCCCAGAGCACACTGGGGACCTGAGGCCGCCTGGGGGCGCTCCCCCACAGCCACCAGGCCTGGCCCTGCACTGCCTAAGGGAGGGGCGCTCACCCCCAGCCTCTAGGGAAGCCTGAGCCCCCTCGGGCCAGGGCTGCTCCCCGCCACGCCACCCACTCAGGGCTGCCTGAGCACTGCCGGGTGAGGGGCGCTCACCCACAGGACCCAGAGCAGCCTGAGCGCTGGGGGGCTGAGGGTGCTCACCCGCAGGAACCCTGGACAATGAGCTCAGATGGGAGAGGGGCGCTCGCCCACAGGGCTCAGAGTCCAGGTCACCTTTTGCAGAGGATCCCTGGGCCCCTTGTCCCCAGTTACCTGGGCCAGGGTGGGACAGTGGCGCCCTCTCACTGGTCTCAGCAGTGCCTCCAAGATGGAGGGGAGATGTCCTTTGCCAAATGTCCCACCATCCTGCCCAGGAGGAGGGCGCGGCTCCTGATCCAGAGGTCCCACAGGGTTCTTCCCTGGGGCCAAGATAGCACCTGGTGGCGCTTGCCTGCTGTCCAGGGCCCCAGTGGAGATGTGCTCACAGCCTGGGAAATTGGCCCTGCATCCACTGGTCCCCGGGACCTCCGCAATCCCGGGCGCGTGCCAGGCGTGCAGGGGAGCACAGCCCCAGGGGCAGAAAGGCCAAGAAATGGTGGGTCAGGCGGGATGGATCCCGGTCCTTGGGTGTGCCCTTGGAGTTGAGATGCCCTCACGGTGAGTATTCTTGGGCTCGCAGGTTTTGTGGACCAGCGTGCCTGAAGGGCCACAGCAAAGGCCAAAGGCCCAGCAGAGTGTGGGCCAAGAGCAAGTGTCCGCGGTGCCCTCCATGTTTCCCAGGTGGCCTTGACAGGGACGCTTCACCCCTCAGGCCAAAGAGGGTGTCCCAGCCTGGGAGGGAGTGACCCCAGCACCCACACAGTGCGCTCCCCAGGCACCATGGGGCATTGGAGTTCTGAGGAGCCTGGGCCCTGGCGGGCCAGGGGCGCTCACTACCTGGCCCAGGGCAGACAGAACACTGGGGAGGGAGGGGCACCACCCGCGCAGGCCCCAGAGGAGACCCCCTGAGCACTGCTGGGCGAGGGGCGCTCACCCACAGGACCCAGAGGGGACTGAGCCCGGGGCGGGGGGCGCGGGGGGGGCGCTGGGCCTCAGGACACAGGGGAGCCTGGGGACCTGCGGGGGAGGGGCGGTCACCCGCAAGCCCCAGAGCTCACTGGTCCTTAGGGCTCCTGGGGGGCTCACCCAGGAGACCCGGGCGCACCGAGGACCCTCGGGCGAGGGGCGCTCACCCGCAGGTCCCCGGAGGACAGGGAAGCCTCCTGGGCCCCCACCCCCACCCCCGCAAGACAGGCGCTTGCCTGCCCGCAGGACCCTGAGGACACTGGGCGCCGATGGGCGAGGGGCGCTCACCCAAAGGCCGCAGTGCAGCAGCAATGCCAGTGTCCCAGGAGCCCTCCCCAAGCAGGATCTTGGGGACAGGGAACAGGGCTGGGACCCGCGGTGGGGACCTCGCACCCGCAGCACCCCCAAGAGCACACTGAGCACTGCAGGGCGAGGGGCGCACACCAGCATGGCCCAGAGCACACTGGGGACCTGAGGCCGCCTGGGGGCGCTCCCCCACAGCCACCAGGCCTGGCCCTGCACTGCCTAAGGGAGGGGCGCTCACCCCCAGCCTCTAGGGAAGCCTGAGCCCCCTCGGGCCAGGGCTGCTCCCCGCCACGCCACCCACTCAGGGCTGCCTGAGCACTGCCGGGTGAGGGGCGCTCACCCACAGGACCCAGAGCAGCCTGAGCGCTGGGGGGCTGAGGGTGCTCACCCGCAGGAACCCTGGACAATGAGCTCAGGTGGGAGAGGGGCGCTCGCCCACAGGGCTCAGAGTCCAGGTCACCTTTTGCAGAGGATCCCTGGGCCCCTTGTCCCCAGTTACCTGGGCCAGGGTGGGACAGTGGCGCCCTCTCACTGGTCTCAGCAGTGCCTCCAAGATGGAGGGGAGATGTCCTTTGCCAAATGTCCCACCATCCTGCCCAGGAGGAGGGCGCGGCTCCTGATCCAGAGGTCCCACAGGGTTCTTCCCTGGGGCCAAGATAGCACCTGGTGGCGCTTGCCTGCTGTCCAGGGCCCCAGTGGAGATGTGCTCACAGCCTGGGAAATTGGCCCTGCATCCACTGGTCCCCGGGACCTCCGCAATCCCGGGCGCGTGCCAGGCGTGCAGGGGAGCACAGCCCCAGGGGCAGAAAGGCCAAGAAATGGTGGGTCAGGCGGGATGGATCCCGGTCCTTGGGTGTGCCCTTGGAGTTGAGATGCCCTCACGGTGAGTATTCTTGGGCTCGCAGGTTTTGTGGACCAGCGTGCCTGAAGGGCCACAGCAAAGGCCAAAGGCCCAGCAGAGTGTGGGCCAAGAGCAAGTGTCCGCGGTGCCCTCCATGTTTCCCAGGTGGCCTTGACAGGGACGCTTCACCCCTCAGGCCAAAGAGGGTGTCCCAGCCTGGGAGGGAGTGACCCCAGCACCCACACAGTGCGCTCCCCAGGCACCATGGGGCATTGGAGTTCTGAGGAGCCTGGGCCCTGGCGGGCCAGGGGCGCTCACCACCTGGCCCAGGGCAGACAGAACACTGGGGAGGGAGGGGCACCACCCGCGCAGGCCCCAGAGGAGACCCCCTGAGCACTGCTGGGCGAGGGGCGCTCACCCACAGGACCCAGAGGGGACTGAGCCCTGGGCGGGGGGCGCGGGGGGGGGCGCTGGGCATCAGGACACAGGGGAGCCTGGGGACCTGCGGGGGAGGGGCGGTCACCCGCAAGCCCCAGAGCTCACTGGTCCTTAGGGCTCCTGGGGGGCTTACCCAGGAGACCCGGGCGCACCGAGGACCCTCGGGCGAGGGGCGCTCACCCGCAGGCCCCCGGAGGACAGGGAAGCCTCCTGGGCCCCCACCCCCACCCCCGCAAGACAGGCGCTTGCCTGCCCGCAGGACCCTGAGGACACTGGGCGCCGATGGGCGAGGGGCGCTCACCCAAAGGCCGCAGTGCAGCAGCAATGCCAGTGTCCCAGGAGCCCTCCCCAAGCAGGATCTTGGGGACAGGGAACAGGGCTGGGACCCGCGGTGGGGACATCGCACCCGCAGCACCCCCAAGAGCACACTGAGCACTGCAGGGCGAGGGGCGCACACCAGCATGGCCCAGAGCACACTGGGGACCTGAGGCCGCCTGGGGGCGCTCCCCCACAGCCACCAGGCCTGGCCCTGCACTGCCTAAGGGAGGGGCGCTCACCCCCAGCCTCTAGGGAAGCCTGAGCCCCCTCGGGCCAGGGCTGCTCCCCGCCACGCCACCCACTCAGGGCTGCCTGAGCACTGCCAGGTGAGGGGCGCTCACCCACAGGACCCAGAGCAGCCTGAGCGCTGGGGGGCTGAGGGTGCTCCCCCGCAGGAACCCTGGACAATGAGCTCAGGTGGGAGAGGGGCGCTCGCCCACAGGGCTCAGAGTCCAGGTCACCTTTTGCAGAGGATCCCTCGGCCCTGTGTCCCCAGTTACCTGGGTCAGGGTGGGATAGTGGCGCCCTCTCACTGGTCTCAGCAGTGCCTCCAAGATGGAGGGGAGATGTCCTTTGCCAAATGTCCCACCATCCTGCCCAGGAGGAGGGCGCGGCTCCTGATCCAGAGGTCCCACAGGGTTCTTCCCTGGGGCCAAGATAGCACCTGGTGGCGCTTGCCTGCTGTCCGGGGCCCCAGTGGAGATGTGCTCACAGCCTGGGAAATTGGCCCTGCATCCACTGGTCCCAGGGACCTCCGCAATCCCGGGCACGTGCCAGGCGTGCACGGGAGCACAGCCCCAGGGGCAGAAAGGCCAAGAATTGGTGAGTCAGGCGGGATGGATCGCGGTCCTTGGGTGTGCCCTTGGAGTTGAGATGCCCTCACGGTGAGTATTCTTGGGCTCGCAGGTTTTGTGGACCAGCGTGCCTGAAGGGCCACAGCAAAGGCCAAAGGCCCAGCAGAGTGTGGGTCAAGAGCAAGTGTCCGCGGTGCCCTCCAAGTTTCCCAGGTGGCCTTGACAGGGACGCTTCACCCCTCAGGCCAAAGAGGGTGTCCCAGCCTGGGAGGGAGTGACGCCTGCACCCACACAGTGCGCTCCCCAGGCACCAGGGGGCATTGGAGTTCAGAGGAGCCTGGGCCCTGGCGGGCCAGGGGCGCTCACCACCTGGCCCATGGCAGACAGAGCACTGGGGAGGGAGGGGCACCACCCGCGCAGGCCCCAGAGGAGACTCCCTGGGCACTGCTGGGCGAGGGGCGACACCCACATGACCCAGAGGGGACTGAGCCCTGGGCGGACGGGCGCTGGCCTCAGGACACAGGGGAGCCTGGGGACCTGCGGGGGAGGGGCGGTCACCCGCAAGCCCCAGAGCTCACTGGTCCTTAGGGCTCCTGGGGGGCTCACCCAGGAGACCCGGGCGCACCGAGGACCCTCGGGCGAGGGGCGCTCACCCGCAGGCCCCCGGAGGACAGGGAAGCCTCCTGGGCCCCCACCCCCACCCCCCAAGACAGGCGCTTGCCTGCCCGCAGGACCCTGAGGACACTGGGCGCCGATGGGCGAGGGGCGCTCACCCAAAGGCCGCAGTGCAGCAGCAATGCCAGTGTCCCAGGAGCCCTCCCCAAGCAGGATCTTGGGGACAGGGAACAGGGCTGGGACCCGTGGTGGGGACCTCGCACCCGCAGAACCCCCAAGAGCACACTGAGCACTGCAGGGCGAGGGGCGCTCACCAGCATGGCCCAGAGCACACTGGGGACCTGAGGCCGCCTGGGGGCGCTCCCCCACAGCCACCAGGCCTGGCCCTGCACTGCCTAAGGGAGGGGCGCTCACCCCCAGCCTCTAGGGAAGCCTGAGCCCCCTCTGGCCAGGGCTGCTCCCCGCCACGCCACCCACTCAGGGCTGCCTGAGCACTGCCGGGTGAGGGGCGCTCACCCACAGGACCCAGAGCAGCCTGAGCGCTGGGGGGCTGAGGGTGCTCCCCCGCAGGAACCCTGGACAATGAGCTCAGGTGGGAGAGGGGCGCTCGCCCACAGGGCTCAGAGTCCAGGTCACCTTTTGCAGAGGATCCCTGGGCCCCTTGTCCCCAGTTACCTGGGCCAGGGTGGGACAGTGGCGCCCTCTCACTGGTCTCAGCAGTGCCTCCAAGATGGAGGGGAGATGTCCTTTGCCAAATGTCCCACCATCCTGCCCAGGAGGAGGGCGCGGCTCCTGATCCAGAGGTCCCACAGGGTTCTTCCCTGGGGCCAAGATAGCACCTGGTGGCGCTTGCCTGCTGTCCGGGGCCCCAGTGGAGATGTGCTCACAGCCTGGGAAATTGGCCCTGCATCCACTGGTCCCCGGGACCTCCGCAATCCCGGGCGCGTGCCAGGCGTGCAGGGGAGCACAGCCCCAGGGGCAGAAAGGCCAAGAAATGGTGGGTCAGGCGGGATGGATCCCGGTCCTTGGGTGTGCCCTTGGAGTTGAGATGCCCTCACGGTGAGTATTCTTGGGCTCGCAGGTTTTGTGGACCAGCGTGCCTGAAGGGCCACAGCAAAGGCCAAAGGCCCAGCAGAGTGTGGGCCAAGAGCAAGTGTCCGCGGTGCCCTCCATGTTTCCCAGGTGGCCTTGACAGGGACGCTTCACCCCTCAGGCCAAAGAGGGTGTCCCAGCCTGGGAGGGAGTGACCCCAGCACCCACACAGTGCGCTCCCCAGGCACCATGGGGCATTGGGGTTCTGAGGAGCCTGGCCCTGGCGGGCCAGGGGCGCTCACCACCTGGCCCAGGGCAGACAGAACACTGGGGAGGGAGGGGCACCACCCGCGCAGGCCCCAGAGGAGACCCCCTGAGCACTGCTGGGCGAGGGGCGCTCACCCACAGGACCCAGAGGGGACTGAGCCCTGGGCAGGGGGCGCGGGGGGGGGGGCGCTGGGCCTCAGGACACAGGGGAGCCTGGGGACCTGCGGGGGAGGGGCGGTCACCCGCAAGCCCCAGAGCTCACTGGTCCTTAGGGCTCCTGGGGGGCTCACCCAGGAGACCCGGGCGCACCGAGGACCCTCGGGCGAGGGGCGCTCACCCGCAGGCCCCCGGAGGACAGGGAAGCCTCCTGGGCCCCCACCCCCACCCCCGCAAGACAGGCGCTTGCCTGCCTGCAGGACCCTGAGGACACTGGGCGCCGATGGGCGAGGGGCGCTCACCCAAAGGCCGCAGTGCAGCAGCAATGCCAGTGTCCCAGGAGCCCTCCCCAAGCAGTATCTTGGGGACAGGGAACAGGGCTGGGACCCGCGGTGGGGACCTCGCACCCGCAGCACCCCCAAGAGCACACTGAGCACTGCAGGGCGAGGGGCGCACACCAGCATGGCCCAGAGCACACTGGGGACCTGAGGCCGCCTGGGGGCGCTCCCCCACAGCCACCAGGCCTGGCCCTGCACTGCCTAAGGGAGGGGCGCTCACCCCCAGCCTCTAGGGAAGCCTGAGCCCCCTCGGGCCAGGGCTGCTCCCCGCCACGCCACCCACTCAGGGCTGCCTGAGCACTGCCGGGTGAGGGGCGCTCACCCACAGGACCCAGAGCAGCCTGAGCGCTGGGGGGCTGAGGGTGCTCCCCCGCAGGAACCCTGGACAATGAGCTCAGGTGGGAGAGGGGCGCTCGCCCACAGGGCTCAGAGTCCAGGTCACCTTTTGCAGAGGATCCCTGGGCCCCTTGTCCCCAGTTACCTGGGCCAGGGTGGGACAGTGGCGCCCTCTCACTGGTCTCAGCAGTGCCTCCAAGATGGAGGGGAGATGTCCTTTGCCAAATGTCCCACCATCCTGCCCAGGAGGAGGGCGCGGCTCCTGATCCAGAGGTCCCACAGGGTTCTTCCCTGGGGCCAAGATAGCACCTGGTGGCGCTTGCCTGCTGTCCAGGGCCCCAGTGGAGATGTGCTCACAGCCTGGGAAATTGGCCCTGCATCCACTGGTCCCCGGGACCTCCGCAATCCCGGGCGCGTGCCAGGCGTGCAGGGGAGCACAGCCCCAGGGGCAGAAAGGCCAAGAAATGGTGGGTCAGGCGGGATGGATCCCGGTCCTTGGGTGTGCCCTTGGAGTTGAGATGCCCTCACGGTGAGTATTCTTGGGCTCGCAGGTTTTGTGGACCAGCGTGCCTGAAGGGCCACAGCAAAGGCCAAAGGCCCAGCAGAGTGTGGGCCAAGAGCAAGTGTCCGCGGTGCCCTCCATGTTTCCCAGGTGGCCTTGACAGGGACGCTTCACCCCTCAGGCCAAAGAGGGTGTCCCAGCCTGGGAGGGAGTGACCCCAGCACCCACACAGTGCGCTCCCCAGGCACCATGGGGCATTGGAGTTCTGAGGAGCCTGGGCCCTGGCGGGCCAGGGGCGCTCACCACCTGGCCCAGGGCAGACAGAACACTGGGGAGGGAGGGGCACCACCCGCGCAGGCCCCAGAGGAGACCCCCTGAGCACTGCTGGGCGAGGGGCGCTCACCCACAGGACCCAGAGGGGACTGAGCCCTGGGCGGGGGGCGCGGGGGGTGGGCGCTGGGCCTCAGGACACAGGGGAGCCTGGGGACCTGCGGGGGAGGGGCGGTCACCCGCAAGCCCCAGAGCTCACTGGTCCTTAGGGCTCCTGGGGGGCTCACCCAGGAGACCCGGGCGCACCGAGGACCCTCGGGCGAGGGGCGCTCACCCGCAGGTCCCCGGAGGACAGGGAAGCCTCCTGGGCCCCCACCCCCACCCCCGCAAGACAGGCGCTTGCCTGCCCGCAGGACCCTGAGGACACTGGGCGCCGATGGGCGAGGGGCGCTCACCCAAAGGCCGCAGTGCAGCAGCAATGCCAGTGTCCCAGGAGCCCTCCCCAAGCAGGATCTTGGGGACAGGGAACAGGGCTGGGACCCGCGGTGGGGACCTCGCACCCGCAGAACCCCCAAGAGCACACTGAGCACTGCAGGGCGAGGGGCGCTCACCAGCATGGCCCAGAGCACACTGGGGACCTGAGGCCGCCTGGGGGCGCTCCCCCACAGCCACCAGGCCTGGCCCTGCACTGCCTAAGGGAGGGGCGCTCACCCCCAGCCTCTAGGGAAGCCTGAGCCCCCTCGGGCCAGGGCTGCTCCCCGCCACGCCACCCACTCAGGGCTGCCTGAGCACTGCCGGGTGAGGGGCGCTCACCCACAGGACCCAGAGCAGCCTGAGCGCTGGGGGGCTGAGGGTGCTCCCCCGCAGGAACCCTGGACAATGAGCTCAGGTGGGAGAGGGGCGCTCGCCCACAGGGCTCAGAGTCCAGGTCACCTTTTGCAGAGGATCCCTGGGCCCCTTGTCCCCAGTTACCTGGGCCAGGGTGGGACAGTGGCGCCCTCTCACTGGTCTCAGCAGTTCCTCCAAGATGGAGGGGAGATGTCCTTTGCCAAATGTCCCACCATCCTGCCCAGGAGGAGGGCGCGGCTCCTGATCCAGAGGTCCCACAGGGTTCTTCCCTGGGGCCAAGATAGCACCTGGTGGCGCTTGCCTGCTGTCCGGGGCCCCAGTGGAGATGTGCTCACAGCCTGGGAAATTGGCCCTGCATCCACTGGTCCCCGGGACCTCCGCAATCCCGGGCGCGTGCCAGGCGTGCAGGGGAGCACAGCCCCAGGGGCAGAAAGGCCAAGAAATGGTGGGTCAGGCGGGATGGATCCCGGTCCTTGGGTGTGCCCTTGGAGTTGAGATGCCCTCACGGTGAGTATTCTTGGGCTCGCAGGTTTTGTGGACCAGCGTGCCTGAAGGGCCACAGCAAAGGCCAAAGGCCCAGCAGAGTGTGGGCCAAGAGCAAGTGTCCGCGGTGCCCTCCATGTTTCCCAGGTGGCCTTGACAGGGACGCTTCACCCCTCAGGCCAAAGAGGGTGTCCCAGCCTGGGAGGGAGTGACCCCAGCACCCACACAGTGCGCTCCCCAGGCACCATGGGGCATTGGAGTTCTGAGGAGCCTGGGCCCTGGCGGGCCAGGGGCGCTCACCACCTGGCCCAGGGCAGACAGAACACTGGGGAGGGAGGGGCACCACCCGCGCAGGCCCCAGAGGAGACCCCCTGAGCACTGCTGGGCGAGGGGCGCTCACCCACAGGACCCAGAGGGGACTGAGCCCTGGGCGGGGGGCGCGGGGGGGGGCGCTGGGCCTCAGGACACAGGGGAGCCTGGGGACCTGCGGGGGAGGGGCGGTCACCCGCAAGCCCCAGAGCTCACTGGTCCTTAGGGCTCCTGGGGGGCTCACCCAGGAGACCCGGGCGCACCGAGGACCCTCGGGCGAGGGGCGCTCACCCGCAGGTCCCAGGAGGACAGGGAAGCCTCCTGGGCCCCCACCCCCACCCCCCGCAAGACAGGCGCTTGCCTGCCCGCAGGACCCTGAGGACACTGGGCGCCGATGGGCGAGGGGCGCTCACCCAAAGGCCGCAGTGCAGCAGCAATGCCAGTGTCCCAGGAGCCCTCCCCAAGCAGGATCTTGGGGACAGGGAACAGGGCTGGGACCCGCGGTGGGGACCTCGCACCCGCAGAACCCCCAAGAGCACACTGAGCATTGCAGGGCGAGGGGCGCTCACCAGCATGGCCCAGAGCACACTGGGGACCTGAGGCCGCCTGGGGGCGCTCCCCCACAGCCACCAGGCCTGGCCCTGCACTGCCTAAGGGAGGGGCGCTCACCCCCAGCCTCTAGGGAAGCCTGAGCCCCCTCGGGCCAGGGCTGCTCCCCGCCAAGCCACCCACTCAGGGCTGCCTGAGCACTGCCGGGTGAGGGGCGCTCACCCACAGGACCCAGAGCAGCCTGAGCGCTGGGGGGCTGAGGGTGCTCCCCCGCAGGAACCCTGGACAATGAGCTCAGGTGGGAGAGGGGCGCTCGCCCACAGGGCTCAGAGTCCAGGTCACCTTTTGCAGAGGATCCCTGGGCCCCTTGTCCCCAGTTACCTGGGCCAGGGTGGGACAGTGGCGCCCTCTCACTGGTCTCAGCAGTGCCTCCAAGATGGAGGGGAGATGTCCTTTGCCAAATGTCCCACCATCCTGCCCAGGAGGAGGGCGCGGCTCCTGATCCAGAGGTCCCACAGGGTTCTTCCCTGGGGCCAAGATAGCACCTGGTGGCGCTTGCCTGCTGTCCAGGGCCCCAGTGGAGATGTGCTCACAGCCTGGGAAATTGGCCCTGCATCCACTGGTCCCCGGGACCTCCGCAATCCCGGGCGCGTGCCAGGCGTGCAGGGGAGCACAGCCCCAGGGGCAGAAAGGCCAAGAAATGGTGGGTCAGGCGGGATGGATCCCGGTCCTTGGGTGTGCCCTTGGAGTTGAGATGCCCTCACGGTGAGTATTCTTGGGCTCGCAGGTTTTGTGGACCAGCGTGCCTGAAGGGCCACAGCAAAGGCCAAAGGCCCAGCAGAGTGTGGGCCAAGAGCAAGTGTCCGCGGTGCCCTCCATGTTTCCCAGGTGGCCTTGACAGGGACGCTTCACCCCTCAGGCCAAAGAGGGTGTCCCAGCCTGGGAGGGAGTGACCCCAGCACCCACACAGTGCGCTCCCCAGGCACCATGGGGCATTGGAGTTCTGAGGAGCCTGGGCCCTGGCGGGCCAGGGGCGCTCACCACCTGGCCCAGGGCAGACAGAACACTGGGGAGGGAGGGGCACCACCCGCGCAGGCCCCAGAGGAGACCCCCTGAGCACTGCTGGGCGAGGGGCGCTCACCCACAGGACCCAGAGGGGACTGAGCCCTGGGCGGGGGGCGCGGGGGGTGGGCGCTGGGCCTCAGGACACAGGGGAGCCTGGGGACCTGCGGGGGAGGGGCGGTCACCCGCAAGCCCCAGAGCTCACTGGTCCTTAGGGCTCCTGGGGGGCTCACCCAGGAGACCCGGGCGCACCGAGGACCCTCGGGCGAGGGGCGCTCACCTGCAGGTCCCCGGAGGACAGGGAAGCCTCCTGGGCCCCCACCCCCACCCCCGCAAGACAGGCGCTTGCCTGCCCACAGGACCCTGAGGACACTGGGCGCCGATGGGCGAGGGGCGCTCACCCAAAGGCCGCAGTGCAGCAGCAATGCCAGTGTCCCAGGAGCCCTCCCCAAGCAGGATCTTGGGGACAGGGAACAGGGCTGGGACCCGCGGTGGGGACCTCGCACCCGCAGCACCCCCAAGAGCACACTGAGCACTGCAGGGCGAGGGGCGCACACCAGCATGGCCCAGAGCACACTGGGGACCTGAGGCCGCCTGGGGGCGCTCCCCCACAGCCACCAGGCCTGGCCCTGCACTGCCTAAGGGAGGGGCGCTCACCCCCAGCCTCTAGGGAAGCCTGAGCCCCCTCGGGCCAGGGCTGCTCCCCGCCACGCCACCCACTCAGGGCTGCCTGAGCACTGCCGGGTGAGGGGCGCTCACCCACAGGACCCAGAGCAGCCTGAGCGCTGGGGGGCTGAGGGTGCTCCCCCGCAGGAACCCTGGACAATGAGCTCAGGTGGGAGAGGGGCGCTCGCCCACAGGGCTCAGAGTCCAGGTCACCTTTTGCAGAGGATCCCTGGGCCCCTTGTCCCCAGTTACCTGGGCCAGGGTGGGACAGTGGCGCCCTCTCACTGGTCTCAGCAGTGCCTCCAAGATGGAGGGGAGATGTCCTTTGCCAAATGTCCCACCATCCTGCCCAGGAGGAGGGCGCGGCTCCTGATCCAGAGGTCCCACAGGGTTCTTCCCTGGGGCCAAGATAGCACCTGGTGGCGCTTGCCTGCTGTCCAGGGCCCCAGTGGAGATGTGCTCACAGCCTGGGAAATTGGCCCTGCATCCACTGGTCCCCGGGACCTCCGCAATCCCGGGCGCGTGCCAGGCGTGCAGGGGAGCACAGCCCCAGGGGCAGAAAGGCCAAGAAATGGTGGGTCAGGCGGGATGGATCCCGGTCCTTGGGTGTGCCCTTGGAGTTGAGATGCCCTCACGGTGAGTATTCTTGGGCTCGCAGGTTTTGTGGACCAGCGTGCCTGAAGGGCCACAGCAAAGGCCAAAGGCCCAGCAGAGTGTGGGCCAAGAGCAAGTGTCCGCGGTGCCCTCCATGTTTCCCAGGTGGCCTTGACAGGGACGCTTCACCCCTCAGGCCAAAGAGGGTGTCCCAGCCTGGGAGGGAGTGACCCCAGCACCCACACAGTGCGCTCCCCAGGCACCATGGGGCATTGGAGTTCTGAGGAGCCTGGGCCCTGGCGGGCCAGGGGCGCTCACCACCTGGCCCAGGGCAGACAGAACACTGGGGAGGGAGGGGCACCACCCGCGCAGGCCCCAGAGGAGACCCCCTGAGCACTGCTGGGCGAGGGGCGCTCACCCACAGGACCCAGAGGGGACTGAGCCCTGGGCGGGGGGCGCGGGGGGGGGCGCTGGGCCTCAGGACACAGGGGAGCCTGGGGACCTGCGGGGGAGGGGCGGTCACCCGCAAGCCCCAGAGCTCACTGGTCCTTAGGGCTCCTGGGGGGCTCACCCAGGAGACCCGGGCGCACCGAGGACCCTCGGGCGAGGGGCGCTCACCCGCAGGCCCCCGGAGGACAGGGAAGCCTCCTGGGCCCCCACCCCCACCCCCGCAAGACAGGCGCTTGCCTGCCCGCAGGACCCTGAGGACACTGGGCGCCGATGGGCGAGGGGCGCTCACCCAAAGGCCGCAGTGCAGCAGCAATGCCAGTGTCCCAGGAGCCCTCCCCAAGCAGGATCTTGGGGACAGGGAACAGGGCTGGGACCCGCGGTGGGGACATCGCACCCGCAGCACCCCCAAGAGCACACTGAGCACTGCAGGGCGAGGGGCGCACACCAGCATGGCCCAGAGAACACTGGGGACCTGAGGCCGCCTGGGGGCGCTCCCCCACAGCCACCAGGCCTGGCCCTGCACTGCCTAAGGGAGGGGCGCTCACCCCCAGCCTCTAGGGAAGCCTGAGCCCCCTTGGGCCAGGGCTGCTCCCCGCCACGCCACCCACTCAGGGCTGCCTGAGCACTGCCAGGTGAGGGGCGCTCACCCACAGGACCCAGAGCAGCCTGAGCGCTGGGGGGCTGAGGGTGCTCCCCCGCAGGAACCCTGGACAATGAGCTCAGGTGGGAGAGGGGCGCTCGCCCACAGGGCTCAGAGTCCAGGTCACCTTTTGCAGAGGATCCCTCGGCCCTGTGTCCCCAGTTACCTGGGTCAGGGTGGGATAGTGGCGCCCTCTCACTGGTCTCAGCAGTGCCTCCAAGATGGAGGGGAGATGTCCTTTGCCAAATGTCCCACCATCCTGCCCAGGAGGAGGGCGCGGCTCCTGATCCAGAGGTCCCACAGGGTTCTTCCCTGGGGCCAAGATAGCACCTGGTGGCGCTTGCCTGCTGTCCGGGGCCCCAGTGGAGATGTGCTCACAGCCTGGGAAATTGGCCCTGCATCCACTGGTCCCAGGGACCTCCGCAATCCCGGGCACGTGCCAGGCGTGCACGGGAGCACAGCCCCAGGGGCAGAAAGGCCAAGAATTGGTGAGTCAGGCGGGATGGATCCCGGTCCTTGGGTGTGCCCTTGGAGTTGAGATGCCCTCACGGTGAGTATTCTTGGGCTCGCAGGTTTTGTGGACCAGCGTGCCTGAAGGGCCACAGCAAAGGCCAAAGGCCCAGCAGAGTGTGGGTCAAGAGGAAGTGTCCGCGGTGCCCTCCAAGTTTCCCAGGTGGCCTTGACAGGGACGCTTCACACCTCAGGCCAAATAGGGTGTCCCAGCCTGGGAGGGAGTGACCCCAGCACCCACACAGTGCGCTCCCCAGGCACCAGGGGGCATTGGAGTTCAGAGGAGCCTGGGCCCTGGCAGGCCAGGGGCGCTCACCACCTGGCCCATGGCAGACAGAGCACTGGGGAGGGAGGGGCACCACCCGCGCAGGCCCCAGAGGAGACTCCCTTGGCACTGCTGGGCGAGGGGCGACACCCACATGACCCAGAGGGGACTGAGCCCTGGGCGGACGGGCGCTGGCCTCAGGACACAGGGGAGCCTGGGGACCTGCGGGGGAGGGGCGGTCACCCGCAAGCCCCAGAGCTCACTGGTCCTTAGGGCTCCTGGGGGGCTCACCCAGGAGACCCGGGCGCACCGAGGACCCTCGGGCGAGGGGCGCTCACCCGCAGGCCCCCGGAGGACAGGGAAGCCTCCTGGGCCCCCACCCCCACCCCCCAAGACAGGCGCTTGCCTGCCCGCAGGACCCTGAGGACACTGGGCGCCGATGGGCGAGGGGCGCTCACCCAAAGGCCGCAGTGCAGCAGCAATGCCAGTGTCCCAGGAGCCCTCCCCAAGCAGGATCTTGGGGACAGGGAACAGGGCTGGGACCCGTGGTGGGGACCTCGCACCCGCAGAACCCCCAAGAGCACACTGAGCACTGCAGGGCGAGGGGCGCTCACCAGCATGGCCCAGAGCACACTGGGGACCTGAGGCCGCCTGGGGGCGCTCCCCCACAGCCACCAGGCCTGGCCCTGCACTGCCTAAGGGAGGGGCGCTCACCCCCAGCCTCTAGGGAAGCCTGAGCCCCCTCGGGCCAGGGCTGCTCCCCGCCACGCCACCCACTCAGGGCTGCCTGAGCACTGCCGGGTGAGGGGCGCTCACCCACAGGACCCAGAGCAGCCTGAGCTCTGGGGGGCTGAGGGTGCTCCCCCGCAGGAACCCTGGACAATGAGCTCAGGTGGGAGAGGGGCGCTCGCCCACAGGGCTCAGAGTCCAGGTCACCTTTTGCAGAGGATCCCTGGGCCCCTTGTCCCCAGTTACCTGGGCCAGGGTGGGACAGTGGCGCCCTCTCACTGGTCTCAGCAGTGCCTCCAAGATGGAGGGGAGATGTCCTTTGCCAAATGTCCCACCATCCTGCCCAGGAGGAGGGCGCGGCTCCTGATCCAGAGGTCCCACAGGGTTCTTCCCTGGGGCCAAGATAGCACCTGGTGGCGCTTGCCTGCTGTCCGGGGCCCCAGTGGAGATGTGCTCACAGCCTGGGAAATTGGCCCTGCATCCACTGGTCCCCGGGACCTCCGCAATCCCGGGCGCGTGCCAGGCGTGCAGGGGAGCACAGCCCCAGGGGCAGAAAGGCCAAGAAATGGTGGGTCAGGCGGGATGGATCCCGGTCCTTGGGTGTGCCCTTGGAGTTGAGATGCCCTCACGGTGAGTATTCTTGGGCTCGCAGGTTTTGTGGACCAGCGTGCCTGAAGGGCCACAGCAAAGGCCAAAGGCCCAGCAGAGTGTGGGCCAAGAGCAAGTGTCCGCGGTGCCCTCCATGTTTCCCAGGTGGCCTTGACAGGGACGCTTCACCCCTCAGGCCAAAGAGGGTGTCCCAGCCTGGGAGGGAGTGACCCCAGCACCCACACAGTGCGCTCCCCAGGCACCATGGGGCATTGGGGTTCTGAGGAGCCTGGGCCCTGGCGGGCCAGGGGCGCTCACCACCTGGCCCAGGGCAGACAGAACACTGGGGAGGGAGGGGCACCACCCGCGCAGGCCCCAGAGGAGACCCCCTGAGCACTGCTGGGCGAGGGGCGCTCACCCACAGGACCCAGAGGGGACTGAGCCCTGGGCAGGGGGCGCGGGGGGGGGGCGCTGGGCCTCAGGACACAGGGGAGCCTGGGGACCTGCGGGGGAGGGGCGGTCACCCGCAAGCCCCAGAGCTCACTGGTCCTTAGGGCTCCTGGGGGGCTCACCCAGGAGACCCGGGCGCACCGAGGACCCTCGGGCGAGGGGCGCTCACCCGCAGGCCCCCGGAGGACAGGGAAGCCTCCTGGGCCCCCACCCCCACCCCCGCAAGACAGGAGCTTGCCTGCCTGCAGGACCCTGAGGACACTGGGCGCCGATGGGCGAGGGGCGCTCACCCAAAGGCCGCAGTGCAGCAGCAATGCCAGTGTCCCAGGAGCCCTCCCCAAGCAGTATCTTGGGGACAGGGAACAGGGCTGGGACCCGCGGTGGGGACCTCGCACCCGCAGCACCCCCAAGAGCACACTGAGCACTGCAGGGCGAGGGGCGCACACCAGCATGGCCCAGAGCACACTGGGGACCTGAGGCCGCCTGGGGGCGCTCCCCCACAGCCACCAGGCCTGGCCCTGCACTGCCTAAGGGAGGGGCGCTCACCCCCAGCCTCTAGGGAAGCCTGAGCCCCCTCGGGCCAGGGCTGCTCCCCGCCACGCCACCCACTCAGGGCTGCCTGAGCACTGCCGGGTGAGGGGCGCTCACCCACAGGACCCAGAGCAGCCTGAGCGCTGGGGGGCTGAGGGTGCTCCCCCGCAGGAACCCTGGACAATGAGCTCAGGTGGGAGAGGGGCGCTCGCCCACAGGGCTCAGAGTCCAGGTCACCTTTTGCAGAGGATCCCTGGGCCCCTTGTCCCCAGTTACCTGGGCCAGGGTGGGACAGTGGCGCCCTCTCACTGGTCTCAGCAGTGCCTCCAAGATGGAGGGGAGATGTCCTTTGCCAAATGTCCCACCATCCTGCCCAGGAGGAGGGCGCGGCTCCTGATCCAGAGGTCCCACAGGGTTCTTCCCTGGGGCCAAGATAGCACCTGGTGGCGCTTGCCTGCTGTCCAGGGCCCCAGTGGAGATGTGCTCACAGCCTGGGAAATTGGCCCTGCATCCACTGGTCCCCGGGACCTCCGCAATCCCGGGCGCGTGCCAGGCGTGCAGGGGAGCACAGCCCCAGGGGCAGAAAGGCCAAGAAATGGTGGGTCAGGCGGGATGGATCCCGGTCCTTGGGTGTGCCCTTGGAGTTGAGATGCCCTCACGGTGAGTATTCTTGGGCTCGCAGGTTTTGTGGACCAGCGTGCCTGAAGGGCCACAGCAAAGGCCAAAGGCCCAGCAGAGTGTGGGCCAAGAGCAAGTGTCCGCGGTGCCCTCCATGTTTCCCAGGTGGCCTTGACAGGGACGCTTCACCCCTCAGGCCAAAGAGGGTGTCCCAGCCTGGGAGGGAGTGACCCCAGCACCCACACAGTGCGCTCCCCAGGCACCATGGGGCATTGGAGTACTGAGGAGCCTGGGCCCTGGCGGGCCAGGGGCGCTCACCACCTGGCCCAGGGCAGACAGAACACTGGGGAGGGAGGGGCACCACCCGCGCAGGCCCCAGAGGAGACCCCCTGAGCACTGCTGGGCGAGGGGCGCTCACCCACAGGACCCAGAGGGGACTGAGCCCTGGGCGGGGGGCGCGGGGGGTGGGCGCTGGGCCTCAGGACACAGGGGAGCCTGGGGACCTGCGGGGGAGGGGCGGTCACCCGCAAGCCCCAGAGCTCACTGGTCCTTAGGGCTCCTGGGGGGCTCACCCAGGAGACCCGGGCGCACCGAGGACCCTCGGGCGAGGGGCGCTCACCCGCAGGTCCCCGGAGGACAGGGAAGCCTCCTGGGCCCCCACCCCCACCCCCGCAAGACAGGCGCTTGCCTGCCCGCAGGACCCTGAGGACACTGGGCGCCGATGGGCGAGGGGCGCTCACCCAAAGGCCGCAGTGCAGCAGCAATGCCAGTGTCCCAGGAGCCCTCCCCAAGCAGGATCTTGGGGACAGGGAACAGGGCTGGGAACCGCGGTGGGGACCTCGCACCCGCAGAACCCCCAAGAGCACACTGAGCACTGCAGGGCGAGGGGCGCTCACCAGCATGGCCCAGAGCACACTGGGGACCTGAGGCCGCCTGGGGGCGCTCCCCCACAGCCACCAGGCCTGGCCCTGCACTGCCTAAGGGAGGGGCGCTCACCCCCAGCCTCTAGGGAAGCCTGAGCCCCCTCGGGCCAGGGCTGCTCCCCGCCACGCCACCCACTCAGGGCTGCCTGAGCACTGCCGGGTGAGGGGCGCTCACCCACAGGACCCAGAGCAGCCTGAGCGCTGGGGGGCTGAGGGTGCTCCCCCGCAGGAACCCTGGACAATGAGCTCAGGTGGGAGAGGGGCGCTCGCCCACAGGGCTCAGAGTCCAGGTCACCTTTTGCAGAGGATCCCTGGGCCCCTTGTCCCCAGTTACCTGGGCCAGGGTGGGACAGTGGCGCCCTCTCACTGGTCTCAGCAGTGCCTCCAAGATGGAGGGGAGATGTCCTTTGCCAAATGTCCCACCATCCTGCCCAGGAGGAGGGCGCGGCTCCTGATCCAGAGGTCCCACAGGGTTCTTCCCTGGGGCCAAGATAGCACCTGGTGGCGCTTGCCTGCTGTCCGGGGCCCCAGTGGAGATGTGCTCACAGCCTGGGAAATTGGCCCTGCATCCACTGGTCCCCGGGACCTCCGCAATCCCGGGCGCGTGCCAGGCGTGCAGGGGAGCACAGCCCCAGGGGCAGAAAGGCCAAGAAATGGTGGGTCAGGCGGGATGGATCCCGGTCCTTGGGTGTGCCCTTGGAGTTGAGATGCCCTCACGGTGAGTATTCTTGGGCTCGCAGGTTTTGTGGACCAGCGTGCCTGAAGGGCCACAGCAAAGGCCAAAGGCCCAGCAGAGTGTGGGCCAAGAGCAAGTGTCCGCGGTGCCCTCCATGTTTCCCAGGTGGCCTTGACAGGGACGCTTCACCCCTCAGGCCAAAGAGGGTGTCCCAGCCTGGGAGGGAGTGACCCCAGCACCCACACAGTGCGCTCCCCAGGCACCATGGGGCATTGGAGTTCTGAGGAGCCTGGGCCCTGGCGGGCCAGGGGCGCTCACCACCTGGCCCAGGGCAGACAGAACACTGGGGAGGGAGGGGCACCACCCGCGCAGGCCCCAGAGGAGACCCCCTGAGCACTGCTGGGCGAGGGGCGCTCACCCACAGGACCCAGAGGGGACTGAGCCCTGGGCGGGGGGCGCGGGGGGGGGCGCTGGGCCTCAGGACACAGGGGAGCCTGGGGACCTGCGGGGGAGGGGCGGTCACCCGCAAGCCCCAGAGCTCACTGGTCCTTAGGGCTCCTGGGGGGCTCACCCAGGAGACCCGGGCGCACCGAGGACCCTCGGGCGAGGGGCGCTCACCCGCAGGCCCCCGGAGGACAGGGAAGCCTCCTGGGCCCCCACCCCCACCCCCGCAAGACAGGCGCTTGCCTGCCCGCAGGACCCTGAGGACACTGGGCGCCGATGGGCGAGGGGCGCTCACCCAAAGGCCGCAGTGCAGCAGCAATGCCAGTGTCCCAGGAGCCCTCCCCAAGCAGGATCTTGGGGAGAGGGAACAGGGCTGGGACCCGCGGTGGGGACCTCGCACCCGCAGCACCCCCAAGAGCACACTGAGCACTGCAGGGCGAGGGGCGCACACCAGCATGGCCCAGAGCACACTGGGGACCTGAGGCCGCCTGGGGGCGCTCCCCCACAGCCACCAGGCCTGGCCCTGCACTGCCTAAGGGAGGGGCGCTCACCCCCAGCCTCTAGGGAAGCCTGAGCCCCCTCGGGCCAGGGCTGCTCCCCGCCACGCCACCCACTCAGGGCTGCCTGAGCACTGCCAGGTGAGGGGCGCTCACCCACAGGACCCAGAGCAGCCTGAGCGCTGGGGGGCTGAGGGTGCTCCCCCGCAGGAACCCTGGACAATGAGCTCAGGTGGGAGAGGGGCGCTCGCCCACAGGGCTCAGAGTCCAGGTCACCTTTTGCAGAGGATCCCTCGGCCCTGTGTCCCCAGTTACCTGGGTCAGGGTGGGATAGTGGCGCCCTCTCACTGGTCTCAGCAGTGCCTCCAAGATGGAGGGGAGATGTCCTTTGCCAAATGTCCCACCATCCTGCCCAGGAGGAGGGCGCGGCTCCTGATCCAGAGGTCCCACAGGGTTCTTCCCTGGGGCCAAGATAGCACCTGGTGGCGCTTGCCTGCTGTCCGGGGCCCCAGTGGAGATGTGCTCACAGCCTGGGAAATTGGCCCTGCATCCACTGGTCCCAGGGACCTCCGCAATCCCGGGCACGTGCCAGGCGTGCACGGGAGCACAGCCCCAGGGGCAGAAAGGCCAAGAATTGGTGAGTCAGGCGGGATGGATCCCGGTCCTTGGGTGTGCCCTTGGAGTTGAGATGCCCTCACGGTGAGTATTCTTGGGCTCGCAGGTTTTGTGGACCAGCGTGCCTGAAGGGCCACAGCAAAGGCCAAAGGCCCAGCAGAGTGTGGGTCAAGAGCAAGTGTCCGCGGTGCCCTCCAAGTTTCCCAGGTGGCCTTGACAGGGACGCTTCACCCCTCAGGCCAAAGAGGGTGTCCCAGCCTGGGAGGGAGTGACCCCAGCACCCACACAGTGCGCTCCCCAGGCACCAGGGGGCATTGGAGTTCAGAGGAGCCTGGGCCCTGGCGGGCCAGGGGCGCTCACCACCTGGCCCATGGCAGACAGAGCACTGGGGAGGGAGGGGCACCACCCGCGCAGGCCCCAGAGGAGACTCCCTGGGCACTGCTGGGCGAGGGGCGACACCCACATGACCCAGAGGGGACTGAGCCCTGGGCGGACGGGCGCTGGCCTCAGGACACAGGGGAGCCTGGGGACCTGCGGGGGAGGGGCGGTCACCCGCAAGCCCCAGAGCTCACTGGTCCTTAGGGCTCCTGGGGGGCTCACCCAGGAGACCCGGGCGCACCGAGGACCCTCGGGCGAGGGGCGCTCACCCGCAGGCCCCCGGAGGACAGGGAAGCCTCCTGGGCCCCCACCCCCACCCCCCAAGACAGGCGCTTGCCTGCCCGCAGGACCCTGAGGACACTGGGCACCGATGGGCGAGGGGCGCTCACCCAAAGGCCGCAGTGCAGCAGCAATGCCAGTGTCCCAGGAGCCCTCCCCAAGCAGGATCTTGGGGACAGGGAACAGGGCTGGGACCCGTGGTGGGGACCTCGCACCCGCAGAACCCACAAGAGCACACTGAGCACTGCAGGGCGAGGGGCGCTCACCAGCATGGCCCAGAGCACACTGGGGACCTGAGGCCGCCTGGGGGCGCTCCCCCACAGCCACCAGGCCTGGCCCTGCACTGCCTAAGGGAGGGGCGCTCACCCCCAGCCTCTAGGGAAGCCTGAGCCCCCTCGGCCCAGGGCTGCTCCCCGCCACGCCACCCACTCAGGGCTGCCTGAGCACTGCCGGGTGAGGGGCGCTCACCCACAGGACCCAGAGCAGCCTGAGCGCTGGGGGGCTGAGGGTGCTCCCCCGCAGGAACCCTGGACAATGAGCTCAGGTGGGAGAGGGGCGCTCGCCCACAGGGCTCAGAGTCCAGGTCACCTTTTGCAGAGGATCCCTGGGCCCCTTGTCCCCAGTTACCTGGGCCAGGGTGGGACAGTGGCGCCCTCTCACTGGTCTCAGCAGTGCCTCCAAGATGGAGGGGAGATGTCCTTTGCCAAATGTCCCACCATCCTGCCCAGGAGGAGGGCGCGGCTCCTGATCCAGAGGTCCCACAGGGTTCTTCCCTGGGGCCAAGATAGCACCTGGTGGCGCTTGCCTGCTGTCCGGGGCCCCAGTGGAGATGTGCTCACAGCCTGGGAAATTGGCCCTGCATCCACTGGTCCCCGGGACCTCCGCAATCCCGGGCGCGTGCCAGGCGTGCAGGGGAGCACAGCCCCAGGGGCAGAAAGGCCAAGAAATGGTGGGTCAGGCGGGATGGATCCCGGTCCTTGGGTGTGCCCTTGGAGTTGAGATGCCCTCACGGTGAGTATTCTTGGGCTCGCAGGTTTTGTGGACCAGCGTGCCTGAAGGGCCACAGCAAAGGCCAAAGGCCCAGCAGAGTGTGGGCCAAGAGCAAGTGTCCGCGGTGCCCTCCATGTTTCCCAGGTGGCCTTGACAGGGACGCTTCACCCCTCAGGCCAAAGAGGGTGTCCCAGCCTGGGAGGGAGTGACCCCAGCACCCACACAGTGCGCTCCCCAGGCACCATGGGGCATTGGAGTTCTGAGGAGCCTGGGCCCTGGCGGGCCAGGGGCGCTCACCACCTGGCCCAGGGCAGACAGAACACTGGGGAGGGAGGGGCACCACCCGCGCAGGCCCCAGAGGAGACCCCCTGAGCACTGCTGGGCGAGGGGCGCTCACCCACAGGACCCAGAGGGGACTGAGCCCTGGGCGGGGGGCGCGGGGGGGGGCGCTGGGCCTCAGGACACAGGGGAGCCTGGGGACCTGCGGGGGAGGGGCGGTCACCCGCAAGCCCCAGAGCTCACTGGTCCTTAGGGCTCCTGGGGGGCTCACCCAGGAGACCCGGGCGCACCGAGGACCCTCGGGCGAGGGGCGCTCACCCGCAGGCCCCCGGAGGACAGGGAAGCCTCCTGGGCCCCCACCCCCACCCCCGCAAGACAGGCGCTTGCCTGCCCGCAGGACCCTGAGGACACTGGGCGCCGATGGGCGAGGGGCGCTCACCCAAAGGCCGCAGTGCAGCAGCAATGCCAGTGTCCCAGGAGCCCTCCCCAAGCAGGATCTTGGGGACAGGGAACAGGGCTGGGACCCGCGGTGGGGACCTCGCACCCGCAGCACCCCCAAGAGCACACTGAGCACTGCAGGGCGAGGGGCGCACACCAGCATGGCCCAGAGCACACTGGGGACCTGAGGCCGCCTGGGGGCGCTCCCCCACAGCCACCAGGCCTGGCCCTGCACTGCCTAAGGGAGGGGCGCTCACCCCCAGCCTCTAGGGAAGCCTGAGCCCCCTCGGGCCAGGGCTGCTCCCCGCCACGCCACCCACTCAGGGCTGCCTGAGCACTGCCGGGTGAGGGGCGCTCACCCACAGGACCCAGAGCAGCCTGAGCGCTGGGGGGCTGAGGGTGCTCCCCCGCAGGAACCCTGGACAATGAGCTCAGGTGGGAGAGGGGCGCTCGCCCACAGGGCTCAGAGTCCAGGTCACCTTTTGCAGAGGATCCCTGGGCCCCTTGTCCCCAGTTACCTGGGCCAGGGTGGGACAGTGGCGCCCTCTCACTGGTCTCAGCAGTGCCTCCAAGATGGAGGGGAGATGTCCTTTGCCAAATGTCCCACCATCCTGCCCAGGAGGAGGGCGCGGCTCCTGATCCAGAGGTCCCACAGGGTTCTTCCCTGGGGCCAAGATAGCACCTGGTGGCGCTTGCCTGCTGTCCGGGGCCCCAGTGGAGATGTGCTCACAGCCTGGGAAATTGGCCCTGCATCCACTGGTCCCCGGGACCTCCGCAATCCCGGGCGCGTGCCAGGCGTGCAGGGGAGCACAGCCCCAGGGGCAGAAAGGCCAAGAAATGGTGGGTCAGGCGGGATGGATCCCGGTCCTTGGGTGTGCCCTTGGAGTTGAGATGCCCTCACGGTGAGTATTCTTGGGCTCGCAGGTTTTGTGGACCAGCGTGCCTGAAGGGCCACAGCAAAGGCCAAAGGCCCAGCAGAGTGTGGGCCAAGAGCAAGTGTCCGCGGTGCCCTCCATGTTTCCCAGGTGGCCTTGACAGGGACGCTTCACCCCTCAGGCCAAAGAGGGTGTCCCAGCCTGGGAGGGAGTGACCCCAGCACCCACACAGTGCGCTCCCCAGGCACCATGGGGCATTGGAGTTCTGAGGAGCCTGGGCCCTGGCGGGCCAGGGGCGCTCACCACCTGGCCCAGGGCAGACAGAACACTGGGGAGGGAGGGGCACCACCCGCGCAGGCCCCAGAGGAGACCCCCTGAGCACTGCTGGGCGAGGGGCGCTCACCCACAGGACCCAGAGGGGACTGAGCCCTGGGCGGGGGGCGCGGGGGGGGGCGCTGGGCCTCAGGACACAGGGGAGCCTGGGGACCTGCGGGGGAGGGGCGGTCACCCGCAAGCCCCAGAGCTCACTGGTCCTTAGGGCTCCTGGGGGGCTCACCCAGGAGACCCGGGCGCACCGAGGACCCTCGGGCGAGGGGCGCTCACCCGCAGGCCCCCGGAGGACAGGGAAGCCTCCTGGGCCCCCACCCCCACCCCCGCAAGACAGGCGCTTGCCTGCCCGCAGGACCCTGAGGACACTGGGCGCCGATGGGCGAGGGGCGCTCACCCAAAGGCCGCAGTGCAGCAGCAATGCCAGTGTCCCAGGAGCCCTCCCCAAGCAGTATCTTGGGGACAGGGAACAGGGCTGGGACCCGCGGTGGGGACCTCGCACCCGCAGCACCCCCAAGAGCACACTGAGCACTGCAGGGCGAGGGGCGCACACCAGCATGGCCCAGAGCACACTGGGGACCTGAGGCCGCCTGGGGGCGCTCCCCCACAGCCACCAGGCCTGGCCCTGCACTGCCTAAGGGAGGGGCGCTCACCCCCAGCCTCTAGGGAAGCCTGAGCCCCCTCGGGCCAGGGCTGCTCCCCGCCACGCCACCCACTCAGGGCTGCCTGAGCACTGCCGGGTGAGGGGCGCTCACCCACAGGACCCAGAGCAGCCTGAGCGCTGGGGGGCTGAGGGTGCTCCCCCGCAGGAACCCTGGACAATGAGCTCAGGTGGGAGAGGGGCGCTCGCCCACAGGGCTCAGAGTCCAGGTCACCTTTTGCAGAGGATCCCTGGGCCCCTTGTCCCCAGTTACCTGGGCCAGGGTGGGACAGTGGCGCCCTCTCACTGGTCTCAGCAGTGCCTCCAAGATGGAGGGGAGATGTCCTTTGCCAAATGTCCCACCATCCTGCCCAGGAGGAGGGCGCGGCTCCTGATCCAGAGGTCCCACAGGGTTCTTCCCTGGGGCCAAGATAGCACCTGGTGGCGCTTGCCTGCTGTCCAGGGCCCCAGTGGAGATGTGCTCACAGCCTGGGAAATTGGCCCTGCATCCACTGGTCCCCGGGACCTCCGCAATCCCGGGCGCGTGCCAGGCGTGCAGGGGAGCACAGCCCCAGGGGCAGAAAGGCCAAGAAATGGTGGGTCAGGCGGGATGGATCCCGGTCCTTGGGTGTGCCCTTGGAGTTGAGATGCCCTCACGGTGAGTATTCTTGGGCTCGCAGGTTTTGTGGACCAGCGTGCCTGAAGGGCCACAGCAAAGGCCAAAGGCCCAGCAGAGTGTGGGCCAAGAGCAAGTGTCCGCGGTGCCCTCCATGTTTCCCAGGTGGCCTTGACAGGGACGCTTCACCCCTCAGGCCAAAGAGGGTGTCCCAGCCTGGGAGGGAGTGACCCCAGCACCCACACAGTGCGCTCCCCAGGCACCATGGGGCATTGGAGTACTGAGGAGCCTGGGCCCTGGCGGGCCAGGGGCGCTCACCACCTGGCCCAGGGCAGACAGAACACTGGGGAGGGAGGGGCACCACCCGCGCAGGCCCCAGAGGAGACCCCCTGAGCACTGCTGGGCGAGGGGCGCTCACCCACAGGACCCAGAGGGGACTGAGCCCTGGGCGGGGGGCGCGGGGGGTGGGCGCTGGGCCTCAGGACACAGGGGAGCCTGGGGACCTGCGGGGGAGGGGCGGTCACCCGCAAGCCCCAGAGCTCACTGGTCCTTAGGGCTCCTGGGGGGCTCACCCAGGAGACCCGGGCGCACCGAGGACCCTCGGGCGAGGGGCGCTCACCCGCAGGTCCCCGGAGGACAGGGAAGCCTCCTGGGCCCCCACCCCCACCCCCGCAAGACAGGCGCTTGCCTGCCCGCAGGACCCTGAGGACACTGGGCGCCGATGGGCGAGGGGCGCTCACCCAAAGGCCGCAGTGCAGCAGCAATGCCAGTGTCCCAGGAGCCCTCCCCAAGCAGGATCTTGGGGACAGGGAACAGGGCTGGGAACCGCGGTGGGGACCTCGCACCCGCAGAACCCCCAAGAGCACACTGAGCACTGCAGGGCGAGGGGCGCTCACCAGCATGGCCCAGAGCACACTGGGGACCTGAGGCCGCCTGGGGGCGCTCCCCCACAGCCACCAGGCCTGGCCCTGCACTGCCTAAGGGAGGGGCGCTCACCCCCAGCCTCTAGGGAAGCCTGAGCCCCCTCGGGCCAGGGCTGCTCCCCGCCACGCCACCCACTCAGGGCTGCCTGAGCACTGCCGGGTGAGGGGCGCTCACCCACAGGACCCAGAGCAGCCTGAGCGCTGGGGGGCTGAGGGTGCTCCCCCGCAGGAACCCTGGACAATGAGCTCAGGTGGGAGAGGGGCGCTCGCCCACAGGGCTCAGAGTCCAGGTCACCTTTTGCAGAGGATCCCTGGGCCCCTTGTCCCCAGTTACCTGGGCCAGGGTGGGACAGTGGCGCCCTCTCACTGGTCTCAGCAGTGCCTCCAAGATGGAGGGGAGATGTCCTTTGCCAAATGTCCCACCATCCTGCCCAGGAGGAGGGCGCGGCTCCTGATCCAGAGGTCCCACAGGGTTCTTCCCTGGGGCCAAGATAGCACCTGGTGGCGCTTGCCTGCTGTCCGGGGCCCCAGTGGAGATGTGCTCACAGCCTGGGAAATTGGCCCTGCATCCACTGGTCCCCGGGACCTCCGCAATCCCGGGCGCGTGCCAGGCGTGCAGGGGAGCACAGCCCCAGGGGCAGAAAGGCCAAGAAATGGTGGGTCAGGCGGGATGGATCCCGGTCCTTGGGTGTGCCCTTGGAGTTGAGATGCCCTCACGGTGAGTATTCTTGGGCTCGCAGGTTTTGTGGACCAGCGTGCCTGAAGGGCCACAGCAAAGGCCAAAGGCCCAGCAGAGTGTGGGCCAAGAGCAAGTGTCCGCGGTGCCCTCCATGTTTCCCAGGTGGCCTTGACAGGGACGCTTCACCCCTCAGGCCAAAGAGGGTGTCCCAGCCTGGGAGGGAGTGACCCCAGCACCCACACAGTGCGCTCCCCAGGCACCATGGGGCATTGGAGTTCTGAGGAGCCTGGGCCCTGGCGGGCCAGGGGCGCTCACCACCTGGCCCAGGGCAGACAGAACACTGGGGAGGGAGGGGCACCACCCGCGCAGGCCCCAGAGGAGACCCCCTGAGCACTGCTGGGCGAGGGGCGCTCACCCACAGGACCCAGAGGGGACTGAGCCCTGGGCGGGGGGCGCGGGGGGGGGCGCTGGGCCTCAGGACACAGGGGAGCCTGGGGACCTGCGGGGGAGGGGCGGTCACCCGCAAGCCCCAGAGCTCACTGGTCCTTAGGGCTCCTGGGGGGCTCACCCAGGAGACCCGGGCGCACCGAGGACCCTCGGGCGAGGGGCGCTCACCCGCAGGCCCCCGGAGGACAGGGAAGCCTCCTGGGCCCCCACCCCCACCCCCGCAAGACAGGCGCTTGCCTGCCCGCAGGACCCTGAGGACACTGGGCGCCGATGGGCGAGGGGCGCTCACCCAAAGGCCGCAGTGCAGCAGCAATGCCAGTGTCCCAGGAGCCCTCCCCAAGCAGGATCTTGGGGAGAGGGAACAGGGCTGGGACCCGCGGTGGGGACCTCGCACCCGCAGCACCCCCAAGAGCACACTGAGCACTGCAGGGCGAGGGGCGCACACCAGCATGGCCCAGAGCACACTGGGGACCTGAGGCCGCCTGGGGGCGCTCCCCCACAGCCACCAGGCCTGGCCCTGCACTGCCTAAGGGAGGGGCGCTCACCCCCAGCCTCTAGGGAAGCCTGAGCCCCCTCGGGCCAGGGCTGCTCCCCGCCACGCCACCCACTCAGGGCTGCCTGAGCACTGCCAGGTGAGGGGCGCTCACCCACAGGACCCAGAGCAGCCTGAGCGCTGGGGGGCTGAGGGTGCTCCCCCGCAGGAACCCTGGACAATGAGCTCAGGTGGGAGAGGGGCGCTCGCCCACAGGGCTCAGAGTCCAGGTCACCTTTTGCAGAGGATCCCTCGGCCCTGTGTCCCCAGTTACCTGGGTCAGGGTGGGATAGTGGCGCCCTCTCACTGGTCTCAGCAGTGCCTCCAAGATGGAGGGGAGATGTCCTTTGCCAAATGTCCCACCATCCTGCCCAGGAGGAGGGCGCGGCTCCTGATCCAGAGGTCCCACAGGGTTCTTCCCTGGGGCCAAGATAGCACCTGGTGGCGCTTGCCTGCTGTCCGGGGCCCCAGTGGAGATGTGCTCACAGCCTGGGAAATTGGCCCTGCATCCACTGGTCCCAGGGACCTCCGCAATCCCGGGCACGTGCCAGGCGTGCACGGGAGCACAGCCCCAGGGGCAGAAAGGCCAAGAATTGGTGAGTCAGGCGGGATGGATCCCGGTCCTTGGGTGTGCCCTTGGAGTTGAGATGCCCTCACGGTGAGTATTCTTGGGCTCGCAGGTTTTGTGGACCAGCGTGCCTGAAGGGCCACAGCAAAGGCCAAAGGCCCAGCAGAGTGTGGGTCAAGAGCAAGTGTCCGCGGTGCCCTCCAAGTTTCCCAGGTGGCCTTGACAGGGACGCTTCACCCCTCAGGCCAAAGAGGGTGTCCCAGCCTGGGAGGGAGTGACCCCAGCACCCACACAGTGCGCTCCCCAGGCACCAGGGGGCATTGGAGTTCAGAGGAGCCTGGGCCCTGGCGGGCCAGGGGCGCTCACCACCTGGCCCATGGCAGACAGAGCACTGGGGAGGGAGGGGCACCACCCGCGCAGGCCCCAGAGGAGACTCCCTGGGCACTGCTGGGCGAGGGGCGACACCCACATGACCCAGAGGGGACTGAGCCCTGGGCGGACGGGCGCTGGCCTCAGGACACAGGGGAGCCTGGGGACCTGCGGGGGAGGGGCGGTCACCCGCAAGCCCCAGAGCTCACTGGTCCTTAGGGCTCCTGGGGGGCTCACCCAGGAGACCCGGGCGCACCGAGGACCCTCGGGCGAGGGGCGCTCACCCGCAGGCCCCCGGAGGACAGGGAAGCCTCCTGGGCCCCCACCCCCACCCCCCAAGACAGGCGCTTGCCTGCCCGCAGGACCCTGAGGACACTGGGCACCGATGGGCGAGGGGCGCTCACCCAAAGGCCGCAGTGCAGCAGCAATGCCAGTGTCCCAGGAGCCCTCCCCAAGCAGGATCTTGGGGACAGGGAACAGGGCTGGGACCCGTGGTGGGGACCTCGCACCCGCAGAACCCACAAGAGCACACTGAGCACTGCAGGGCGAGGGGCGCTCACCAGCATGGCCCAGAGCACACTGGGGACCTGAGGCCGCCTGGGGGCGCTCCCCCACAGCCACCAGGCCTGGCCCTGCACTGCCTAAGGGAGGGGCGCTCACCCCCAGCCTCTAGGGAAGCCTGAGCCCCCTCGGCCCAGGGCTGCTCCCCGCCACGCCACCCACTCAGGGCTGCCTGAGCACTGCCGGGTGAGGGGCGCTCACCCACAGGACCCAGAGCAGCCTGAGCGCTGGGGGGCTGAGGGTGCTCCCCCGCAGGAACCCTGGACAATGAGCTCAGGTGGGAGAGGGGCGCTCGCCCACAGGGCTCAGAGTCCAGGTCACCTTTTGCAGAGGATCCCTGGGCCCCTTGTCCCCAGTTACCTGGGCCAGGGTGGGACAGTGGCGCCCTCTCACTGGTCTCAGCAGTGCCTCCAAGATGGAGGGGAGATGTCCTTTGCCAAATGTCCCACCATCCTGCCCAGGAGGAGGGCGCGGCTCCTGATCCAGAGGTCCCACAGGGTTCTTCCCTGGGGCCAAGATAGCACCTGGTGGCGCTTGCCTGCTGTCCGGGGCCCCAGTGGAGATGTGCTCACAGCCTGGGAAATTGGCCCTGCATCCACTGGTCCCCGGGACCTCCGCAATCCCGGGCGCGTGCCAGGCGTGCAGGGGAGCACAGCCCCAGGGGCAGAAAGGCCAAGAAATGGTGGGTCAGGCGGGATGGATCCCGGTCCTTGGGTGTGCCCTTGGAGTTGAGATGCCCTCACGGTGAGTATTCTTGGGCTCGCAGGTTTTGTGGACCAGCGTGCCTGAAGGGCCACAGCAAAGGCCAAAGGCCCAGCAGAGTGTGGGCCAAGAGCAAGTGTCCGCGGTGCCCTCCATGTTTCCCAGGTGGCCTTGACAGGGACGCTTCACCCCTCAGGCCAAAGAGGGTGTCCCAGCCTGGGAGGGAGTGACCCCAGCACCCACACAGTGCGCTCCCCAGGCACCATGGGGCATTGGAGTTCTGAGGAGCCTGGGCCCTGGCGGGCCAGGGGCGCTCACCACCTGGCCCAGGGCAGACAGAACACTGGGGAGGGAGGGGCACCACCCGCGCAGGCCCCAGAGGAGACCCCCTGAGCACTGCTGGGCGAGGGGCGCTCACCCACAGGACCCAGAGGGGACTGAGCCCTGGGCGGGGGGCGCGGGGGGGGGCGCTGGGCCTCAGGACACAGGGGAGCCTGGGGACCTGCGGGGGAGGGGCGGTCACCCGCAAGCCCCAGAGCTCACTGGTCCTTAGGGCTCCTGGGGGGCTCACCCAGGAGACCCGGGCGCACCGAGGACCCTCGGGCGAGGGGCGCTCACCCGCAGGCCCCCGGAGGACAGGGAAGCCTCCTGGGCCCCCACCCCCACCCCCGCAAGACAGGCGCTTGCCTGCCCGCAGGACCCTGAGGACACTGGGCGCCGATGGGCGAGGGGCGCTCACCCAAAGGCCGCAGTGCAGCAGCAATGCCAGTGTCCCAGGAGCCCTCCCCAAGCAGGATCTTGGGGACAGGGAACAGGGCTGGGACCCGCGGTGGGGACCTCGCACCCGCAGCACCCCCAAGAGCACACTGAGCACTGCAGGGCGAGGGGCGCACACCAGCATGGCCCAGAGCACACTGGGGACCTGAGGCCGCCTGGGGGCGCTCCCCCACAGCCACCAGGCCTGGCCCTGCACTGCCTAAGGGAGGGGCGCTCACCCCCAGCCTCTAGGGAAGCCTGAGCCCCCTCGGGCCAGGGCTGCTCCCCGCCACGCCACCCACTCAGGGCTGCCTGAGCACTGCCGGGTGAGGGGCGCTCACCCACAGGACCCAGAGCAGCCTGAGCGCTGGGGGGCTGAGGGTGCTCCCCCGCAGGAACCCTGGACAATGAGCTCAGGTGGGAGAGGGGCGCTCGCCCACAGGGCTCAGAGTCCAGGTCACCTTTTGCAGAGGATCCCTGGGCCCCTTGTCCCCAGTTACCTGGGCCAGGGTGGGACAGTGGCGCCCTCTCACTGGTCTCAGCAGTGCCTCCAAGATGGAGGGGAGATGTCCTTTGCCAAATGTCCCACCATCCTGCCCAGGAGGAGGGCGCGGCTCCTGATCCAGAGGTCCCACAGGGTTCTTCCCTGGGGCCAAGATAGCACCTGGTGGCGCTTGCCTGCTGTCCGGGGCCCCAGTGGAGATGTGCTCACAGCCTGGGAAATTGGCCCTGCATCCACTGGTCCCCGGGACCTCCGCAATCCCGGGCGCGTGCCAGGCGTGCAGGGGAGCACAGCCCCAGGGGCAGAAAGGCCAAGAAATGGTGGGTCAGGCGGGATGGATCCCGGTCCTTGGGTGTGCCCTTGGAGTTGAGATGCCCTCACGGTGAGTATTCTTGGGCTCGCAGGTTTTGTGGACCAGCGTGCCTGAAGGGCCACAGCAAAGGCCAAAGGCCCAGCAGAGTGTGGGCCAAGAGCAAGTGTCCGCGGTGCCCTCCATGTTTCCCAGGTGGCCTTGACAGGGACGCTTCACCCCTCAGGCCAAAGAGGGTGTCCCAGCCTGGGAGGGAGTGACCCCAGCACCCACACAGTGCGCTCCCCAGGCACCATGGGGCATTGGAGTTCTGAGGAGCCTGGGCCCTGGCGGGCCAGGGGCGCTCACCACCTGGCCCAGGGCAGACAGAACACTGGGGAGGGAGGGGCACCACCCGCGCAGGCCCCAGAGGAGACCCCCTGAGCACTGCTGGGCGAGGGGCGCTCACCCACAGGACCCAGAGGGGACTGAGCCCTGGGCGGGGGGCGCGGGGGGGGGCGCTGGGCCTCAGGACACAGGGGAGCCTGGGGACCTGCGGGGGAGGGGCGGTCACCCGCAAGCCCCAGAGCTCACTGGTCCTTAGGGCTCCTGGGGGGCTCACCCAGGAGACCCGGGCGCACCGAGGACCCTCGGGCGAGGGGCGCTCACCCGCAGGTCCCCGGAGGACAGGGAAGCCTCCTGGGCCCCCACCCCCACCCCCCGCAAGACAGGCGCTTGCCTGCCCGCAGGACCCTGAGGACACTGGGCGCCGATGGGCGAGGGGCGCTCACCCAAAGGCCGCAGTGCAGCAGCAATGCCAGTGTCCCAGGAGCCCTCCCCAAGCAGGATCTTGGGGACAGGGAACAGGGCTGGGACCCGCGGTGGGGACCTCGCACCCGCAGCACCCCCAAGAGCACACTGAGCACTGCAGGGCGAGGGGCGCTCACCAGCATGGCCCAGAGCACACTGGGGACCTGAGGCCGCCTGGGGGCGCTCCCCCACAGCCACCAGGCCTGGCCCTGCACTGCCTAAGGGAGGGGCGCTCACCCCCAGCCTCTAGGGAAGCCTGAGCCCCCTCGGCCCAGGGCTGCTCCCCGCCACGCCACCCACTCAGGGCTGCCTGAGCACTGCCGGGTGAGGGGCGCTCACCCACAGGACCCAGAGCAGCCTGAGCGCTGGGGGGCTGAGGGTGCTCCCCCGCAGGAACCCTGGACAATGAGCTCAGGTGGGAGAGGGGCGCTCGCCCACAGGGCTCAGAGTCCAGGTCACCTTTTGCAGAGGATCCCTGGGCCCCTTGTCCCCAGTTACCTGGGCCAGGGTGGGACAGTGGCGCCCTCTCACTGGTCTCAGCAGTGCCTCCAAGATGGAGGGGAGATGTCCTTTGCCAAATGTCCCACCATCCTGCCCAGGAGGAGGGCGCGGCTCCTGATCCAGAGGTCCCACAGGGTTCTTCCCTGGGGCCAAGATAGCACCTGGTGGCGCTTGCCTGCTGTCCGGGGCCCCAGTGGAGATGTGCTCACAGCCTGGGAAATTGGCCCTGCATCCACTGGTCCCCGGGACCTCCGCAATCCCGGGCGCGTGCCAGGCGTGCAGGGGAGCACAGCCCCAGGGGCAGAAAGGCCAAGAAATGGTGGGTCAGGCGGGATGGATCCCGGTCCTTGGGTGTGCCCTTGGAGTTGAGATGCCCTCACGGTGAGTATTCTTGGGCTCGCAGGTTTTGTGGACCAGCGTGCCTGAAGGGCCACAGCAAAGGCCAAAGGCCCAGCAGAGTGTGGGCCAAGAGCAAGTGTCCGCGGTGCCCTCCATGTTTCCCAGGTGGCCTTGACAGGGACGCTTCACCCCTCAGGCCAAAGAGGGTGTCCCAGCCTGGGAGGGAGTGACCCCAGCACCCACACAGTGCGCTCCCCAGGCACCATGGGGCATTGGAGTTCTGAGGAGCCTGGGCCCTGGCGGGCCAGGGGCGCTCACCACCTGGCCCAGGGCAGACAGAACACTGGGGAGGGAGGGGCACCACCCGCGCAGGCCCCAGAGGAGACCCCCTGAGCACTGCTGGGCGAGGGGCGCTCACCCACAGGACCCAGAGGGGACTGAGCCCTGGGCGGGGGGCGCGGGGGGGGGCGCTGGGCCTCAGGACACAGGGGAGCCTGGGGACCTGCGGGGGAGGGGCGGTCACCCGCAAGCCCCAGAGCTCACTGGTCCTTAGGGCTCCTGGGGGGCTCACCCAGGAGACCCGGGCGCACTGAGGACCCTCGGGCGAGGGGCGCTCACCCGCAGGCCCCCGGAGGACAGGGAAGCCTCCTGGGCCCCCACCCCCACCCCCGCAAGACAGGCGCTTGCCTGCCCGCAGGACCCTGAGGACACTGGGCGCCGATGGGCGAGGGGCGCTCACCCAAAGGCCGCAGTGCAGCAGCAATGCCAGTGTCCCAGGAGCCCTCCCCAAGCAGGATCTTGGGGACAGGGAACAGGGCTGGGACCCGCGGTGGGGACCTCGCACCCGCAGCACCCCCAAGAGCACACTGAGCACTGCAGGGCGAGGGGCGCACACCAGCATGGCCCAGAGCACACTGGGGACCTGAGGCCGCCTGGGGGCGCTCCCCCACAGCCACCAGGCCTGGCCCTGCACTGCCTAAGGGAGGGGCGCTCACCCCCAGCCTCTAGGGAAGCCTGAGCCCCCTCGGCCCAGGGCTGCTTCCCGCCACGCCACCCACTCAGGGCTGCCTGAGCACTGCCGGGTGAGGGGCGCTCACCCACAGGACCCAGAGCAGCCTGAGCGCTGGGGGGCTGAGGGTGCTCCCCCGCAGGAACCCTGGACAATGAGCTCAGGTGGGAGAGGGGCGCTCGCCCACAGGGCTCAGAGTCCAGGTCACCTTTTGCAGAGGATCCCTGGGCCCCTTGTCCCCAGTTACCTGGGCCAGGGTGGGACAGTGGCGCCCTCTCACTGGTCTCAGCAGTGCCTCCAAGATGGAGGGGAGATGTCCTTTGCCAAATGTCCCACCATCCTGCCCAGGAGGAGGGCGCGGCTCCTGATCCAGAGGTCCCACAGGGTTCTTCCCTGGGGCCAAGATAGCACCTGGTGGCGCTTGCCTGCTGTCCGGGGCCCCAGTGGAGATGTGCTCACAGCCTGGGAAATTGGCCCTGCATCCACTGGTCCCCGGGACCTCCGCAATCCCGGGCGCGTGCCAGGCGTGCAGGGGAGCACAGCCCCAGGGGCAGAAAGGCCAAGAAATGGTGGGTCAGGCGGGATGGATCCCGGTCCTTGGGTGTGCCCTTGGAGTTGAGATGCCCTCACGGTGAGTATTCTTGGGCTCGCAGGTTTTGTGGACCAGCGTGCCTGAAGGGCCACAGCAAAGGCCAAAGGCCCAGCAGAGTGTGGGCCAAGAGCAAGTGTCCGCGGTGCCCTCCATGTTTCCCAGGTGGCCTTGACAGGGACGCTTCACCCCTCAGGCCAAAGAGGGTGTCCCAGCCTGGGAGGGAGTGACCCCAGCACCCACACAGTGCGCTCCCCAGGCACCATGGGGCATTGGAGTTCTGAGGAGCCTGGGCCCTGGCGGGCCAGGGGCGCTCACCACCTGGCCCAGGGCAGACAGAACACTGGGGAGGGAGGGGCACCACCCGCGCAGGCCCCAGAGGAGACCCCCTGAGCACTGCTGGGCGAGGGGCGCTCACCCACAGGACCCAGAGGGGACTGAGCCCTGGGCGGGGGGCGCGGGGGGGGGCGCTGGGCCTCAGGACACAGGGGAGCCTGGGGACCTGCGGGGGAGGGGCGGTCACCCGCAAGCCCCAGAGCTCACTGGTCCTTAGGGCTCCTGGGGGGCTCACCCAGGAGACCCGGGCGCACCGAGGACCCTCGGGCGAGGGGCGCTCACCCGCAGGCCCCCGGAGGACAGGGAAGCCTCCTGGGCCCCCACCCCCACCCCCCAAGACAGGCGCTTGCCTGCCCGCAGGACCCTGAGGACACTGGGCGCCGATGGGCGAGGGGCGCTCACCCAAAGGCCGCAGTGCAGCAGCAATGCCAGTGTCCCAGGAGCCCTCCCCAAGCAGGATCTTGGGGACAGGGAACAGGGCTGGGACCCGCGGTGGGGACCTCGCACCCGCAGCACCCCCAAGAGCACACTGAGCACTGCAGGGCGAGGGGCGCTCACCAGCATGGCCCAGAGCACACTGGGGACCTGAGGCCGCCTGGGGGCGCTCCCCCACAGCCACCAGGCCTGGCCCTGCACTGCCTAAGGGAGGGGCGCTCACCCCCAGCCTCTAGGGAAGCCTGAGCCCCCTCGGCCCAGGGCTGCTCCCCGCCACGCCACCCACTCAGGGCTGCCTGAGCACTGCCGGGTGAGGGGCGCTCACCCACAGGACCCAGAGCAGCCTGAGCGCTGGGGGGCTGAGGGTGCTCCCCCGCAGGAACCCTGGACAATGAGCTCAGGTGGGAGAGGGGCGCTCGCCCACAGGGCTCAGAGTCCAGGTCACCTTTTGCAGAGGATCCCTGGGCCCCTTGTCCTCAGTTACCTGGGCCAGGGTGGGACAGTGGCGCCCTCTCACTGGTCTCAGCAGTGCCTCCAAGATGGAGGGGAGATGTCCTTTGCCAAATGTCCCACCATCCTGCCCAGGAGGAGGGCGCGGCTCCTGATCCAGAGGTCCCACAGGGTTCTTCCCTGGGGCCAAGATAGCACCTGGTGGCGCTTGCCTGCTGTCCGGGGCCCCAGTGGAGATGTGCTCACAGCCTGGGAAATTGGCCCTGCATCCACTGGTCCCCGGGACCTCCGCAATCCCGGGCGCGTGCCAGGCGTGCAGGGGAGCACAGCCCCAGGGGCAGAAAGGCCAAGAAATGGTGGGTCAGGCGGGATGGATCCCGGTCCTTGGGTGTGCCCTTGGAGTTGAGATGCCCTCACGGTGAGTATTCTTGGGCTCGCAGGTTTTGTGGACCAGCGTGCCTGAAGGGCCACAGCAAAGGCCAAAGGCCCAGCAGAGTGTGGGCCAAGAGCAAGTGTCCGCGGTGCCCTCCATGTTTCCCAGGTGGCCTTGACAGGGACGCTTCACCCCTCAGGCCAAAGAGGGTGTCCCAGCCTGGGAGGGAGTGACCCCAGCACCCACACAGTGCGCTCCCCAGGCACCATGGGGCATTGGAGTTCTGAGGAGCCTGGGCCCTGGCGGGCCAGGGGCGCTCACCACCTGGCCCAGGGCAGACAGAACACTGGGGAGGGAGGGGCACCACCCGCGCAGGCCCCAGAGGAGACCCCCTGAGCACTGCTGGGCGAGGGGCGCTCACCCACAGGACCCAGAGGGGACTGAGCCCTGGGCGGGGGGGCGCGGGGGGGGGCGCTGGGCCTCAGGACACAGGGGAGCCTGGGGACCTGCGGGGGAGGGGCGGTCACCCGCAAGCCCCAGAGCTCACTGGTCCTTAGGGCTCCTGGGGGGCTCACCCAGGAGACCCGGGCGCACCGAGGACCCTCGGGCGAGGGGCGCTCACCCGCAGGTCCCCGGAGGACAGGGAAGCCTCCTGGGCCCCCACCCCCACCCCCCGCAAGACAGGCGCTTGCCTGCCCGCAGGACCCTGAGGACACTGGGCGCCGATGGGCGAGGGGCGCTCACCCAAAGGCCGCAGTGCAGCAGCAATGCCAGTGTCCCAGGAGCCCTCCCCAAGCAGGATCTTGGGGACAGGGAACAGGGCTGGGACCCGCGGTGGGGACCTCGCACCCGCAGCACCCCCAAGAGCACACTGAGCACTGCAGGGCGAGGGGCGCTCACCAGCATGGCCCAGAGCACACTGGGGACCTGAGGCCGCCTGGGGGCGCTCCCCCACAGCCACCAGGCCTGGCCCTGCACTGCCTAAGGGAGGGGCGCTCACCCCCAGCCTCTAGGGAAGCCTGAGCCCCCTCGGCCCAGGGCTGCTTCCCGCCACGCCACCCACTCAGGGCTGCCTGAGCACTGCCGGGTGAGGGGCGCTCACCCACAGGACCCAGAGCAGCCTGAGCGCTGGGGGGCTGAGGGTGCTCCCCCGCAGGAACCCTGGACAATGAGCTCAGGTGGGAGAGGGGCGCTCGCCCACAGGGCTCAGAGTCCAGGTCACCTTTTGCAGAGGATCCCTGGGCCCCTTGTCCCCAGTTACCTGGGCCAGGGTGGGACAGTGGCGCCCTCTCACTGGTCTCAGCAGTGCCTCCAAGATGGAGGGGAGATGTCCTTTGCCAAATGT
Source organism: Spermophilus citellus (assembly GCF_964194105.1). Lineage (NCBI taxonomy): Eukaryota > Metazoa > Chordata > Mammalia > Rodentia > Sciuridae > Spermophilus > Spermophilus citellus. The sequence goes on along the minus strand of NC_138199.1, from coordinate 16,661,494 downwards.
CCCACCATCCTGCCCAGGAGGAGGGCGCGGCTCCTGATCCAGAGGTCCCACAGGGTTCTTCCCTGGGGCCAAGATAGCACCTGGTGGCGCTTGCCTGCTGTCCGGGGCCCCAGTGGAGATGTGCTCACAGCCTGGGAAATTGGCCCTGCATCCACTGGTCCCCGGGACCTCCGCAATCCCGGGCGCGTGCCAGGCGTGCAGGGGAGCACAGCCCCAGGGGCAGAAAGGCCAAGAAATGGTGGGTCAGGCGGGATGGATCCCGGTCCTTGGGTGTGCCCTTGGAGTTGAGATGCCCTCACGGTGAGTATTCTTGGGCTCGCAGGTTTTGTGGACCAGCGTGCCTGAAGGGCCACAGCAAAGGCCAAAGGCCCAGCAGAGTGTGGGCCAAGAGCAAGTGTCCGCGGTGCCCTCCATGTTTCCCAGGTGGCCTTGACAGGGACGCTTCACCCCTCAGGCCAAAGAGGGTGTCCCAGCCTGGGAGGGAGTGACCCCAGCACCCACACAGTGCGCTCCCCAGGCACCATGGGGCATTGGAGTTCTGAGGAGCCTGGGCCCTGGCGGGCCAGGGGCGCTCACCACCTGGCCCAGGGCAGACAGAACACTGGGGAGGGAGGGGCACCACCCGCGCAGGCCCCAGAGGAGACCCCCTGAGCACTGCTGGGCGAGGGGCGCTCACCCACAGGACCCAGAGGGGACTGAGCCCTGGGCGGGGGGCGCGGGGGGGGGCGCTGGGCCTCAGGACACAGGGGAGCCTGGGGACCTGCGGGGGAGGGGCGGTCACCCGCAAGCCCCAGAGCTCACTGGTCCTTAGGGCTCCTGGGGGGCTCACCCAGGAGACCCGGGCGCACCGAGGACCCTCGGGCGAGGGGCGCTCACCCGCAGGCCCCCGGAGGACAGGGAAGCCTCCTGGGCCCCCACCCCCACCCCCGCAAGACAGGCGCTTGCCTGCCCGCAGGACCCTGAGGACACTGGGCGCCGATGGGCGAGGGGCGCTCACCCAAAGGCCGCAGTGCAGCAGCAATGCCAGTGTCCCAGGAGCCCTCCCCAAGCAGGATCTTGGGGACAGGGAACAGGGCTGGGACCCGCGGTGGGGACCTCGCACCCGCAGAACCCCCAAGAGCACACTGAGCACTGCAGGGCGAGGGGCGCACACCAGCATGGCCCAGAGCACACTGGGGACCTGAGGCCGCCTGGGGGCGCTCCCCCACAGCCACCAGGCCTGGCCCTGCACTGCCTAAGGGAGGGGCGCTCACCCCCAGCCTCTAGGGAAGCCTGAGCCCCCTCGGCCCAGGGCTGCTCCCCGCCACGCCACCCACTCAGGGCTGCCTGAGCACTGCCGGGTGAGGGGCGCTCACCCACAGGACCCAGAGCAGCCTGAGCGCTGGGGGGCTGAGGATGCTCCTCCGCAGGAACCCTGGACAATGAGCTCAGGTGGGAGAGGGGCGCTCGCCCACAGGGCTCAGAGTCCAGGTCACCTTTTGCAGAGGATCCCTGGGCCCCTTGTCCCCAGTTACCTGGGCCAGGGTGGGACAGTGGCGCCCTCTCACTGGTCTCAGCAGTGCCTCCAAGATGGAGGGGAGATGTCCTTTGCCAAATGTCCCACCATCCTGCCCAGGAGGAGGGCGCGGCTCCTGATCCAGAGGTCCCACAGGGTTCTTCCCTGGGGCCAAGATAGCGCCTGGTGGCGCTTGCCTGCTGTCCGGGGCCCCAGTGGAGATGTGCTCACAGCCTGGGAAATTGGCCCTGCATCCACTGGTCCCCGGGACCTCCGCAATCCCGGGCGCGTGCCAGGCGTGCAGGGGAGCACAGCCCCAGGGGCAGAAAGGCCAAGAAATGGTGGGTCAGGCGGGATGGATCCCGGTCCTTGGGTGTGCCCTTGGAGTTGAGATGCCCTCACGGTGAGTATTCTTGGGCTCGCAGGTTTTGTGGACCAGCGTGCCTGAAGGGCCACAGCAAAGGCCAAAGGCCCAGCAGAGTGTGGGCCAAGAGCAAGTGTCCGCGGTGCCCTCCATGTTTCCCAGGTGGCCTTGACAGGGACGCTTCACCCCTCAGGCCAAAGAGGGTGTCCCAGCCTGGGAGGGAGTGACCCCAGCACCCACACAGTGCGCTCCCCAGGCACCATGGGGCATTGGAGTTCTGAGGAGCCTGGGCCCTGGCGGGCCAGGGGCGCTCACCACCTGGCCCAGGGCAGACAGAACACTGGGGAGGGAGGGGCACCACCCGCGCAGGCCCCAGAGGAGACCCCCTGAGCACTGCTGGGCGAGGGGCGCTCACCCACAGGACCCAGAGGGGACTGAGCCCTGGGCGGGGGGCGCGGGGGGGGGCGCTGGGCCTCAGGACACAGGGGAGCCTGGGGACCTGCGGGGGAGGGGCGGTCACCCGCAAGCCCCAGAGCTCACTGGTCCTTAGGGCTCCTGGGGGGCTCACCCAGGAGACCCGGGCGCACCGAGGACCCTCGGGCGAGGGGCGCTCACCCGCAGGCCCCCGGAGGACAGGGAAGCCTCCTGGGCCCCCACCCCCACCCCCGCAAGACAGGCGCTTGCCTGCCCGCAGGACCCTGAGGACACTGGGCGCCGATGGGCGAGGGGCGCTCACCCAAAGGCCGCAGTGCAGCAGCAATGCCAGTGTCCCAGGAGCCCTCCCCAAGCAGGATCTTGGGGACAGGGAACAGGGCTGGGACCCGCGGTGGGGACCTCGCACCCGCAGAACCCCCAAGAGCACACTGAGCACTGCAGGGCGAGGGGCGCACACCAGCATGGCCCAGAGCACACTGGGGACCTGAGGCCGCCTGGGGGCGCTCCCCCACAGCCACCAGGCCTGGCCCTGCACTGCCTAAGGGAGGGGCGCTCACCCCCAGCCTCTAGGGAAGCCTGAGCCCCCTCGGCCCAGGGCTGCTCCCCGCCACGCCACCCACTCAGGGCTGCCTGAGCACTGCCGGGTGAGGGGCGCTCACCCACAGGACCCAGAGCAGCCTGAGCGCTGGGGGGCTGAGGGTGCTCCTCCGCAGGAACCCTGGACAATGAGCTCAGGTGGGAGAGGGGCGCTCGCCCACAGGGCTCAGAGTCCAGGTCACCTTTTGCAGAGGATCCCTGGGCCCCTTGTCCCCAGTTACCTGGGCCAGGGTGGGACAGTGGCGCCCTCTCACTGGTCTCAGCAGTGCCTCCAAGATGGAGGGGAGATGTCCTTTGCCAAATGTCCCACCATCCTGCCCAGGAGGAGGGCGCGGCTCCTGATCCAGAGGTCCCACAGGGTTCTTCCCTGGGGCCAAGATAGCGCCTGGTGGCGCTTGCCTGCTGTCCGGGGCCCCAGTGGAGATGTGCTCACAGCCTGGGAAATTGGCCCTGCATCCACTGGTCCCCGGGACCTCCGCAATCCCGGGCGCGTGCCAGGCGTGCAGGGGAGCACAGCCCCAGGGGCAGAAAGGCCAAGAAATGGTGGGTCAGGCGGGATGGATCCCGGTCCTTGGGTGTGCCCTTGGAGTTGAGATGCCCTCACGGTGAGTATTCTTGGGCTCGCAGGTTTTGTGGACCAGCGTGCCTGAAGGGCCACAGCAAAGGCCAAAGGCCCAGCAGAGTGTGGGCCAAGAGCAAGTGTCCGCGGTGCCCTCCATGTTTCCCAGGTGGCCTTGACAGGGACGCTTCACCCCTCAGGCCAAAGAGGGTGTCCCAGCCTGGGAGGGAGTGACCCCAGCACCCACACAGTGCGCTCCCCAGGCACCATGGGGCATTGGAGTTCTGAGGAGCCTGGGCCCTGGCGGGCCAGGGGCGCTCACCACCTGGCCCAGGGCAGACAGAACACTGGGGAGGGAGGGGCACCACCCGCGCAGGCCCCAGAGGAGACCCCCTGAGCACTGCTGGGCGAGGGGCGCTCACCCACAGGACCCAGAGGGGACTGAGCCCTGGGCGGGGGGCGCGGGGGGGGGCGCTGGGCCTCAGGACACAGGGGAGCCTGGGGACCTGCGGGGGAGGGGCGGTCACCCGCAAGCCCCAGAGCTCACTGGTCCTTAGGGCTCCTGGGGGGCTCACCCAGGAGACCCGGGCGCACCGAGGACCCTCGGGCGAGGGGCGCTCACCCGCAGGCCCCCGGAGGACAGGGAAGCCTCCTGGGCCCCCACCCCCACCCCCGCAAGACAGGCGCTTGCCTGCCCGCAGGACCCTGAGGACACTGGGCGCCGATGGGCGAGGGGCGCTCACCCAAAGGCCGCAGTGCAGCAGCAATGCCAGTGTCCCAGGAGCCCTCCCCAAGCAGGATCTTGGGGACAGGGAACAGGGCTGGGACCCGCGGTGGGGACCTCGCACCCGCAGAACCCCCAAGAGCACACTGAGCACTGCAGGGCGAGGGGCGCACACCAGCATGGCCCAGAGCACACTGGGGACCTGAGGCCGCCTGGGGGCGCTCCCCCACAGCCACCAGGCCTGGCCCTGCACTGCCTAAGGGAGGGGCGCTCACCCCCAGCCTCTAGGGAAGCCTGAGCCCCCTCGGCCCAGGGCTGCTCCCCGCCACGCCACCCACTCAGGGCTGCCTGAGCACTGCCGGGTGAGGGGCGCTCACCCACAGGACCCAGAGCAGCCTGAGCGCTGGGGGGCTGAGGGTGCTCCTCCGCAGGAACCCTGGACAATGAGCTCAGGTGGGAGAGGGGCGCTCGCCCACAGGGCTCAGAGTCCAGGTCACCTTTTGCAGAGGATCCCTGGGCCCCTTGTCCCCAGTTACCTGGGCCAGGGTGGGACAGTGGCGCCCTCTCACTGGTCTCAGCAGTGCCTCCAAGATGGAGGGGAGATGTCCTTTGCCAAATGTCCCACCATCCTGCCCAGGAGGAGGGCGCGGCTCCTGATCCAGAGGTCCCACAGGGTTCTTCCCTGGGGCCAAGATAGCGCCTGGTGGCGCTTGCCTGCTGTCCGGGGCCCCAGTGGAGATGTGCTCACAGCCTGGGAAATTGGCCCTGCATCCACTGGTCCCCGGGACCTCCGCAATCCCGGGCGCGTGCCAGGCGTGCAGGGGAGCACAGCCCCAGGGGCAGAAAGGCCAAGAAATGGTGGGTCAGGCGGGATGGATCCCGGTCCTTGGGTGTGCCCTTGGAGTTGAGATGCCCTCACGGTGAGTATTCTTGGGCTCGCAGGTTTTGTGGACCAGCGTGCCTGAAGGGCCACAGCAAAGGCCAAAGGCCCAGCAGAGTGTGGGCCAAGAGCAAGTGTCCGCGGTGCCCTCCATGTTTCCCAGGTGGCCTTGACAGGGACGCTTCACCCCTCAGGCCAAAGAGGGTGTCCCAGCCTGGGAGGGAGTGACCCCAGCACCCACACAGTGCGCTCCCCAGGCACCATGGGGCATTGGAGTTCTGAGGAGCCTGGGCCCTGGCGGGCCAGGGGAGCTCACCACCTGGCCCAGGGCAGACAGAACACTGGGGAGGGAGGGGCACCACCCGCGCAGGCCCCAGAGGAGACCCCCTGAGCACTGCTGGGCGAGGGGCGCTCACCCACAGGACCCAGAGGGGACTGAGCCCTGGGCGGGGGGCGCGGGGGGGGGCGCTGGGCCTCAGGACACAGGGGAGCCTGGGGACCTGCGGGGGAGGGGCGGTCACCCGCAAGCCCCAGAGCTCACTGGTCCTTAGGGCTCCTGGGGGGCTCACCCAGGAGACCCGGGCGCACCGAGGACCCTCGGGCGAGGGGCGCTCACCCGCAGGCCCCCGGAGGACAGGGAAGCCTCCTGGGCCCCCACCCCCACCCCCGCAAGACAGGCGCTTGCCTGCCCGCAGGACCCTGAGGACACTGGGCGCCGATGGGCGAGGGGCGCTCACCCAAAGGCCGCAGTGCAGCAGCAATGCCAGTGTCCCAGGAGCCCTCCCCAAGCAGGATCTTGGGGACAGGGAACAGGGCTGGGACCCGCGGTGGGGACCTCGCACCTGCAGAACCCCCAAGAGCACACTGAGCACTGCAGGGCGAGGGGCGCACACCAGCATGGCCCAGAGCACACTGGGGACCTGAGGCCGCCTGGGGGCGCTCCCCCACAGCCACCAGGCCTGGCCCTGCACTGCCTAAGGGAGGGGCGCTCACCCCCAGCCTCTAGGGAAGCCTGAGCCCCCTCGGCCCAGGGCTGCTCCCCGCCACGCCACCCACTCAGGGCTGCCTGAGCACTGCCGGGTGAGGGGCGCTCACCCACAGGACCCAGAGCAGCCTGAGCGCTGGGGGGCTGAGGGTGCTCCCCCGCAGGAACCCTGGACAATGAGCTCAGGTGGGAGAGGGGCGCTCGCCCACAGGGCTCAGAGTCCAGGTCACCTTTTGCAGAGGATCCCTGGGCCCCTTGTCCCCAGTTACCTGGGCCAGGGTGGGACAGTGGCGCCCTCTCACTGGTCTCAGCAGTGCCTCCAAGATGGAGGGGAGATGTCCTTTGCCAAATGTCCCACCATCCTGCCCAGGAGGAGGGCGCGGCTCCTGATCCAGAGGTCCCACAGGGTTCTTCCCTGGGGCCAAGATAGCGCCTGGTGGCGCTTGCCTGCTGTCCGGGGCCCCAGTGGAGATGTGCTCACAGCCTGGGAAATTGGCCCTGCATCCACTGGTCCCCGGGACCTCCGCAATCCCGGGCGCGTGCCAGGCGTGCAGGGGAGCACAGCCCCAGGGGCAGAAAGGCCAAGAAATGGTGGGTCAGGCGGGATGGATCCCGGTCCTTGGGTGTGCCCTTGGAGTTGAGATGCCCTCACGGTGAGTATTCTTGGGCTCGCAGGTTTTGTGGACCAGCGTGCCTGAAGGGCCACAGCAAAGGCCAAAGGCCCAGCAGAGTGTGGGCCAAGAGCAAGTGTCCGCGGTGCCCTCCATGTTTCCCAGGTGGCCTTGACAGGGACGCTTCACCCCTCAGGCCAAAGAGGGTGTCCCAGCCTGGGAGGGAGTGACCCCAGCACCCACACAGTGCGCTCCCCAGGCACCATGGGGCATTGGAGTTCTGAGGAGCCTGGGCCCTGGCGGGCCAGGGGCGCTCACCACCTGGCCCAGGGCAGACAGAACACTGGGGAGGGAGGGGCACCACCCGAGCAGGCCCCAGAGGAGACCCCCTGAGCACTGCTGGGCGAGGGGCGCTCACCCACAGGACCCAGAGGGGACTGAGCCCTGGGCGGGGGGCGCGGGGGGTGGGCGCTGGGCCTCAGGACACAGGGGAGCCTGGGGAACTGCGGGGGAGGGGCGGTCACCCGCAAGCCCCAGAGCTCACTGGTCCTTAGGGCTCCTGGGGGGCTCACCCAGGAGACCCGGGCGCACCGAGGACCCTCGGGCGAGGGGCGCTCACCCGCAGGTCCCCGGAGGACAGGGAAGCCTCCTGGGCCCCCACCCCCACCCCCGCAAGACAGGCGCTTGCCTGCCCGCAGGACCCTGAGGACACTGGGCGCCGATGGGCGAGGGGCGCTCACCCAAAGGCCGCAGTGCAGCAGCAATGCCAGTGTCCCAGGAGCCCTCCCCAAGCAGGATCTTGGGGACAGGGAACAGGGCTGGGACCCGCGGTGGGGACCTCGCACCCGCAGAACCCCCAAGAGCACACTGAGCACTGCAGGGCGAGGGGCGCTCACCAGCATGGCCCAGAGCACACTGGGGACCTGAGGCCGCCTGGGGGCGCTCCCCCACAGCCACCAGGCCTGGCCCTGCACTGCCTAAGGGAGGGGCGCTCACCCCCAGCCTCTAGGGAAGCCTGAGCCCCCTCGGGCCAGGGCTGCTCCCCGCCACGCCACCCACTCAGGGCTGCCTGAGCACTGCCGGGTGAGGGGCGCTCACCCACAGGACCCAGAGCAGCCTGAGCGCTGGGGGGCTGAGGGTGCTCCCCCGCAGGAACCCTGGACAATGAGCTCAGGTGGGAGAGGGGCGCTCGCCCACAGGGCTCAGAGTCCAGGTCACCTTTTGCAGAGGATCCCTGGGCCCCTTGTCCCCAGTTACCTGGGCCAGGGTGGGACAGTGGCGCCCTCTCACTGGTCTCAGCAGTTCCTCCAAGATGGAGGGGAGATGTCCTTTGCCAAATGTCCCACCATCCTGCCCAGGAGGAGGGCGCGGCTCCTGATCCAGAGGTCCCACAGGGTTCTTCCCTGGGGCCAAGATAGCGCCTGGTGGCGCTTGCCTGCTGTCCGGGGCCCCAGTGGAGATGTGCTCACAGCCTGGGAAATTGGCCCTGCATCCACTGGTCCCCGGGACCTCCGCAATCCCGGGCGCGTGCCAGGCGTGCAGGGGAGCACAGCCCCAGGGGCAGAAAGGCCAAGAAATGGTGGGTCAGGCGGGATGGATCCCGGTCCTTGGGTGTGCCCTTGGAGTTGAGATGCCCTCACGGTGAGTATTCTTGGGCTCGCAGGTTTTGTGGACCAGCGTGCCTGAAGGGCCACAGCAAAGGCCAAAGGCCCAGCAGAGTGTGGGCCAAGAGCAAGTGTCCGCGGTGCCCTCCATGTTTCCCAGGTGGCCTTGACAGGGACGCTTCACCCCTCAGGCCAAAGAGGGTGTCCCAGCCTGGGAGGGAGTGACCCCAGCACCCACACAGTGCGCTCCCCAGGCACCATGGGGCATTGGAGTTCTGAGGAGCCTGGGCCCTGGCGGGCCAGGGGCGCTCACCACCTGGCCCAGGGCAGACAGAACACTGGGGAGGGAGGGGCACCACCCGCGCAGGCCCCAGAGGAGACCCCCTGAGCACTGCTGGGCGAGGGGCGCTCACCCACAGGACCCAGAGGGGACTGAGCCCTGGGCGGGGGGCGCGGGGGGGGCGCTGGGCCTCAGGACACAGGGGAGCCTGGGGACCTGCGGGGGAGGGGCGGTCACCCGCAAGCCCCAGAGCTCACTGGTCCTTAGGGCTCCTGGGGGGCTCACCCAGGAGACCCGGGCGCACCGAGGACCCTCGGGCGAGGGGCGCTCACCCGCAGGTCCCCGGAGGACAGGGAAGCCTCCTGGGCCCCCACCCCCACCCCCCGCAAGACAGGCGCTTGCCTGCCCGCAGGACCCTGAGGACACTGGGCGCCGATGGGCGAGGGGCGCTCACCCAAAGGCCGCAGTGCAGCAGCAATGCCAGTGTCCCAGGAGCCCTCCCCAAGCAGGATCTTGGGGACAGGGAACAGGGCTGGGACCCGCGGTGGGGACCTCGCACCCGCAGAACCCCCAAGAGCACACTGAGCATTGCAGGGCGAGGGGCGCTCACCAGCATGGCCCAGAGCACACTGGGGACCTGAGGCCGCCTGGGGGCGCTCCCCCACAGCCACCAGGCCTGGCCCTGCACTGCCTAAGGGAGGGGCGCTCACCCCCAGCCTCTAGGGAAGCCTGAGCCCCCTCGGGCCAGGGCTGCTCCCCGCCACGCCACCCACTCAGGGCTGCCTGAGCACTGCCGGGTGAGGGGCGCTCACCCACAGGACCCAGAGCAGCCTGAGCGCTGGGGGGCTGAGGGTGCTCCCCCGCAGGAACCCTGGACAATGAGCTCAGGTGGGAGAGGGGCGCTCGCCCACAGGGCTCAGAGTCCAGGTCACCTTTTGCAGAGGATCCCTGGGCCCCTTGTCCCCAGTTACCTGGGCCAGGGTGGGACAGTGGCGCCCTCTCACTGGTCTCAGCAGTTCCTCCAAGATGGAGGGGAGATGTCCTTTGCCAAATGTCCCACCATCCTGCCCAGGAGGAGGGCGCGGCTCCTGATCCAGAGGTCCCACAGGGTTCTTCCCTGGGGCCAAGATAGCGCCTGGTGGCGCTTGCCTGCTGTCCGGGGCCCCAGTGGAGATGTGCTCACAGCCTGGGAAATTGGCCCTGCATCCACTGGTCCCCGGGACCTCCGCAATCCCGGGCGCGTGCCAGGCGTGCAGGGGAGCACAGCCCCAGGGGCAGAAAGGCCAAGAAATGGTGGGTCAGGCGGGATGGATCCCGGTCCTTGGGTGTGCCCTTGGAGTTGAGATGCCCTCACGGTGAGTATTCTTGGGCTCGCAGGTTTTGTGGACCAGCGTGCCTGAAGGGCCACAGCAAAGGCCAAAGGCCCAGCAGAGTGTGGGCCAAGAGCAAGTGTCCGCGGTGCCCTCCATGTTTCCCAGGTGGCCTTGACAGGGACGCTTCACCCCTCAGGCCAAAGAGGGTGTCCCAGCCTGGGAGGGAGTGACCCCAGCACCCACACAGTGCGCTCCCCAGGCACCATGGGGCATTGGAGTTCTGAGGAGCCTGGGCCCTGGCGGGCCAGGGGCGCTCACCACCTGGCCCAGGGCAGACAGAACACTGGGGAGGGAGGGGCACCACCCGCGCAGGCCCCAGAGGAGACCCCCTGAGCACTGCTGGGCGAGGGGCGCTCACCCACAGGACCCAGAGGGGACTGAGCCCTGGGCGGGGGGCGCGGGGGGGGCGCTGGGCCTCAGGACACAGGGGAGCCTGGGGACCTGCGGGGGAGGGGCGGTCACCCGCAAGCCCCAGAGCTCACTGGTCCTTAGGGCTCCTGGGGGGCTCACCCAGGAGACCCGGGCGCACCGAGGACCCTCGGGCGAGGGGCGCTCACCCGCAGGTCCCCGGAGGACAGGGAAGCCTCCTGGGCCCCCACCCCCACCCCCCGCAAGACAGGCGCTTGCCTGCCCGCAGGACCCTGAGGACACTGGGCGCCGATGGGCGAGGGGCGCTCACCCAAAGGCCGCAGTGCAGCAGCAATGCCAGTGTCCCAGGAGCCCTCCCCAAGCAGGATCTTGGGGACAGGGAACAGGGCTGGGACCCGCGGTGGGGACCTCGCACCCGCAGAACCCCCAAGAGCACACTGAGCATTGCAGGGCGAGGGGCGCTCACCAGCATGGCCCAGAGCACACTGGGGACCTGAGGCCGCCTGGGGGCGCTCCCCCACAGCCACCAGGCCTGGCCCTGCACTGCCTAAGGGAGGGGCGCTCACCCCCAGCCTCTAGGGAAGCCTGAGCCCCCTCGGGCCAGGGCTGCTCCCCGCCATGCCACCCACTCAGGGCTGCCTGAGCACTGCCAGGTGAGGGGCGCTCACCCACAGGACCCAGAGCAGCCTGAGCGCTGGGGGGCTGAGGGTGCTCCCCCGCAGGAACCCTGGACAATGAGCTCAGGTGGGAGAGGGGCGCTCGCCCACAGGGCTCAGAGTCCAGGTCACCTTTTGCAGAGGATCCCTGGGCCCCTTGTCCCCAGTTACCTGGGCCAGGGTGGGACAGTGGCGCCCTCTCACTGGTCTCAGCAGTGCCTCCAAGATGGAGGGGAGATGTCCTTTGCCAAATGTCCCACCATCCTGCCCAGGAGGAGGGCGCGGCTCCTGATCCAGAGGTCCCACAGGGTTCTTCCCTGGGGCCAAGATGGCGCCTGGTGGCGCTTGCCTGCTGTCCGGGGCCCCAGTGGAGATGTGCTCACAGCCTGGGAAATTGGCCCTGCATCCACTGGTCCCCGGGACCTCCGCAATCCCGGGCGCGTGCCAGGCGTGCAGGGGAGCACAGCCCCAGGGGCAGAAAGGCCAAGAAATGGTGGGTCAGGCGGGATGGATCCCGGTCCTTGGGTGTGCCCTTGGAGTTGAGATGCCCTCACGGTGAGTATTCTTGGGCTCGCAGGTTTTGTGGACCAGCGTGCCTGAAGGGCCACAGCAAAGGCCAAAGGCCCAGCAGAGTGTGGGCCAAGAGCAAGTGTCCGCGGTGCCCTCCATGTTTCCCAGGTGGCCTTGACAGGGACGCTTCACCCCTCAGGCCAAAGAGGGTGTCCCAGCCTGGGAGGGAGTGACCCCAGCACCCACACAGTGCGCTCCCCAGGCACCATGGGGCATTGGAGTTCTGAGGAGCCTGGGCCCTGGCGGGCCAGGGGCGCTCACCACCTGGCCCAGGGCAGACAGAACACTGGGGAGGGAGGGGCACCACCCGCGCAGGCCCCAGAGGAGACCCCCTGAGCACTGCTGGGCGAGGGGCGCTCACCCACAGGACCCAGAGGGGACTGAGCCCTGGGCGGGGGGCGCGGGGGGTGGGCGCTGGGCCTCAGGACACAGGGGAGCCTGGGGACCTGCGGGGGAGGGGCGGTCACCCGCAAGCCCCAGAGCTCACTGGTCCTTAGGGCTCCTGGGGGGCTCACCCAGGAGACCCGGGCGCACCGAGGACCCTCGGGCGAGGGGCGCTCACCCGCAGGTCCCCGGAGGACAGGGAAGCCTCCTGGGCCCCCACCCCCACCCCCGCAAGACAGGCGCTTGCCTGCCCGCAGGACCCTGAGGACACTGGGCGCCGATGGGCGAGGGGCGCTCACCCAAAGGCCGCAGTGCAGCAGCAATGCCAGTGTCCCAGGAGCCCTCCCCAAGCAGGATCTTGGGGACAGGGAACAGGGCTGGGACCCGCGGTGGGGACCTCGCACCCGCAGCACCCCCAAGAGCACACTGAGCACTGCAGGGCGAGGGGCGCACACCAGCATGGCCCAGAGCACACTGCGGACCTGAGGCCGCCTGGGGGCGCTCCCCCACAGCCACCAGGCCTGGCCCTGCACTGCCTAAGGGAGGGGCGCTCACCCCCAGCCTCTAGGGAAGCCTGAGCCCCCTCGGGCCAGGGCTGCTCCCCGCCACGCCACCCACTCAGGGCTGCCTGAGCACTGCCGGGTGAGGGGCGCTCACCCACAGGACCCAGAGCAGCCTGAGCGCTGGGGGGCTGAGGGTGCTCCCCCGCAGGAACCCTGGACAATGAGCTCAGGTGGGAGAGGGGCGCTCGCCCACAGGGCTCAGAGTCCAGGTCACCTTTTGCAGAGGATCCCTGGGCCCCTTGTCCCCAGTTACCTGGGCCAGGGTGGGACAGTGGCGCCCTCTCACTGGTCTCAGCAGTGCCTCCAAGATGGAGGGGAGATGTCCTTTGCCAAATGTCCCACCATCCTGCCCAGGAGGAGGGCGCGGCTCCTGATCCAGAGGTCCCACAGGGTTCTTCCCTGGGGCCAAGATAGCGCCTGGTGGCGCTTGCCTGCTGTCCAGGGCCCCAGTGGAGATGTGCTCACAGCCTGGGAAATTGGCCCTGCATCCACTGGTCCCCGGGACCTCCGCAATCCCGGGCGCGTGCCAGGCGTGCAGGGGAGCACAGCCCCAGGGGCAGAAAGGCCAAGAAATGGTGGGTCAGGCGGGATGGATCCCGGTCCTTGGGTGTGCCCTTGGAGTTGAGATGCCCTCACGGTGAGTATTCTTGGGCTCGCAGGTTTTGTGGACCAGCGTGCCTGAAGGGCCACAGCAAAGGCCAAAGGCCCAGCAGAGTGTGGGCCAAGAGCAAGTGTCCGCGGTGCCCTCCATGTTTCCCAGGTGGCCTTGACAGGGACGCTTCACCCCTCAGGCCAAAGAGGGTGTCCCAGCCTGGGAGGGAGTGACCCCAGCACCCACACAGTGCGCTCCCCAGGCACCATGGGGCATTGGAGTTCTGAGGAGCCTGGGCCCTGGCAGGCCAGGGGCGCTCACCACCTGGCCCAGGGCAGACAGAACACTGGGGAGGGAGGGGCACCACCCGCGCAGGCCCCAGAGGAGACCCCCTGAGCACTGCTGGGCGAGGGGCGCTCACCCACAGGACCCAGAGGGGACTGAGCCCTGGGCGGGGGGCGCGGGGGGGGGCGCTGGGCCTCAGGACACAGGGGAGCCTGGGGACCTGCGGGGGAGGGGCGGTCACCCGCAAGCCCCAGAGCTCACTGGTCCTTAGGGCTCCTGGGGGGCTCACCCAGGAGACCCGGGCGCACCGAGGACCCTCGGGCGAGGGGCGCTCACCCGCAGGCCCCCGGAGGACAGGGAAGCCTCCTGGGCCCCCACCCCCACCCCCGCAAGACAGGCGCTTGCCTGCCCGCAGGACCCTGAGGACACTGGGCGCCGATGGGCGAGGGGCGCTCACCCAAAGGCCGCAGTGCAGCAGCAATGCCAGTGTCCCAGGAGCCCTCCCCAAGCAGGATCTTGGGGACAGGGAACAGGGCTGGGACCCGCGGTGGGGACATCGCACCCGCAGCACCCCCAAGAGCACACTGAGCACTGCAGGGCGAGGGGCGCACACCAGCATGGCCCAGAGCACACTGGGGACCTGAGGCCGCCTGGGGGCGCTCCCCCACAGCCACCAGGCCTGGCCCTGCACTGCCTAAGGGAGGGGCGCTCACCCCCAGCCTCTAGGGAAGCCTGAGCCCCCTCGGGCCAGGGCTGCTCCCCGCCACGCCACCCACTCAGGGCTGCCTGAGCACTGCCAGGTGAGGGGCGCTCACCCACAGGACCCAGAGCAGCCTGAGCGCTGGGGGGCTGAGGGTGCTCCCCCGCAGGAACCCTGGACAATGAGCTCAGGTGGGAGAGGGGCGCTCGCCCACAGGGCTCAGAGTCCAGGTCACCTTTTGCAGAGGATCCCTCGGCCCTGTGTCCCCAGTTACCTGGGTCAGGGTGGGATAGTGGCGCCCTCTCACTGGTCTCAGCAGTGCCTCCAAGATGGAGGGGAGATGTCCTTTGCCAAATGTCCCACCATCCTGCCCAGGAGGAGGGCGCGGCTCCTGATCCAGAGGTCCCACAGGGTTCTTCCCTGGGGCCAAGATAGCACCTGGTGGCGCTTGCCTGCTGTCCGGGGCCCCAGTGGAGATGTGCTCACAGCCTGGGAAATTGGCCCTGCATCCACTGGTCCCAGGGACCTCCGCAATCCCGGGCACGTGCCAGGCGTGCACGGGAGCACAGCCCCAGGGGCAGAAAGGCCAAGAATTGGTGAGTCAGGCGGGATGGATCCCGGTCCTTGGGTGTGCCCTTGGAGTTGAGATGCCCTCACGGTGAGTATTCTTGGGCTCGCAGGTTTTGTGGACCAGCGTGCCTGAAGGGCCACAGCAAAGGCCAAAGGCCCAGCAGAGTGTGGGTCAAGAGCAAGTGTCCGCGGTGCCCTCCAAGTTTCCCAGGTGGCCTTGACAGGGACGCTTCACCCCTCAGGCCAAAGAGGGTGTCCCAGCCTGGGAGGGAGTGACCCCAGCACCCACACAGTGCGCTCCCCAGGCACCAGGGGGCATTGGAGTTCAGAGGAGCCTGGGCCCTGGCGGGCCAGGGGCGCTCACCACCTGGCCCATGGCAGACAGAGCACTGGGGAGGGAGGGGCACCACCCGCGCAGGCCCCAGAGGAGACTCCCTGGGCACTGCTGGGCGAGGGGCGACACCCACATGACCCAGAGGGGACTGAGCCCTGGGCGGACGGGCGCTGGCCTCAGGACACAGGGGAGCCTGGGGACCTGCGGGGGAGGGGCGGTCACCCGCAAGCCCCAGAGCTCACTGGTCCTTAGGGCTCCTGGGGGGCTCACCCAGGAGACCCGGGCGCACCGAGGACCCTCGGGCGAGGGGCGCTCACCCGCAGGCCCCCGGAGGACAGGGAAGCCTCCTGGGCCCCCACCCCCACCCCCCAAGACACGCGCTTGCCTGCCCGCAGGACCCTGAGGACACTGGGCGCCGATGGGCGAGGGGCGCTCACCCAAAGGCCGCAGTGCAGCAGCAATGCCAGTGTCCCAGGAGCCCTCCCCAAGCAGGATCTTGGGGACAGGGAACAGGGCTGGGACCCGCGGTGGGGACCTCGCACCCGCAGCACCCCCAAGAGCACACTGAGCACTGCAGGGCGAGGGGCGCACACCAGCATGGCCCAGAGCACACTGCGGACCTGAGGCCGCCTGGGGGCGCTCCCCCACAGCCACCAGGCCTGGCCCTGCACTGCCTAAGGGAGGGGCGCTCACCCCCAGCCTCTAGGGAAGCCTGAGCCCCCTCGGGCCAGGGCTGCTCCCCGCCACGCCACCCACTCAGGGCTGCCTGAGCACTGCCGGGTGAGGGGCGCTCACCCACAGGACCCAGAGCAGCCTGAGCGCTGGGGGGCTGAGGGTGCTCCCCCGCAGGAACCCTGGACAATGAGCTCAGGTGGGAGAGGGGCGCTCGCCCACAGGGCTCAGAGTCCAGGTCACCTTTTGCAGAGGATCCCTGGGCCCCTTGTCCCCAGTTACCTGGGCCAGGGTGGGACAGTGGCGCCCTCTCACTGGTCTCAGCAGTGCCTCCAAGATGGAGGGGAGATGTCCTTTGCCAAATGTCCCACCATCCTGCCCAGGAGGAGGGCGCGGCTCCTGATCCAGAGGTCCCACAGGGTTCTTCCCTGGGGCCAAGATAGCGCCTGGTGGCGCTTGCCTGCTGTCCAGGGCCCCAGTGGAGATGTGCTCACAGCCTGGGAAATTGGCCCTGCATCCACTGGTCCCCGGGACCTCCGCAATCCCGGGCGCGTGCCAGGCGTGCAGGGGAGCACAGCCCCAGGGGCAGAAAGGCCAAGAAATGGTGGGTCAGGCGGGATGGATCCCGGTCCTTGGGTGTGCCCTTGGAGTTGAGATGCCCTCACGGTGAGTATTCTTGGGCTCGCAGGTTTTGTGGACCAGCGTGCCTGAAGGGCCACAGCAAAGGCCAAAGGCCCAGCAGAGTGTGGGCCAAGAGCAAGTGTCCGCGGTGCCCTCCATGTTTCCCAGGTGGCCTTGACAGGGACGCTTCACCCCTCAGGCCAAAGAGGGTGTCCCAGCCTGGGAGGGAGTGACCCCAGCACCCACACAGTGCGCTCCCCAGGCACCATGGGGCATTGGAGTTCTGAGGAGCCTGGGCCCTGGCAGGCCAGGGGCGCTCACCACCTGGCCCAGGGCAGACAGAACACTGGGGAGGGAGGGGCACCACCCGCGCAGGCCCCAGAGGAGACCCCCTGAGCACTGCTGGGCGAGGGGCGCTCACCCACAGGACCCAGAGGGGACTGAGCCCTGGGCGGGGGGCGCGGGGGGGGGCGCTGGGCCTCAGGACACAGGGGAGCCTGGGGACCTGCGGGGGAGGGGCGGTCACCCGCAAGCCCCAGAGCTCACTGGTCCTTAGGGCTCCTGGGGGGCTCACCCAGGAGACCCGGGCGCACCGAGGACCCTCGGGCGAGGGGCGCTCACCCGCAGGCCCCCGGAGGACAGGGAAGCCTCCTGGGCCCCCACCCCCACCCCCGCAAGACAGGCGCTTGCCTGCCCGCAGGACCCTGAGGACACTGGGCGCCGATGGGCGAGGGGCGCTCACCCAAAGGCCGCAGTGCAGCAGCAATGCCAGTGTCCCAGGAGCCCTCCCCAAGCAGGATCTTGGGGACAGGGAACAGGGCTGGGACCCGCGGTGGGGACATCGCACCCGCAGCACCCCCAAGAGCACACTGAGCACTGCAGGGCGAGGGGCGCACACCAGCATGGCCCAGAGCACACTGGGGACCTGAGGCCGCCTGGGGGCGCTCCCCCACAGCCACCAGGCCTGGCCCTGCACTGCCTAAGGGAGGGGCGCTCACCCCCAGCCTCTAGGGAAGCCTGAGCCCCCTCGGGCCAGGGCTGCTCCCCGCCACGCCACCCACTCAGGGCTGCCTGAGCACTGCCAGGTGAGGGGCGCTCACCCACAGGACCCAGAGCAGCCTGAGCGCTGGGGGGCTGAGGGTGCTCCCCCGCAGGAACCCTGGACAATGAGCTCAGGTGGGAGAGGGGCGCTCGCCCACAGGGCTCAGAGTCCAGGTCACCTTTTGCAGAGGATCCCTCGGCCCTGTGTCCCCAGTTACCTGGGTCAGGGTGGGATAGTGGCGCCCTCTCACTGGTCTCAGCAGTGCCTCCAAGATGGAGGGGAGATGTCCTTTGCCAAATGTCCCACCATCCTGCTCAGGAGGAGGGCGCGGCTCCTGATCCAGAGGTCCCACAGGGTTCTTCCCTGGGGCCAAGATAGCACCTGGTGGCGCTTGCCTGCTGTCCGGGGCCCCAGTGGAGATGTGCTCACAGCCTGGGAAATTGGCCCTGCATCCACTGGTCCCAGGGACCTCCGCAATCCCGGGCACGTGCCAGGCGTGCACGGGAGCACAGCCCCAGGGGCAGAAAGGCCAAGAATTGGTGAGTCAGGCGGGATGGATCCCGGTCCTTGGGTGTGCCCTTGGAGTTGAGATGCCCTCACGGTGAGTATTCTTGGGCTCGCAGGTTTTGTGGACCAGCGTGCCTGAAGGGCCACAGCAAAGGCCAAAGGCCCAGCAGAGTGTGGGTCAAGAGCAAGTGTCCGCGGTGCCCTCCAAGTTTCCCAGGTGGCCTTGACAGGGACGCTTCACCCCTCAGGCCAAAGAGGGTGTCCCAGCCTGGGAGGGAGTGACCCCAGCACCCACACAGTGCGCTCCCCAGGCACCAGGGGGCATTGGAGTTCAGAGGAGCCTGGGCCCTGGCGGGCCAGGGGCGCTCACCACCTGGCCCATGGCAGACAGAGCACTGGGGAGGGAGGGGCACCACCCGCGCAGGCCCCAGAGGAGACTCCCTGGGCACTGCTGGGCGAGGGGCGACACCCACATGACCCAGAGGGGACTGAGCCCTGGGCGGACGGGCGCTGGCCTCAGGACACAGGGGAGCCTGGGGACCTGCGGGGGAGGGGCGGTCACCCGCAAGCCCCAGAGCTCACTGGTCCTTAGGGCTCCTGGGGGGCTCACCCAGGAGACCCGGGCGCACCGAGGACCCTCGGGCGAGGGGCGCTCACCCGCAGGCCCCCGGAGGACAGGGAAGCCTCCTGGGCCCCCACCCCCACCCCCCAAGACAGGCGCTTGCCTGCCCGCAGGACCCTGAGGACACTGGGCGCCGATGGGCGAGGGGCGCTCACCCAAAGGCCGCAGTGCAGCAGCAATGCCAGTGTCCCAGGAGCCCTCCCCAAGCAGGATCTTGGGGACAGGGAACAGGGCTGGGACCCGTGGTGGGGACCTCGCACCCGCAGAACCCCCAAGAGCACACTGAGCACTGCAGGGCGAGGGGCGCTCACCAGCATGGCCCAGAGCACACTGGGGACCTGAGGCCGCCTGGGGGCGCTCCCCCACAGCCACCAGGCCTGGCCCTGCACTGCCTAAGGGAGGGGCGCTCACCCCCAGCCTCTAGGGAAGCCTGAGCCCCCTCGGGCCAGGGCTGCTCCCCGCCACGCCACCCACTCAGGGCTGCCTGAGCACTGCCGGGTGAGGGGCGCTCACCCACAGGACCCAGAGCAGCCTGAGCGCTGGGGGGCTGAGGGTGCTCCCCCGCAGGAACCCTGGACAATGAGCTCAGGTGGGAGAGGGGCGCTCGCCCACAGGGCTCAGAGTCCAGGTCACCTTTTGCAGAGGATCCCTGGGCCCCTTGTCCCCAGTTATTGGGCCAGGGTGGGACAGTGGCGCCCTCTCACTGGTCTCAGCAGTGCCTCCAAGATGGAGGGGAGATGTCCTTTGCCAAATGTCCCACCATCCTGCCCAGGAGGAGGGCGCGGCTCCTGATCCAGAGGTCCCACAGGGTTCTTCCCTGGGGCCAAGATGGCACCTGGTGGCGCTTGCCTGCTGTCCGGGGCCCCAGTGGAGATGTGCTCACAGCCTGGGAAATTGGCCCTGCATCCACTGGTCCCCGGGACCTCCGCAATCCCGGGCGCGTGCCAGGCGTGCAGGGGAGCACAGCCCCAGGGGCAGAAAGGCCAAGAAATGGTGGGTCAGGCGGGATGGATCCCGGTCCTTGGGTGTGCCCTTGGAGTTGAGATGCCCTCACAGTGAGTATTCTTGGGCTCGCAGGTTTTGTGGACCAGCGTGCCTGAAGGGCCACAGCAAAGGCCAAAGGCCCAGCAGAGTGTGGGCCAAGAGCAAGTGTCCGCGGTGCCCTCCATGTTTCCCAGGTGGCCTTGACAGGGACGCTTCACCCCTCAGGCCAAAGAGGGTGTCCCAGCCTGGGAGGGAGTGACCCCAGCACCCACACAGTGCGCTCCCCAGGCACCATGGGGCATTGGGGTTCTGAGGAGCCTGGGCCCTGGCGGGCCAGGGGCGCTCACCACCTGGCCCAGGGCAGACAGAACACTGGGGAGGGAGGGGCACCACCCGCGCAGGCCCCAGAGGAGACCCCCTGAGCACTGCTGGGCGAGGGGCGTTCACCCACAGGACCCAGAGGGGACTGAGCCCTGGGCAGGGGGCGCGGGGGGGGGGCGCTGGGCCTCAGGACACAGGGGAGCCTGGGGACCTGCGGGGGAGGGGCGGTCACCCGCAAGCCCCAGAGCTCACTGGTCCTTAGGGCTCCTGGGGGGCTCACCCAGGAGACCCGGGCGCACCGAGGACCCTCGGCCGAGGGGCGCTCACCCGCAGGCCCCCGGAGGACAGGGAAGCCTCCTGGGCCCCCACCCCCACCCCCGCAAGACAGGCGCTTGCCTGCCTGCAGGACCCTGAGGACACTGGGCGCCGATGGGCGAGGGGCGCTCACCCAAAGGCCGCAGTGCAGCAGCAATGCCAGTGTCCCAGGAGCCCTCCCCAAGCAGTATCTTGGGGACAGGGAACAGGGCTGGGACCCGCGGTGGGGACCTCGCACCCGCAGCACCCCCAAGAGCACACTGAGCACTGCAGGGCGAGGGGCGCACACCAGCATGGCCCAGAGCACACTGGGGACCTCAGGCCGCCTGGGGGCGCTCCCCCACAGCCACCAGGCCTGGCCCTGCACTGCCTAAGGGAGGGGCGCTCACCCCCAGCCTCTAGGGAAGCCTGAGCCCCCTCGGGCCAGGGCTGCTCCCCGCCACGCCACCCACTCAGGGCTGCCTGAGCACTGCCGGGTGAGGGGCGCTCACCCACAGGACCCAGAGCAGCCTGAGCGCTGGGGGGCTGAGGGTGCTCCCCCGCAGGAACCCTGGACAATGAGCTCAGGTGGGAGAGGGGCGCTCGCCCACAGGGCTCAGAGTCCAGGTCACCTTTTGCAGAGGATCCCTGGGCCCCTTGTCCCCAGTTACCTGGGCCAGGGTGGGACAGTGGCGCCCTCTCACTGGTCTCAGCAGTGCCTCCAAGATGGAGGGGAGATGTCCTTTGCCAAATGTCCCACCATCCTGCCCAGGAGGAGGGCGCGGCTCCTGATCCAGAGGTCCCACAGGGTTCTTCCCTGGGGCCAAGATAGCACCTGGTGGCGCTTGCCTGCTGTCCGGGGCCCCAGTGGAGATGTGCTCACAGCCTGGGAAATTGGCCCTGCATCCACTGGTCCCCGGGACCTCCGCAATCCCGGGCGCGTGCCAGGCGTGCAGGGGAGCACAGCCCCAGGGGCAGAAAGGCCAAGAAATGGTGGGTCAGGCGGGATGGATCCCGGTCCTTGGGTGTGCCCTTGGAGTTGAGATGCCCTCACGGTGAGTATTCTTGGGCTCGCAGGTTTTGTGGACCAGCGTGCCTGAAGGGCCACAGCAAAGGCCAAAGGCCCAGCAGAGTGTGGGCCAAGAGCAAGTGTCCGCGGTGCCCTCCATGTTTCCCAGGTGGCCTTGACAGGGACGCTTCACCCCTCAGGCCAAAGAGGGTGTCCCAGCCTGGGAGGGAGTGACCCCAGCACCCACACAGTGCGCTCCCCAGGCACCATGGGGCATTGGAGTTCTGAGGAGCCTGGGCCCTGGCGGGCCAGGGGCGCTCACCACCTGGCCCAGGGCAGACAGAACACTGGGGAGGGAGGGGCACCACCCGCGCAGGCCCCAGAGGAGACCCCCTGAGCACTGCTGGGCGAGGGGCGCTCACCCACAGGACCCAGAGGGGACTCAGCCCTGGGCGGGGGGCGCGGGGGGGGCGCTGGGCCTCAGGACACAGGGGAGCCTGGGGACCTGCGGGGGAGGGGCGGTCACCCGCAAGCCCCAGAGCTCACTGGTCCTTAGGGCTCCTGGGGGGCTCACCCAGGAGACCCGGGCGCACCGAGGACCCTCGGGCGAGGGGCGCTCACCCGCAGGTCCCCGGAGGACAGGGAAGCCTCCTGGGCCCCCACCCCCACCCCCCGCAAGACAGGCGCTTGCCTGCCCGCAGGACCCTGAGGACACTGGGCGCCGATGGGCGAGGGGCGCTCACCCAAAGGCCGCAGTGCAGCAGCAATGCCAGTGTCCCAGGAGCCCTCCCCAAGCAGGATCTTGGGGACAGGGAACAGGGCTGGGACCCGCGGTGGGGACCTCGCACCCGCAGAACCCCCAAGAGCACACTGAGCATTGCAGGGCGAGGGGCGCTCACCAGCATGGCCCAGAGCACACTGGGGACCTGAGGCCGCCTGGGGGCGCTCCCCCACAGCCACCAGGCCTGGCCCTGCACTGCCTAAGGGAGGGGCGCTCACCCCCAGCCTCTAGGGAAGCCTGAGCCCCCTCGGGCCAGGGCTGCTCCCCGCCACGCCACCCACTCAGGGCTGCCTGAGCACTGCCAGGTGAGGGGCGCTCACCCACAGGACCCAGAGCAGCCTGAGCGCTGGGGGGCTGAGGGTGCTCCCCCGCAGGAACCCTGGACAATGAGCTCAGGTGGGAGAGGGGCGCTTGCCCACAGGGCTCAGAGTCCAGGTCACCTTTTGCAGAGGATCCCTCGGCCCTGTGTCCCCAGTTACCTGGGTCAGGGTGGGATAGTGGCGCCCTCTCACTGGTCTCAGCAGTGCCTCCAAGATGGAGGGGAGATGTCCTTTGCCAAATGTCCCACCATCCTGCCCAGGAGGAGGGCGCGGCTCCTGATCCAGAGGTCCCACAGGGTTCTTCCCTGGGGCCAAGATAGCACCTGGTGGCGCTTGCCTGCTGTCCGGGGCCCCAGTGGAGATGTGCTCACAGCCTGGGAAATTGGCCCTGCATCCACTGGTCCCAGGGACCTCCGCAATCCCGGGCACGTGCCAGGCGTGCACGGGAGCACAGCCCCAGGGGCAGAAAGGCCAAGAATTGGTGAGTCAGGCGGGATGGATCCCGGTCCTTGGGTGTGCCCTTGGAGTTGAGATGCCCTCACGGTGAGTATTCTTGGGCTCGCAGGTTTTGTGGACCAGCGTGCCTGAAGGGCCACAGCAAAGGCCAAAGGCCCAGCAGAGTGTGGGTCAAGAGCAAGTGTCCGCGGTGCCCTCCAAGTTTCCCAGGTGGCCTTGACAGGGACGCTTCACCCCTCAGGCCAAAGAGGGTGTCCCAGCCTGGGAGGGAGTGACCCCAGCACCCACACAGTGCGCTCCCCAGGCACCAGGGGGCATTGGAGTTCAGAGGAGCCTGGGCCCTGGCGGGCCAGGGGCGCTCACCACCTGGCCCATGGCAGACAGAGCACTGGGGAGGGAGGGGCACCACCCGCGCAGGCCCCAGAGGAGACTCCCTGGGCACTGCTGGGCGAGGGGCGACACCCACATGACCCAGAGGGGACTGAGCCCTGGGCGGACGGGCGCTGGCCTCAGGACACAGGGGAGCCTGGGGACCTGCGGGGGAGGGGCGGTCACCCGCAAGCCCCAGAGCTCACTGGTCCTTAGGGCTCCTGGGGGGCTCACCCAGGAGACCCGGGCGCACCGAGGACCCTCGGGCGAGGGGCGCTCACCCGCAGGCCCCCGGAGGACAGGGAAGCCTCCTGGGCCCCCACCCCCACCCCCCAAGACAGGCGCTTGCCTGCCCGCAGGACCCTGAGGACACTGGGCGCCGATGGGCGAGGGGCGCTCACCCAAAGGCCGCAGTGCAGCAGCAATGCCAGTGTCCCAGGAGCCCTCCCCAAGCAGGATCTTGGGGACAGGGAACAGGGCTGGGACCCGTGGTGGGGACCTCGCACCCGCAGAACCCCCAAGAGCACACTGAGCACTGCAGGGCGAGGGGCGCTCACCAGCATGGCCCAGAGCACCCTGGGGACCTGAGGCCGCCTGGGGGCGCTCCCCCACAGCCACCAGGCCTGGCCCTGCACTGCCTAAGGGAGGGGCGCTCACCCCCAGCCTCTAGGGAAGCCTGAGCCCCCTCGGGCCAGGGCTGCTCCCCGCCACGCCACCCACTCAGGGCTGCCTGAGCACTGCCGGGTGAGGGGCGCTCACCCACAGGACCCAGAGCAGCCTGAGCGCTGGGGGGCTGAGGGTGCTCCCCCGCAGGAACCCTGGACAATGAGCTCAGGTGGGAGAGGGGCGCTCGCCCACAGGGCTCAGAGTCCAGGTCACCTTTTGCAGAGGATCCCTGGGCCCCTTGTCCCCAGTTATTGGGCCAGGGTGGGACAGTGGCGCCCTCTCACTGGTCTCAGCAGTGCCTCCAAGATGGAGGGGAGATGTCCTTTGCCAAATGTCCCACCATCCTGCCCAGGAGGAGGGCGCGGCTCCTGATCCAGAGGTCCCACAGGGTTCTTCCCTGGGGCCAAGATGGCACCTGGTGGCGCTTGCCTGCTGTCCGGGGCCCCAGTGGAGATGTGCTCACAGCCTGGGAAATTGGCCCTGCATCCACTGGTCCCCGGGACCTCCGCAATCCCGGGCGCGTGCCAGGCGTGCAGGGGAGCACAGCCCCAGGGGCAGAAAGGCCAAGAAATGGTGGGTCAGGCGGGATGGATCCCGGTCCTTGGGTGTGCCCTTGGAGTTGAGATGCCCTCACGGTGAGTATTCTTGGGCTCGCAGGTTTTGTGGACCAGCGTGCCTGAAGGGCCACAGCAAAGGCCAAAGGCCCAGCAGAGTGTGGGCCAAGAGCAAGTGTCCGCGGTGCCCTCCATGTTTCCCAGGTGGCCTTGACAGGGACGCTTCACCCCTCAGGCCAAAGAGGGTGTCCCAGCCTGGGAGGGAGTGACCCCAGCACCCACACAGTGCGCTCCCCAGGCACCATGGGGCATTGGAGTTCTGAGGAGCCTGGGCCCTGGCGGGCCAGGGGCGCTCACCACCTGGCCCAGGGCAGACAGAACACTGGGGAGGGAGGGGCACCACCCGCGCAGGCCCCAGAGGAGACCCCCTGAGCACTGCTGGGCGAGGGGCGCTCACCCACAGGACCCAGAGGGGACTGAGCCCTGGGCGGGGGGCGCGGGGGGTGGGCGCTGGGCCTCAGGACACAGGGGAGCCTGGGGACCTGCGGGGGAGGGGCGGTCACCCGCAAGCCCCAGAGCTCACTGGTCCTTAGGGCTCCTGGGGGGCTCACCCAGGAGACCCGGGCGCACCGAGGACCCTCGGGCGAGGGGCGCTCACCCGCAGGTCCCCGGAGGACAGGGAAGCCTCCTGGGCCCCCACCCCCACCCCCGCAAGACAGGCGCTTGCCTGCCCGCAGGACCCTGAGGACACTGGGCGCCGATGGGCGAGGGGCGCTCACCCAAAGGCCGCAGTGCAGCAGCAATGCCAGTGTCCCAGGAGCCCTCCCCAAGCAGGATCTTGGGGACAGGGAACAGGGCTGGGACCCGCGGTGGGGACCTCGCACCCGCAGAACCCCCAAGAGCACACTGAGCACTGCAGGGCGAGGGGCGCTCACCAGCATGGCCCAGAGCACACTGGGGACCTGAGGCCGCCTGGGGGCGCTCCCCCACAGCCACCAGGCCTGGCCCTGCACTGCCTAAGGGAGGGGCGCTCACCCCCAGCCTCTAGGGAAGCCTGAGCCCCCTCGGGCCAGGGCTGCTCCCCGCCACGCCACCCACTCAGGGCTGCCTGAGCACTGCCGGGTGAGGGGCGCTCACCCACAGGACCCAGAGCAGCCTGAGCGCTGGGGGGCTGAGGGTGCTCCCCCGCAGGAACCCTGGACAATGAGCTCAGGTGGGAGAGGGGCGCTCGCCCACAGGGCTCAGAGTCCAGGTCACCTTTTGCAGAGGATCCCTGGGCCCCTTGTCCCCAGTTACCTGGGCCAGGGTGGGACAGTGGCGCCCTCTCACTGGTCTCAGCAGTTCCTCCAAGATGGAGGGGAGATGTCCTTTGCCAAATGTCCCACCATCCTGCCCAGGAGGAGGGCGCGGCTCCTGATCCAGAGGTCCCACAGGGTTCTTCCCTGGGGCCAAGATAGCACCTGGTGGCGCTTGCCTGCTGTCCGGGGCCCCAGTGGAGATGTGCTCACAGCCTGGGAAATTGGCCCTGCATCCACTGGTCCCCGGGACCTCCGCAATCCCGGGCGCGTGCCAGGCGTGCAGGGGAGCACAGCCCCAGGGGCAGAAAGGCCAAGAAATGGTGGGTCAGGCGGGATGGATCCCGGTCCTTGGGTGTGCCCTTGGAGTTGAGATGCCCTCACGGTGAGTATTCTTGGGCTCGCAGGTTTTGTGGACCAGCGTGCCTGAAGGGCCACAGCAAAGGCCAAAGGCCCAGCAGAGTGTGGGCCAAGAGCAAGTGTCCGCGGTGCCCTCCATGTTTCCCAGGTGGCCTTGACAGGGACGCTTCACCCCTCAGGCCAAAGAGGGTGTCCCAGCCTGGGAGGGAGTGACCCCAGCACCCACACAGTGCGCTCCCCAGGCACCATGGGGCATTGGAGTTCTGAGGAGCCTGGGCCCTGGCGGGCCAGGGGCGCTCACCACCTGGCCCAGGGCAGACAGAACACTGGGGAGGGAGGGGCACCACCCGCGCAGGCCCCAGAGGAGACCCCCTGAGCACTGCTGGGCGAGGGGCGCTCACCCACAGGACCCAGAGGGGACTGAGCCCTGGGCGGGGGGCGCGGGGGGGGGCGCTGGGCCTCAGGACACAGGGGAGCCTGGGGACCTGCGGGGGAGGGGCGGTCACCCGCAAGCCCCAGAGCTCACTGGTCCTTAGGGCTCCTGGGGGGCTCACCCAGGAGACCCGGGCGCACCGAGGACCCTCGGGCGAGGGGCGCTCACCCGCAGGTCCCAGGAGGACAGGGAAGCCTCCTGGGCCCCCACCCCCACCCCCCGCAAGACAGGCGCTTGCCTGCCCGCAGGACCCTGAGGACACTGGGCGCCGATGGGCGAGGGGCGCTCACCCAAAGGCCGCAGTGCAGCAGCAATGCCAGTGTCCCAGGAGCCCTCCCCAAGCAGGATCTTGGGGACAGGGAACAGGGCTGGGACCCGCGGTGGGGACCTCGCACCCGCAGAACCCCCAAGAGCACACTGAGCATTGCAGGGCGAGGGGCACTCACCAGCATGGCCCAGAGCACACTGGGGACCTGAGGCCGCCTGGGGGCGCTCCCCCACAGCCACCAGGCCTGGCCCTGCACTGCCTAAGGGAGGGGCGCTCACCCCCAGCCTCTAGGGAAGCCTGAGCCCCCTCGGGCCAGGGCTGCTCCCCGCCAAGCCACCCACTCAGGGCTGCCTGAGCACTGCCGGGTGAGGGGCGCTCACCCACAGGACCCAGAGCAGCCTGAGCGCTGGGGGGCTGAGGGTGCTCCCCCGCAGGAACCCTGGACAATGAGCTCAGGTGGGAGAGGGGCGCTCGCCCACAGGGCTCAGAGTCCAGGTCACCTTTTGCAGAGGATCCCTGGGCCCCTTGTCCCCAGTTACCTGGGCCAGGGTGGGACAGTGGCGCCCTCTCACTGGTCTCAGCAGTGCCTCCAAGATGGAGGGGAGATGTCCTTTGCCAAATGTCCCACCATCCTGCCCAGGAGGAGGGCGCGGCTCCTGATCCAGAGGTCCCACAGGGTTCTTCCCTGGGGCCAAGATAGCACCTGGTGGCGCTTGCCTGCTGTCCAGGGCCCCAGTGGAGATGTGCTCACAGCCTGGGAAATTGGCCCTGCATCCACTGGTCCCCGGGACCTCCGCAATCCCGGGCGCGTGCCAGGCGTGCAGGGGAGCACAGCCCCAGGGGCAGAAAGGCCAAGAAATGGTGGGTCAGGCGGGATGGATCCCGGTCCTTGGGTGTGCCCTTGGAGTTGAGATGCCCTCACGGTGAGTATTCTTGGGCTCGCAGGTTTTGTGGACCAGCGTGCCTGAAGGGCCACAGCAAAGGCCAAAGGCCCAGCAGAGTGTGGGCCAAGAGCAAGTGTCCGCGGTGCCCTCCATGTTTCCCAGGTGGCCTTGACAGGGACGCTTCACCCCTCAGGCCAAAGAGGGTGTCCCAGCCTGGGAGGGAGTGACCCCAGCACCCACACAGTGCGCTCCCCAGGCACCATGGGGCATTGGAGTTCTGAGGAGCCTGGGCCCTGGCGGGCCAGGGGCGCTCACCACCTGGCCCAGGGCAGACAGAACACTGGGGAGGGAGGGGCACCACCCGCGCAGGCCCCAGAGGAGACCCCCTGAGCACTGCTGGGCGAGGGGCGCTCACCCACAGGACCCAGAGGGGACTGAGCCCTGGGCGGGGGGCGCGGGGGGTGGGCGCTGGGCCTCAGGACACAGGGGAGCCTGGGGACCTGCGGGGGAGGGGCGGTCACCCGCAAGCCCCAGAGCTCACTGGTCCTTAGGGCTCCTGGGGGGCTCACCCAGGAGACCCGGGCGCACCGAGGACCCTCGGGCGAGGGGCGCTCACCTGCAGGTCCCCGGAGGACAGGGAAGCCTCCTGGGCCCCCACCCCCACCCCCGCAAGACAGGCGCTTGCCTGCCCACAGGACCCTGAGGACACTGGGCGCCGATGGGCGAGGGGCGCTCACCCAAAGGCCGCAGTGCAGCAGCAATGCCAGTGTCCCAGGAGCCCTCCCCAAGCAGGATCTTGGGGACAGGGAACAGGGCTGGGACCCGCGGTGGGGACCTCGCACCCGCAGCACCCCCAAGAGCACACTGAGCACTGCAGGGCGAGGGGCGCACACCAGCATGGCCCAGAGCACACTGGGGACCTGAGGCCGCCTGGGGGCGCTCCCCCACAGCCACCAGGCCTGGCCCTGCACTGCCTAAGGGAGGGGCGCTCACCCCCAGCCTCTAGGGAAGCCTGAGCCCCCTCGGGCCAGGGCTGCTCCCCGCCACGCCACCCACTCAGGGCTGCCTGAGCACTGCCGGGTGAGGGGCGCTCACCCACAGGACCCAGAGCAGCCTGAGCGCTGGGGGGCTGAGGGTGCTCCCCCGCAGGAACCCTGGACAATGAGCTCAGGTGGGAGAGGGGCGCTCGCCCACAGGGCTCAGAGTCCAGGTCACCTTTTGCAGAGGATCCCTGGGCCCCTTGTCCCCAGTTACCTGGGCCAGGGTGGGACAGTGGCGCCCTCTCACTGGTCTCAGCAGTGCCTCCAAGATGGAGGGGAGATGTCCTTTGCCAAATGTCCCACCATCCTGCCCAGGAGGAGGGCGCGGCTCCTGATCCAGAGGTCCCACAGGGTTCTTCCCTGGGGCCAAGATAGCACCTGGTGGCGCTTGCCTGCTGTCCAGGGCCCCAGTGGAGATGTGCTCACAGCCTGGGAAATTGGCCCTGCATCCACTGGTCCCCGGGACCTCCGCAATCCCGGGCGCGTGCCAGGCGTGCAGGGGAGCACAGCCCCAGGGGCAGAAAGGCCAAGAAATGGTGGGTCAGGCGGGATGGATCCCGGTCCTTGGGTGTGCCCTTGGAGTTGAGATGCCCTCACGGTGAGTATTCTTGGGCTCGCAGGTTTTGTGGACCAGCGTGCCTGAAGGGCCACAGCAAAGGCCAAAGGCCCAGCAGAGTGTGGGCCAAGAGCAAGTGTCCGCGGTGCCCTCCATGTTTCCCAGGTGGCCTTGACAGGGACGCTTCACCCCTCAGGCCAAAGAGGGTGTCCCAGCCTGGGAGGGAGTGACCCCAGCACCCACACAGTGCGCTCCCCAGGCACCATGGGGCATTGGAGTTCTGAGGAGCCTGGGCCCTGGCGGGCCAGGGGCGCTCACCACCTGGCCCAGGGCAGACAGAACACTGGGGAGGGAGGGGCACCACCCGCGCAGGCCCCAGAGGAGACCCCCTGAGCACTGCTGGGCGAGGGGCGCTCACCCACAGGACCCAGAGGGGACTGAGCCCTGGGCGGGGGGCGCGGGGGGGGGCGCTGGGCCTCAGGACACAGGGGAGCCTGGGGACCTGCGGGGGAGGGGCGGTCACCCGCAAGCCCCAGAGCTCACTGGTCCTTAGGGCTCCTGGGGGGCTCACCCAGGAGACCCGGGCGCACCGAGGACCCTCGGGCGAGGGGCGCTCACCCGCAGGCCCCCGGAGGACAGGGAAGCCTCCTGGGCCCCCACCCCCACCCCCGCAAGACAGGCGCTTGCCTGCCCGCAGGACCCTGAGGACACTGGGCGCCGATGGGCGAGGGGCGCTCACCCAAAGGCCGCAGTGCAGCAGCAATGCCAGTGTCCCAGGAGCCCTCCCCAAGCAGGATCTTGGGGACAGGGAACAGGGCTGGGACCCGCGGTGGGGACATCGCACCCGCAGCACCCCCAAGAGCACACTGAGCACTGCAGGGCGAGGGGCGCACACCAGCATGGCCCAGAGAACACTGGGGACCTGAGGCCGCCTGGGGGCGCTCCCCCACAGCCACCAGGCCTGGCCCTGCACTGCCTAAGGGAGGGGCGCTCACCCCCAGCCTCTAGGGAAGCCTGAGCCCCCTTGGGCCAGGGCTGCTCCCCGCCACGCCACCCACTCAGGGCTGCCTGAGCACTGCCAGGTGAGGGGCGCTCACCCACAGGACCCAGAGCAGCCTGAGCGCTGGGGGGCTGAGGGTGCTCCCCCGCAGGAACCCTGGACAATGAGCTCAGGTGGGAGAGGGGCGCTCGCCCACAGGGCTCAGAGTCCAGGTCACCTTTTGCAGAGGATCCCTCGGCCCTGTGTCCCCAGTTACCTGGGTCAGGGTGGGATAGTGGCGCCCTCTCACTGGTCTCAGCAGTGCCTCCAAGATGGAGGGGAGATGTCCTTTGCCAAATGTCCCACCATCCTGCCCAGGAGGAGGGCGCGGCTCCTGATCCAGAGGTCCCACAGGGTTCTTCCCTGGGGCCAAGATAGCACCTGGTGGCGCTTGCCTGCTGTCCGGGGCCCCAGTGGAGATGTGCTCACAGCCTGGGAAATTGGCCCTGCATCCACTGGTCCCAGGGACCTCCGCAATCCCGGGCACGTGCCAGGCGTGCACGGGAGCACAGCCCCAGGGGCAGAAAGGCCAAGAATTGGTGAGTCAGGCGGGATGGATCCCGGTCCTTGGGTGTGCCCTTGGAGTTGAGATGCCCTCATGGTGAGTATTCTTGGGCTCGCAGGTTTTGTGGACCAGCGTGCCTGAAGGGCCACAGCAAAGGCCAAAGGCCCAGCAGAGTGTGGGTCAAGAGGAAGTGTCCGCGGTGCCCTCCAAGTTTCCCAGGTGGCCTTGACAGGGACGCTTCACACCTCAGGCCAAATAGGGTGTCCCAGCCTGGGAGGGAGTGACCCCAGCACCCACACAGTGCGCTCCCCAGGCACCAGGGGGCATTGGAGTTCAGAGGAGCCTGGGCCCTGGCAGGCCAGGGGCGCTCACCACCTGGCCCATGGCAGACAGAGCACTGGGGAGGGAGGGGCACCACCCGCGCAGGCCCCAGAGGAGACTCCCTTGGCACTGCTGGGCGAGGGGCGACACCCACATGACCCAGAGGGGACTGAGCCCTGGGCGGACGGGCGCTGGCCTCAGGACACAGGGGAGCCTGGGGACCTGCGGGGGAGGGGCGGTCACCCGCAAGCCCCAGAGCTCACTGGTCCTTAGGGCTCCTGGGGGGCTCACCCAGGAGACCCGGGCGCACCGAGGACCCTCGGGCGAGGGGCGCTCACCCGCAGGCCCCCGGAGGACAGGGAAGCCTCCTGGGCCCCCACCCCCACCCCCCAAGACAGGCGCTTGCCTGCCCGCAGGACCCTGAGGACACTGGGCGCCGATGGGCGAGGGGCGCTCACCCAAAGGCCGCAGTGCAGCAGCAATGCCAGTGTCCCAGGAGCCCTCCCCAAGCAGGATCTTGGGGACAGGGAACAGGGCTGGGACCCGTGGTGGGGACCTCGCACCCGCAGAACCCCCAAGAGCACACTGAGCACTGCAGGGCGAGGGGCGCTCACCAGCATGGCCCAGAGCACACTGGGGACCTGAGGCCGCCTGGGGGCGCTCCCCCACAGCCACCAGGCCTGGCCCTGCACTGCCTAAGGGAGGGGCGCTCACCCCCAGCCTCTAGGGAAGCCTGAGCCCCCTCGGGCCAGGGCTGCTCCCCGCCACGCCACCCACTCAGGGCTGCCTGAGCACTGCCGGGTGAGGGGCGCTCACCCACAGGACCCAGAGCAGCCTGAGCTCTGGGGGGCTGAGGGTGCTCCCCCGCAGGAACCCTGGACAATGAGCTCAGGTGGGAGAGGGGCGCTCGCCCACAGGGCTCAGAGTCCAGGTCACCTTTTGCAGAGGATCCCTGGGCCCCTTGTCCCCAGTTACCTGGGCCAGGGTGGGACAGTGGCGCCCTCTCACTGGTCTCAGCAGTGCCTCCAAGATGGAGGGGAGATGTCCTTTGCCAAATGTCCCACCATCCTGCCCAGGAGGAGGGCGCGGCTCCTGATCCAGAGGTCCCACAGGGTTCTTCCCTGGGGCCAAGATAGCACCTGGTGGCGCTTGCCTGCTGTCCGGGGCCCCAGTGGAGATGTGCTCACAGCCTGGGAAATTGGCCCTGCATCCACTGGTCCCCGGGACCTCCGCAATCCCGGGCGCGTGCCAGGCGTGCAGGGGAGCACAGCCCCAGGGGCAGAAAGGCCAAGAAATGGTGGGTCAGGCGGGATGGATCCCGGTCCTTGGGTGTGCCCTTGGAGTTGAGATGCCCTCACGGTGAGTATTCTTGGGCTCGCAGGTTTTGTGGACCAGCGTGCCTGAAGGGCCACAGCAAAGGCCAAAGGCCCAGCAGAGTGTGGGCCAAGAGCAAGTGTCCGCGGTGCCCTCCATGTTTCCCAGGTGGCCTTGACAGGGACGCTTCACCCCTCAGGCCAAAGAGGGTGTCCCAGCCTGGGAGGGAGTGACCCCAGCACCCACACAGTGCGCTCCCCAGGCACCATGGGGCATTGGGGTTCTGAGGAGCCTGGGCCCTGGCGGGCCAGGGGCGCTCACCACCTGGCCCAGGGCAGACAGAACACTGGGGAGGGAGGGGCACCACCCGCGCAGGCCCCAGAGGAGACCCCCTGAGCACTGCTGGGCGAGGGGCGCTCACCCACAGGACCCAGAGGGGACTGAGCCCTGGGCAGGGGGCGCGGGGGGGGGGCGCTGGGCCTCAGGACACAGGGGAGCCTGGGGACCTGCGGGGGAGGGGCGGTCACCCGCAAGCCCCAGAGCTCACTGGTCCTTAGGGCTCCTGGGGGGCTCACCCAGGAGACCCGGGCGCACCGAGGACCCTCGGGCGAGGGGCGCTCACCCGCAGGCCCCCGGAGGACAGGGAAGCCTCCTGGGCCCCCACCCCCACCCCCGCAAGACAGGAGCTTGCCTGCCTGCAGGACCCTGAGGACACTGGGCGCCGATGGGCGAGGGGCGCTCACCCAAAGGCCGCAGTGCAGCAGCAATGCCAGTGTCCCAGGAGCCCTCCCCAAGCAGTATCTTGGGGACAGGGAACAGGGCTGGGACCCGCGGTGGGGACCTCGCACCCGCAGCACCCCCAAGAGCACACTGAGCACTGCAGGGCGAGGGGCGCACACCAGCATGGCCCAGAGCACACTGGGGACCTGAGGCCGCCTGGGGGCGCTCCCCCACAGCCACCAGGCCTGGCCCTGCACTGCCTAAGGGAGGGGCGCTCACCCCCAGCCTCTAGGGAAGCCTGAGCCCCCTCGGGCCAGGGCTGCTCCCCGCCACGCCACCCACTCAGGGCTGCCTGAGCACTGCCGGGTGAGGGGCGCTCACCCACAGGACCCAGAGCAGCCTGAGCGCTGGGGGGCTGAGGGTGCTCCCCCGCAGGAACCCTGGACAATGAGCTCAGGTGGGAGAGGGGCGCTCGCCCACAGGGCTCAGAGTCCAGGTCACCTTTTGCAGAGGATCCCTGGGCCCCTTGTCCCCAGTTACCTGGGCCAGGGTGGGACAGTGGCGCCCTCTCACTGGTCTCAGCAGTGCCTCCAAGATGGAGGGGAGATGTCCTTTGCCAAATGTCCCACCATCCTGCCCAGGAGGAGGGCGCGGCTCCTGATCCAGAGGTCCCACAGGGTTCTTCCCTGGGGCCAAGATAGCACCTGGTGGCGCTTGCCTGCTGTCCAGGGCCCCAGTGGAGATGTGCTCACAGCCTGGGAAATTGGCCCTGCATCCACTGGTCCCCGGGACCTCCGCAATCCCGGGCGCGTGCCAGGCGTGCAGGGGAGCACAGCCCCAGGGGCAGAAAGGCCAAGAAATGGTGGGTCAGGCGGGATGGATCCCGGTCCTTGGGTGTGCCCTTGGAGTTGAGATGCCCTCACGGTGAGTATTCTTGGGCTCGCAGGTTTTGTGGACCAGCGTGCCTGAAGGGCCACAGCAAAGGCCAAAGGCCCAGCAGAGTGTGGGCCAAGAGCAAGTGTCCGCGGTGCCCTCCATGTTTCCCAGGTGGCCTTGACAGGGACGCTTCACCCCTCAGGCCAAAGAGGGTGTCCCAGCCTGGGAGGGAGTGACCCCAGCACCCACACAGTGCGCTCCCCAGGCACCATGGGGCATTGGAGTACTGAGGAGCCTGGGCCCTGGCGGGCCAGGGGCGCTCACCACCTGGCCCAGGGCAGACAGAACACTGGGGAGGGAGGGGCACCACCCGCGCAGGCCCCAGAGGAGACCCCCTGAGCACTGCTGGGCGAGGGGCGCTCACCCACAGGACCCAGAGGGGACTGAGCCCTGGGCGGGGGGCGCGGGGGGTGGGCGCTGGGCCTCAGGACACAGGGGAGCCTGGGGACCTGCGGGGGAGGGGCGGTCACCCGCAAGCCCCAGAGCTCACTGGTCCTTAGGGCTCCTGGGGGGCTCACCCAGGAGACCCGGGCGCACCGAGGACCCTCGGGCGAGGGGCGCTCACCCGCAGGTCCCCGGAGGACAGGGAAGCCTCCTGGGCCCCCACCCCCACCCCCGCAAGACAGGCGCTTGCCTGCCCGCAGGACCCTGAGGACACTGGGCGCCGATGGGCGAGGGGCGCTCACCCAAAGGCCGCAGTGCAGCAGCAATGCCAGTGTCCCAGGAGCCCTCCCCAAGCAGGATCTTGGGGACAGGGAACAGGGCTGGGAACCGCGGTGGGGACCTCGCACCCGCAGAACCCCCAAGAGCACACTGAGCACTGCAGGGCGAGGGGCGCTCACCAGCATGGCCCAGAGCACACTGGGGACCTGAGGCCGCCTGGGGGCGCTCCCCCACAGCCACCAGGCCTGGCCCTGCACTGCCTAAGGGAGGGGCGCTCACCCCCAGCCTCTAGGGAAGCCTGAGCCCCCTCGGGCCAGGGCTGCTCCCCGCCACGCCACCCACTCAGGGCTGCCTGAGCACTGCCGGGTGAGGGGCGCTCACCCACAGGACCCAGAGCAGCCTGAGCGCTGGGGGGCTGAGGGTGCTCCCCCGCAGGAACCCTGGACAATGAGCTCAGGTGGGAGAGGGGCGCTCGCCCACAGGGCTCAGAGTCCAGGTCACCTTTTGCAGAGGATCCCTGGGCCCCTTGTCCCCAGTTACCTGGGCCAGGGTGGGACAGTGGCGCCCTCTCACTGGTCTCAGCAGTGCCTCCAAGATGGAGGGGAGATGTCCTTTGCCAAATGTCCCACCATCCTGCCCAGGAGGAGGGCGCGGCTCCTGATCCAGAGGTCCCACAGGGTTCTTCCCTGGGGCCAAGATAGCACCTGGTGGCGCTTGCCTGCTGTCCGGGGCCCCAGTGGAGATGTGCTCACAGCCTGGGAAATTGGCCCTGCATCCACTGGTCCCCGGGACCTCCGCAATCCCGGGCGCGTGCCAGGCGTGCAGGGGAGCACAGCCCCAGGGGCAGAAAGGCCAAGAAATGGTGGGTCAGGCGGGATGGATCCCGGTCCTTGGGTGTGCCCTTGGAGTTGAGATGCCCTCACGGTGAGTATTCTTGGGCTCGCAGGTTTTGTGGACCAGCGTGCCTGAAGGGCCACAGCAAAGGCCAAAGGCCCAGCAGAGTGTGGGCCAAGAGCAAGTGTCCGCGGTGCCCTCCATGTTTCCCAGGTGGCCTTGACAGGGACGCTTCACCCCTCAGGCCAAAGAGGGTGTCCCAGCCTGGGAGGGAGTGACCCCAGCACCCACACAGTGCGCTCCCCAGGCACCATGGGGCATTGGAGTTCTGAGGAGCCTGGGCCCTGGCGGGCCAGGGGCGCTCACCACCTGGCCCAGGGCAGACAGAACACTGGGGAGGGAGGGGCACCACCCGCGCAGGCCCCAGAGGAGACCCCCTGAGCACTGCTGGGCGAGGGGCGCTCACCCACAGGACCCAGAGGGGACTGAGCCCTGGGCGGGGGGCGCGGGGGGGGGCGCTGGGCCTCAGGACACAGGGGAGCCTGGGGACCTGCGGGGGAGGGGCGGTCACCCGCAAGCCCCAGAGCTCACTGGTCCTTAGGGCTCCTGGGGGGCTCACCCAGGAGACCCGGGCGCACCGAGGACCCTCGGGCGAGGGGCGCTCACCCGCAGGCCCCCGGAGGACAGGGAAGCCTCCTGGGCCCCCACCCCCACCCCCGCAAGACAGGCGCTTGCCTGCCCGCAGGACCCTGAGGACACTGGGCGCCGATGGGCGAGGGGCGCTCACCCAAAGGCCGCAGTGCAGCAGCAATGCCAGTGTCCCAGGAGCCCTCCCCAAGCAGGATCTTGGGGAGAGGGAACAGGGCTGGGACCCGCGGTGGGGACCTCGCACCCGCAGCACCCCCAAGAGCACACTGAGCACTGCAGGGCGAGGGGCGCACACCAGCATGGCCCAGAGCACACTGGGGACCTGAGGCCGCCTGGGGGCGCTCCCCCACAGCCACCAGGCCTGGCCCTGCACTGCCTAAGGGAGGGGCGCTCACCCCCAGCCTCTAGGGAAGCCTGAGCCCCCTCGGGCCAGGGCTGCTCCCCGCCACGCCACCCACTCAGGGCTGCCTGAGCACTGCCAGGTGAGGGGCGCTCACCCACAGGACCCAGAGCAGCCTGAGCGCTGGGGGGCTGAGGGTGCTCCCCCGCAGGAACCCTGGACAATGAGCTCAGGTGGGAGAGGGGCGCTCGCCCACAGGGCTCAGAGTCCAGGTCACCTTTTGCAGAGGATCCCTCGGCCCTGTGTCCCCAGTTACCTGGGTCAGGGTGGGATAGTGGCGCCCTCTCACTGGTCTCAGCAGTGCCTCCAAGATGGAGGGGAGATGTCCTTTGCCAAATGTCCCACCATCCTGCCCAGGAGGAGGGCGCGGCTCCTGATCCAGAGGTCCCACAGGGTTCTTCCCTGGGGCCAAGATAGCACCTGGTGGCGCTTGCCTGCTGTCCGGGGCCCCAGTGGAGATGTGCTCACAGCCTGGGAAATTGGCCCTGCATCCACTGGTCCCAGGGACCTCCGCAATCCCGGGCACGTGCCAGGCGTGCACGGGAGCACAGCCCCAGGGGCAGAAAGGCCAAGAATTGGTGAGTCAGGCGGGATGGATCCCGGTCCTTGGGTGTGCCCTTGGAGTTGAGATGCCCTCACGGTGAGTATTCTTGGGCTCGCAGGTTTTGTGGACCAGCGTGCCTGAAGGGCCACAGCAAAGGCCAAAGGCCCAGCAGAGTGTGGGTCAAGAGCAAGTGTCCGCGGTGCCCTCCAAGTTTCCCAGGTGGCCTTGACAGGGACGCTTCACCCCTCAGGCCAAAGAGGGTGTCCCAGCCTGGGAGGGAGTGACCCCAGCACCCACACAGTGCGCTCCCCAGGCACCAGGGGGCATTGGAGTTCAGAGGAGCCTGGGCCCTGGCGGGCCAGGGGCGCTCACCACCTGGCCCATGGCAGACAGAGCACTGGGGAGGGAGGGGCACCACCCGCGCAGGCCCCAGAGGAGACTCCCTGGGCACTGCTGGGCGAGGGGCGACACCCACATGACCCAGAGGGGACTGAGCCCTGGGCGGATGGGCGCTGGCCTCAGGACACAGGGGAGCCTGGGGACCTGCGGGGGAGGGGCGGTCACCCGCAAGCCCCAGAGCTCACTGGTCCTTAGGGCTCCTGGGGGGCTCACCCAGGAGACCCGGGCGCACCGAGGACCCTCGGGCGAGGGGCGCTCACCCGCAGGCCCCCGGAGGACAGGGAAGCCTCCTGGGCCCCCACCCCCACCCCCCAAGACAGGCGCTTGCCTGCCCGCAGGACCCTGAGGACACTGGGCACCGATGGGCGAGGGGCGCTCACCCAAAGGCCGCAGTGCAGCAGCAATGCCAGTGTCCCAGGAGCCCTCCCCAAGCAGGATCTTGGGGACAGGGAACAGGGCTGGGACCCGTGGTGGGGACCTCGCACCCGCAGAACCCACAAGAGCACACTGAGCACTGCAGGGCGAGGGGCGCTCACCAGCATGGCCCAGAGCACACTGGGGACCTGAGGCCGCCTGGGGGCGCTCCCCCACAGCCACCAGGCCTGGCCCTGCACTGCCTAAGGGAGGGGCGCTCACCCCCAGCCTCTAGGGAAGCCTGAGCCCCCTCGGCCCAGGGCTGCTCCCCGCCACGCCACCCACTCAGGGCTGCCTGAGCACTGCCGGGTGAGGGGCGCTCACCCACAGGACCCAGAGCAGCCTGAGCGCTGGGGGGCTGAGGGTGCTCCCCCGCAGGAACCCTGGACAATGAGCTCAGGTGGGAGAGGGGCGCTCGCCCACAGGGCTCAGAGTCCAGGTCACCTTTTGCAGAGGATCCCTGGGCCCCTTGTCCCCAGTTACCTGGGCCAGGGTGGGACAGTGGCGCCCTCTCACTGGTCTCAGCAGTGCCTCCAAGATGGAGGGGAGATGTCCTTTGCCAAATGTCCCACCATCCTGCCCAGGAGGAGGGCGCGGCTCCTGATCCAGAGGTCCCACAGGGTTCTTCCCTGGGGCCAAGATAGCACCTGGTGGCGCTTGCCTGCTGTCCGGGGCCCCAGTGGAGATGTGCTCACAGCCTGGGAAATTGGCCCTGCATCCACTGGTCCCCGGGACCTCCGCAATCCCGGGCGCGTGCCAGGCGTGCAGGGGAGCACAGCCCCAGGGGCAGAAAGGCCAAGAAATGGTGGGTCAGGCGGGATGGATCCCGGTCCTTGGGTGTGCCCTTGGAGTTGAGATGCCCTCACGGTGAGTATTCTTGGGCTCGCAGGTTTTGTGGACCAGCGTGCCTGAAGGGCCACAGCAAAGGCCAAAGGCCCAGCAGAGTGTGGGCCAAGAGCAAGTGTCCGCGGTGCCCTCCATGTTTCCCAGGTGGCCTTGACAGGGACGCTTCACCCCTCAGGCCAAAGAGGGTGTCCCAGCCTGGGAGGGAGTGACCCCAGCACCCACACAGTGCGCTCCCCAGGCACCATGGGGCATTGGGGTTCTGAGGAGCCTGGGCCCTGGCGGGCCAGGGGCGCTCACCACCTGGCCCAGGGCAGACAGAACACTGGGGAGGGAGGGGCACCACCCGCGCAGGCCCCAGAGGAGACCCCCTGAGCACTGCTGGGCAAGGGGCGCTCACCCACAGGACCCAGAGGGGACTGAGCCCTGGGCGGGGGGCGCGGGGGGGGGGGGCGCTGGGCCTCAGGACACAGGGGAGCCTGGGGACCTGCGGGGGAGGGGCGGTCACCCGCAAGCCCCAGAGCTCACTGGTCCTTAGGGCTCCTGGGGGGCTCACCCAGGAGACCCGGGCGCACCGAGGACCCTCGGGCGAGGGGCGCTCACCCGCAGGCCCCCGGAGGACAGGGAAGCCTCCTGGGCCCCCACCCCCACCCCCGCAAGACAGGCGCTTGCCTGCCCGCAGGACCCTGAGGACACTGGGCGCCGATGGGCGAGGGGCGCTCACCCAAAGGCCGCAGTGCAGCAGCAATGCCAGTGTCCCAGGAGCCCTCCCCAAGCAGGATCTTGGGGACAGGGAACAGGGCTGGGACCCGCGGTGGGGACCTCGCACCCGCAGCACCCCCAAGAGCACACTGAGCACTGCAGGGCGAGGGGCGCACACCAGCATGGCCCAGAGCACACTGGGGACCTGAGGCCGCCTGGGGGCGCTCCCCCACAGCCACCTGGCCTGGCCCTGCACTGCCTAAGGGAGGGGCGCTCACCCCCAGCCTCTAGGGAAGCCTGAGCCCCCTCGGCCCAGGGCTGCTCCCCGCCACGCCACCCACTCAGGGCTGCCTGAGCACTGCCGGGTGAGGGGCGCTCACCCACAGGACCCAGAGCAGCCTGAGCGCTGGGGGGCTGAGGGTGCTCCCCCGCAGGAACCCTGGACAATGAGCTCAGGTGGGAGAGGGGCGCTCGCCCACAGGGCTCAGAGTCCAGGTCACCTTTTGCAGAGGATCCCTGGGCCCCTTGTCCCCAGTTAC
This sequence comes from Spermophilus citellus, assembly GCF_964194105.1. Lineage (NCBI taxonomy): Eukaryota > Metazoa > Chordata > Mammalia > Rodentia > Sciuridae > Spermophilus > Spermophilus citellus. The sequence continues at coordinate 16,621,689 of NC_138199.1, read as the reverse complement.
CTGGGCCAGGGTGGGACAGTGGCGCCCTCTCACTGGTCTCAGCAGTGCCTCCAAGATGGAGGGGAGATGTCCTTTGCCAAATGTCCCACCATCCTGCCCAGGAGGAGGGCGCGGCTCCTGATCCAGAGGTCCCACAGGGTTCTTCCCTGGGGCCAAGATAGCACCTGGTGGCGCTTGCCTGCTGTCCGGGGCCCCAGTGGAGATGTGCTCACAGCCTGGGAAATTGGCCCTGCATCCACTGGTCCCCGGGACCTCCGCAATCCCGGGCGCGTGCCAGGCGTGCAGGGGAGCACAGCCCCAGGGGCAGAAAGGCCAAGAAATGGTGGGTCAGGCGGGATGGATCCCGGTCCTTGGGTGTGCCCTTGGAGTTGAGATGCCCTCACGGTGAGTATTCTTGGGCTCGCAGGTTTTGTGGACCAGCGTGCCTGAAGGGCCACAGCAAAGGCCAAAGGCCCAGCAGAGTGTGGGCCAAGAGCAAGTGTCCGCGGTGCCCTCCATGTTTCCCAGGTGGCCTTGACAGGGACGCTTCACCCCTCAGGCCAAAGAGGGTGTCCCAGCCTGGGAGGGAGTGACCCCAGCACCCACACAGTGCGCTCCCCAGGCACCATGGGGCATTGGAGTTCTGAGGAGCCTGGGCCCTGGCGGGCCAGGGGCGCTCACCACCTGGCCCAGGGCAGACAGAACACTGGGGAGGGAGGGGCACCACCCGCGCAGGCCCCAGAGGAGACCCCCTGAGCACTGCTGGGCGAGGGGCGCTCACCCACAGGACCCAGAGGGGACTGAGCCCTGGGCGGGGGGCGCGGGGGGGGGCGCTGGGCCTCAGGACACAGGGGAGCCTGGGGACCTGCGGGGGAGGGGCGGTCACCCGCAAGCCCCAGAGCTCACTGGTCCTTAGGGCTCCTGGGGGGCTCACCCAGGAGACCCGGGCGCACCGAGGACCCTCGGGCGAGGGGCGCTCACCCGCAGGCCCCCGGAGGACAGGGAAGCCTCCTGGGCCCCCACCCCCACCCCCGCAAGACAGGCGCTTGCCTGCCCGCAGGACCCTGAGGACACTGGGCGCCGATGGGCGAGGGGCGCTCACCCAAAGGCCGCAGTGCAGCAGCAATGCCAGTGTCCCAGGAGCCCTCCCCAAGCAGGATCTTGGGGACAGGGAACAGGGCTGGGACCCGCGGTGGGGACCTCGCACCCGCAGCACCCCCAAGAGCACACTGAGCACTGCAGGGCGAGGGGCGCACACCAGCATGGCCCAGAGCACACTGGGGACCTGAGGCCGCCTGGGGGCGCTCCCCCACAGCCACCAGGCCTGGCCCTGCACTGCCTAAGGGAGGGGCGCTCACCCCCAGCCTCTAGGGAAGCCTGAGCCCCCTCGGGCCAGGGCTGCTCCCCGCCACGCCACCCACTCAGGGCTGCCTGAGCACTGCCGGGTGAGGGGCGCTCACCCACAGGACCCAGAGCAGCCTGAGCGCTGGGGGGCTGAGGGTGCTCCCCCGCAGGAACCCTGGACAATGAGCTCAGGTGGGAGAGGGGCGCTCGCCCACAGGGCTCAGAGTCCAGGTCACCTTTTGCAGAGGATCCCTGGGCCCCTTGTCCCCAGTTACCTGGGCCAGGGTGGGACAGTGGCGCCCTCTCACTGGTCTCAGCAGTGCCTCCAAGATGGAGGGGAGATGTCCTTTGCCAAATGTCCCACCATCCTGCCCAGGAGGAGGGCGCGGCTCCTGATCCAGAGGTCCCACAGGGTTCTTCCCTGGGGCCAAGATAGCACCTGGTGGCGCTTGCCTGCTGTCCGGGGCCCCAGTGGAGATGTGCTCACAGCCTGGGAAATTGGCCCTGCATCCACTGGTCCCCGGGACCTCCGCAATCCCGGGCGCGTGCCAGGCGTGCAGGGGAGCACAGCCCCAGGGGCAGAAAGGCCAAGAAATGGTGGGTCAGGCGGGATGGATCCCGGTCCTTGGGTGTGCCCTTGGAGTTGAGATGCCCTCACGGTGAGTATTCTTGGGCTCGCAGGTTTTGTGGACCAGCGTGCCTGAAGGGCCACAGCAAAGGCCAAAGGCCCAGCAGAGTGTGGGCCAAGAGCAAGTGTCCGCGGTGCCCTCCATGTTTCCCAGGTGGCCTTGACAGGGACGCTTCACCCCTCAGGCCAAAGAGGGTGTCCCAGCCTGGGAGGGAGTGACCCCAGCACCCACACAGTGCGCTCCCCAGGCACCATGGGGCATTGGAGTTCTGAGGAGCCTGGGCCCTGGCGGGCCAGGGGCGCTCACCACCTGGCCCAGGGCAGACAGAACACTGGGGAGGGAGGGGCACCACCCGCGCAGGCCCCAGAGGAGACCCCCTGAGCACTGCTGGGCGAGGGGCGCTCACCCACAGGACCCAGAGGGGACTGAGCCCTGGGCGGGGGGCGCGGGGGGGGGCGCTGGGCCTCAGGACACAGGGGAGCCTGGGGACCTGCGGGGGAGGGGCGGTCACCCGCAAGCCCCAGAGCTCACTGGTCCTTAGGGCTCCTGGGGGGCTCACCCAGGAGACCCGGGCGCACCGAGGACCCTCGGGCGAGGGGCGCTCACCCGCAGGTCCCCGGAGGACAGGGAAGCCTCCTGGGCCCCCACCCCCACCCCCCGCAAGACAGGCGCTTGCCTGCCCGCAGGACCCTGAGGACACTGGGCGCCGATGGGCGAGGGGCGCTCACCCAAAGGCCGCAGTGCAGCAGCAATGCCAGTGTCCCAGGAGCCCTCCCCAAGCAGGATCTTGGGGACAGGGAACAGGGCTGGGACCCGCGGTGGGGACCTCGCACCCGCAGCACCCCCAAGAGCACACTGAGCACTGCAGGGCGAGGGGCGCTCACCAGCATGGCCCAGAGCACACTGGGGACCTGAGGCCGCCTGGGGGCGCTCCCCCACAGCCACCAGGCCTGGCCCTGCACTGCCTAAGGGAGGGGCGCTCACCCCCAGCCTCTAGGGAAGCCTGAGCCCCCTCGGCCCAGGGCTGCTTCCCGCCACGCCACCCACTCAGGGCTGCCTGAGCACTGCCGGGTGAGGGGCGCTCACCCACAGGACCCAGAGCAGCCTGAGCGCTGGGGGGCTGAGGGTGCTCCCCCGCAGGAACCCTGGACAATGAGCTCAGGTGGGAGAGGGGCGCTCGCCCACAGGGCTCAGAGTCCAGGTCACCTTTTGCAGAGGATCCCTGGGCCCCTTGTCCCCAGTTACCTGGGCCAGGGTGGGACAGTGGCGCCCTCTCACTGGTCTCAGCAGTGCCTCCAAGATGGAGGGGAGATGTCCTTTGCCAAATGTCCCACCATCCTGCCCAGGAGGAGGGCGCGGCTCCTGATCCAGAGGTCCCACAGGGTTCTTCCCTGGGGCCAAGATAGCACCTGGTGGCGCTTGCCTGCTGTCCGGGGCCCCAGTGGAGATGTGCTCACAGCCTGGGAAATTGGCCCTGCATCCACTGGTCCCCGGGACCTCCGCAATCCCGGGCGCGTGCCAGGCGTGCAGGGGAGCACAGCCCCAGGGGCAGAAAGGCCAAGAAATGGTGGGTCAGGCGGGATGGATCCCGGTCCTTGGGTGTGCCCTTGGAGTTGAGATGCCCTCACGGTGAGTATTCTTGGGCTCGCAGGTTTTGTGGACCAGCGTGCCTGAAGGGCCACAGCAAAGGCCAAAGGCCCAGCAGAGTGTGGGCCAAGAGCAAGTGTCCGCGGTGCCCTCCATGTTTCCCAGGTGGCCTTGACAGGGACGCTTCACCCCTCAGGCCAAAGAGGGTGTCCCAGCCTGGGAGGGAGTGACCCCAGCACCCACACAGTGCGCTCCCCAGGCACCATGGGGCATTGGAGTTCTGAGGAGCCTGGGCCCTGGCGGGCCAGGGGCGCTCACCACCTGGCCCAGGGCAGACAGAACACTGGGGAGGGAGGGGCACCACCCGCGCAGGCCCCAGAGGAGACCCCCTGAGCACTGCTGGGCGAGGGGCGCTCACCCACAGGACCCAGAGGGGACTGAGCCCTGGGCGGGGGGCGCGGGGGGGGGCGCTGGGCCTCAGGACACAGGGGAGCCTGGGGACCTGCGGGGGAGGGGCGGTCACCCGCAAGCCCCAGAGCTCACTGGTCCTTAGGGCTCCTGGGGGGCTCACCCAGGAGACCCGGGCGCACTGAGGACCCTCGGGCGAGGGGCGCTCACCCGCAGGCCCCCGGAGGACAGGGAAGCCTCCTGGGCCCCCACCCCCACCCCCGCAAGACAGGCGCTTGCCTGCCCGCAGGACCCTGAGGACACTGGGCGCCGATGGGCGAGGGGCGCTCACCCAAAGGCCGCAGTGCAGCAGCAATGCCAGTGTCCCAGGAGCCCTCCCCAAGCAGGATCTTGGGGACAGGGAACAGGGCTGGGACCCGCGGTGGGGACCTCGCACCCGCAGCACCCCCAAGAGCACACTGAGCACTGCAGGGCGAGGGGCGCACACCAGCATGGCCCAGAGCACACTGGGGACCTGAGGCCGCCTGGGGGCGCTCCCCCACAGCCACCAGGCCTGGCCCTGCACTGCCTAAGGGAGGGGCGCTCACCCCCAGCCTCTAGGGAAGCCTGAGCCCCCTCGGGCCAGGGCTGCTTCCCGCCACGCCACCCACTCAGGGCTGCCTGAGCACTGCCGGGTGAGGGGCGCTCACCCACAGGACCCAGAGCAGCCTGAGCGCTGGGGGGCTGAGGGTGCTCCCCCGCAGGAACCCTGGACAATGAGCTCAGGTGGGAGAGGGGCGCTCGCCCACAGGGCTCAGAGTCCAGGTCACCTTTTGCAGAGGATCCCTGGGCCCCTTGTCCCCAGTTACCTGGGCCAGGGTGGGACAGTGGCGCCCTCTCACTGGTCTCAGCAGTGCCTCCAAGATGGAGGGGAGATGTCCTTTGCCAAATGTCCCACCATCCTGCCCAGGAGGAGGGCGCGGCTCCTGATCCAGAGGTCCCACAGGGTTCTTCCCTGGGGCCAAGATAGCACCTGGTGGCGCTTGCCTGCTGTCCGGGGCCCCAGTGGAGATGTGCTCACAGCCTGGGAAATTGGCCCTGCATCCACTGGTCCCCGGGACCTCCGCAATCCCGGGCGCGTGCCAGGCGTGCAGGGGAGCACAGCCCCAGGGGCAGAAAGGCCAAGAAATGGTGGGTCAGGCGGGATGGATCCCGGTCCTTGGGTGTGCCCTTGGAGTTGAGATGCCCTCACGGTGAGTATTCTTGGGCTCGCAGGTTTTGTGGACCAGCGTGCCTGAAGGGCCACAGCAAAGGCCAAAGGCCCAGCAGAGTGTGGGCCAAGAGCAAGTGTCCGCGGTGCCCTCCATGTTTCCCAGGTGGCCTTGACAGGGACGCTTCACCCCTCAGGCCAAAGAGGGTGTCCCAGCCTGGGAGGGAGTGACCCCAGCACCCACACAGTGCGCTCCCCAGGCACCATGGGGCATTGGAGTTCTGAGGAGCCTGGGCCCTGGCGGGCCAGGGGCGCTCACCACCTGGCCCAGGGCAGACAGAACACTGGGGAGGGAGGGGCACCACCCGCGCAGGCCCCAGAGGAGACCCCCTGAGCACTGCTGGGCGAGGGGCGCTCACCCACAGGACCCAGAGGGGACTGAGCCCTGGGCGGGGGGCGCGGGGGGGGGGCGCTGGGCCTCAGGACACAGGGGAGCCTGGGGACCTGCGGGGGAGGGGCGGTCACCCGCAAGCCCCAGAGCTCACTGGTCCTTAGGGCTCCTGGGGGGCTCACCCAGGAGACCCGGGCGCACCGAGGACCCTCGGGCGAGGGGCGCTCACCCGCAGGCCCCCGGAGGACAGGGAAGCCTCCTGGGCCCCCACCCCCACCCCCCAAGACAGGCGCTTGCCTGCCCGCAGGACCCTGAGGACACTGGGCGCCGATGGGCGAGGGGCGCTCACCCAAAGGCCGCAGTGCAGCAGCAATGCCAGTGTCCCAGGAGCCCTCCCCAAGCAGGATCTTGGGGACAGGGAACAGGGCTGGGACCCGCGGTGGGGACCTCGCACCCGCAGCACCCCCAAGAGCACACTGAGCACTGCAGGGCGAGGGGCGCTCACCAGCATGGCCCAGAGCACACTGGGGACCTGAGGCCGCCTGGGGGCGCTCCCCCACAGCCACCAGGCCTGGCCCTGCACTGCCTAAGGGAGGGGCGCTCACCCCCAGCCTCTAGGGAAGCCTGAGCCCCCTCGGCCCAGGGCTGCTCCCCGCCACGCCACCCACTCAGGGCTGCCTGAGCACTGCCGGGTGAGGGGCGCTCACCCACAGGACCCAGAGCAGCCTGAGCGCTGGGGGGCTGAGGGTGCTCCCCCGCAGGAACCCTGGACAATGAGCTCAGGTGGGAGAGGGGCGCTCGCCCACAGGGCTCAGAGTCCAGGTCACCTTTTGCAGAGGATCCCTGGGCCCCTTGTCCTCAGTTACCTGGGCCAGGGTGGGACAGTGGCGCCCTCTCACTGGTCTCAGCAGTGCCTCCAAGATGGAGGGGAGATGTCCTTTGCCAAATGTCCCACCATCCTGCCCAGGAGGAGGGCGCGGCTCCTGATCCAGAGGTCCCACAGGGTTCTTCCCTGGGGCCAAGATAGCACCTGGTGGCGCTTGCCTGCTGTCCGGGGCCCCAGTGGAGATGTGCTCACAGCCTGGGAAATTGGCCCTGCATCCACTGGTCCCCGGGACCTCCGCAATCCCGGGCGCGTGCCAGGCGTGCAGGGGAGCACAGCCCCAGGGGCAGAAAGGCCAAGAAATGGTGGGTCAGGCGGGATGGATCCCGGTCCTTGGGTGTGCCCTTGGAGTTGAGATGCCCTCACGGTGAGTATTCTTGGGCTCGCAGGTTTTGTGGACCAGCGTGCCTGAAGGGCCACAGCAAAGGCCAAAGGCCCAGCAGAGTGTGGGCCAAGAGCAAGTGTCCGCGGTGCCCTCCATGTTTCCCAGGTGGCCTTGACAGGGACGCTTCACCCCTCAGGCCAAAGAGGGTGTCCCAGCCTGGGAGGGAGTGACCCCAGCACCCACACAGTGCGCTCCCCAGGCACCATGGGGCATTGGAGTTCTGAGGAGCCTGGGCCCTGGCGGGCCAGGGGCGCTCACCACCTGGCCCAGGGCAGACAGAACACTGGGGAGGGAGGGGCACCACCCGCGCAGGCCCCAGAGGAGACCCCCTGAGCACTGCTGGGCGAGGGGCGCTCACCCACAGGACCCAGAGGGGACTGAGCCCTGGGCGGGGGGGCGCGGGGGGGGGCGCTGGGCCTCAGGACACAGGGGAGCCTGGGGACCTGCGGGGGAGGGGCGGTCACCCGCAAGCCCCAGAGCTCACTGGTCCTTAGGGCTCCTGGGGGGCTCACCCAGGAGACCCGGGCGCACCGAGGACCCTCGGGCGAGGGGCGCTCACCCGCAGGTCCCCGGAGGACAGGGAAGCCTCCTGGGCCCCCACCCCCACCCCCCGCAAGACAGGCGCTTGCCTGCCCGCAGGACCCTGAGGACACTGGGCGCCGATGGGCGAGGGGCGCTCACCCAAAGGCCGCAGTGCAGCAGCAATGCCAGTGTCCCAGGAGCCCTCCCCAAGCAGGATCTTGGGGACAGGGAACAGGGCTGGGACCCGCGGTGGGGACCTCGCACCCGCAGCACCCCCAAGAGCACACTGAGCACTGCAGGGCGAGGGGCGCTCACCAGCATGGCCCAGAGCACACTGGGGACCTGAGGCCGCCTGGGGGCGCTCCCCCACAGCCACCAGGCCTGGCCCTGCACTGCCTAAGGGAGGGGCGCTCACCCCCAGCCTCTAGGGAAGCCTGAGCCCCCTCGGCCCAGGGCTGCTTCCCGCCACGCCACCCACTCAGGGCTGCCTGAGCACTGCCGGGTGAGGGGCGCTCACCCACAGGACCCAGAGCAGCCTGAGCGCTGGGGGGCTGAGGGTGCTCCCCCGCAGGAACCCTGGACAATGAGCTCAGGTGGGAGAGGGGCGCTCGCCCACAGGGCTCAGAGTCCAGGTCACCTTTTGCAGAGGATCCCTGGGCCCCTTGTCCCCAGTTACCTGGGCCAGGGTGGGACAGTGGCGCCCTCTCACTGGTCTCAGCAGTGCCTCCAAGATGGAGGGGAGATGTCCTTTGCCAAATGTCCCACCATCCTGCCCAGGAGGAGGGCGCGGCTCCTGATCCAGAGGTCCCACAGGGTTCTTCCCTGGGGCCAAGATAGCACCTGGTGGCGCTTGCCTGCTGTCCGGGGCCCCAGTGGAGATGTGCTCACAGCCTGGGAAATTGGCCCTGCATCCACTGGTCCCCGGGACCTCCGCAATCCCGGGCGCGTGCCAGGCGTGCAGGGGAGCACAGCCCCAGGGGCAGAAAGGCCAAGAAATGGTGGGTCAGGCGGGATGGATCCCGGTCCTTGGGTGTGCCCTTGGAGTTGAGATGCCCTCACGGTGAGTATTCTTGGGCTCGCAGGTTTTGTGGACCAGCGTGCCTGAAGGGCCACAGCAAAGGCCAAAGGCCCAGCAGAGTGTGGGCCAAGAGCAAGTGTCCGCGGTGCCCTCCATGTTTCCCAGGTGGCCTTGACAGGGACGCTTCACCCCTCAGGCCAAAGAGGGTGTCCCAGCCTGGGAGGGAGTGACCCCAGCACCCACACAGTGCGCTCCCCAGGCACCATGGGGCATTGGAGTTCTGAGGAGCCTGGGCCCTGGCGGGCCAGGGGCGCTCACCACCTGGCCCAGGGCAGACAGAACACTGGGGAGGGAGGGGCACCACCCGCGCAGGCCCCAGAGGAGACCCCCTGAGCACTGCTGGGCGAGGGGCGCTCACCCACAGGACCCAGAGGGGACTGAGCCCTGGGCGGGGGGCGCGGGGGGGGGCGCTGGGCCTCAGGACACAGGGGAGCCTGGGGACCTGCGGGGGAGGGGCGGTCACCCGCAAGCCCCAGAGCTCACTGGTCCTTAGGGCTCCTGGGGGGCTCACCCAGGAGACCCGGGCGCACCGAGGACCCTCGGGCGAGGGGCGCTCACCCGCAGGCCCCCGGAGGACAGGGAAGCCTCCTGGGCCCCCACCCCCACCCCCGCAAGACAGGCGCTTGCCTGCCCGCAGGACCCTGAGGACACTGGGCGCCGATGGGCGAGGGGCGCTCACCCAAAGGCCGCAGTGCAGCAGCAATGCCAGTGTCCCAGGAGCCCTCCCCAAGCAGGATCTTGGGGACAGGGAACAGGGCTGGGACCCGCGGTGGGGACCTCGCACCCGCAGAACCCCCAAGAGCACACTGAGCACTGCAGGGCGAGGGGCGCACACCAGCATGGCCCAGAGCACACTGGGGACCTGAGGCCGCCTGGGGGCGCTCCCCCACAGCCACCAGGCCTGGCCCTGCACTGCCTAAGGGAGGGGCGCTCACCCCCAGCCTCTAGGGAAGCCTGAGCCCCCTCGGCCCAGGGCTGCTCCCCGCCACGCCACCCACTCAGGGCTGCCTGAGCACTGCCGGGTGAGGGGCGCTCACCCACAGGACCCAGAGCAGCCTGAGCGCTGGGGGGCTGAGGATGCTCCTCCGCAGGAACCCTGGACAATGAGCTCAGGTGGGAGAGGGGCGCTCGCCCACAGGGCTCAGAGTCCAGGTCACCTTTTGCAGAGGATCCCTGGGCCCCTTGTCCCCAGTTACCTGGGCCAGGGTGGGACAGTGGCGCCCTCTCACTGGTCTCAGCAGTGCCTCCAAGATGGAGGGGAGATGTCCTTTGCCAAATGTCCCACCATCCTGCCCAGGAGGAGGGCGCGGCTCCTGATCCAGAGGTCCCACAGGGTTCTTCCCTGGGGCCAAGATAGCGCCTGGTGGCGCTTGCCTGCTGTCCGGGGCCCCAGTGGAGATGTGCTCACAGCCTGGGAAATTGGCCCTGCATCCACTGGTCCCCGGGACCTCCGCAATCCCGGGCGCGTGCCAGGCGTGCAGGGGAGCACAGCCCCAGGGGCAGAAAGGCCAAGAAATGGTGGGTCAGGCGGGATGGATCCCGGTCCTTGGGTGTGCCCTTGGAGTTGAGATGCCCTCACGGTGAGTATTCTTGGGCTCGCAGGTTTTGTGGACCAGCGTGCCTGAAGGGCCACAGCAAAGGCCAAAGGCCCAGCAGAGTGTGGGCCAAGAGCAAGTGTCCGCGGTGCCCTCCATGTTTCCCAGGTGGCCTTGACAGGGACGCTTCACCCCTCAGGCCAAAGAGGGTGTCCCAGCCTGGGAGGGAGTGACCCCAGCACCCACACAGTGCGCTCCCCAGGCACCATGGGGCATTGGAGTTCTGAGGAGCCTGGGCCCTGGCGGGCCAGGGGCGCTCACCACCTGGCCCAGGGCAGACAGAACACTGGGGAGGGAGGGGCACCACCCGCGCAGGCCCCAGAGGAGACCCCCTGAGCACTGCTGGGCGAGGGGCGCTCACCCACAGGACCCAGAGGGGACTGAGCCCTGGGCGGGGGGCGCGGGGGGGGGCGCTGGGCCTCAGGACACAGGGGAGCCTGGGGACCTGCGGGGGAGGGGCGGTCACCCGCAAGCCCCAGAGCTCACTGGTCCTTAGGGCTCCTGGGGGGCTCACCCAGGAGACCCGGGCGCACCGAGGACCCTCGGGCGAGGGGCGCTCACCCGCAGGCCCCCGGAGGACAGGGAAGCCTCCTGGGCCCCCACCCCCACCCCCGCAAGACAGGCGCTTGCCTGCCCGCAGGACCCTGAGGACACTGGGCGCCGATGGGCGAGGGGCGCTCACCCAAAGGCCGCAGTGCAGCAGCAATGCCAGTGTCCCAGGAGCCCTCCCCAAGCAGGATCTTGGGGACAGGGAACAGGGCTGGGACCCGCGGTGGGGACCTCGCACCCGCAGAACCCCCAAGAGCACACTGAGCACTGCAGGGCGAGGGGCGCACACCAGCATGGCCCAGAGCACACTGGGGACCTGAGGCCGCCTGGGGGCGCTCCCCCACAGCCACCAGGCCTGGCCCTGCACTGCCTAAGGGAGGGGCGCTCACCCCCAGCCTCTAGGGAAGCCTGAGCCCCCTCGGCCCAGGGCTGCTCCCCGCCACGCCACCCACTCAGGGCTGCCTGAGCACTGCCGGGTGAGGGGCGCTCACCCACAGGACCCAGAGCAGCCTGAGCGCTGGGGGGCTGAGGGTGCTCCTCCGCAGGAACCCTGGACAATGAGCTCAGGTGGGAGAGGGGCGCTCGCCCACAGGGCTCAGAGTCCAGGTCACCTTTTGCAGAGGATCCCTGGGCCCCTTGTCCCCAGTTACCTGGGCCAGGGTGGGACAGTGGCGCCCTCTCACTGGTCTCAGCAGTGCCTCCAAGATGGAGGGGAGATGTCCTTTGCCAAATGTCCCACCATCCTGCCCAGGAGGAGGGCGCGGCTCCTGATCCAGAGGTCCCACAGGGTTCTTCCCTGGGGCCAAGATAGCGCCTGGTGGCGCTTGCCTGCTGTCCGGGGCCCCAGTGGAGATGTGCTCACAGCCTGGGAAATTGGCCCTGCATCCACTGGTCCCCGGGACCTCCGCAATCCCGGGCGCGTGCCAGGCGTGCAGGGGAGCACAGCCCCAGGGGCAGAAAGGCCAAGAAATGGTGGGTCAGGCGGGATGGATCCCGGTCCTTGGGTGTGCCCTTGGAGTTGAGATGCCCTCACGGTGAGTATTCTTGGGCTCGCAGGTTTTGTGGACCAGCGTGCCTGAAGGGCCACAGCAAAGGCCAAAGGCCCAGCAGAGTGTGGGCCAAGAGCAAGTGTCCGCGGTGCCCTCCATGTTTCCCAGGTGGCCTTGACAGGGACGCTTCACCCCTCAGGCCAAAGAGGGTGTCCCAGCCTGGGAGGGAGTGACCCCAGCACCCACACAGTGCGCTCCCCAGGCACCATGGGGCATTGGAGTTCTGAGGAGCCTGGGCCCTGGCGGGCCAGGGGCGCTCACCACCTGGCCCAGGGCAGACAGAACACTGGGGAGGGAGGGGCACCACCCGCGCAGGCCCCAGAGGAGACCCCCTGAGCACTGCTGGGCGAGGGGCGCTCACCCACAGGACCCAGAGGGGACTGAGCCCTGGGCGGGGGGCGCGGGGGGGGGCGCTGGGCCTCAGGACACAGGGGAGCCTGGGGACCTGCGGGGGAGGGGCGGTCACCCGCAAGCCCCAGAGCTCACTGGTCCTTAGGGCTCCTGGGGGGCTCACCCAGGAGACCCGGGCGCACCGAGGACCCTCGGGCGAGGGGCGCTCACCCGCAGGCCCCCGGAGGACAGGGAAGCCTCCTGGGCCCCCACCCCCACCCCCGCAAGACAGGCGCTTGCCTGCCCGCAGGACCCTGAGGACACTGGGCGCCGATGGGCGAGGGGCGCTCACCCAAAGGCCGCAGTGCAGCAGCAATGCCAGTGTCCCAGGAGCCCTCCCCAAGCAGGATCTTGGGGACAGGGAACAGGGCTGGGACCCGCGGTGGGGACCTCGCACCCGCAGAACCCCCAAGAGCACACTGAGCACTGCAGGGCGAGGGGCGCACACCAGCATGGCCCAGAGCACACTGGGGACCTGAGGCCGCCTGGGGGCGCTCCCCCACAGCCACCAGGCCTGGCCCTGCACTGCCTAAGGGAGGGGCGCTCACCCCCAGCCTCTAGGGAAGCCTGAGCCCCCTCGGCCCAGGGCTGCTCCCCGCCACGCCACCCACTCAGGGCTGCCTGAGCACTGCCGGGTGAGGGGCGCTCACCCACAGGACCCAGAGCAGCCTGAGCGCTGGGGGGCTGAGGGTGCTCCTCCGCAGGAACCCTGGACAATGAGCTCAGGTGGGAGAGGGGCGCTCGCCCACAGGGCTCAGAGTCCAGGTCACCTTTTGCAGAGGATCCCTGGGCCCCTTGTCCCCAGTTACCTGGGCCAGGGTGGGACAGTGGCGCCCTCTCACTGGTCTCAGCAGTGCCTCCAAGATGGAGGGGAGATGTCCTTTGCCAAATGTCCCACCATCCTGCCCAGGAGGAGGGCGCGGCTCCTGATCCAGAGGTCCCACAGGGTTCTTCCCTGGGGCCAAGATAGCGCCTGGTGGCGCTTGCCTGCTGTCCGGGGCCCCAGTGGAGATGTGCTCACAGCCTGGGAAATTGGCCCTGCATCCACTGGTCCCCGGGACCTCCGCAATCCCGGGCGCGTGCCAGGCGTGCAGGGGAGCACAGCCCCAGGGGCAGAAAGGCCAAGAAATGGTGGGTCAGGCGGGATGGATCCCGGTCCTTGGGTGTGCCCTTGGAGTTGAGATGCCCTCACGGTGAGTATTCTTGGGCTCGCAGGTTTTGTGGACCAGCGTGCCTGAAGGGCCACAGCAAAGGCCAAAGGCCCAGCAGAGTGTGGGCCAAGAGCAAGTGTCCGCGGTGCCCTCCATGTTTCCCAGGTGGCCTTGACAGGGACGCTTCACCCCTCAGGCCAAAGAGGGTGTCCCAGCCTGGGAGGGAGTGACCCCAGCACCCACACAGTGCGCTCCCCAGGCACCATGGGGCATTGGAGTTCTGAGGAGCCTGGGCCCTGGCGGGCCAGGGGCGCTCACCACCTGGCCCAGGGCAGACAGAACACTGGGGAGGGAGGGGCACCACCCGCGCAGGCCCCAGAGGAGACCCCCTGAGCACTGCTGGGCGAGGGGCGCTCACCCACAGGACCCAGAGGGGACTGAGCCCTGGGCGGGGGGCGCGGGGGGGGGCGCTGGGCCTCAGGACACAGGGGAGCCTGGGGACCTGCGGGGGAGGGGCGGTCACCCGCAAGCCCCAGAGCTCACTGGTCCTTAGGGCTCCTGGGGGGCTCACCCAGGAGACCCGGGCGCACCGAGGACCCTCGGGCGAGGGGCGCTCACCCGCAGGCCCCCGGAGGACAGGGAAGCCTCCTGGGCCCCCACCCCCACCCCCGCAAGACAGGCGCTTGCCTGCCCGCAGGACCCTGAGGACACTGGGCGCCGATGGGCGAGGGGCGCTCACCCAAAGGCCGCAGTGCAGCAGCAATGCCAGTGTCCCAGGAGCCCTCCCCAAGCAGGATCTTGGGGACAGGGAACAGGGCTGGGACCCGCGGTGGGGACCTCGCACCTGCAGAACCCCCAAGAGCACACTGAGCACTGCAGGGCGAGGGGCGCACACCAGCATGGCCCAGAGCACACTGGGGACCTGAGGCCGCCTGGGGGCGCTCCCCCACAGCCACCAGGCCTGGCCCTGCACTGCCTAAGGGAGGGGCGCTCACCCCCAGCCTCTAGGGAAGCCTGAGCCCCCTCGGCCCAGGGCTGCTCCCCGCCACGCCACCCACTCAGGGCTGCCTGAGCACTGCCGGGTGAGGGGCGCTCACCCACAGGACCCAGAGCAGCCTGAGCGCTGGGGGGCTGAGGGTGCTCCCCCGCAGGAACCCTGGACAATGAGCTCAGGTGGGAGAGGGGCGCTCGCCCACAGGGCTCAGAGTCCAGGTCACCTTTTGCAGAGGATCCCTGGGCCCCTTGTCCCCAGTTACCTGGGCCAGGGTGGGACAGTGGCGCCCTCTCACTGGTCTCAGCAGTGCCTCCAAGATGGAGGGGAGATGTCCTTTGCCAAATGTCCCACCATCCTGCCCAGGAGGAGGGCGCGGCTCCTGATCCAGAGGTCCCACAGGGTTCTTCCCTGGGGCCAAGATAGCGCCTGGTGGCGCTTGCCTGCTGTCCGGGGCCCCAGTGGAGATGTGCTCACAGCCTGGGAAATTGGCCCTGCATCCACTGGTCCCCGGGACCTCCGCAATCCCGGGCGCGTGCCAGGCGTGCAGGGGAGCACAGCCCCAGGGGCAGAAAGGCCAAGAAATGGTGGGTCAGGCGGGATGGATCCCGGTCCTTGGGTGTGCCCTTGGAGTTGAGATGCCCTCACGGTGAGTATTCTTGGGCTCGCAGGTTTTGTGGACCAGCGTGCCTGAAGGGCCACAGCAAAGGCCAAAGGCCCAGCAGAGTGTGGGCCAAGAGCAAGTGTCCGCGGTGCCCTCCATGTTTCCCAGGTGGCCTTGACAGGGACGCTTCACCCCTCAGGCCAAAGAGGGTGTCCCAGCCTGGGAGGGAGTGACCCCAGCACCCACACAGTGCGCTCCCCAGGCACCATGGGGCATTGGAGTTCTGAGGAGCCTGGGCCCTGGCGGGCCAGGGGCGCTCACCACCTGGCCCAGGGCAGACAGAACACTGGGGAGGGAGGGGCACCACCCGAGCAGGCCCCAGAGGAGACCCCCTGAGCACTGCTGGGCGAGGGGCGCTCACCCACAGGACCCAGAGGGGACTGAGCCCTGGGCGGGGGGCGCGGGGGGTGGGCGCTGGGCCTCAGGACACAGGGGAGCCTGGGGAACTGCGGGGGAGGGGCGGTCACCCGCAAGCCCCAGAGCTCACTGGTCCTTAGGGCTCCTGGGGGGCTCACCCAGGAGACCCGGGCGCACCGAGGACCCTCGGGCGAGGGGCGCTCACCCGCAGGTCCCCGGAGGACAGGGAAGCCTCCTGGGCCCCCACCCCCACCCCCGCAAGACAGGCGCTTGCCTGCCCGCAGGACCCTGAGGACACTGGGCGCCGATGGGCGAGGGGCGCTCACCCAAAGGCCGCAGTGCAGCAGCAATGCCAGTGTCCCAGGAGCCCTCCCCAAGCAGGATCTTGGGGACAGGGAACAGGGCTGGGACCCGCGGTGGGGACCTCGCACCCGCAGAACCCCCAAGAGCACACTGAGCACTGCAGGGCGAGGGGCGCTCACCAGCATGGCCCAGAGCACACTGGGGACCTGAGGCCGCCTGGGGGCGCTCCCCCACAGCCACCAGGCCTGGCCCTGCACTGCCTAAGGGAGGGGCGCTCACCCCCAGCCTCTAGGGAAGCCTGAGCCCCCTCGGGCCAGGGCTGCTCCCCGCCACGCCACCCACTCAGGGCTGCCTGAGCACTGCCGGGTGAGGGGCGCTCACCCACAGGACCCAGAGCAGCCTGAGCGCTGGGGGGCTGAGGGTGCTCCCCCGCAGGAACCCTGGACAATGAGCTCAGGTGGGAGAGGGGCGCTCGCCCACAGGGCTCAGAGTCCAGGTCACCTTTTGCAGAGGATCCCTGGGCCCCTTGTCCCCAGTTACCTGGGCCAGGGTGGGACAGTGGCGCCCTCTCACTGGTCTCAGCAGTTCCTCCAAGATGGAGGGGAGATGTCCTTTGCCAAATGTCCCACCATCCTGCCCAGGAGGAGGGCGCGGCTCCTGATCCAGAGGTCCCACAGGGTTCTTCCCTGGGGCCAAGATAGCGCCTGGTGGCGCTTGCCTGCTGTCCGGGGCCCCAGTGGAGATGTGCTCACAGCCTGGGAAATTGGCCCTGCATCCACTGGTCCCCGGGACCTCCGCAATCTCGGGCGCGTGCCAGGCGTGCAGGGGAGCACAGCCCCAGGGGCAGAAAGGCCAAGAAATGGTGGGTCAGGCGGGATGGATCCCGGTCCTTGGGTGTGCCCTTGGAGTTGAGATGCCCTCACGGTGAGTATTCTTGGGCTCGCAGGTTTTGTGGACCAGCGTGCCTGAAGGGCCACAGCAAAGGCCAAAGGCCCAGCAGAGTGTGGGCCAAGAGCAAGTGTCCGCGGTGCCCTCCATGTTTCCCAGGTGGCCTTGACAGGGACGCTTCACCCCTCAGGCCAAAGAGGGTGTCCCAGCCTGGGAGGGAGTGACCCCAGCACCCACACAGTGCGCTCCCCAGGCACCATGGGGCATTGGAGTTCTGAGGAGCCTGGGCCCTGGCGGGCCAGGGGCGCTCACCACCTGGCCCAGGGCAGACAGAACACTGGGGAGGGAGGGGCACCACCCGCGCAGGCCCCAGAGGAGACCCCCTGAGCACTGCTGGGCGAGGGGCGCTCACCCACAGGACCCAGAGGGGACTGAGCCCTGGGCGGGGGGCGCGGGGGGGGCGCTGGGCCTCAGGACACAGGGGAGCCTGGGGACCTGCGGGGGAGGGGCGGTCACCCGCAAGCCCCAGAGCTCACTGGTCCTTAGGGCTCCTGGGGGGCTCACCCAGGAGACCCGGGCGCACCGAGGACCCTCGGGCGAGGGGCGCTCACCCGCAGGTCCCCGGAGGACAGGGAAGCCTCCTGGGCCCCCACCCCCACCCCCCGCAAGACAGGCGCTTGCCTGCCCGCAGGACCCTGAGGACACTGGGCGCCGATGGGCGAGGGGCGCTCACCCAAAGGCCGCAGTGCAGCAGCAATGCCAGTGTCCCAGGAGCCCTCCCCAAGCAGGATCTTGGGGACAGGGAACAGGGCTGGGACCCGCGGTGGGGACCTCGCACCCGCAGAACCCCCAAGAGCACACTGAGCATTGCAGGGCGAGGGGCGCTCACCAGCATGGCCCAGAGCACACTGGGGACCTGAGGCCGCCTGGGGGCGCTCCCCCACAGCCACCAGGCCTGGCCCTGCACTGCCTAAGGGAGGGGCGCTCACCCCCAGCCTCTAGGGAAGCCTGAGCCCCCTCGGGCCAGGGCTGCTCCCCGCCACGCCACCCACTCAGGGCTGCCTGAGCACTGCCGGGTGAGGGGCGCTCACCCACAGGACCCAGAGCAGCCTGAGCGCTGGGGGGCTGAGGGTGCTCCCCCGCAGGAACCCTGGACAATGAGCTCAGGTGGGAGAGGGGCGCTCGCCCACAGGGCTCAGAGTCCAGGTCACCTTTTGCAGAGGATCCCTGGGCCCCTTGTCCCCAGTTACCTGGGCCAGGGTGGGACAGTGGCGCCCTCTCACTGGTCTCAGCAGTTCCTCCAAGATGGAGGGGAGATGTCCTTTGCCAAATGTCCCACCATCCTGCCCAGGAGGAGGGCGCGGCTCCTGATCCAGAGGTCCCACAGGGTTCTTCCCTGGGGCCAAGATAGCGCCTGGTGGCGCTTGCCTGCTGTCCGGGGCCCCAGTGGAGATGTGCTCACAGCCTGGGAAATTGGCCCTGCATCCACTGGTCCCCGGGACCTCCGCAATCCCGGGCGCGTGCCAGGCGTGCAGGGGAGCACAGCCCCAGGGGCAGAAAGGCCAAGAAATGGTGGGTCAGGCGGGATGGATCCCGGTCCTTGGGTGTGCCCTTGGAGTTGAGATGCCCTCACGGTGAGTATTCTTGGGCTCGCAGGTTTTGTGGACCAGCGTGCCTGAAGGGCCACAGCAAAGGCCAAAGGCCCAGCAGAGTGTGGGCCAAGAGCAAGTGTCCGCGGTGCCCTCCATGTTTCCCAGGTGGCCTTGACAGGGACGCTTCACCCCTCAGGCCAAAGAGGGTGTCCCAGCCTGGGAGGGAGTGACCCCAGCACCCACACAGTGCGCTCCCCAGGCACCATGGGGCATTGGAGTTCTGAGGAGCCTGGGCCCTGGCGGGCCAGGGGCGCTCACCACCTGGCCCAGGGCAGACAGAACACTGGGGAGGGAGGGGCACCACCCGCGCAGGCCCCAGAGGAGACCCCCTGAGCACTGCTGGGCGAGGGGCGCTCACCCACAGGACCCAGAGGGGACTGAGCCCTGGGCGGGGGGCGCGGGGGGGGCGCTGGGCCTCAGGACACAGGGGAGCCTGGGGACCTGCGGGGGAGGGGCGGTCACCCGCAAGCCCCAGAGCTCACTGGTCCTTAGGGCTCCTGGGGGGCTCACCCAGGAGACCCGGGCGCACCGAGGACCCTCGGGCGAGGGGCGCTCACCCGCAGGTCCCCGGAGGACAGGGAAGCCTCCTGGGCCCCCACCCCCACCCCCCGCAAGACAGGCGCTTGCCTGCCCGCAGGACCCTGAGGACACTGGGCGCCGATGGGCGAGGGGCGCTCACCCAAAGGCCGCAGTGCAGCAGCAATGCCAGTGTCCCAGGAGCCCTCCCCAAGCAGGATCTTGGGGACAGGGAACAGGGCTGGGACCCGCGGTGGGGACCTCGCACCCGCAGAACCCCCAAGAGCACACTGAGCATTGCAGGGCGAGGGGCGCTCACCAGCATGGCCCAGAGCACACTGGGGACCTGAGGCCGCCTGGGGGCGCTCCCCCACAGCCACCAGGCCTGGCCCTGCACTGCCTAAGGGAGGGGCGCTCACCCCCAGCCTCTAGGGAAGCCTGAGCCCCCTCGGGCCAGGGCTGCTCCCCGCCATGCCACCCACTCAGGGCTGCCTGAGCACTGCCAGGTGAGGGGCGCTCACCCACAGGACCCAGAGCAGCCTGAGCGCTGGGGGGCTGAGGGTGCTCCCCCGCAGGAACCCTGGACAATGAGCTCAGGTGGGAGAGGGGCGCTCGCCCACAGGGCTCAGAGTCCAGGTCACCTTTTGCAGAGGATCCCTGGGCCCCTTGTCCCCAGTTACCTGGGCCAGGGTGGGACAGTGGCGCCCTCTCACTGGTCTCAGCAGTGCCTCCAAGATGGAGGGGAGATGTCCTTTGCCAAATGTCCCACCATCCTGCCCAGGAGGAGGGCGCGGCTCCTGATCCAGAGGTCCCACAGGGTTCTTCCCTGGGGCCAAGATGGCGCCTGGTGGCGCTTGCCTGCTGTCCGGGGCCCCAGTGGAGATGTGCTCACAGCCTGGGAAATTGGCCCTGCATCCACTGGTCCCCGGGACCTCCGCAATCCCGGGCGCGTGCCAGGCGTGCAGGGGAGCACAGCCCCAGGGGCAGAAAGGCCAAGAAATGGTGGGTCAGGCGGGATGGATCCCGGTCCTTGGGTGTGCCCTTGGAGTTGAGATGCCCTCACGGTGAGTATTCTTGGGCTCGCAGGTTTTGTGGACCAGCGTGCCTGAAGGGCCACAGCAAAGGCCAAAGGCCCAGCAGAGTGTGGGCCAAGAGCAAGTGTCCGCGGTGCCCTCCATGTTTCCCAGGTGGCCTTGACAGGGACGCTTCACCCCTCAGGCCAAAGAGGGTGTCCCAGCCTGGGAGGGAGTGACCCCAGCACCCACACAGTGCGCTCCCCAGGCACCATGGGGCATTGGAGTTCTGAGGAGCCTGGGCCCTGGCGGGCCAGGGGCGCTCACCACCTGGCCCAGGGCAGACAGAACACTGGGGAGGGAGGGGCACCACCCGCGCAGGCCCCAGAGGAGACCCCCTGAGCACTGCTGGGCGAGGGGCGCTCACCCACAGGACCCAGAGGGGACTGAGCCCTGGGCGGGGGGCGCGGGGGGTGGGCGCTGGGCCTCAGGACACAGGGGAGCCTGGGGACCTGCGGGGGAGGGGCGGTCACCCGCAAGCCCCAGAGCTCACTGGTCCTTAGGGCTCCTGGGGGGCTCACCCAGGAGACCCGGGCGCACCGAGGACCCTCGGGCGAGGGGCGCTCACCCGCAGGTCCCCGGAGGACAGGGAAGCCTCCTGGGCCCCCACCCCCACCCCCGCAAGACAGGCGCTTGCCTGCCCGCAGGACCCTGAGGACACTGGGCGCCGATGGGCGAGGGGCGCTCACCCAAAGGCCGCAGTGCAGCAGCAATGCCAGTGTCCCAGGAGCCCTCCCCAAGCAGGATCTTGGGGACAGGGAACAGGGCTGGGACCCGCGGTGGGGACCTCGCACCCGCAGCACCCCCAAGAGCACACTGAGCACTGCAGGGCGAGGGGCGCACACCAGCATGGCCCAGAGCACACTGCGGACCTGAGGCCGCCTGGGGGCGCTCCCCCACAGCCACCAGGCCTGGCCCTGCACTGCCTAAGGGAGGGGCGCTCACCCCCAGCCTCTAGGGAAGCCTGAGCCCCCTCGGGCCAGGGCTGCTCCCCGCCACGCCACCCACTCAGGGCTGCCTGAGCACTGCCGGGTGAGGGGCGCTCACCCACAGGACCCAGAGCAGCCTGAGCGCTGGGGGGCTGAGGGTGCTCCCCCGCAGGAACCCTGGACAATGAGCTCAGGTGGGAGAGGGGCGCTCGCCCACAGGGCTCAGAGTCCAGGTCACCTTTTGCAGAGGATCCCTGGGCCCCTTGTCCCCAGTTACCTGGGCCAGGGTGGGACAGTGGCGCCCTCTCACTGGTCTCAGCAGTGCCTCCAAGATGGAGGGGAGATGTCCTTTGCCAAATGTCCCACCATCCTGCCCAGGAGGAGGGCGCGGCTCCTGATCCAGAGGTCCCACAGGGTTCTTCCCTGGGGCCAAGATAGCGCCTGGTGGCGCTTGCCTGCTGTCCAGGGCCCCAGTGGAGATGTGCTCACAGCCTGGGAAATTGGCCCTGCATCCACTGGTCCCCGGGACCTCCGCAATCCCGGGCGCGTGCCAGGCGTGCAGGGGAGCACAGCCCCAGGGGCAGAAAGGCCAAGAAATGGTGGGTCAGGCGGGATGGATCCCGGTCCTTGGGTGTGCCCTTGGAGTTGAGATGCCCTCACGGTGAGTATTCTTGGGCTCGCAGGTTTTGTGGACCAGCGTGCCTGAAGGGCCACAGCAAAGGCCAAAGGCCCAGCAGAGTGTGGGCCAAGAGCAAGTGTCCGCGGTGCCCTCCATGTTTCCCAGGTGGCCTTGACAGGGACGCTTCACCCCTCAGGCCAAAGAGGGTGTCCCAGCCTGGGAGGGAGTGACCCCAGCACCCACACAGTGCGCTCCCCAGGCACCATGGGGCATTGGAGTTCTGAGGAGCCTGGGCCCTGGCAGGCCAGGGGCGCTCACCACCTGGCCCAGGGCAGACAGAACACTGGGGAGGGAGGGGCACCACCCGCGCAGGCCCCAGAGGAGACCCCCTGAGCACTGCTGGGCGAGGGGCGCTCACCCACAGGACCCAGAGGGGACTGAGCCCTGGGCGGGGGGCGCGGGGGGGGGGCGCTGGGCCTCAGGACACAGGGGAGCCTGGGGACCTGCGGGGGAGGGGCGGTCACCCGCAAGCCCCAGAGCTCACTGGTCCTTAGGGCTCCTGGGGGGCTCACCCAGGAGACCCGGGCGCACCGAGGACCCTCGGGCGAGGGGCGCTCACCCGCAGGCCCCCGGAGGACAGGGAAGCCTCCTGGGCCCCCACCCCCACCCCCGCAAGACAGGCGCTTGCCTGCCCGCAGGACCCTGAGGACACTGGGCGCCGATGGGCGAGGGGCGCTCACCCAAAGGCCGCAGTGCAGCAGCAATGCCAGTGTCCCAGGAGCCCTCCCCAAGCAGGATCTTGGGGACAGGGAACAGGGCTGGGACCCGCGGTGGGGACATCGCACCCGCAGCACCCCCAAGAGCACACTGAGCACTGCAGGGCGAGGGGCGCACACCAGCATGGCCCAGAGCACACTGGGGACCTGAGGCCGCCTGGGGGCGCTCCCCCACAGCCACCAGGCCTGGCCCTGCACTGCCTAAGGGAGGGGCGCTCACCCCCAGCCTCTAGGGAAGCCTGAGCCCCCTCGGGCCAGGGCTGCTCCCCGCCACGCCACCCACTCAGGGCTGCCTGAGCACTGCCAGGTGAGGGGCGCTCACCCACAGGACCCAGAGCAGCCTGAGCGCTGGGGGGCTGAGGGTGCTCCCCCGCAGGAACCCTGGACAATGAGCTCAGGTGGGAGAGGGGCGCTCGCCCACAGGGCTCAGAGTCCAGGTCACCTTTTGCAGAGGATCCCTCGGCCCTGTGTCCCCAGTTACCTGGGTCAGGGTGGGATAGTGGCGCCCTCTCACTGGTCTCAGCAGTGCCTCCAAGATGGAGGGGAGATGTCCTTTGCCAAATGTCCCACCATCCTGCCCAGGAGGAGGGCGCGGCTCCTGATCCAGAGGTCCCACAGGGTTCTTCCCTGGGGCCAAGATAGCACCTGGTGGCGCTTGCCTGCTGTCCGGGGCCCCAGTGGAGATGTGCTCACAGCCTGGGAAATTGGCCCTGCATCCACTGGTCCCAGGGACCTCCGCAATCCCGGGCACGTGCCAGGCGTGCACGGGAGCACAGCCCCAGGGGCAGAAAGGCCAAGAATTGGTGAGTCAGGCGGGATGGATCCCGGTCCTTGGGTGTGCCCTTGGAGTTGAGATGCCCTCACGGTGAGTATTCTTGGGCTCGCAGGTTTTGTGGACCAGCGTGCCTGAAGGGCCACAGCAAAGGCCAAAGGCCCAGCAGAGTGTGGGTCAAGAGCAAGTGTCCGCGGTGCCCTCCAAGTTTCCCAGGTGGCCTTGACAGGGACGCTTCACCCCTCAGGCCAAAGAGGGTGTCCCAGCCTGGGAGGGAGTGACCCCAGCACCCACACAGTGCGCTCCCCAGGCACCAGGGGGCATTGGAGTTCAGAGGAGCCTGGGCCCTGGCGGGCCAGGGGCGCTCACCACCTGGCCCATGGCAGACAGAGCACTGGGGAGGGAGGGGCACCACCCGCGCAGGCCCCAGAGGAGACTCCCTGGGCACTGCTGGGCGAGGGGCGACACCCACATGACCCAGAGGGGACTGAGCCCTGGGCGGACGGGCGCTGGCCTCAGGACACAGGGGAGCCTGGGGACCTGCGGGGGAGGGGCGGTCACCCGCAAGCCCCAGAGCTCACTGGTCCTTAGGGCTCCTGGGGGGCTCACCCAGGAGACCCGGGCGCACCGAGGACCCTCGGGCGAGGGGCGCTCACCCGCAGGCCCCCGGAGGACAGGGAAGCCTCCTGGGCCCCCACCCCCACCCCCCAAGACAGGCGCTTGCCTGCCCGCAGGACCCTGAGGACACTGGGCGCCGATGGGCGAGGGGCGCTCACCCAAAGGCCGCAGTGCAGCAGCAATGCCAGTGTCCCAGGAGCCCTCCCCAAGCAGGATCTTGGGGACAGGGAACAGGGCTGGGACCCGTGGTGGGGACCTCGCACCCGCAGAACCCCCAAGAGCACACTGAGCACTGCAGGGCGAGGGGCGCTCACCAGCATGGCCCAGAGCACACTGGGGACCTGAGGCCGCCTGGGGGCGCTCCCCCACAGCCACCAGGCCTGGCCCTGCACTGCCTAAGGGAGGGGCGCTCACCCCCAGCCTCTAGGGAAGCCTGAGCCCCCTCGGGCCAGGGCTGCTCCCCGCCACGCCACCCACTCAGGGCTGCCTGAGCACTGCCAGGTGAGGGGCGCTCACCCACAGGACCCAGAGCAGCCTGAGCGCTGGGGGGCTGAGGGTGCTCCCCCGCAGGAACCCTGGACAATGAGCTCAGGTGGGAGAGGGGCGCTCGCCCACAGGGCTCAGAGTCCAGGTCACCTTTTGCAGAGGATCCCTGGGCCCCTTGTCCCCAGTTATTGGGCCAGGGTGGGACAGTGGCGCCCTCTCACTGGTCTCAGCAGTGCCTCCAAGATGGAGGGGAGATGTCCTTTGCCAAATGTCCCACCATCCTGCCCAGGAGGAGGGCGCGGCTCCTGATCCAGAGGTCCCACAGGGTTCTTCCCTGGGGCCAAGATGGCACCTGGTGGCGCTTGCCTGCTGTCCGGGGCCCCAGTGGAGATGTGCTCACAGCCTGGGAAATTGGCCCTGCATCCACTGGTCCCCGGGACCTCCGCAATCCCGGGCGCGTGCCAGGCGTGCAGGGGAGCACAGCCCCAGGGGCAGAAAGGCCAAGAAATGGTGGGTCAGGCGGGATGGATCCCGGTCCTTGGGTGTGCCCTTGGAGTTGAGATGCCCTCACAGTGAGTATTCTTGGGCTCGCAGGTTTTGTGGACCAGCGTGCC
Organism: Spermophilus citellus; assembly: GCF_964194105.1. Lineage (NCBI taxonomy): Eukaryota > Metazoa > Chordata > Mammalia > Rodentia > Sciuridae > Spermophilus > Spermophilus citellus. The sequence goes on along the minus strand of NC_138199.1, from coordinate 16,597,302 downwards.
TGAAGGGCCACAGCAAAGGCCAAAGGCCCAGCAGAGTGTGGGCCAAGAGCAAGTGTCCGCGGTGCCCTCCATGTTTCCCAGGTGGCCTTGACAGGGACGCTTCACCCCTCAGGCCAAAGAGGGTGTCCCAGCCTGGGAGGGAGTGACCCCAGCACCCACACAGTGCGCTCCCCAGGCACCATGGGGCATTGGGGTTCTGAGGAGCCTGGGCCCTGGCGGGCCAGGGGCGCTCACCACCTGGCCCAGGGCAGACAGAACACTGGGGAGGGAGGGGCACCACCCGCGCAGGCCCCAGAGGAGACCCCCTGAGCACTGCTGGGCGAGGGGCGTTCACCCACAGGACCCAGAGGGGACTGAGCCCTGGGCAGGGGGCGCGGGGGGGGGGCGCTGGGCCTCAGGACACAGGGGAGCCTGGGGACCTGCGGGGGAGGGGCGGTCACCCGCAAGCCCCAGAGCTCACTGGTCCTTAGGGCTCCTGGGGGGCTCACCCAGGAGACCCGGGCGCACCGAGGACCCTCGGCCGAGGGGCGCTCACCCGCAGGCCCCCGGAGGACAGGGAAGCCTCCTGGGCCCCCACCCCCACCCCCGCAAGACAGGCGCTTGCCTGCCTGCAGGACCCTGAGGACACTGGGCGCCGATGGGCGAGGGGCGCTCACCCAAAGGCCGCAGTGCAGCAGCAATGCCAGTGTCCCAGGAGCCCTCCCCAAGCAGTATCTTGGGGACAGGGAACAGGGCTGGGACCCGCGGTGGGGACCTCGCACCCGCAGCACCCCCAAGAGCACACTGAGCACTGCAGGGCGAGGGGCGCACACCAGCATGGCCCAGAGCACACTGGGGACCTCAGGCCGCCTGGGGGCGCTCCCCCACAGCCACCAGGCCTGGCCCTGCACTGCCTAAGGGAGGGGCGCTCACCCCCAGCCTCTAGGGAAGCCTGAGCCCCCTCGGGCCAGGGCTGCTCCCCGCCACGCCACCCACTCAGGGCTGCCTGAGCACTGCCGGGTGAGGGGCGCTCACCCACAGGACCCAGAGCAGCCTGAGCGCTGGGGGGCTGAGGGTGCTCCCCCGCAGGAACCCTGGACAATGAGCTCAGGTGGGAGAGGGGCGCTCGCCCACAGGGCTCAGAGTCCAGGTCACCTTTTGCAGAGGATCCCTGGGCCCCTTGTCCCCAGTTACCTGGGCCAGGGTGGGACAGTGGCGCCCTCTCACTGGTCTCAGCAGTGCCTCCAAGATGGAGGGGAGATGTCCTTTGCCAAATGTCCCACCATCCTGCCCAGGAGGAGGGCGCGGCTCCTGATCCAGAGGTCCCACAGGGTTCTTCCCTGGGGCCAAGATAGCACCTGGTGGCGCTTGCCTGCTGTCCGGGGCCCCAGTGGAGATGTGCTCACAGCCTGGGAAATTGGCCCTGCATCCACTGGTCCCCGGGACCTCCGCAATCCCGGGCGCGTGCCAGGCGTGCAGGGGAGCACAGCCCCAGGGGCAGAAAGGCCAAGAAATGGTGGGTCAGGCGGGATGGATCCCGGTCCTTGGGTGTGCCCTTGGAGTTGAGATGCCCTCACGGTGAGTATTCTTGGGCTCGCAGGTTTTGTGGACCAGCGTGCCTGAAGGGCCACAGCAAAGGCCAAAGGCCCAGCAGAGTGTGGGCCAAGAGCAAGTGTCCGCGGTGCCCTCCATGTTTCCCAGGTGGCCTTGACAGGGACGCTTCACCCCTCAGGCCAAAGAGGGTGTCCCAGCCTGGGAGGGAGTGACCCCAGCACCCACACAGTGCGCTCCCCAGGCACCATGGGGCATTGGAGTTCTGAGGAGCCTGGGCCCTGGCGGGCCAGGGGCGCTCACCACCTGGCCCAGGGCAGACAGAACACTGGGGAGGGAGGGGCACCACCCGCGCAGGCCCCAGAGGAGACCCCCTGAGCACTGCTGGGCGAGGGGCGCTCACCCACAGGACCCAGAGGGGACTGAGCCCTGGGCGGGGGGCGCGGGGGGGGCGCTGGGCCTCAGGACACAGGGGAGCCTGGGGACCTGCGGGGGAGGGGCGGTCACCCGCAAGCCCCAGAGCTCACTGGTCCTTAGGGCTCCTGGGGGGCTCACCCAGGAGACCCGGGCGCACCGAGGACCCTCGGGCGAGGGGCGCTCACCCGCAGGTCCCCGGAGGACAGGGAAGCCTCCTGGGCCCCCACCCCCACCCCCCGCAAGACAGGCGCTTGCCTGCCCGCAGGACCCTGAGGACACTGGGCGCCGATGGGCGAGGGGCGCTCACCCAAAGGCCGCAGTGCAGCAGCAATGCCAGTGTCCCAGGAGCCCTCCCCAAGCAGGATCTTGGGGACAGGGAACAGGGCTGGGACCCGCGGTGGGGACCTCGCACCCGCAGAACCCCCAAGAGCACACTGAGCATTGCAGGGCGAGGGGCGCTCACCAGCATGGCCCAGAGCACACTGGGGACCTGAGGCCGCCTGGGGGCGCTCCCCCACAGCCACCAGGCCTGGCCCTGCACTGCCTAAGGGAGGGGCGCTCACCCCCAGCCTCTAGGGAAGCCTGAGCCCCCTCGGGCCAGGGCTGCTCCCCGCCACGCCACCCACTCAGGGCTGCCTGAGCACTGCCAGGTGAGGGGCGCTCACCCACAGGACCCAGAGCAGCCTGAGCGCTGGGGGGCTGAGGGTGCTCCCCCGCAGGAACCCTGGACAATGAGCTCAGGTGGGAGAGGGGCGCTTGCCCACAGGGCTCAGAGTCCAGGTCACCTTTTGCAGAGGATCCCTCGGCCCTGTGTCCCCAGTTACCTGGGTCAGGGTGGGATAGTGGCGCCCTCTCACTGGTCTCAGCAGTGCCTCCAAGATGGAGGGGAGATGTCCTTTGCCAAATGTCCCACCATCCTGCCCAGGAGGAGGGCGCGGCTCCTGATCCAGAGGTCCCACAGGGTTCTTCCCTGGGGCCAAGATAGCACCTGGTGGCGCTTGCCTGCTGTCCGGGGCCCCAGTGGAGATGTGCTCACAGCCTGGGAAATTGGCCCTGCATCCACTGGTCCCAGGGACCTCCGCAATCCCGGGCACGTGCCAGGCGTGCACGGGAGCACAGCCCCAGGGGCAGAAAGGCCAAGAATTGGTGAGTCAGGCGGGATGGATCCCGGTCCTTGGGTGTGCCCTTGGAGTTGAGATGCCCTCACGGTGAGTATTCTTGGGCTCGCAGGTTTTGTGGACCAGCGTGCCTGAAGGGCCACAGCAAAGGCCAAAGGCCCAGCAGAGTGTGGGTCAAGAGCAAGTGTCCGCGGTGCCCTCCAAGTTTCCCAGGTGGCCTTGACAGGGACGCTTCACCCCTCAGGCCAAAGAGGGTGTCCCAGCCTGGGAGGGAGTGACCCCAGCACCCACACAGTGCGCTCCCCAGGCACCAGGGGGCATTGGAGTTCAGAGGAGCCTGGGCCCTGGCGGGCCAGGGGCGCTCACCACCTGGCCCATGGCAGACAGAGCACTGGGGAGGGAGGGGCACCACCCGCGCAGGCCCCAGAGGAGACTCCCTGGGCACTGCTGGGCGAGGGGCGACACCCACATGACCCAGAGGGGACTGAGCCCTGGGCGGACGGGCGCTGGCCTCAGGACACAGGGGAGCCTGGGGACCTGCGGGGGAGGGGCGGTCACCCGCAAGCCCCAGAGCTCACTGGTCCTTAGGGCTCCTGGGGGGCTCACCCAGGAGACCCGGGCGCACCGAGGACCCTCGGGCGAGGGGCGCTCACCCGCAGGCCCCCGGAGGACAGGGAAGCCTCCTGGGCCCCCACCCCCACCCCCCAAGACAGGCGCTTGCCTGCCCGCAGGACCCTGAGGACACTGGGCGCCGATGGGCGAGGGGCGCTCACCCAAAGGCCGCAGTGCAGCAGCAATGCCAGTGTCCCAGGAGCCCTCCCCAAGCAGGATCTTGGGGACAGGGAACAGGGCTGGGACCCGTGGTGGGGACCTCGCACCCGCAGAACCCCCAAGAGCACACTGAGCACTGCAGGGCGAGGGGCGCTCACCAGCATGGCCCAGAGCACCCTGGGGACCTGAGGCCGCCTGGGGGCGCTCCCCCACAGCCACCAGGCCTGGCCCTGCACTGCCTAAGGGAGGGGCGCTCACCCCCAGCCTCTAGGGAAGCCTGAGCCCCCTCGGGCCAGGGCTGCTCCCCGCCACGCCACCCACTCAGGGCTGCCTGAGCACTGCCGGGTGAGGGGCGCTCACCCACAGGACCCAGAGCAGCCTGAGCGCTGGGGGGCTGAGGGTGCTCCCCCGCAGGAACCCTGGACAATGAGCTCAGGTGGGAGAGGGGCGCTCGCCCACAGGGCTCAGAGTCCAGGTCACCTTTTGCAGAGGATCCCTGGGCCCCTTGTCCCCAGTTATTGGGCCAGGGTGGGACAGTGGCGCCCTCTCACTGGTCTCAGCAGTGCCTCCAAGATGGAGGGGAGATGTCCTTTGCCAAATGTCCCACCATCCTGCCCAGGAGGAGGGCGCGGCTCCTGATCCAGAGGTCCCACAGGGTTCTTCCCTGGGGCCAAGATGGCACCTGGTGGCGCTTGCCTGCTGTCCGGGGCCCCAGTGGAGATGTGCTCACAGCCTGGGAAATTGGCCCTGCATCCACTGGTCCCCGGGACCTCCGCAATCCCGGGCGCGTGCCAGGCGTGCAGGGGAGCACAGCCCCAGGGGCAGAAAGGCCAAGAAATGGTGGGTCAGGCGGGATGGATCCCGGTCCTTGGGTGTGCCCTTGGAGTTGAGATGCCCTCACAGTGAGTATTCTTGGGCTCGCAGGTTTTGTGGACCAGCGTGCCTGAAGGGCCACAGCAAAGGCCAAAGGCCCAGCAGAGTGTGGGCCAAGAGCAAGTGTCCGCGGTGCCCTCCATGTTTCCCAGGTGGCCTTGACAGGGACGCTTCACCCCTCAGGCCAAAGAGGGTGTCCCAGCCTGGGAGGGAGTGACCCCAGCACCCACACAGTGCGCTCCCCAGGCACCATGGGGCATTGGGGTTCTGAGGAGCCTGGGCCCTGGCGGGCCAGGGGCGCTCACCACCTGGCCCAGGGCAGACAGAACACTGGGGAGGGAGGGGCACCACCCGCGCAGGCCCCAGAGGAGACCCCCTGAGCACTGCTGGGCGAGGGGCGCTCACCCACAGGACCCAGAGGGGACTGAGCCCTGGGCAGGGGGCGCAGGGGGGGGGCGCTGGGCCTCAGGACACAGGGGAGCCTGGGGACCTGCGGGGGAGGGGCGGTCACCCGCAAGCCCCAGAGCTCACTGGTCCTTAGGGCTCCTGGGGGGCTCACCCAGGAGACCCGGGCGCACCGAGGACCCTCGGGCGAGGGGCGCTCACCCGCAGGTCCCCGGAGGACAGGGAAGCCTCCTGGGCCCCCACCCCCACCCCCCGCAAGACAGGCGCTTGCCTGCCCGCAGGACCCTGAGGACACTGGGCGCCGATGGGCGAGGGGCGCTCACCCAAAGGCCGCAGTGCAGCAGCAATGCCAGTGTCCCAGGAGCCCTCCCCAAGCAGGATCTTGGGGACAGGGAACAGGGCTGGGACCCGCGGTGGGGACCTCGCACCCGCAGAACCCCCAAGAGCACACTGAGCATTGCAGGGCGAGGGGCGCTCACCAGCATGGCCCAGAGCACACTGGGGACCTGAGGCCGCCTGGGGGCGCTCCCCCACAGCCACCAGGCCTGGCCCTGCACTGCCTAAGGGAGGGGCGCTCACCCCCAGCCTCTAGGGAAGCCTGAGCCCCCTCGGGCCAGGGCTGCTCCCCTCCACGCCACCCACTCAGGGCTGCCTGAGCACTGCCAGGTGAGGGGCGCTCACCCACAGGACCCAGAGCAGCCTGAGCGCTGGGGGGCTGAGGGTGCTCCCCCGCAGGAACCCTGGACAATGAGCTCAGGTGGGAGAGGGGCGCTCGCCCACAGGGCTCAGAGTCCAGGTCACCTTTTGCAGAGGATCCCTCGGCCCTGTGTCCCCAGTTACCTGGGTCAGGGTGGGATAGTGGCGCCCTCTCACTGGTCTCAGCAGTGCCTCCAAGATGGAGGGGAGATGTCCTTTGCCAAATGTCCCACCATCCTGCCCAGGAGGAGGGCGCGGCTCCTGATCCAGAGGTCCCACAGGGTTCTTCCCTGGGGCCAAGATAGCACCTGGTGGCGCTTGCCTGCTGTCCGGGGCCCCAGTGGAGATGTGCTCACAGCCTGGGAAATTGGCCCTGCATCCACTGGTCCCAGGGACCTCCGCAATCCCGGGCACGTGCCAGGCGTGCACGGGAGCACAGCCCCAGGGGCAGAAAGGCCAAGAATTGGTGAGTCAGGCGGGATGGATCCCGGTCCTTGGGTGTGCCCTTGGAGTTGAGATGCCCTCACGGTGAGTATTCTTGGGCTCGCAGGTTTTGTGGACCAGCGTGCCTGAAGGGCCACAGCAAAGGCCAAAGGCCCAGCAGAGTGTGGGCCAAGAGCAAGTGTCCGCGGTGCCCTCCAAGTTTCCCAGGTGGCCTTGACAGGGACGCTTCACCCCTCAGGCCAAAGAGGGTGTCCCAGCCTGGGAGGGAGTGACCCCAGCACCCACACAGTGCGCTCCCCAGGCACCAGGGGGCATTGGAGTTCAGAGGAGCCTGGGCCCTGGCGGGCCAGGGGCGCTCACCACCTGGCCCATGGCAGACAGAGCACTGGGGAGGGAGGGGCACCACCCGCGCAGGCCCCAGAGGAGACTCCCTGGGCACTGCTGGGCGAGGGGCGACACCCACATGACCCAGAGGGGACTGAGCCCTGGGCGGACGGGCGCTGGCCTCAGGACACAGGGGAGCCTGGGGACCTGCGGGGGAGGGGCGGTCACCCGCAAGCCCCAGAGCTCACTGGTCCTTAGGGCTCCTGGGGGGCTCACCCAGGAGACCCGGGCGCACCGAGGACCCTCGGGCGAGGGGCGCTCACCCGCAGGCCCCCGGAGGACAGGGAAGCCTCCTGGGCCCCCACCCCCACCCCCCAAGACAGGCGCTTGCCTGCCCGCAGGACCCTGAGGACACTGGGCGCCGATGGGCGAGGGGCGCTCACCCAAAGGCCGCAGTGCAGCAGCAATGCCAGTGTCCCAGGAGCCCTCCCCAAGCAGGATCTTGGGGACAGGGAACAGGGCTGGGACCCGCGGTGGGGACCTCGCACCCGCAGAACCCCCAAGAGCACACTGAGCACTGCAGGGCGAGGGGCGCTCACCAGCATGGCCCAGAGCACCCTGGGGACCTGAGGCCGCCTGGGGGCGCTCCCCCACAGCCACCAGGCCTGGCCCTGCACTGCCTAAGGGAGGGGCGCTCACCCCCAGCCTCTAGGGAAGCCTGAGCCCCCTCGGGCCAGGGCTGCTCCCCGCCACGCCACCCACTCAGGGCTGCCTGAGCACTGCCGGGTGAGGGGCGCTCACCCACAGGACCCAGAGCAGCCTGAGCGCTGGGGGGCTGAGGGTGCTCCCCCGCAGGAACCCTGGACAATGAGCTCAGGTGGGAGAGGGGCGCTCGCCCACAGGGCTCAGAGTCCAGGTCACCTTTTGCAGAGGATCCCTGGGCCCCTTGTCCCCAGTTACCTGGGCCAGGGTGGGACAGTGGCGCCCTCTCACTGGTCTCAGCAGTGCCTCCAAGATGGAGGGGAGATGTCCTTTGCCAAATGTCCCACCATCCTGCCCAGGAGGAGGGCGCGGCTCCTGATCCAGAGGTCCCACAGGGTTCTTCCCTGGGGCCAAGATAGCACCTGGTGGCGCTTGCCTGCTGTCCGGGGCCCCAGTGGAGATGTGCTCACAGCCTGGGAAATTGGCCCTGCATCCACTGGTCCCCGGGACCTCCGCAATCCCGGGCGCGTGCCAGGCGTGCAGGGGAGCACAGCCCCAGGGGCAGAAAGGCCAAGAAATGGTGGGTCAGGCGGGATGGATCCCGGTCCTTGGGTGTGCCCTTGGAGTTGAGATGCCCTCACGGTGAGTATTCTTGGGCTCGCAGGTTTTGTGGACCAGCGTGCCTGAAGGGCCACAGCAAAGGCCAAAGGCCCAGCAGAGTGTGGGCCAAGAGCAAGTGTCCGCGGTGCCCTCCATGTTTCCCAGGTGGCCTTGACAGGGACGCTTCACCCCTCAGGCCAAAGAGGGTGTCCCAGCCTGGGAGGGAGTGACCCCAGCACCCACACAGTGCGCTCCCCAGGCACCATGGGGCATTGGAGTTCTGAGGAGCCTGGGCCCTGGCGGGCCAGGGGCGCTCACCACCTGGCCCAGGGCAGACAGAACACTGGGGAGGGAGGGGCACCACCCGCGCAGGCCCCAGAGGAGACCCCCTGAGCACTGCTGGGCGAGGGGCGCTCACCCACAGGACCCAGAGGGGACTGAGCCCTGGGCGGGGGGCGCGGGGGGGGCGCTGGGCCTCAGGACACAGGGGAGCCTGGGGACCTGCGGGGGAGGGGCGGTCACCCGCAAGCCCCAGAGCTCACTGGTCCTTAGGGCTCCTGGGGGGCTCACCCAGGAGACCCGGGCGCACCGAGGACCCTCGGGCGAGGGGCGCTCACCCGCAGGTCCCCGGAGGACAGGGAAGCCTCCTGGGCCCCCACCCCCACCCCCCGCAAGACAGGCGCTTGCCTGCCCGCAGGACCCTGAGGACACTGGGCGCCGATGGGCGAGGGGCGCTCACCCAAAGGCCGCAGTGCAGCAGCAATGCCAGTGTCCCAGGAGCCCTCCCCAAGCAGGATCTTGGGGACAGGGAACAGGGCTGGGACCCGCGGTGGGGACCTCGCACCCGCAGAACCCCCAAGAGCACACTGAGCATTGCAGGGCGAGGGGCGCTCACCAGCATGGCCCAGAGCACACTGGGGACCTGAGGCCGCCTGGGGGCGCTCCCCCACAGCCACCAGGCCTGGCCCTGCACTGCCTAAGGGAGGGGCGCTCACCCCCAGCCTCTAGGGAAGCCTGAGCCCCCTCGGGCCAGGGCTGCTCCCCGCCACGCCACCCACTCAGGGCTGCCTGAGCACTGCCAGGTGAGGGGCGCTCACCCACAGGACCCAGAGCAGCCTGAGCGCTGGGGGGCTGAGGGTGCTCCCCCGCAGGAACCCTGGACAATGAGCTCAGGTGGGAGAGGGGCGCTCGCCCACAGGGCTCAGAGTCCAGGTCACCTTTTGCAGAGGATCCCTCGGCCCTGTGTCCCCAGTTACCTGGGTCAGGGTGGGATAGTGGCGCCCTCTCACTGGTCTCAGCAGTGCCTCCAAGATGGAGGGGAGATGTCCTTTGCCAAATGTCCCACCATCCTGCCCAGGAGGAGGGCGCGGCTCCTGATCCAGAGGTCCCACAGGGTTCTTCCCTGGGGCCAAGATAGCACCTGGTGGCGCTTGCCTGCTGTCCGGGGCCCCAGTGGAGATGTGCTCACAGCCTGGGAAATTGGCCCTGCATCCACTGGTCCCAGGGACCTCCGCAATCCCGGGCACGTGCCAGGCGTGCACGGGAGCACAGCCCCAGGGGCAGAAAGGCCAAGAATTGGTGAGTCAGGCGGGATGGATCCCGGTCCTTGGGTGTGCCCTTGGAGTTGAGATGCCCTCACGGTGAGTATTCTTGGGCTCGCAGGTTTTGTGGACCAGCGTGCCTGAAGGGCCACAGCAAAGGCCAAAGGCCCAGCAGAGTGTGGGTCAAGAGCAAGTGTCCGCGGTGCCCTCCAAGTTTCCCAGGTGGCCTTGACAGGGACGCTTCACCCCTCAGGCCAAAGAGGGTGTCCCAGCCTGGGAGGGAGTGACCCCAGCACCCACACAGTGCGCTCCCCAGGCACCAGGGGGCATTGGAGTTCAGAGGAGCCTGGGCCCTGGCGGGCCAGGGGCGCTCACCACCTGGCCCATGGCAGACAGAGCACTGGGGAGGGAGGGGCACCACCCGCGCAGGCCCCAGAGGAGACTCCCTGGGCACTGCTGGGCGAGGGGCGACACTCACATGACCCAGAGGGGACTGAGCCCTGGGCGGACGGGCGCTGGCCTCAGGACACAGGGGAGCCTGGGGACCTGCGGGGGAGGGGCGGTCACCCGCAAGCCCCAGAGCTCACTGGTCCTTAGGGCTCCTGGGGGGCTCACCCAGGAGACCCGGGCGCACCGAGGACCCTCGGGCGAGGGGCGCTCACCCGCAGGCCCCCGGAGGACAGGGAAGCCTCCTGGGCCCCCACCCCCACCCCCCAAGACAGGCGCTTGCCTGCCCGCAGGACCCTGAGGACACTGGGCGCCGATGGGCGAGGGGCGCTCACCCAAAGGCCGCAGTGCAGCAGCAATGCCAGTGTCCCAGGAGCCCTCCCCAAGCAGGATCTTGGGGACAGGGAACAGGGCTGGGACCCGCGGTGGGGACCTCGCACCCGCAGAACCCCCAAGAGCACACTGAGCACTGCAGGGCGAGGGGCGCTCACCAGCATGGCCCAGAGCACCCTGGGGACCTGAGGCCGCCTGGGGGCGCTCCCCCACAGCCACCAGGCCTGGCCCTGCACTGCCTAAGGGAGGGGCGCTCACCCCCAGCCTCTAGGGAAGCCTGAGCCCCCTCGGGCCAGGGCTGCTCCCCGCCACGCCACCCACTCAGGGCTGCCTGAGCACTGCCGGGTGAGGGGCGCTCACCCACAGGACCCAGAGCAGCCTGAGCGCTGGGGGGCTGAGGGTGCTCCCCCGCAGGAACCCTGGACAATGAGCTCAGGTGGGAGAGGGGCGCTCGCCCACAGGGCTCAGAGTCCAGGTCACCTTTTGCAGAGGATCCCTGGGCCCCTTGTCCCCAGTTACCTGGGCCAGGGTGGGACAGTGGCGCCCTCTCACTGGTCTCAGCAGTGCCTCCAAGATGGAGGGGAGATGTCCTTTGCCAAATGTCCCACCATCCTGCCCAGGAGGAGGGCGCGGCTCCTGATCCAGAGGTCCCACAGGGTTCTTCCCTGGGGCCAAGATAGCACCTGGTGGCGCTTGCCTGCTGTCCGGGGCCCCAGTGGAGATGTGCTCACAGCCTGGGAAATTGGCCCTGCATCCACTGGTCCCCGGGACCTCCGCAATCCCGGGCGCGTGCCAGGCGTGCAGGGGAGCACAGCCCCAGGGGCAGAAAGGCCAAGAAATGGTGGGTCAGGCGGGATGGATCCCGGTCCTTGGGTGTGCCCTTGGAGTTGAGATGCCCTCACGGTGAGTATTCTTGGGCTCGCAGGTTTTGTGGACCAGCGTGCCTGAAGGGCCACAGCAAAGGCCAAAGGCCCAGCAGAGTGTGGGCCAAGAGCAAGTGTCCGCGGTGCCCTCCATGTTTCCCAGGTGGCCTTGACAGGGACGCTTCACCCCTCAGGCCAAAGAGGGTGTCCCAGCCTGGGAGGGAGTGACCCCAGCACCCACACAGTGCGCTCCCCAGGCACCATGGGGCATTGGAGTTCTGAGGAGCCTGGGCCCTGGCGGGCCAGGGGCGCTCACCACCTGGCCCAGGGCAGACAGAACACTGGGGAGGGAGGGGCACCACCCGCGCAGGCCCCAGAGGAGACCCCCTGAGCACTGCTGGGCGAGGGGCGCTCACCCACAGGACCCAGAGGGGACTGAGCCCTGGGCGGGGGGCGCGGGGGGGGCGCTGGGCCTCAGGACACAGGGGAGCCTGGGGACCTGCGGGGGAGGGGCGGTCACCCGCAAGCCCCAGAGCTCACTGGTCCTTAGGGCTCCTGGGGGGCTCACCCAGGAGACCCGGGCGCACCGAGGACCCTCGGGCGAGGGGCGCTCACCCGCAGGTCCCCGGAGGACAGGGAAGCCTCCTGGGCCCCCACCCCCACCCCCCGCAAGACAGGCGCTTGCCTGCCCGCAGGACCCTGAGGACACTGGGCGCCGATGGGCGAGGGGCGCTCACCCAAAGGCCGCAGTGCAGCAGCAATGCCAGTGTCCCAGGAGCCCTCCCCAAGCAGGATCTTGGGGACAGGGAACAGGGCTGGGACCCGCGGTGGGGACCTCGCACCCGCAGAACCCCCAAGAGCACACTGAGCATTGCAGGGCGAGGGGCGCTCACCAGCATGGCCCAGAGCACACTGGGGACCTGAGGCCGCCTGGGGGCGCTCCCCCACAGCCACCAGGCCTGGCCCTGCACTGCCTAAGGGAGGGGCGCTCACCCCCAGCCTCTAGGGAAGCCTGAGCCCCCTCGGGCCAGGGCTGCTCCCCGCCACGCCACCCACTCAGGGCTGCCTGAGCACTGCCAGGTGAGGGGCGCTCACCCACAGGACCCAGAGCAGCCTGAGCGCTGGGGGGCTGAGGGTGCTCCCCCGCAGGAACCCTGGACAATGAGCTCAGGTGGGAGAGGGGCGCTCGCCCACAGGGCTCAGAGTCCAGGTCACCTTTTGCAGAGGATCCCTCGGCCCTGTGTCCCCAGTTACCTGGGTCAGGGTGGGATAGTGGCGCCCTCTCACTGGTCTCAGCAGTGCCTCCAAGATGGAGGGGAGATGTCCTTTGCCAAATGTCCCACCATCCTGCCCAGGAGGAGGGCGCGGCTCCTGATCCAGAGGTCCCACAGGGTTCTTCCCTGGGGCCAAGATAGCACCTGGTGGCGCTTGCCTGCTGTCCGGGGCCCCAGTGGAGATGTGCTCACAGCCTGGGAAATTGGCCCTGCATCCACTGGTCCCAGGGACCTCCGCAATCCCGGGCACGTGCCAGGCGTGCACGGGAGCACAGCCCCAGGGGCAGAAAGGCCAAGAATTGGTGAGTCAGGCGGGATGGATCCCGGTCCTTGGGTGTGCCCTTGGAGTTGAGATGCCCTCACGGTGAGTATTCTTGGGCTCGCAGGTTTTGTGGACCAGCGTGCCTGAAGGGCCACAGCAAAGGCCAAAGGCCCAGCAGAGTGTGGGTCAAGAGCAAGTGTCCGCGGTGCCCTCCAAGTTTCCCAGGTGGCCTTGACAGGGACGCTTCACCCCTCAGGCCAAAGAGGGTGTCCCAGCCTGGGAGGGAGTGACCCCAGCACCCACACAGTGCGCTCCCCAGGCACCAGGGGGCATTGGAGTTCAGAGGAGCCTGGGCCCTGGCGGGCCAGGGGCGCTCACCACCTGGCCCATGGCAGACAGAGCACTGGGGAGGGAGGGGCACCACCCGCGCAGGCCCCAGAGGAGACTCCCTGGGCACTGCTGGGCGAGGGGCGACACCCACATGACCCAGAGGGGACTGAGCCCTGGGCGGACGGGCGCTGGCCTCAGGACACAGGGGAGCCTGGGGACCTGCGGGGGAGGGGCGGTCACCCGCAAGCCCCAGAGCTCACTGGTCCTTAGGGCTCCTGGGGGGCTCACCCAGGAGACCCGGGCGCACCGAGGACCCTCGGGCGAGGGGCGCTCACCCGCAGGTCCCCGGAGGACAGGGAAGCCTCCTGGGCCCCCACCCCCACCCCCCAAGACAGGCGCTTGCCTGCCCGCAGGACCCTGAGGACACTGGGCGCCGATGGGCGAGGGGCGCTCACCCAAAGGCCGCAGTGCAGCAGCAATGCCAGTGTCCCAGGAGCCCTCCCCAAGCAGGATCTTGGGGACAGGGAACAGGGCTGGGACCCGCGGTGGGGACCTCGCACCCGCAGAACCCCCAAGAGCACACTGAGCACTGCAGGGCGAGGGGCGCTCACCAGCATGGCCCAGAGCACACTGGGGACCTGAGGCCGCCTGGGGGCGCTCCCCCACAGCCACCAGGCCTGGCCCTGCACTGCCTAAGGGAGGGGCGCTCACCCCCAGCCTCTAGGGAAGCCTGAGCCCCCTCGGGCCAGGGCTGCTCCCCGCCACGCCACCCACTCAGGGCTGCCTGAGCACTGCCGGGTGAGGGGCGCTCACCCACAGGACCCAGAGCAGCCTGAGCGCTGGGGGGCTGAGGGTGCTCCCCCGCAGGAACCCTGGACAATGAGCTCAGGTGGGAGAGGGGCGCTCGCCCACAGGGCTCAGAGTCCAGGTCACCTTTTGCAGAGGATCCCTGGGCCCCTTGTCCCCAGTTACCTGGGCCAGGGTGGGACAGTGGCACCCTCTCACTGGTCTCAGCAGTGCCTCCAAGATGGAGGGGAGATGTCCTTTGCCAAATGTCCCACCATCCTGCCCAGGAGGAGGGCGCGGCTCCTGATCCAGAGGTCCCACAGGGTTCTTCCCTGGGGCCAAGATAGCACCTGGTGGCGCTTGCCTGCTGTCCGGGGCCCCAGTGGAGATGTGCTCACAGCCTGGGAAATTGGCCCTGCATCCACTGGTCCCCGGGACCTCCGCAATCCCGGGCGCGTGCCAGGCGTGCAGGGGAGCACAGCCCCAGGGGCAGAAAGGCCAAGAAATGGTGGGTCAGGCGGGATGGATCCCGGTCCTTGGGTGTGCCCTTGGAGTTGAGATGCCCTCACGGTGAGTATTCTTGGGCTCGCAGGTTTTGTGGACCAGCGTGCCTGAAGGGCCACAGCAAAGGCCAAAGGCCCAGCAGAGTGTGGGCCAAGAGCAAGTGTCCGCGGTGCCCTCCATGTTTCCCAGGTGGCCTTGACAGGGACGCTTCACCCCTCAGGCCAAAGAGGGTGTCCCAGCCTGGGAGGGAGTGACCCCAGCACCCACACAGTGCGCTCCCCAGGCACCAGGGGGCATTGGAGTTCAGAGGAGCCTGGGCCCTGGCGGGCCAGGGGCGCTCACCACCTGGCCCATGGCAGACAGAGCACTGGGGAGGGAGGGGCACCACCCGCGCAGGCCCCAGAGGAGACTCCCTGGGCACTGCTGGGCGAGGGGCGACACCCACATGACCCAGAGGGGACTGAGCCCTGGGCGGACGGGCGCTGGCCTCAGGACACAGGGGAGCCTGGGGACCTGCGGGGGAGGGGCGGTCACCCGCAAGCCCCAGAGCTCACTGGTCCTTAGGGCTCCTGGGGGGCTCACCCAGGAGACCCGGGCGCACCGAGGACCCTCGGGCGAGGGGCGCTCACCCGCAGGTCCCCGGAGGACAGGGAAGCCTCCTGGGCCCCCACCCCCACCCCCCGCAAGACAGGCGCTTGCCTGCCCGCAGGACCCTGAGGACACTGGGCGCCGATGGGCGAGGGGCGCTCACCCAAAGGCCGCAGTGCAGCAGCAATGCCAGTGTCCCAGGAGCCCTCCCCAAGCAGGATCTTGGGGACAGGGAACAGGGCTGGGACCCGCGGTGGGGACCTCGCACCCGCAGAACCCCCAAGAGCACACTGAGCATTGCAGGGCGAGGGGCGCTCACCAGCATGGCCCAGAGCACACTGGGGACCTGAGGCCGCCTGGGGGCGCTCCCCCACAGCCACCAGGCCTGGCCCTGCACTGCCTAAGGGAGGGGCGCTCACCCCCAGCCTCTAGGGAAGCCTGAGCCCCCTCGGCCCAGGGCTGCTTCCCGCCACGCCACCCACTCAGGGCTGCCTGAGCACTGCCGGGTGAGGGGCGCTCACCCACAGGACCCAGAGCAGCCTGAGCGCTGGGGGGCTGAGGGTGCTCCCCCGCAGGAACCCTGGACAATGAGCTCAGGTGGGAGAGGGGCGCTCGCCCACAGGGCTCAGAGTCCAGGTCACCTTTTGCAGAGGATCCCTGGGCCCCTTGTCCCCAGTTACCTGGGCCAGGGTGGGACAGTGGCGCCCTCTCACTGGTCTCAGCAGTGCCTCCAAGATGGAGGGGAGATGTCCTTTGCCAAATGTCCCACCATCCTGCCCAGGAGGAGGGCGCGGCTCCTGATCCAGAGGTCCCACAGGGTTCTTCCCTGGGGCCAAGATAGCACCTGGTGGCGCTTGCCTGCTGTCCGGGGCCCCAGTGGAGATGTGCTCACAGCCTGGGAAATTGGCCCTGCATCCACTGGTCCCCGGGACCTCCGCAATCCCGGGCGCGTGCCAGGCGTGCAGGGGAGCACAGCCCCAGGGGCAGAAAGGCCAAGAAATGGTGGGTCAGGCGGGATGGATCCCGGTCCTTGGGTGTGCCCTTGGAGTTGAGATGCCCTCACGGTGAGTATTCTTGGGCTCGCAGGTTTTGTGGACCAGCGTGCCTGAAGGGCCACAGCAAAGGCCAAAGGCCCAGCAGAGTGTGGGCCAAGAGCAAGTGTCCGCGGTGCCCTCCATGTTTCCCAGGTGGCCTTGACAGGGACGCTTCACCCCTCAGGCCAAAGAGGGTGTCCCAGCCTGGGAGGGA
This sequence comes from Spermophilus citellus, assembly GCF_964194105.1. Classification (NCBI taxonomy): domain Eukaryota; kingdom Metazoa; phylum Chordata; class Mammalia; order Rodentia; family Sciuridae; genus Spermophilus; species Spermophilus citellus. Next base: position 16,581,246 of record NC_138199.1, on the reverse strand, counting down.
GTGACCCCAGCACCCACACAGTGCGCTCCCCAGGCACCATGGGGCATTGGAGTTCTGAGGAGCCTGGGCCCTGGCGGGCCAGGGGCGCTCACCACCTGGCCCAGGGCAGACAGAACACTGGGGAGGGAGGGGCACCACCCGCGCAGGCCCCAGAGGAGACCCCCTGAGCACTGCTGGGCGAGGGGCGCTCACCCACAGGACCCAGAGGGGACTGAGCCCTGGGCGGGGGGCGCGGGGGGGGGGCGCTGGGCCTCAGGACACAGGGGAGCCTGGGGACCTGCGGGGGAGGGGCGGTCACCCGCAAGCCCCAGAGCTCACTGGTCCTTAGGGCTCCTGGGGGGCTCACCCAGGAGACCCGGGCGCACCGAGGACCCTCGGGCGAGGGGCGCTCACCCGCAGGCCCCCGGAGGACAGGGAAGCCTCCTGGGCCCCCACCCCCACCCCCCAAGACAGGCGCTTGCCTGCCCGCAGGACCCTGAGGACACTGGGCGCCGATGGGCGAGGGGCGCTCACCCAAAGGCCGCAGTGCAGCAGCAATGCCAGTGTCCCAGGAGCCCTCCCCAAGCAGGATCTTGGGGACAGGGAACAGGGCTGGGACCCGCGGTGGGGACCTCGCACCCGCAGCACCCCCAAGAGCACACTGAGCACTGCAGGGCGAGGGGCGCTCACCAGCATGGCCCAGAGCACACTGGGGACCTGAGGCCGCCTGGGGGCGCTCCCCCACAGCCACCAGGCCTGGCCCTGCACTGCCTAAGGGAGGGGCGCTCACCCCCAGCCTCTAGGGAAGCCTGAGCCCCCTCGGGCCAGGGCTGCTCCCCGCCACGCCACCCACTCAGGGCTGCCTGAGCACTGCCGGGTGAGGGGCACTCACCCACAGGACCCAGAGCAGCCTGAGCGCTGGGGGGCTGAGGGTGCTCCCCCGCAGGAACCCTGGACAATGAGCTCAGGTGGGAGAGGGGCGCTCGCCCACAGGGCTCAGAGTCCAGGTCACCTTTTGCAGAGGATCCCTGGGCCCCTTGTCCCCAGTTACCTGGGCCAGGGTGGGACAGTGGCGCCCTCTCACTGGTCTCAGCAGTGCCTCCAAGATGGAGGGGAGATGTCCTTTGCCAAATGTCCCACCATCCTGCCCAGGAGGAGGGCGCGGCTCCTGATCCAGAGGTCCCACAGGGTTCTTCCCTGGGGCCAAGATAGCACCTGGTGGCGCTTGCCTGCTGTCCGGGGCCCCAGTGGAGATGTGCTCACAGCCTGGGAAATTGGCCCTGCATCCACTGGTCCCAGGGACCTCCGCAATCCCGGGCGCGTGCCAGGCGTGCAGGGGAGCACAGCCCCAGGGGCAGAAAGGCCAAGAAATGGTGGGTCAGGCGGGATGGATCCCGGTCCTTGGGTGTGCCCTTGGAGTTGAGATGCCCTCACGGTGAGTATTCTTGGGCTCGCAGGTTTTGTGGACCAGCGTGCCTGAAGGGCCACAGCAAAGGCCAAAGGCCCAGCAGAGTGTGGGCCAAGAGCAAGTGTCCGCGGTGCCCTCCATGTTTCCCAGGTGGCCTTGACAGGGACGCTTCACCCCTCAGGCCAAAGAGGGTGTCCCAGCCTGGGAGGGAGTGACCCCAGCACCCACACAGTGCGCTCCCCAGGCACCATGGGGCATTGGAGTTCTGAGGAGCCTGGGCCCTGGCGGGCCAGGGGCGCTCACCACCTGGCCCAGGGCAGACAGAACACTGGGGAGGGAGGGGCACCACCCGCGCAGGCCCCAGAGGAGACCCCCTGAGCACTGCTGGGCGAGGGGCGCTCACCCACAGGACCCAGAGGGGACTGAGCCCTGGGCGGGGGGCGCGGCGGGGGCGCTGGGCCTCAGGACACAGGGGAGCCTGGGGACCTGCGGGGGAGGGGCGGTCACCCGCAAGCCCCAGAGCTCACTGGTCCTTAGGGCTCCTGGGGGGCTCACCCAGGAGACCCGGGCGCACCGAGGACCCTCGGGCGAGGGGCGCTCACCCGCAGGCCCCCGGAGGACAGGGAAGCCTCCTGGGCCCCCACCCCCACCCCCGCAAGACAGGCGCTTGCCTGCCCGCAGGACCCTGAGGACACTGGGCGCCGATGGGCGAGGGGCGCTCACCCAAAGGCCGCAGTGCAGCAGCAATGCCAGTGTCCCAGGAGCCCTCCCCAAGCAGGATCTTGGGGACAGGGAACAGGGCTGGGACCCGCGGTGGGGACCTCGCACCCGCAGCACCCCCAAGAGCACACTGAGCACTGCAGGGCGAGGGGCGCTCACCAGCATGGCCCAGAGCACACTGGGGACCTGAGGCCGCCTGGGGGCGCTCCCCCACAGCCACCAGGCCTGGCCCTGCACTGCCTAAGGGAGGGGCGCTCACCCCCAGCCTCTAGGGAAGCCTGAGCCCCCTCGGGCCAGGGCTGCTCCCCGCCACGCCACCCACTCAGGGCTGCCTGAGCACTGCCGGGTGAGGGGCGCTCACCCACAGGACCCAGAGCAGCCTGAGCGCTGGGGGGCTGAGGGTGCTCCCCCGCAGGAACCCTGGACAATGAGCTCAGGTGGGAGAGGGGCGCTCGCCCACAGGGCTCAGAGTCCAGGTCACCTTTTGCAGAGGATCCCTGGGCCCCTTGTCCCCAGTTACCTGGGCCAGGGTGGGACAGTGGCGCCCTCTCACTGGTCTCAGCAGTGCCTCCAAGATGGAGGGGAGATGTCCTTTGCCAAATGTCCCACCATCCTGCCCAGGAGGAGGGCGCGGCTCCTGATCCAGAGGTCCCACAGGGTTCTTCCCTGGGGCCAAGATAGCACCTGGTGGCGCTTGCCTGCTGTCCGGGGCCCCAGTGGAGATGTGCTCACAGCCTGGGAAATTGGCCCTGCATCCACTGGTCCCCGGGACCTCCGCAATCCCGGGCGCGTGCCAGGCGTGAAGGGGAGCACAGCCCCAGGGGCAGAAAGGCCAAGAAATGGTGGGTCAGGCGGGATGGATCCCGGTCCTTGGGTGTGCCCTTGGAGTTGAGATGCCCTCACGGTGAGTATTCTTGGGCTCGCAGGTTTTGTGGACCAGCGTGCCTGAACGGCCACAGCAAAGGCCAAAGGCCCAGCAGAGTGTGGGCCAAGAGCAAGTGTCCGCGGTGCCCTCCATGTTTCCCAGGTGGCCTTGACAGGGACGCTTCACCCCTCAGGCCAAAGAGGGTGTCCCAGCCTGGGAGGGAGTGACCCCAGCACCCACACAGTGCGCTCCCCAGGCACCATGGGGCATTGGAGTTCTGAGGAGCCTGGGCCCTGGCGGGCCAGGGGCGCTCACCACCTGGCCCAGGGCAGACAGAACACTGGGGAGGGAGGGGCACCACCCGCGCAGGCCCCAGAGGAGACCCCCTGAGCACTGCTGGGCGAGGGGCGCTCACCCACAGGACCCAGAGGGGACTGAGCCCTGGGCGGGGGGCGCGGGGGGGGGGGGCGCTGGGCCTCAGGACACAGGGGAGCCTGGGGACCTGCGGGGGAGGGGCGGTCACCCGCAAGCCCCAGAGCTCACTGGTCCTTAGGGCTCCTGGGGGGCTCACCCAGGAGACCCGGGCGCACCGAGGACCCTCGGGCGAGGGGCGCTCACCCGCAGGCCCCCGGAGGACAGGGAAGCCTCCTGGGCCCCCACCCCCACCCCCGCAAGACAGGCGCTTGCCTGCCCGCAGGACCCTGAGGACACTGGGCGCCGATGGGCGAGGGGCGCTCACCCAAAGGCCGCAGTGCAGCAGCAATGCCAGTGTCCCAGGAGCCCTCCCCAAGCAGGATCTTGGGGACAGGGAACAGGGCTGGGACCCGCGGTGGGGACCTCGCACCCGCAGCACCCCCAAGAGCACACTGAGCACTGCAGGGCGAGGGGCGCACACCAGCATGGCCCAGAGCACACTGGGGACCTGAGGCCGCCTGGGGGCGCTCCCCCACAGCCACCAGGCCTGGCCCTGCACTGCCTAAGGGAGGGGCGCTCACCCCCAGCCTCTAGGGAAGCCTGAGCCCCCTTGGCCCAGGGCTGCTCCCCGACCCGCCACCCACTCAGGGCTGCCTGAGCATTGCCAGGAGAGGGGCGCTCACCCACAGGACCCAGAGCAGCCTGAGTGCTGGGGGGCTGAGGGTGCTCCCCCGCAGGAACCCTGGACAATGAGCTCAGGTGGGAGAGGGGCGCTCGCCCACAGGGCTCAGAGTCCAGGTCACCTTTTGCAGAGGATCCCTCGGCCCTGTGTCCCCATTTACCTGGGTCAGGGTGGGACAGTGGCGCCCTCTCACTGGTCTCAGCAGTGCCTCCAAGATGGAGGGGAGATGTCCTTTGCCAAATGTCCCACCATCCTGCCCAGGAGGAGGGCGCGGCTCCTGATCCAGAGGTCCCACAGGGTTCTTCCCTGGGGCCAAAATAGCACCTGGTGGCGCTTGCCTGCTGTCCGGGGCCCCAGTGGAGATGTGCTCACAGCCTGGGAAATTGGCCCTGCATCCACTGGTCCCAGGGACCTCCGCAATCCCGGGCACGTGCCAGGCGTGCACGGGAGCACAGCCCCAGGGGCAGAAAGGCCAAGAATTGGTGAGTCAGGCGGGATGGATCCCGGTCCTTGGGTGTGCCCTTGGAGTTGAGATGCCCTCACGGTGAGTATTCTTGGGCTCGCAGGTTTTGTGGACCAGCGTGCCTGAAGGGCCACAGCAAAGGCCAAAGGCCCAGCAGAGTGTGGGTCAAGAGCAAGTGTCCGCGGTGCCCTCCAAGTTTCCCAGGTGGCCTTGACAGGGACGCTTCACCCCTCAGGCCAAAGAGGGTGTCCCAGCCTGGGAGGGAGTGACGCCTGCACCCACACAGTGTGCTCCCCAGGCACCAGGGGGCATTGGAGTTCAGAGGAGCCTGGGCCCTGGCGGGCCAGGGGCGCTCACCACCTGGCCCATGGCAGACAGAGCACTGGGGAGGGAGGGGCACCACCCGCGCAGGCCCCAGAGGAGACTCCCTGGGCACTGCTGGGCGAGGGGCGACACCCACAGGACCCAGAGGGGACTGAGCCCTGGGCGGACGGGCGCTGGCCTCAGGACACAGGGGAGCCTGGGGACCTGCGGGGGAGGGGCGGTCACCCGCAAGCCCCAGAGCTCACTGGTCCTTAGGGCTCCTGGGGGGCTCACCCAGGAGACCCGGGCGCACCGAGGACCCTCGGGCGAGGGGCGCTCACCCGCAGGCCCCCGGAGGACAGGGAAGCCTCCTGGGCCCCCACCCCCACCCCCCAAGACAGGCGCTTGCCTGCCCGCAGGACCCTGAGGACACTGGGCGCCGATGGGCGAGGGGCGCTCACCCAAAGGCCGCAGTGCAGCAGCAATGCCAGTGTCACAGGAGCCCTCCCCAAGCAGGATCTTGGGGACAGGGAACAGGGCTGGGACCCGCGGTGGGGACCTCGCACCCGCAGCACCCCCAAGAGCACACTGAGCACTGCAGGGCGAGGGGCGCACACCAGCATGGCCCAGAGCACACTGGGGACCTGAGGCCGCCTGGGGGCGCTCCCCCACAGCCACCAGGCCTGGCCCTGCACTGCCTAAGGGAGGGGCGCTCACCCCCAGCCTCTAGGGAAGCCTGAGCCCCCTCGGGCCAGGGCTGCTCCCCGCCAGGCCACCCACTCAGGGCTGCCTGAGCACTGCCGGGTGAGGGGCGCTCACCCACAGGACCCAGAGCAGCCTGAGCGCTGGGGGGCTGAGGGTGCTCCCCCGCAGGAACCCTGGACAATGAGCTCAGGTGGGAGAGGGGCGCTCGCCCACAGGGCTCAGAGTCCAGGTCACCTTTTGCAGAGGATCCCTGGGCCCCTTGTCCCCAGTTACCTGGGCCAGGGTGGGACAGTGGCGCCCTCTCACTGGTCTCAGCAGTGCCTCCAAGATGGAGGGGAGATGTCCTTTGCCAAATGTCCCACCATCCTGCCCAGGAGGAGGGCGCGGCTCCTGATCCAGAGGTCCCACAGGGTTCTTCCCTGGGGCCAAGATAGCACCTGGTGGCGCTTGCCTGCTGTCCGGGGCCCCAGTGGAGATGTGCTCACAGCCTGGGAAATTGGCCCTGCATCCACTGGTCCCAGGGACCTCCGCAATCCCGGGCGCGTGCCAGGCGTGCAGGGGAGCACAGCCCCAGGGGCAGAAAGGCCAAGAAATGGTGGGTCAGGCGGGATGGATCCCGGTCCGTGGGTGTGCCCTTGGAGTTGAGATGCCCTCACGGTGAGTATTCTTGGGCTCGCAGGTTTTGTGGACCAGCGTGCCTGAAGGGCCACAGCAAAGGCCAAAGGCCCAGCAGAGTGTGGGCCAAGAGCAAGTGTCCGCGGTGCCCTCCATGTTTCCCAGGTGGCCTTGACAGGGACGCTTCACCCCTCAGGCCAAAGAGGGTGTCCCAGCCTGGGAGGGAGTGACCCCAGCACCCACACAGTGCGCTCCCCAGGCACCATGGGGCATTGGAGTTCTGAGGAGCCTGGGCCCTGGCGGGCCAGGGGCGCTCACCACCTGGCCCAGGGCAGACAGAACACTGGGGAGGGAGGGGCACCACCCGCGCAGGCCCCAGAGGAGACCCCCTGAGCACTGCTGGGCGAGGGGCGCTCACCCACAGGACCCAGAGGGGACTGAGCCCTGGGCGGGGGGCGCGGGGGGGGGGCGCTGGGCCTCAGGACACAGGGGAGCCTGGGGACCTGCGGGGGAGGGGCGGTCACCCGCAAGCCCCAGAGCTCACTGGTCCTTAGGGCTCCTGGGGGGCTCACCCAGGAGACCCGGGCGCACCGAGGACCCTCGGGCGAGGGGCGCTCACCCGCAGGCCCCCGGAGGACAGGGAAGCCTCCTGGGCCCCCACCCCCACCCCCGCAAGACAGGCGCTTGCCTGCCCGCAGGACCCTGAGGACACTGGGCGCCGATGGGCGAGGGGCGCTCACCCAAAGGCCGCAGTGCAGCAGCAATGCCAGTGTCCCAGGAGCCCTCCCCAAGCAGGATCTTGGGGACAGGGAACAGGGCTGGGACCCGCGGTGGGGACCTCGCACCCGCAGAACCCCCAAGAGCACACTGAGCACTGCAGGGCGAGGGGCGCTCACCAGCATGGCCCAGAGCACACTGGGGACCTGAGGCCGCCTGGGGGCGCTCCCCCACAGCCACCAGGCCTGGCCCTGCACTGCCTAAGGGAGGGGCGCTCACCCCCAGCCTCTAGGGAAGCCTGAGCCCCCTCGGGCCAGGGCTGCTCCCCGCCACGCCACCCACTCAGGGCTGCCTGAGCACTGCCGGGTGAGGGGCGCTCACCCACAGGACCCAGAGCAGCCTGAGCGCTGGGGGGCTGAGGGTGCTCCCCCGCAGGAACCCTGGACAATGAGCTCAGGTGGGAGAGGGGCGCTCGCCCACAGGGCTCAGAGTCCAGGTCACCTTTTGCAGAGGATCCCTGGGCCCCTTGTCCCCAGTTACCTGGGCCAGGGTGGGACAGTGGCGCCCTCTCACTGGTCTCAGCAGTGCCTCCAAGATGGAGGGGAGATGTCCTTTGCCAAATGTCCCACCATCCTGCCCAGGAGGAGGGCGCGGCTCCTGATCCAGAGGTCCCACAGGGTTCTTCCCTGGGGCCAAGATAGCGCCTGGTGGCGCTTGCCTGCTGTCCGGGGCCCCAGTGGAGATGTGCTCACAGCCTGGGAAATTGGCCCTGCATCCACTGGTCCCCGGGACCTCCGCAATCCCGGGCGCGTGCCAGGCGTGCAGGGGAGCACAGCCCCAGGGGCAGAAAGGCCAAGAAATGGTGGGTCAGGCGGGATGGATCCCGGTCCTTGGGTGTGCCCTTGGAGTTGAGATGCCCTCACGGTGAGTATTCTTGGGCTCGCAGGTTTTGTGGACCAGCGTGCCTGAAGGGCCACAGCAAAGGCCAAAGGCCCAGCAGAGTGTGGGCCAAGAGCAAGTGTCCGCGGTGCCCTCCATGTTTCCCAGGTGGCCTTGACAGGGACGCTTCACCCCTCAGGCCAAAGAGGGTGTCCCAGCCTGGGAGGGAGTGACCCCAGCACCCACACAGTGCGCTCCCCAGGCACCATGGGGCATTGGAGTTCTGAGGAGCCTGGGCCCTGGCGGGCCAGGGGCGCTCACCACCTGGCCCAGGGCAGACAGAACACTGGGGAGGGAGGGGCACCACCCGCGCAGGCCCCAGAGGAGACCCCCTGAGCACTGCTGGGCGAGGGGCGCTCACCCACAGGACCCAGAGGGGACTGAGCCCTGGGCGGGGGGCGCGGGGGGGGGGCGCTGGGCCTCAGGACACAGGGGAGCCTGGGGACCTGCGGGGGAGGGGCGGTCACCCGCAAGCCCCAGAGCTCACTGGTCCTTAGGGCTCCTGGGGGGCTCACCCAGGAGACCCGGGCGCACCGAGGACCCTCGGGCGAGGGGCGCTCACCCGCAGGCCCCCGGAGGACAGGGAAGCCTCCTGGGCCCCCACCCCCACCCCCGCAAGACAGGCGCTTGCCTGCCCGCAGGACCCTGAGGACACTGGGCGCCGATGGGCGAGGGGCGCTCACCCAAAGGCCGCAGTGCAGCAGCAATGCCAGTGTCCCAGGAGCCCTCCCCAAGCAGGATCTTGGGGACAGGGAACAGGGCTGGGACCCGCGGTGGGGACCTCGCACCCGCAGAACCCCCAAGAGCACACTGAGCACTGCAGGGCGAGGGGCGCTCACCAGCATGGCCCAGAGCACACTGGGGACCTGAGGCCGCCTGGGGGCGCTCCCCCACAGCCACCAGGCCTGGCCCTGCACTGCCTAAGGGAGGGGCGCTCACCCCCAGCCTCTAGGGAAGCCTGAGCCCCCTCGGGCCAGGGCTGCTCCCCGCCACGCCACCCACTCAGGGCTGCCTGAGCACTGCCGGGTGAGGGGCGCTCACCCACAGGACCCAGAGCAGCCTGAGCGCTGGGGGGCTGAGGGTGCTCCCCCGCAGGAACCCTGGACAATGAGCTCAGGTGGGAGAGGGGCGCTCGCCCACAGGGCTCAGAGTCCAGGTCACCTTTTGCAGAGGATCCCTGGGCCCCTTGTCCCCAGTTACCTGGGCCAGGGTGGGACAGTGGCGCCCTCTCACTGGTCTCAGCAGTGCCTCCAAGATGGAGGGGAGATGTCCTTTGCCAAATGTCCCACCATCCTGCCCAGGAGGAGGGCGCGGCTCCTGATCCAGAGGTCCCACAGGGTTCTTCCCTGGGGCCAAGATAGCGCCTGGTGGCGCTTGCCTGCTGTCCGGGGCCCCAGTGGAGATGTGCTCACAGCCTGGGAAATTGGCCCTGCATCCACTGGTCCCCGGGACCTCCGCAATCCCGGGCGCGTGCCAGGCGTGCAGGGGAGCACAGCCCCAGGGGCAGAAAGGCCAAGAAATGGTGGGTCAGGCGGGATGGATCCCGGTCCTTGGGTGTGCCCTTGGAGTTGAGATGCCCTCACGGTGAGTATTCTTGGGCTCGCAGGTTTTGTGGACCAGCGTGCCTGATTGGCCACAGCAAAGGCCAAAAGGCCCAGCAGAGTGTGGGCCAAGAGCAAGTGTCCGCGGTGCCCTCCATGTTTCCCAGGTGGCCTTGACAGGGACGCTTCACCCCTCAGGCCAAAGAGGGTGTCCCAGCCTGGGAGGGAGTGACCCCAGCACCCACACAGTGCGCTCCCCAGGCACCATGGGGCATTGGAGTTCTGAGGAGCCTGGGCCCTGGCGGGCCAGGGGCGCTCACCACCTGGCCCAGGGCAGACAGAACACTGGGGAGGGAGGGGCACCACCCGCGCAGGCCCCAGAGGAGACCCCCTGAGCACTGCTGGGCGAGGGGCGCTCACCCACAGGACCCAGAGGGGACTGAGCCCTGGGCGGGGGGCGCGGGGGGGGGCGCTGGGCCTCAGCACACAGGGGAGCCTGGGGACCTGCGGGGGAGGGGCGGTCACCCGCAAGCCCCAGAGCTCACTGGTCCTTAGGGCTCCTGGGGGGCTCACCCAGGAGACCCGGGCGCACCGAGGACCCTCGGGCGAGGGGCGCTCACCCGCAGGCCCCCGGAGGACAGGGAAGCCTCCTGGGCCCCCACCCCCACCCCCGCAAGACAGGCGCTTGCCTGCCCGCAGGACCCTGAGGACACTGGGCGCCGATGGGCGAGGGGCGCTCACCCAAAGGCCGCAGTGCAGCAGCAATGCCAGTGTCCCAGGAGCCCTCCCCAAGCAGGATCTTGGGGACAGGGAACAGGGCTGGGACCCGCGGTGGGGACCTCGCACCCGCAGAACCCCCAAGAGCACACTGAGCACTGCAGGGCGAGGGGCGCTCACCAGCATGGCCCAGAGCACACTGGGGACCTGAGGCCGCCTGGGGGCGCTCCCCCACAGCCACCAGGCCTGGCCCTGCACTGCCTAAGGGAGGGGCGCTCACCCCCAGCCTCTAGGGAAGCCTGAGCCCCCTCGGGCCAGGGCTGCTCCCCGCCACGCCACCCACTCAGGGCTGCCTGAGCACTGCCGGGTGAGGGGCGCTCACCCACAGGACCCAGAGCAGCCTGAGCGCTGGGGGGCTGAGGGTGCTCCCCCGCAGGAACCCTGGACAATGAGCTCAGGTGGGAGAGGGGCGCTCGCCCACAGGGCTCAGAGTCCAGGTCACCTTTTGCAGAGGATCCCTGGGCCCCTTGTCCCCAGTTACCTGGGCCAGGGTGGGACAGTGGCGCCCTCTCACTGGTCTCAGCAGTGCCTCCAAGATGGAGGGGAGATGTCCTTTGCCAAATGTCCCACCATCCTGCCCAGGAGGAGGGCGCGGCTCCTGATCCAGAGGTCCCACAGGGTTCTTCCCTGGGGCCAAGATAGCGCCTGGTGGCGCTTGCCTGCTGTCTGGGGCCCCAGTGGAGATGTGCTCACAGCCTGGGAAATTGGCCCTGCATCCACTGGTCCCCGGGACCTCCGCAATCCCGGGCGCGTGCCAGGCGTGCAGGGGAGCACAGCCCCAGGGGCAGAAAGGCCAAGAAATGGTGGGTCAGGCGGGATGGATCCCGGTCCTTGGGTGTGCCCTTGGAGTTGAGATGCCCTCACGGTGAGTATTCTTGGGCTCGCAGGTTTTGTGGACCAGCGTGCCTGAAGGGCCACAGCAAAGGCCAAAAGGCCCAGCAGAGTGTGGGCCAAGAGCAAGTGTCCGCGGTGCCCTCCATGTTTCCCAGGTGGCCTTGACAGGGACGCTTCACCCCTCAGGCCAAAGAGGGTGTCCCAGCCTGGGAGGGAGTGACCCCAGCACCCACACAGTGCGCTCCCCAGGCACCATGGGGCATTGGAGTTCTGAGGAGCCTGGGCCCTGGCGGGCCAGGGGCGCTCACCACCTGGCCCAGGGCAGACAGAACACTGGGGAGGGAGGGGCACCACCCGCGCAGGCCCCAGAGGAGACCCCCTGAGCACTGCTGGGCGAGGGGCGCTCACCCACAGGACCCAGAGGGGACTGAGCCCTGGGCGGGGGGCGCGGGGGGGGGGCGCTGGGCCTCAGGACACAGGGGAGCCTGGGGACCTGCGGGGGAGGGGCGGTCACCCGCAAGCCCCAGAGCTCACTGGTCCTTAGGGCTCCTGGGGGGCTCACCCAGGAGACCCGGGCGCACCGAGGACCCTCGGGCGAGGGGCGCTCACCCGCAGGCCCCCGGAGGACAGGGAAGCCTCCTGGGCCCCCACCCCCACCCCCGCAAGACAGGCGCTTGCCTGCCCGCAGGACCCTGAGGACACTGGGCGCCGATGGGCGAGGGGCGCTCACCCAAAGGCCGCAGTGCAGCAGCAATGCCAGTGTCCCAGGAGCCCTCCCCAAGCAGGATCTTGGGGACAGGGAACAGGGCTGGGACCCGCGGTGGGGACCTCGCACCCGCAGAACCCCCAAGAGCACACTGAGCACTGCAGGGCGAGGGGCGCTCACCAGCATGGCCCAGAGCACACTGGGGACCTGAGGCCGCCTGGGGGCGCTCCCCCACAGCCACCAGGCCTGGCCCTGCACTGCCTAAGGGAGGGGCGCTCACCCCCAGCCTCTAGGGAAGCCTGAGCCCCCTCGGGCCAGGGCTGCTCCCCGCCACGCCACCCACTCAGGGCTGCCTGAGCACTGCCGGGTGAGGGGCGCTCACCCACAGGACCCAGAGCAGCCTGAGCGCTGGGGGGCTGAGGGTGCTCCCCCGCAGGAACCCTGGACAATGAGCTCAGGTGGGAGAGGGGCGCTCGCCCACAGGGCTCAGAGTCCAGGTCACCTTTTGCAGAGGATCCCTGGGCCCCTTGTCCCCAGTTACCTGGGCCAGGGTGGGACAGTGGCGCCCTCTCACTGGTCTCAGCAGTGCCTCCAAGATGGAGGGGAGATGTCCTTTGCCAAATGTCCCACCATCCTGCCCAGGAGGAGGGCGCGGCTCCTGATCCAGAGGTCCCACAGGGTTCTTCCCTCGGGCCAAGATAGCGCCTGGTGGCGCTTGCCTGCTGTCCGGGGCCCCAGTGGAGATGTGCTCACAGCCTGGGAAATTGGCCCTGCATCCACTGGTCCCCGGGACCTCCGCAATCCCGGGCGCGTGCCAGGCGTGCAGGGGAGCACAGCCCCAGGGGCAGAAAGGCCAAGAAATGGTGGGTCAGGCGGGATGGATCCCGGTCCTTGGGTGTGCCCTTGGAGTTGAGATGCCCTCACGGTGAGTATTCTTGGGCTCGCAGGTTTTGTGGACCAGCGTGCCTGAAGGGCCACAGCAAAGGCCAAAAGGCCCAGCAGAGTGTGGGCCAAGAGCAAGTGTCCGCGGTGCCCTCCATGTTTCCCAGGTGGCCTTGACAGGGACGCTTCACCCCTCAGGCCAAAGAGGGTGTCCCAGCCTGGGAGGGAGTGACCCCAGCACCCACACAGTGCGCTCCCCAGGCACCATGGGGCATTGGAGTTCTGAGGAGCCTGGGCCCTGGCGGGCCAGGGGCGCTCACCACCTGGCCCAGGGCAGACAGAACACTGGGGAGGGAGGGGCACCACCCGCGCAGGCCCCAGAGGAGACCCCCTGAGCACTGCTGGGCGAGGGGCGCTCACCCACAGGACCCAGAGGGGACTGAGCCCTGGGCGGGGGGCGCGGGGGGGGGGGGCGCTGGGCCTCAGGACACAGGGGAGCCTGGGGACCTGCGGGGGAGGGGCGGTCACCCGCAAGCCCCAGAGCTCACTGGTCCTTAGGGCTCCTGGGGGGCTCACCCAGGAGACCCGGGCGCACCGAGGACCCTCGGGCGAGGGGCGCTCACCCGCAGGCCCCCGGAGGACAGGGAAGCCTCCTGGGCCCCCACCCCCACCCCCGCAAGACAGGCGCTTGCCTGCCCGCAGGACCCTGAGGACACTGGGCGCCGATGGGCGAGGGGCGCTCACCCAAAGGCCGCAGTGCAGCAGCAATGCCAGTGTCCCAGGAGCCCTCCCCAAGCAGGATCTTGGGGACAGGGAACAGGGCTGGGACCCGCGGTGGGGACCTCGCACCCGCAGAACCCCCAAGAGCACACTGAGCACTGCAGGGCGAGGGGCGCTCACCAGCATGGCCCAGAGCACACTGGGGACCTGAGGCCGCCTGGGGGCGCTCCCCCACAGCCACCAGGCCTGGCCCTGCACTGCCTAAGGGAGGGGCGCTCACCCCCAGCCTCTAGGGAAGCCTGAGCCCCCTCGGGCCAGGGCTGCTCCCCGCCACGCCACCCACTCAGGGCTGCCTGAGCACTGCCGGGTGAGGGGCGCTCACCCACAGGACCCAGAGCAGCCTGAGCGCTGGGGGGCTGAGGGTGCTCCCCCGCAGGAACCCTGGACAATGAGCTCAGGTGGGAGAGGGGCGCTCGCCCACAGGGCTCAGAGTCCAGGTCACCTTTTGCAGAGGATCCCTGGGCCCCTTGTCCCCAGTTACCTGGGCCAGGGTGGGACAGTGGCGCCCTCTCACTGGTCTCAGCAGTGCCTCCAAGATGGAGGGGAGATGTCCTTTGCCAAATGTCCCACCATCCTGCCCAGGAGGAGGGCGCGGCTCCTGATCCAGAGGTCCCACAGGGTTCTTCCCTGGGGCCAAGATAGCGCCTGGTGGCGCTTGCCTGCTGTCCGGGGCCCCAGTGGAGATGTGCTCACAGCCTGGGAAATTGGCCCTGCATCCACTGGTCCCCGGGACCTCCGCAATCCCGGGCGCGTGCCAGGCGTGCAGGGGAGCACAGCCCCAGGGGCAGAAAGGCCAAGAAATGGTGGGTCAGGCGGGATGGATCCCGGTCCTTGGGTGTGCCCTTGGAGTTGAGATGCCCTCACGGTGAGTATTCTTGGGCTCGCAGGTTTTGTGGACCAGCGTGCCTGATTGGCCACAGCAAAGGCCAAAAGGCCCAGCAGAGTGTGGGCCAAGAGCAAGTGTCCGCGGTGCCCTCCATGTTTCCCAGGTGGCCTTGACAGGGACGCTTCACCCCTCAGGCCAAAGAGGGTGTCCCAGCCTGGGAGGGAGTGACCCCAGCACCCACACAGTGCGCTCCCCAGGCACCATGGGGCATTGGAGTTCTGAGGAGCCTGGGCCCTGGCGGGCCAGGGGCGCTCACCACCTGGCCCAGGGCAGACAGAACACTGGGGAGGGAGGGGCACCACCCGCGCAGGCCCCAGAGGAGACCCCCTGAGCACTGCTGGGCGAGGGGCGCTCACCCACAGGACCCAGAGGGGACTGAGCCCTGGGCGGGGGGCGCGGGGGGGGGGCGCTGGGCCTCAGGACACAGGGGAGCCTGGGGACCTGCGGGGGAGGGGCGGTCACCCGCAAGCCCCAGAGCTCACTGGTCCTTAGGGCTCCTGGGGGGCTCACCCAGGAGACCCGGGCGCACCGAGGACCCTCGGGCGAGGGGCGCTCACCCGCAGGCCCCCGGAGGACAGGGAAGCCTCCTGGGCCCCCACCCCCACCCCCGCAAGACAGGCGCTTGCCTGCCCGCAGGACCCTGAGGACACTGGGCGCCGATGGGCGAGGGGCGCTCACCCAAAGGCCGCAGTGCAGCAGCAATGCCAGTGTCCCAGGAGCCCTCCCCAAGCAGGATCTTGGGGACAGGGAACAGGGCTGGGACCCGCGGTGGGGACCTCGCACCCGCAGAACCCCCAAGAGCACACTGAGCACTGCAGGGCGAGGGGCGCTCACCAGCATGGCCCAGAGCACACTGGGGACCTGAGGCCGCCTGGGGGCGCTCCCCCACAGCCACCAGGCCTGGCCCTGCACTGCCTAAGGGAGGGGCGCTCACCCCCAGCCTCTAGGGAAGCCTGAGCCCCCTCGGGCCAGGGCTGCTCCCCGCCATGCCACCCACTCAGGGCTGCCTGAGCACTGCCGGGTGAGGGGCGCTCACCCACAGGACCCAGAGCAGCCTGAGCGCTGGGGGGCTGAGGGTGCTCCCCCGCAGGAACCCTGGACAATGAGCTCAGGTGGGAGAGGGGCGCTCGCCCACAGGGCTCAGAGTCCAGGTCACCTTTTGCAGAGGATCCCTGGGCCCCTTGTCCCCAGTTACCTGGGCCAGGGTGGGACAGTGGCGCCCTCTCACTGGTCTCAGCAGTGCCTCCAAGATGGAGGGGAGATGTCCTTTGCCAAATGTCCCACCATCCTGCCCAGGAGGAGGGCGCGGCTCCTGATCCAGAGGTCCCACAGGGTTCTTCCCTGGGGCCAAGATAGCGCCTGGTGGCGCTTGCCTGCTGTCCGGGGCCCCAGTGGAGATGTGCTCACAGCCTGGGAAATTGGCCCTGCATCCACTGGTCCCCGGGACCTCCGCAATCCCGGGCGCGTGCCAGGCGTGCAGGGGAGCACAGCCCCAGGGGCAGAAAGGCCAAGAAATGGTGGGTCAGGCGGGATGGATCCCGGTCCTTGGGTGTGCCCTTGGAGTTGAGATGCCCTCACGGTGAGTATTCTTGGGCTCGCAGGTTTTGTGGACCAGCGTGCCTGAAGGGCCACAGCAAAGGCCAAAGGCCCAGCAGAGTGTGGGCCAAGAGCAAGTGTCCGCGGTGCCCTCCATGTTTCCCAGGTGGCCTTGACAGGGACGCTTCACCCCTCAGGCCAAAGAGGGTGTCCCAGCCTGGGAGGGAGTGACCCCAGCACCCACACAGTGCGCTCCCCAGGCACCATGGGGCATTGGAGTTCTGAGGAGCCTGGGCCCTGGCGGGCCAGGGGCGCTCACCACCTGGCCCAGGGCAGACAGAACACTGGGGAGGGAGGGGCACCACCCGCGCAGGCCCCAGAGGAGACCCCCTGAGCACTGCTGGGCGAGGGGCGCTCACCCACAGGACCCAGAGGGGACTGAGCCCTGGGCGGGGGGCGCGGGGGGGGGCGCTGGGCCTCAGGACACAGGGGAGCCTGGGGACCTGCGGGGGAGGGGCGGTCACCCGCAAGCCCCAGAGCTCACTGGTCCTTAGGGCTCCTGGGGGGCTCACCCAGGAGACCCGGGCGCACCGAGGACCCTCGGGCGAGGGGCGCTCACCCGCAGGCCCCCGGAGGACAGGGAAGCCTCCTGGGCCCCCACCCCCACCCCCGCAAGACAGGCGCTTGCCTGCCCGCAGGACCCTGAGGACACTGGGCGCCGATGGGCGAGGGGCGCTCACCCAAAGGCCGCAGTGCAGCAGCAATGCCAGTGTCACAGGAGCCCTCCCCAAGCAGGATCTTGGGGACAGGGAACAGGGCTGGGACCCGCGGTGGGGACCTCGCACCCGCAGCACCCCCAAGAGCACACTGAGCACTGCAGGGCGAGGGGCGCACACCAGCATGGCCCAGAGCACACTGGGGACCTGAGGCCGCCTGGGGGCGCTCCCCCACAGCCACCAGGCCTGGCCCTGCACTGCCTAAGGGAGGGGCGCTCACCCCCAGCCTCTAGGGAAGCCTGAGCCCCCTTGGCCCAGGGCTGCTCCCCGCCCCGCCACCCACTCAGGGCTGCCTGAGCATTGCCAGGAGAGGGGCGCTCACCCACAGGACCCAGAGCAGCCTGAGTGCTGGGGGGCTGAGGGTGCTCCCCCGCAGGAACCCTGGACAATGAGCTCAGGTGGGAGAGGGGCGCTCGCCCACAGGGCTCAGAGTCCAGGTCACCTTTTGCAGAGGATCCCTCGGCCCTGTGTCCCCAGTTACCTGGGTCAGGGTGGGACAGTGGCGCCCTCTCACTGGTCTCAGCAGTGCCTCCAAGATGGAGGGGAGATGTCCTTTGCCAAATGTCCCACCATCCTGCCCAGGAGGAGGGCGCGGCTCCTGATCCAGAGGTCCCACAGGGTTCTTCCCTGGGGCCAAGATAGCACCTGGTGGCGCTTGCCTGCTGTCCGGGGCCCCAGTGGAGATGTGCTCACAGCCTGGGAAATTGGCCCTGCATCCACTGGTCCCAGGGACCTCCGCAATCCCGGGCACGTGCCAGGCGTGCACGGGAGCACAGCCCCAGGGGCAGAAAGGCCAAGAATTGGTGAGTCAGGCGGGATGGATCCCGGTCCTTGGGTGTGCCCTTGGAGTTGAGATGCCCTCACGGTGAGTATTCTTGGGCTCGCAGGTTTTGTGGACCAGCGTGCCTGAAGGGCCACAGCAAAGGCCAAAGGCCCAGCAGAGTGTGGGTCAAGAGCAAGTGTCCGCGGTGCCCTCCAAGTTTCCCAGGTGGCCTTGACAGGGACGCTTCACCCCTCAGGCCAAAGAGGGTGTCCCAGCCTGGGAGGGAGTGACGCCTGCACCCACACAGTGCGCTCCCCAGGCACCAGGGGGCATTGGAGTTCAGAGGAGCCTGGGCCCTGGCGGGCCAGGGGCGCTCACCACCTGGCCCATGGCAGACAGAGCACTGGGGAGGGAGGGGCACCACCCGCGCAGGCCCCAGAGGAGACTCCCTGGGCACTGCTGGGCGAGGGGCGACACCCACAGGACCCAGAGGGGACTGAGCCCTGGGCGGAGGGGCGCTGGCCTCAGGACACAGGGGAGCCTGGGGACCTGCGGGGGAGGGGCGGTCACCCGCAAGCCCCAGAGCTCACTGGTCCTTAGGGCTCCTGGGGGGCTCACCCAGGAGACCCGGGCGCACCGAGGACCCTCGGGCGAGGGGCGCTCACCCGCAGGCCCCCGGAGGACAGGGAAGCCTCCTGGGCCCCCACCCCCACCCCCCAAGACAGGCGCTTGCCTGCCCGCAGGACCCTGAGGACACTGGGCGCCGATGGGCGAGGGGCGCTCACCCAAAGGCCGCAGTGCAGCAGCAATGCCAGTGTCCCAGGAGCCCTCCCCAAGCAGGATCTTGGGGACAGGGAACAGGGCTGGGACCTGTGGTGGGGACCTCGCACCCGCAGAACCCCCAAGAGCACACTGAGCACTGCAGGGCGAGGGGCGCTCACCAGCATGGCCCAGAGCACACTGGGGACCTGAGGCCGCCTGGGGGCGCTCCCCCACAGCCACCAGGCCTGGCCCTGCACTGCCTAAGGGAGGGGCGCTCACCCCCAGCCTCTAGGGAAGCCTGAGCCCCCTCGGGCCAGGGCTGCTCCCCGCCACGCCACCCACTCAGGGCTGCCTGAGCACTGCCGGGTGAGGGGCGCTCACCCACAGGACCCAGAGCAGCCTGAGCGCTGGGGGGCTGAGGGTGCTCCCCCGCAGGAACCCTGGACAATGAGCTCAGGTGGGAGAGGGGCGCTCGCCCACAGGGCTCAGAGTCCAGGTCACCTTTTGCAGAGGATCCCTGGGCCCCTTGTCCCCAGTTACCTGGGCCAGGGTGGGACAGTGGCGCCCTCTCACTGGTCTCAGCAGTGCCTCCAAGATGGAGGGGAGATGTCCTTTGCCAAATGTCCCACCATCCTGCCCAGGAGGAGGGCGCGGCTCCTGATCCAGAGGTCCCACAGGGTTCTTCCCTGGGGCCAAGATAGCACCTGGTGGCGCTTGCCTGCTGTCCGGGGCCCCAGTGGAGATGTGCTCACAGCCTGGGAAATTGGCCCTGCATCCACTGGTCCCCGGGACCTCCGCAATCCCGGGCGCGTGCCAGGCGTGCAGGGGAGCACAGCCCCAGGGGCAGAAAGGCCAAGAAATGGTGGGTCAGGCGGGATGGATCCCGGTCCTTGGGTGTGCCCTTGGAGTTGAGATGCCCTCACGGTGAGTATTCTTGGGCTCGCAGGTTTTGTGGACCAGCGTGCCTGAAGGGCCACAGCAAAGGCCAAAGGCCCAGCAGAGTGTGGGCCAAGAGCAAGTGTCCGCGGTGCCCTCCATGTTTCCCAGGTGGCCTTGACAGGGACGCTTCACCCCTCAGGCCAAAGAGGGTGTCCCAGCCTGGGAGGGAGTGACCCCAGCACCCACACAGTGCGCTCCCCAGGCACCATGGGGCATTGGAGTTCTGAGGAGCCTGGGCCCTGGCAGGCCAGGGGCGCTCACCACCTGGCCCAGGGCAGACAGAACACTGGGGAGGGAGGGGCACCACCCGCGCAGGCCCCAGAGGAGACCCCCTGAGCACTGCTGGGCGAGGGGCGCTCACCCACAGGACCCAGAGGGGACTGAGCCCTGGGCGGGGGGCGCGGGGGGGGGGCGCTGGGCCTCAGGACACAGGGGAGCCTGGGGACCTGCGGGGGAGGGGCGGTCACCCGCAAGCCCCAGAGCTCACTGGTCCTTAGGGCTCCTGGGGGGCTCACCCAGGAGACCCGGGCGCACCGAGGACCCTCGGGCGAGGGGCGCTCACCCGCAGGCCCCCGGAGGACAGGGAAGCCTCCAGGGCCCCCACCCCCACCCCCGCAAGACAGGCGCTTGCCTGCCCGCAGGACCCTGAGGACACTGGGCGCCGATGGGCGAGGGGCGCTCACCCAAAGGCCGCAGTGCAGCAGCAATGCCAGTGTCCCAGGAGCCCTCCCCAAGCAGGATCTTGGGGACAGGGAACAGGGCTGGGACCCGCGGTGGGGACCTCGCACCCGCAGCACCCCCAAGAGCACACTGAGCACTGCAGGGCGAGGGGCGCACACCAGCATGGCCCAGAGCACACTGGGGACCTGAGGCCGCCTGGGGGCGCTCCCCCACAGCCACCAGGCCTGGCCCTGCACTGCCTAAGGGAGGGGCGCTCACCCCCAGCCTCTAGGGAAGCCTGAGCCCCCTCGGGCCAGGGCTGCTCCCCGCCATGCCACCCACTCAGGGCTGCCTGAGCACTGCCGGGTGAGGGGCGCTCACCCACAGGACCCAGAGCAGCCTGAGCGCTGGGGGGCTGAGGGTGCTCCCCCGCAGGAACCCTGGACAATGAGCTCAGGTGGGAGAGGGGCGCTCGCCCACAGGGCTCAGAGTCCAGGTCACCTTTTGCAGAGGATCCCTGGGCCCCTTGTCCCCAGTTACCTGGGCCAGGGTGGGACAGTGGCGCCCTCTCACTGGTCTCAGCAGTGCCTCCAAGATGGAGGGGAGATGTCCTTTGCCAAATGTCCCACCATCCTGCCCAGGAGGAGGGCGCGGCTCCTGATCCAGAGGTCCCACAGGGTTCTTCCCTGGGGCCAAGATAGCACCTGGTGGCGCTTGCCTGCTGTCCGGGGCCCCAGTGGAGATGTGCTCACAGCCTGGGAAATTGGCCCTGCATCCACTGGTCCCCGGGACCTCCGCAATCCCGGGCGCGTGCCAGGCGTGCAGGGGAGCACAGCCCCAGGGGCAGAAAGGCCAAGAAATGGTGGGTCAGGCGGGATGGATCCCGGTCCTTGGGTGTGCCCTTGGAGTTGAGATGCCCTCACGGTGAGTATTCTTGGGCTCGCAGGTTTTGTGGACCAGCGTGCCTGAAGGGCCACAGCAAAGGCCAAAGGCCCAGCAGAGTGTGGGCCAAGAGCAAGTGTCCGCGGTGCCCTCCATGTTTCCCAGGTGGCCTTGACAGGGACGCTTCACCCCTCAGGCCAAAGAGGGTGTCCCAGCCTGGGAGGGAGTGACCCCAGCACCCACACAGTGCGCTCCCCAGGCACCATGGGGCATTGGAGTTCTGAGGAGCCTGGGCCCTGGCGGGCCAGGGGCGCTCACCACCTGGCCCAGGGCAGACAGAACACTGGGGAGGGAGGGGCACCACCCGCGCAGGCCCCAGAGGAGACCCCCTGAGCACTGCTGGGCGAGGGGCGCTCACCCACAGGACCCAGAGGGGACTGAGCCCTGGGCGGGGGGCGCGGGGGGGGGCGCTGGGCCTCAGGACACAGGGGAGCCTGGGGACCTGCGGGGGAGGGGCGGTCACCCGCAAGCCCCAGAGCTCACTGGTCCTTAGGGCTCCTGGGGGGCTCACCCAGGAGACCCGGGCGCACCGAGGACCCTCGGGCGAGGGGCGCTCACCCGCAGGCCCCCGGAGGACAGGGAAGCCTCCTGGGCCCCCACCCCCACCCCCGCAAGACAGGCGCTTGCCTGCCCGCAGGACCCTGAGGACACTGGGCGCCGATGGGCGAGGGGCGCTCACCCAAAGGCCGCAGTGCAGCAGCAATGCCAGTGTCACAGGAGCCCTCCCCAAGCAGGATCTTGGGGACAGGGAACAGGGCTGGGACCCGCGGTGGGGACCTCGCACCCGCAGCACCCCCAAGAGCACACTGAGCACTGCAGGGCGAGGGGCGCACACCAGCATGGCCCAGAGCACACTGGGGACCTGAGGCCGCCTGGGGGCGCTCCCCCACAGCCACCAGGCCTGGCCCTGCACTGCCTAAGGGAGGGGCGCTCACCCCCAGCCTCTAGGGAAGCCTGAGCCCCCTTGGCCCAGGGCTGCTCCCCGCCCCGCCACCCACTCAGGGCTTCCTGAGCATTGCCAGGAGAGGGGCGCTCACCCACAGGACCCAGAGCAGCCTGAGTGCTGGGGGGCTGAGGGTGCTCCCCCGCAGGAACCCTGGACAATGAGCTCAGGTGGGAGAGGGGCGCTCGCCCACAGGGCTCAGAGTCCAGGTCACCTTTTGCAGAGGATCCCTCGGCCCTGTGTCCCCAGTTACCTGGGTCAGGGTGGGACAGTGGCGCCCTCTCACTGGTCTCAGCAGTGCCTCCAAGATGGAGGGGAGATGTCCTTTGCCAAATGTCCCACCATCCTGCCCAGGAGGAGGGCGCGGCTCCTGATCCAGAGGTCCCACAGGGTTCTTCCCTGGGGCCAAGATAGCACCTGGTGGCGCTTGCCTGCTGTCCGGGGCCCCAGTGGAGATGTGCTCACAGCCTGGGAAATTGGCCCTGCATCCACTGGTCCCAGGGACCTCCGCAATCCCGGGCACGTGCCAGGCGTGCACGGGAGCACAGCCCCAGGGGCAGAAAGGCCAAGAATTGGTGAGTCAGGCGGGATGGATCCCGGTCCTTGGGTGTGCCCTTGGAGTTGAGATGCCCTCACGGTGAGTATTCTTGGGCTCGCAGGTTTTGTGGACCAGCGTGCCTGAAGGGCCACAGCAAAGGCCAAAGGCCCAGCAGAGTGTGGGTCAAGAGCAAGTGTCCGCGGTGCCCTCCAAGTTTCCCAGGTGGCCTTGACAGGGACGCTTCACCCCTCAGGCCAAAGAGGGTGTCCCAGCCTGGGAGGGAGTGACGCCTGCACCCACACAGTGCGCTCCCCAGGCACCAGGGGGCATTGGAGTTCAGAGGAGCCTGGGCCCTGGCAGGCCAGGGGCGCTCACCACCTGGCCCATGGCAGACAGAGCACTGGGGAGGGAGGGGCACCACCCGCGCAGGCCCCAGAGGAGACTCCCTGGGCACTGCTGGGCGAGGGGCGACACCCACAGGACCCAGAGGGGACTGAGCCCTGGGCGGAGGGGCGCTGGCCTCAGGACACAGGGGAGCCTGGGGACCTGCGGGGGAGGGGCGGTCACCCGCAAGCCCCAGAGCTCACTGGTCCTTAGGGCTCCTGGGGGGCTCACCCAGGAGACCCGGGCGCACCGAGGACCCTCGGGCGAGGGGCGCTCACCCGCAGGCCCCCGGAGGACAGGGAAGCCTCCTGGGCCCCCACCCCCACCCCCCAAGACAGGCGCTTGCCTGCCCGCAGGACCCTGAGGACACTGGGCGCCGATGGGCGAGGGGCGCTCACCCAAAGGCCGCAGTGCAGCAGCAATGCCAGTGTCCCAGGAGCCCTCCCCAAGCAGGATCTTGGGGACAGGGAACAGGGCTGGGACCTGTGGTGGGGACCTCGCACCCGCAGAACCCCCAAGAGCACACTGAGCACTGCAGGGCGAGGGGCGCTCACCAGCATGGCCCGGAGCACACTGGGGACCTGAGGCCGCCTGGGGGCGCTCCCCCACAGCCACCAGGCCTGGCCCTGCACTGCCTAAGGGAGGGGCGCTCACCCCCAGCCTCTAGGGAAGCCTGAGCCCCCTCGGGCCAGGGCTGCTCCCCGCCACGCCACCCACTCAGGGCTGCCTGAGCACTGCCGGGTGAGGGGCGCTCACCCACAGGACCCAGAGCAGCCTGAGCGCTGGGGGGCTGAGGGTGCTCCCCCGCAGGAACCCTGGACAATGAGCTCAGGTGGGAGAGGGGCGCTCGCCCACAGGGCTCAGAGTCCAGGTCACCTTTTGCAGAGGATCCCTGGGCCCCTTGTCCCCAGTTACCTGGGCCAGGGTGGGACAGTGGCGCCCTCTCACTGGTCTCAGCAGTGCCTCCAAGATGGAGGGGAGATGTCCTTTGCCAAATGTCCCACCATCCTGCCCAGGAGGAGGGCGCGGCTCCTGATCCAGAGGTCCCACAGGGTTCTTCCCTGGGGCCAAGATAGCACCTGGTGGCGCTTGCCTGCTGTCCGGGGCCCCAGTGGAGATGTGCTCACAGCCTGGGAAATTGGCCCTGCATCCACTGGTCCCCGGGACCTCCGCAATCCCGGGCGCGTGCCAGGCGTGCAGGGGAGCACAGCCCCAGGGGCAGAAAGGCCAAGAAATGGTGGGTCAGGCGGGATGGATCCCGGTCCTTGGGTGTGCCCTTGGAGTTGAGATGCCCTCACGGTGAGTATTCTTGGGCTCGCAGGTTTTGTGGACCAGCGTGCCTGAAGGGCCACAGCAAAGGCCAAAGGCCCAGCAGAGTGTGGGCCAAGAGCAAGTGTCCGCGGTGCCCTCCATGTTTCCCAGGTGGCCTTGACAGGGACGCTTCACCCCTCAGGCCAAAGAGGGTGTCCCAGCCTGGGAGGGAGTGACTGGGAGGGAGTGACCCCAGCACCCACACAGTGCGCTCCCCAGGCACCATGGGGCATTGGAGTTCTGAGGAGCCTGGGCCCTGGCGGGCCAGGGGCGCTCACCACCTGGCCCAGGGCAGACAGAACACTGGGGAGGGAGGGGCACCACCCGCGCAGGCCCCAGAGGAGACCCCCTGAGCACTGCTGGGCGAGGGGCGCTCACCCACAGGACCCAGAGGGGACTGAGCCCTGGGCGGGGGGCGCGGGGGGGGGCGCTGGGCCTCAGGACACAGGGGAGCCTGGGGACCTGCGGGGGAGGGGCGGTCACCCGCAAGCCCCAGAGCTCACTGGTCCTTAGGGCTCCTGGGGGGCTCACCCAGGAGACCCGGGCGCACCGAGGACCCTCGGGCGAGGGGCGCTCACCCGCAGGCCCCGGGAGGACAGGGAAGCCTCCTGGGCCCCCACCCCCACCCCCCAAGACAGGCGCTTGCCTGCCCGCAGGACCCTGAGGACACTGGGCGCCGATGGGCGAGGGGCGCTCACCCAAAGGCCGCAGTGCAGCAGCAATGCCAGTGTCCCAGGAGCCCTCCCCAAGCAGGATCTTGGGGACAGGGAACAGGGCTGGGACCCGCGGTGGGGACCTCGCACCCGCAGCACCCCCAAGAGCACACTGAGCACTGCAGGGCGAGGGGCGCTCACCAGCATGGCCCAGAGCACACTGGGGACCTGAGGCCGCCTGGGGGCGCTCCCCCACAGCCACCAGGCCTGGCCCTGCACTGCCTAAGGGAGGGGCGCTCACCCCCAGCCTCTAGGGAAGCCTGAGCCCCCTCGGGCCAGGGCTGCTCCCCGCCACGCCACCCACTCAGGGCTGCCTGAGCACTGCCGGGTGAGGGGCACTCACCCACAGGACCCAGAGCAGCCTGAGCGCTGGGGGGCTGAGGGTGCTCCCCCGCAGGAACCCTGGACAATGAGCTCAGGTGGGAGAGGGGCGCTCGCCCACAGGGCTCAGAGTCCAGGTCACCTTTTGCAGAGGATCCCTGGGCCCCTTGTCCCCAGTTACCTGGGCCAGGGTGGGACAGTGGCGCCCTCTCACTGGTCTCAGCAGTGCCTCCAAGATGGAGGGGAGATGTCCTTTGCCAAATGTCCCACCATCCTGCCCAGGAGGAGGGCGCGGCTCCTGATCCAGAGGTCCCACAGGGTTCTTCCCTGGGGCCAAGATAGCACCTGGTGGCGCTTGCCTGCTGTCCGGGGCCCCAGTGGAGATGTGCTCACAGCCTGGGAAATTGGCCCTGCATCCACTGGTCCCAGGGACCTCCGCAATCCCGGGCACGTGCCAGGCGTGCACGGGAGCACAGCCCCAGGGGCAGAAAGGCCAAGAATTGGTGAGTCAGGCGGGATGGATCCCGGTCCTTGGGTGTGCCCTTGGAGTTGAGATGCCCTCACGGTGAGTATTCTTGGGCTCGCAGGTTTTGTGGACCAGCGTGCCTGAAGGGCCACAGCAAAGGCCAAAGGCCCAGCAGAGTGTGGGTCAAGAGCAAGTGTCCGCGGTGCCCTCCAAGTTTCCCAGGTGGCCTTGACAGGGACGCTTCACCCCTCAGGCCAAAGAGGGTGTCCCAGCCTGGGAGGGAGTGACGCCTGCACCCACACAGTGCGCTCCCCAGGCACCAGGGGGCATTGGAGTTCAGAGGAGCCTGGGCCCTGGCGGGCCAGGGGCGCTCACCACCTGGCCCATGGCAGACAGAGCACTGGGGAGGGAGGGGCACCACCCGCGCAGGCCCCAGAGGAGACTCCCTGGGCACTGCTGGGCGAGGGGCGACACCCACAGGACCCAGAGGGGACTGAGCCCTGGGCGGAGGGGCGCTGGCCTCAGGACACAGGGGAGCCTGGGGACCTGCGGGGGAGGGGCGGTCACCCGCAAGCCCCAGAGCTCACTGGTCCTTAGGGCTCCTGGGGGGCTCACCCAGGAGACCCGGGCGCACCGAGGACCCTCGGGCGAGGGGCGCTCACCCGCAGGCCCCCGGAGGACAGGGAAGCCTCCTGGGCCCCCACCCCCACCCCCCAAGACAGGCGCTTGCCTGCCCGCAGGACCCTGAGGACACTGGGCGCCGATGGGCGAGGGGCGCTCACCCAAAGGCCGCAGTGCAGCAGCAATGCCAGTGTCCCAGGAGCCCTCCCCAAGCAGGATCTTGGGGACAGGGAACAGGGCTGGGACCTGTGGTGGGGACCTCGCACCCGCAGAACCCCCAAGAGCACACTGAGCACTGCAGGGCGAGGGGCGCTCACCAGCATGGCCCAGAGCACACTGGGGACCTGAGGCCGCCTGGGGGCGCTCCCCCACAGCCACCAGGCCTGGCCCTGCACTGCCTAAGGGAGGGGCGCTCACCCCCAGCCTCTAGGGAAGCCTGAGCCCCCTCGGGCCAGGGCTGCTCCCCGCCACGCCACCCACTCAGGGCTGCCTGAGCACTGCCGGGTGAGGGGCGCTCACCCACAGGACCCAGAGCAGCCTGAGCGCTGGGGGGCTGAGGGTGCTCCCCCGCAGGAACCCTGGACAATGAGCTCAGGTGGGAGAGGGGCGCTCGCCCACAGGGCTCAGAGTCCAGGTCACCTTTTGCAGAGGATCCCTGGGCCCCTTGTCCCCAGTTACCTGGGCCAGGGTGGGACAGTGGCGCCCTCTCACTGGTCTCAGCAGTGCCTCCAAGATGGAGGGGAGATGTCCTTTGCCAAATGTCCCACCATCCTGCCCAGGAGGAGGGCGCGGCTCCTGATCCAGAGGTCCCACAGGGTTCTTCCCTGGGGCCAAGATAGCACCTGGTGGCGCTTGCCTGCTGTCCGGGGCCCCAGTGGAGATGTGCTCACAGCCTGGGAAATTGGCCCTGCATCCACTGGTCCCCGGGACCTCCGCAATCCCGGGCGCGTGCCAGGCGTGCAGGGGAGCACAGCCCCAGGGGCAGAAAGGCCAAGAAATGGTGGGTCAGGCGGGATGGATCCCGGTCCTTGGGTGTGCCCTTGGAGTTGAGATGCCCTCACGGTGAGTATTCTTGGGCTCGCAGGTTTTGTGGACCAGCGTGCCTGAAGGGCCACAGCAAAGGCCAAAGGCCCAGCAGAGTGTGGGTCAAGAGCAAGTGTCCGCGGTGCCCTCCAAGTTTCCCAGGTGGCCTTGACAGGGACGCTTCACCCCTCAGGCCAAAGAGGGTGTCCCAGCCTGGGAGGGAGTGACGCCTGCACCCACACAGTGCGCTCCCCAGGCACCAGGGGGCATTGGAGTTCAGAGGAGCCTGGGCCCTGGCGGGCCAGGGGCGCTCACCACCTGGCCCATGGCAGACAGAGCACTGGGGAGGGAGGGGCACCACCCGCGCAGGCCCCAGAGGAGACTCCCTGGGCACTGCTGGGCGAGGGGCGACACCCACAGGACCCAGAGGGGACTGAGCCCTGGGCGGAGGGGCGCTGGCCTCAGGACACAGGGGAGCCTGGGGACCTGCGGGGGAGGGGCGGTCACCCGCAAGCCCCAGAGCTCACTGGTCCTTAGGGCTCCTGGGGGGCTCACCCAGGAGACCCGGGCGCACCGAGGACCCTCGGGCGAGGGGCGCTCACCCGCAGGCCCCCGGAGGACAGGGAAGCCTCCTGGGCCCCCACCCCCACCCCCCAAGACAGGCGCTTGCCTGCCCGCAGGACCCTGAGGACACTGGGCGCCGATGGGCGAGGGGCGCTCACCCAAAGGCCGCAGTGCAGCAGCAATGCCAGTGTCCCAGGAGCCCTCCCCAAGCAGGATCTTGGGGACAGGGAACAGGGCTGGGACCTGTGGTGGGGACCTCGCACCCGCAGAACCCCCAAGAGCACACTGAGCACTGCAGGGCGAGGGGCGCTCACCAGCATGGCCCAGAGCACACTGGGGACCTGAGGCCGCCTGGGGGCGCTCCCCCACAGCCACCAGGCCTGGCCCTGCACTGCCTAAGGGAGGGGCGCTCACCCCCAGCCTCTAGGGAAGCCTGAGCCCCCTCGGGCCAGGGCTGCTCCCCGCCACGCCACCCACTCAGGGCTGCCTGAGCACTGCCGGGTGAGGGGCGCTCACCCACAGGACCCAGAGCAGCCTGAGCGCTGGGGGGCTGAGGGTGCTCCCCCGCAGGAACCCTGGACAATGAGCTCAGGTGGGAGAGGGGCGCTCGCCCACAGGGCTCAGAGTCCAGGTCACCTTTTGCAGAGGATCCCTGGGCCCCTTGTCCCCAGTTACCTGGGCCAGGGTGGGACAGTGGCGCCCTCTCACTGGTCTCAGCAGTGCCTCCAAGATGGAGGGGAGATGTCCTTTGCCAAATGTCCCACCATCCTGCCCAGGAGGAGGGCGCGGCTCCTGATCCAGAGGTCCCACAGGGTTCTTCCCTGGGGCCAAGATAGCACCTGGTGGCGCTTGCCTGCTGTCCGGGGCCCCAGTGGAGATGTGCTCACAGCCTGGGAAATTGGCCCTGCATCCACTGGTCCCCGGGACCTCCGCAATCCCGGGCGCGTGCCAGGCGTGCAGGGGAGCACAGCCCCAGGGGCAGAAAGGCCAAGAAATGGTGGGTCAGGCGGGATGGATCCCGGTCCTTGGGTGTGCCCTTGGAGTTGAGATGCCCTCACGGTGAGTATTCTTGGGCTCGCAGGTTTTGTGGACCAGCGTGCCTGAAGGGCCACAGCAAAGGCCAAAGGCCCAGCAGAGTGTGGGCCAAGAGCAAGTGTCCGCGGTGCCCTCCATGTTTCCCAGGTGGCCTTGACAGGGACGCTTCACCCCTCAGGCCAAAGAGGGTGTCCCAGCCTGGGAGGGAGTGACCCCAGCACCCACACAGTGCGCTCCCCAGGCACCATGGGGCATTGGAGTTCTGAGGAGCCTGGGCCCTGGCGGGCCAGGGGCGCTCACCACCTGGCCCAGGGCAGACAGAACACTGGGGAGGGAGGGGCACCACCCGCGCAGGCCCCAGAGGAGACCCCCTGAGCACTGCTGGGCGAGGGGCGCTCACCCACAGGACCCAGAGGGGACTGAGCCCTGGGCGGGGGGCGCGGGGGGGGGCGCTGGGCCTCAGGACACAGGGGAGCCTGGGGACCTGCGGGGGAGGGGCGGTCACCCGCAAGCCCCAGAGCTCACTGGTCCTTAGGGCTCCTGGGGGGCTCACCCAGGAGACCCGGGCGCACCGAGGACCCTCGGGCGAGGGGCGCTCACCCGCAGGCCCCCGGAGGACAGGGAAGCCTCCAGGGCCCCCACCCCCACCCCCGCAAGACAGGCGCTTGCCTGCCCGCAGGACCCTGAGGACACTGGGCGCCGATGGGCGAGGGGCGCTCACCCAAAGGCCGCAGTGCAGCAGCAATGCCAGTGTCCCAGGAGCCCTCCCCAAGCAGGATCTTGGGGACAGGGAACAGGGCTGGGACCCGCGGTGGGGACCTCGCACCCGCAGCACCCCCAAGAGCACACTGAGCACTGCAGGGCGAGGGGCGCACACCAGCATGGCCCAGAGCACACTGGGGACCTGAGGCCGCCTGGGGGCGCTCCCCCACAGCCACCAGGCCTGGCCCTGCACTGCCTAAGGGAGGGGCGCTCACCCCCAGCCTCTAGGGAAGCCTGAGCCCCCTCGGGCCAGGGCTGCTCCCCGCCATGCCACCCACTCAGGGCTGCCTGAGCACTGCCGGGTGAGGGGCGCTCACCCACAGGACCCAGAGCAGCCTGAGCGCTGGGGGGCTGAGGGTGCTCCCCCGCAGGAACCCTGGACAATGAGCTCAGGTGGGAGAGGGGCGCTCGCCCACAGGGCTCAGAGTCCAGGTCACCTTTTGCAGAGGATCCCTGGGCCCCTTGTCCCCAGTTACCTGGGCCAGGGTGGGACAGTGGCGCCCTCTCACTGGTCTCAGCAGTGCCTCCAAGATGGAGGGGAGATGTCCTTTGCCAAATGTCCCACCATCCTGCCCAGGAGGAGGGCGCGGCTCCTGATCCAGAGGTCCCACAGGGTTCTTCCCTGGGGCCAAGATAGCACCTGGTGGCGCTTGCCTGCTGTCCGGGGCCCCAGTGGAGATGTGCTCACAGCCTGGGAAATTGGCCCTGCATCCACTGGTCCCCGGGACCTCCGCAATCCCGGGCGCGTGCCAGGCGTGCAGGGGAGCACAGCCCCAGGGGCAGAAAGGCCAAGAAATGGTGGGTCAGGCGGGATGGATCCCGGTCCTTGGGTGTGCCCTTGGAGTTGAGATGCCCTCACGGTGAGTATTCTTGGGCTCGCAGGTTTTGTGGACCAGCGTGCCTGAAGGGCCACAGCAAAGGCCAAAGGCCCAGCAGAGTGTGGGCCAAGAGCAAGTGTCCGCGGTGCCCTCCAAGTTTCCCAGGTGGCCTTGACAGGGACGCTTCACCCCTCAGGCCAAAGAGGGTGTCCCAGCCTGGGAGGGAGTGACCCCAGCACCCACACAGTGCGCTCCCCAGGCACCATGGGGCATTGGAGTTCTGAGGAGCCTGGGCCCTGGCGGGCCAGGGGCGCTCACCACCTGGCCCAGGGCAGACAGAACACTGGGGAGGGAGGGGCACCACCCGCGCAGGCCCCAGAGGAGACCCCCTGAGCACTGCTGGGCGAGGGGCGCTCACCCACAGGACCCAGAGGGGACTGAGCCCTGGGCGGGGGGCGCTGGGGGGGGCGCTGGGCCTCAGGACACAGGGGAGCCTGGGGACCTGCGGGGGAGGGGCGGTCACCCGCAAGCCCCAGAGCTCACTGGTCCTTAGGGCTCCTGGGGGGCTCACCCAGGAGACCGGGGCGCACCGAGGACCCTCGGGCGAGGGGCGCTCACCCGCAGGCCCCCGGAGGACAGGGAAGCCTCCTGGGCCCCCACCCCCACCCCCGCAAGACAGGCGCTTGCCTGCCCGCAGGACCCTGAGGACACTGGGCGCCGATGGGCGAGGGGCGCTCACCCAAAGGCCGCAGTGCAGCAGCAATGCCAGTGTCCCAGGAGCCCTCCCCAAGCAGGATCTTGGGGACAGGGAACAGGGCTGGGACCCGTGGTGGGGACCTCGCACCCGCAGAACCCCCAAGAGCACACTGAGCACTGCAGGGCGAGGGGCGCTCACCAGCATGGCCCAGAGCACACTGGGGACCTGAGGCCGCCTGGGGGCGCTCCCCCACAGCCACCAGGCCTATCCCTGCACTGCCTAAGGGAGGGGCGCTCACCCCCAGCCTCTAGGGAAGCCTGAGCCCCCTCGGGCCAGGGCTGCTCCCCGCCACGCCACCCACTCAGGGCTGCCTGAGCACTGCCGGGTGAGGGGCGCTCACCCACAGGACCCAGAGCAGCCTGAGCGCTGGGGGGCTGAGGGTGCTCCCCCGCAGGAACCCTGGACAATGAGCTCAGGTGGGAGAGGGGCGCTCGCCCACAGGGCTCAGAGTCCAGGTCACCTTTTGCAGAGGATCCCTGGGCCCCTTGTCCCCAGTTACCTGGGCCAGGGTGGGACAGTGGCGCCCTCTCACTGGTCTCAGCAGTGCCTCCAAGATGGAGGGGAGATGTCCTTTGCCAAATGTCCCACCATCCTGCCCAGGAGGAGGGCGCGGCTCCTGATCCAGAGGTCCCACAGGGTTCTTCCCTGGGGCCAAGATAGCACCTGGTGGCGCTTGCCTGCTGTCCGGGGCCCCAGTGGAGATGTGCTCACAGCCTGGGAAATTGGCCCTGCATCCACTGGTCCCCGGGACCTCCGCAATCCCGGGCGCGTGCCAGGCGTGCAGGGGAGCACAGCCCCAGGGGCAGAAAGGCCAAGAAATGGTGGGTCAGGCGGGATGGATCCCGGTCCTTGGGTGTGCCCTTGGAGTTGAGATGCCCTCACGGTGAGTATTCTTGGGCTCGCAGGTTTTGTGGACCAGCGTGCCTGAAGGGCCACAGCAAAGGCCAAAGGCCCAGCAGAGTGTGGGCCAAGAGCAAGTGTCCGCGGTGCCCTCCATGTTTCCCAGGTGGCCTTGACAGGGACGCTTCACCCCTCAGGCCAAAGAGGGTGTCCCAGCCTGGGAGGGAGTGACCCCAGCACCCACACAGTGCGCTCCCCAGGCACCATGGGGCATTGGAGTTCTGAGGAGCCTGGGCCCTGGCGGGCCAGGGGCGCTCACCACCTGGCCCAGGGCAGACAGAACACTGGGGAGGGAGGGGCACCACCCGCGCAGGCCCCAGAGGAGACCCCCTGAGCACTGCTGGGCGAGGGGCGCTCACCCACAGGACCCAGAGGGGACTGAGCCCTGGGCGGGGGGCGGGGGGGGGCGCTGGGCATCAGGACACAGGGGAGCCTGGGGACCTGCGGGGGAGGGGCGGTCACCCGCAAGCCCCAGAGCTCACTGGTCCTTAGGGCTCCTGGGGGGCTCACCCAGGAGACCCGGGCGCACCGAGGACCCTCGGGCGAGGGGCGCTCACCCGCAGGCCCCCGGAGGACAGGGAAGCCTCCTGGGCCCCCACCCCCACCCCCGCAAGACAGGCGCTTGCCTGCCCGCAGGACCCTGAGGACACTGGGCGCCGATGGGCGAGGGGCGCTCACCAAAAGGCCGCAGTGCAGCAGCAATGCCAGTGTCCCAGGAGCCCTCCCCAAGCAGGATCTTGGGGACAGGGAACAGGGCTGGGACCCGCGGTGGGGACCTCGCACCCGCAGCACCCCCAAGAGCACACTGAGCACTGCAGGGCGAGGGGCGCACACCAGCATGGCCCAGAGCACACTGGGGACCTGAGGCCGCCTGGGGGCGCTCCCCCACAGCCACCAGGCCTGGCCCTGCACTGCCTAAGGGAGGGGCGCTCACCCCCAGCCTCTAGGGAAGCC
Organism: Spermophilus citellus; assembly: GCF_964194105.1. Classification (NCBI taxonomy): domain Eukaryota; kingdom Metazoa; phylum Chordata; class Mammalia; order Rodentia; family Sciuridae; genus Spermophilus; species Spermophilus citellus. The sequence continues at coordinate 16,548,542 of NC_138199.1, read as the reverse complement.
TGAGCCCCCTCGGCCCAGGGCTGCTCCCCGCCACGCCACCCACTCAGGGCTGCCTGAGCACTGCCGGGTGAGGGGCGCTCACCCACAGGACCCAGAGCAGCCTGAGCGCTGGGGGGCTGAGGGTGCTCCCCCGCAGGAACCCTGGACAATGAGCTCAGGTGGGAGAGGGGCGCTCGCCCACAGGGCTCAGAGTCCAGGTCACCTTTTGCAGAGGATCCCTGGGCCCCTTGTCCCCAGTTACCTGGGCCAGGGTGGGACAGTGGCGCCCTCTCACTGGTCTCAGCAGTGCCTCCAAGATGGAGGGGAGATGTCCTTTGCCAAATGTCCCACCATCCTGCCCAGGAGGAGGGCGCGGCTCCTGATCCAGAGGTCCCACAGGGTTCTTCCCTGGGGCCAAGATAGCACCTGGTGGCGCTTGCCTGCTGTCCGGGGCCCCAGTGGAGATGTGCTCACAGCCTGGGAAATTGGCCCTGCATCCACTGGTCCCCGGGACCTCCGCAATCCCGGGCGCGTGCCAGGCGTGCAGGGGAGCACAGCCCCAGGGGCAGAAAGGCCAAGAAATGGTGGGTCAGGCGGGATGGATCCCGGTCCTTGGGTGTGCCCTTGGAGTTGAGATGCCCTCACGGTGAGTATTCTTGGGCTCGCAGGTTTTGTGGACCAGCGTGCCTGAAGGGCCACAGCAAAGGCCAAAGGCCCAGCAGAGTGTGGGCCAAGAGCAAGTGTCCGCGGTGCCCTCCATGTTTCCCAGGTGGCCTTGACAGGGACGCTTCACCCCTCAGGCCAAAGAGGGTGTCCCAGCCTGGGAGGGAGTGACCCCAGCACCCACACAGTGCGCTCCCCAGGCACCATGGGGCATTGGAGTTCTGAGGAGCCTGGGCCCTGGCGGGCCAGGGGCGCTCACCACCTGGCCCAGGGCAGACAGAACACTGGGGAGGGAGGGGCACCACCCGCGCAGGCCCCAGAGGAGACCCCCTGAGCACTGCTGGGCGAGGGGCGCTCACCCACAGGACCCAGAGGGGACTGAGCCCTGGGCGGGGGGCGCGGGGGGGGGCGCTGGGCCTCAGGACACAGGGGAGCCTGGGGACCTGCGGGGGAGGGGCGGTCACCCGCAAGCCCCAGAGCTCACTGGTCCTTAGGGCTCCTGGGGGGCTCACCCAGGAGACCCGGGCGCACCGAGGACCCTCGGGCGAGGGGCGCTCACCCGCAGGCCCCGGGAGGACAGGGAAGCCTCCTGGGCCCCCACCCCCACCCCCCAAGACAGGCGCTTGCCTGCCCGCAGGACCCTGAGGACACTGGGCGCCGATGGGCGAGGGGCGCTCACCCAAAGGCCGCAGTGCAGCAGCAATGCCAGTGTCCCAGGAGCCCTCCCCAAGCAGGATCTTGGGGACAGGGAACAGGGCTGGGACCCGCGGTGGGGACCTCGCACCCGCAGCACCCCCAAGAGCACACTGAGCACTGCAGGGCGAGGGGCGCTCACCAGCATGGCCCAGAGCACACTGGGGACCTGAGGCCGCCTGGGGGCGCTCCCCCACAGCCACCAGGCCTGGCCCTGCACTGCCTAAGGGAGGGGCGCTCACCCCCAGCCTCTAGGGAAGCCTGAGCCCCCTCGGGCCAGGGCTGCTCCCCGCCACGCCACCCACTCAGGGCTGCCTGAGCACTGCCGGGTGAGGGGCACTCACCCACAGGACCCAGAGCAGCCTGAGCGCTGGGGGGCTGAGGGTGCTCCCCCGCAGGAACCCTGGACAATGAGCTCAGGTGGGAGAGGGGCGCTCGCCCACAGGGCTCAGAGTCCAGGTCACCTTTTGCAGAGGATCCCTGGGCCCCTTGTCCCCAGTTACCTGGGCCAGGGTGGGACAGTGGCGCCCTCTCACTGGTCTCAGCAGTGCCTCCAAGATGGAGGGGAGATGTCCTTTGCCAAATGTCCCACCATCCTGCCCAGGAGGAGGGCGCGGCTCCTGATCCAGAGGTCCCACAGGGTTCTTCCCTGGGGCCAAGATAGCACCTGGTGGCGCTTGCCTGCTGTCCGGGGCCCCAGTGGAGATGTGCTCACAGCCTGGGAAATTGGCCCTGCATCCACTGGTCCCCGGGACCTCCGCAATCCCGGGCGCGTGCCAGGCGTGCAGGGGAGCACAGCCCCAGGGGCAGAAAGGCCAAGAAATGGTGGGTCAGGCGGGATGGATCCCGGTCCTTGGGTGTGCCCTTGGAGTTGAGATGCCCTCACGGTGAGTATTCTTGGGCTCGCAGGTTTTGTGGACCAGCGTGCCTGAAGGGCCACAGCAAAGGCCAAAGGCCCAGCAGAGTGTGGGCCAAGAGCAAGTGTCCGCGGTGCCCTCCATGTTTCCCAGGTGGCCTTGACAGGGACGCTTCACCCCTCAGGCCAAAGAGGGTGTCCCAGCCTGGGAGGGAGTGACCCCAGCACCCACACAGTGCGCTCCCCAGGCACCATGGGGCATTGGAGTTCTGAGGAGCCTGGGCCCTGGCGGGCCAGGGGCGCTCACCACCTGGCCCAGGGCAGACAGAACACTGGGGAGGGAGGGGCACCACCCGCGCAGGCCCCAGAGGAGACCCCCTGAGCACTGCTGGGCGAGGGGCGCTCACCCACAGGACCCAGAGGGGACTGAGCCCTGGGCGGGGGGCGCGGGGGGGGGGCGCTGGGCCTCAGGACACTGGGGAGCCTGGGGACCTGCGGGGGAGGGGCGGTCACCCGCAAGCCCCAGAGCTCACTGGTCCTTAGGGCTCCTGGGGGGCTCACCCAGGAGACCCGGGCGCACCGAGGACCCTCGGGCGAGGGGCGCTCACCCGCAGGCCCCCGGAGGACAGGGAAGCCTCCTGGGCCCCCACCCCCACCCCCGCAAGACAGGCGCTTGCCTGCCCGCAGGACCCTGAGGACACTGGGCGCCGATGGGCGAGGGGCGCTCACCCAAAGGCCGCAGTGCAGCAGCAATGCCAGTGTCCCAGGAGCCCTCCCCAAGCAGGATCTTGGGGACAGGGAACAGGGCTGGGACCCGCGGTGGGGACCTCGCACCCGCAGCACCCCCAAGAGCACACTGAGCACTGCAGGGCGAGGGGCGCTCACCAGCATGGCCCAGAGCACACTGGGGACCTGAGGCCGCCTGGGGGCGCTCCCCCACAGCCACCAGGCCTGGCCCTGCACTGCCTAAGGGAGGGGCGCTCACCCCCAGCCTCTAGGGAAGCCTGAGCCCCCTCGGGCCAGGGCTGCTCCCCGCCACGCCACCCACTCAGGGCTGCCTGAGCACTGCCGGGTGAGGGGCGCTCACCCACAGGACCCAGAGCAGCCTGAGCGCTGGGGGGCTGAGGGTGCTCCCCCGCAGGAACCCTGGACAATGAGCTCAGGTGGGAGAGGGGCGCTCGCCCACAGGGCTCAGAGTCCAGGTCACCTTTTGCAGAGGATCCCTGGGCCCCTTGTCCTCAGTTACCTGGGCCAGGGTGGGACAGTGGCGCCCTCTCACTGGTCTCAGCAGTGCCTCCAAGATGGAGGGGAGATGTCCTTTGCCAAATGTCCCACCATCCTGCCCAGGAGGAGGGCGCGGCTCCTGATCCAGAGGTCCCACAGGGTTCTTCCCTGGGGCCAAGATAGCACCTGGTGGCGCTTGCCTGCTGTCCGGGGCCCCAGTGGAGATGTGCTCACAGCCTGGGAAATTGGCCCTGCATCCACTGGTCCCCGGGACCTCCGCAATCCCGGGCGCGTGCCAGGCGTGCAGGGGAGCACAGCCCCAGGGGCAGAAAGGCCAAGAAATGGTGGGTCAGGCGGGATGGATCCCGGTCCTTGGGTGTGCCCTTGGAGTTGAGATGCCCTCACGGTGAGTATTCTTGGGCTCGCAGGTTTTGTGGACCAGCGTGCCTGAAGGGCCACAGCAAAGGCCAAAGGCCCAGCAGAGTGTGGGCCAAGAGCAAGTGTCCGCGGTGCCCTCCATGTTTCCCAGGTGGCCTTGACAGGGACGCTTCACCCCTCAGGCCAAAGAGGGTGTCCCAGCCTGGGAGGGAGTGACCCCAGCACCCACACAGTGCGCTCCCCAGGCACCATGGGGCATTGGAGTTCTGAGGAGCCTGGGCCCTGGCGGGCCAGGGGCGCTCACCACCTGGCCCAGGGCAGACAGAACACTGGGGAGGGAGGGGCACCACCCGCGCAGGCCCCAGAGGAGACCCCCTGAGCACTGCGGGGCGAGGGGCGCTCACCCACAGGACCCAGAGGGGACTGAGCCCTGGGCGGGGGGCGCGGGGGGGGGGCGCTGGGCCTCAGGACACAGGGGAGCCTGGGGACCTGCGGGGGAGGGGCGGTCACCCGCAAGCCCCAGAGCTCACTGGTCCTTAGGGCTCCTGGGGGGCTCACCCAGGAGACCCGGGCGCACCGAGGACCCTCGGGCGAGGGGCGCTCACCCGCAGGCCCCCGGAGGACAGGGAAGCCTCCTGGGCCCCCACCCCCACCCCCGCAAGACAGGCGCTTGCCTGCCCGCAGGACCCTGAGGACACTGGGCGCCGATGGGCGAGGGGCGCTCACCCAAAGGCCGCAGTGCAGCAGCAATGCCAGTGTCCCAGGAGCCCTCCCCAAGCAGGATCTTGGGGACAGGGAACAGGGCTGGGACCCGCGGTGGGGACCTCGCACCCGCAGCACCCCCAAGAGCACACTGAGCACTGCAGGGCGAGGGGCGCTCACCAGCATGGCCCAGAGCACACTGGGGACCTGAGGCCGCCTGGGGGCGCTCCCCCACAGCCACCAGGCCTGGCCCTGCACTGCCTAAGGGAGGGGCGCTCACCCCCAGCCTCTAGGGAAGCCTGAGCCCCCTTGGCCCAGGGCTGCTCCCCGCCCCGCCACCCACTCAGGGCTGCCTGAGCATTGCCAGGAGAGGGGCGCTCACCCACAGGACCCAGAGCAGCCTGAGCGCTGGGGGGCTGAGGGTGCTCCCCCGCAGGAACCCTGGACAATGAGCTCAGGTGGGAGAGGGGCGCTCGCCCACAGGGCTCAGAGTCCAGGTCACCTTTTGCAGAGGATCCCTCGACCCTGTGTCCCCAGTTACCCTGGCCAGGGTGGGACAGTGGCGCCCTCTCACTGGTCTCAGCAGTGCCTCCAAGATGGAGGGGAGATGTCCTTTGCCAAATGTCCCACCATCCTGCCCAGGAGGAGGGCGCGGCTCCTGATCCAGAGGTCCCACAGGGTTCTTCCCTGGGGCCAAGATAGCACCTGGTGGCGCTTGCCTGCTGTCCGGGGCCCCAGTGGAGATGTGCTCACAGCCTGGGAAATTGGCCCTGCATCCACTGGTCCCAGGGACCTCCGCAATCCCGGGCACGTGCCAGGCGTGCACGGGAGCACAGCCCCAGGGGCAGAAAGGCCAAGAATTGGTGAGTCAGGCGGGATGGATCCCGGTCCTTGGGTGTGCCCTTGGAGTTGAGATGCCCTCATGGTGAGTATTCTTGGGCTCGCAGGTTTTGTGGACCAGCGTGCCTGAAGGGCCACAGCAAAGGCCAAAGGCCCAGCAGAGTGTGGGTCAAGAGCAAGTGTCCGCGGTGCCCTCCAAGTTTCCCAGGTGGCCTTGACAGGGACGCTTCACCCCTCAGGCCAAAGAGGGTGTCCCAGCCTGGGAGGGAGTGACGCCTGCACCCACACAGTGCGCTCCCCAGGCACCAGGGGGCATTGGAGTTCAGAGGAGCCTGGGCCCTGGCAGGCCAGGGGCGCTCACCACCTGGCCCAGGGCAGACAGAGCACTGGGGATGGAGGGGCACCACCCGCGCAGGCCCCAGAGGAGACTCCCTGGGCACTGCTGGGCGAGGGGCGACACCCACAGGACCCAGAGGGGACTGAGCCCTGGGCGGACGGGCGCTGGCCTCAGGACACAGGGGAGCCTGGGGACCTGCGGGGGAGGGGCGGTCACCCGCAAGCCCCAGAGCTCACTGGTCCTTAGGGCTCCTGGGGGGCTCACCCAGGAGACCCGGGCGCACTGAGGACCCTCGGGCGAGGGGCGCTCACCCGCAGGCCCCCGGAGGACAGGGAAGCCTCCTGGGCCCCCACCCCCACCCCCGCAAGACAGGCGCTTGCCTGCCCGCAGGACCCTGAGGACACTGGGCGCCGATGGGCGAGGGGCGCTCACCCAAAGGCCGCAGTGCAGCAGCAATGCCAGTGTCCCAGGAGCCCTCCCCAAGCAGGATCTTGGGGACAGGGAACAGGGCTGGGACCCGTGGTGGGGACCTCGCACCCGCAGAACCCCCAAGAGCACACTGAGCACTGCAGGGCGAGGGGCGCTCACCAGCATGGCCCAGAGCACACTGGGGACCTGAGGCCGCCTGGGGGCGCTCCCCCACAGCCACCAGGCCTGGCCCTGCACTGCCTAAGGGAGGGGCGCTCACCCCCAGCCTCTAGGGAAGCCTGAGCCCCCTCGGCCCAGGGCTGCTCCCCGCCACGCCACCCACTCAGGGCTGCCTGAGCACTGCCGGGTGAGGGGCGCTCACCCACAGGACCCAGAGCAGCCTGAGCGCTGGGGGGCTGAGGGTGCTCCCCCGCAGGAACCCTGGACAATGAGCTCAGGTGGGAGAGGGGCGCTCGCCCACAGGGCTCAGAGTCCAGGTCACCTTTTGCAGAGGATCCCTGGGCCCCTTGTCCCCAGTTACCTGGGCCAGGGTGGGACAGTGGCGCCCTCTCACTGGTCTCAGCAGTGCCTCCAAGATGGAGGGGAGATGTCCTTTGCCAAATGTCCCACCATCCTGCCCAGGAGGAGGGCGCGGCTCCTGATCCAGAGGTCCCACAGGGTTCTTCCCTGGGGCCAAGATAGCGCCTGGTGGCGCTTGCCTGCTGTCCGGGGCCCCAGTGGAGATGTGCTCACAGCCTGGGAAATTGGCCCTGCATCCACTGGTCCCCGGGACCTCCGCAATCCCGGGCGCGTGCCAGGCGTGCAGGGGAGCACAGCCCCAGGGGCAGAAAGGCCAAGAAATGGTGGGTCAGGCGGGATGGATCCCGGTCCTTGGGTGTGCCCTTGGAGTTGAGATGCCCTCACGGTGAGTATTCTTGGGCTCGCAGGTTTTGTGGACCAGCGTGCCTGAAGGGCCACAGCAAAGGCCAAAGGCCCAGCAGAGTGTGGGCCAAGAGCAAGTGTCCGCGGTGCCCTCCATGTTTCCCAGGTGGCCTTGACAGGGACGCTTCACCCCTCAGGCTAAAGAGGGTGTCCCAGCCTGGGAGGGAGTGACCCCAGCACCCACACAGTGCGCTCCCCAGGCACCATGGGGCATTGGAGTTCTGAGGAGCCTGGGCCCTGGCGGGCCAGGGGCGCTCACCACCTGGCCCAGGGCAGACAGAACACTGGGGAGGGAGGGGCACCACCCGCGCAGGCCCCAGAGGAGACCCCCTGAGCACTGCTGGGCGAGGGGCGCTCACCCACAGGACCCAGAGGGGACTGAGCCCTGGGCGGGGGGCGCGGGGGGGGGCGCTGGGCCTCAGGACACAGGGGAGCCTGGGGACCTGCGGGGGAGGGGCGGTCACCCGCAAGCCCCAGAGCTCACTGGTCCTTAGGGCTCCTGGGGGGCTCACCCAGGAGACCCGGGCGCACCGAGGACCCTCGGGCGAGGGGCGCTCACCCGCAGGCCCCCGGAGGACAGGGAAGCCTCCTGGGTCCCCACCCCCACCCCCCAAGACAGGCGCTTGCCTGCCCGCAGGACCCTGAGGACACTGGGCGCCGATGGGCGAGGGGCGCTCACCCAAAGGCCGCAGTGCAGCAGCAATGCCAGTGTCCCAGGAGCCCTCCCCAAGCAGGATCTTGGGGACAGGGAACAGGGCTGGGACCCGCGGTGGGGACCTCGCACCCGCAGCACCCCCAAGAGCACACTGAGCACTGCAGGGCGAGGGGCGCACACCAGCATGGCCCAGAGCACACTGGGGACCTGAGGCCGCCTGGGGGCGCTCCCCCACAGCCACCAGGCCTGGCCCTGCACTGCCTAAGGGAGGGGCGCTCACCCCCAGCCTCTAGGGAAGCCTGAGCCCCCTCGGGCCAGGGCTGCTCCCCGCCACGCCACCCACTCAGGGCTGCCTGAGCACTGCCGGGTGAGGGGCGCTCACCCACAGGACCCAGAGCAGCCTGAGCGCTGGGGGGCTGAGGGTGCTCCCCCGCAGGAACCCTGGACAATGAGCTCAGGTGGGAGAGGGGCGCTCGCCCACAGGGCTCAGAGTCCAGGTCACCTTTTGCAGAGGATCCCTGGGCCCCTTGTCCCCAGTTACCTGGGCCAGGGTGGGACAGTGGCGCCCTCTCACTGGTCTCAGCAGTGCCTCCAAGATGGAGGGGAGATGTCCTTTGCCAAATGTCCCACCATCCTGCCCAGGAGGAGGGCGCGGCTCCTGATCCAGCGGTCCCACAGGGTTCTTCCCTGGGGCCAAGATAGCACCTGGTGGCGCTTGCCTGCTGTCCGGGGCCCCAGTGGAGATGTGCTCACAGCCTGGGAAATTGGCCCTGCATCCACTGGTCCCCGGGACCTCCGCAATCCCGGGCGCGTGCCAGGCGTGCAGGGGAGCACAGCCCCAGGGGCAGAAAGGCCAAGAAATGGTGGGTCAGGCGGGATGGATCCCGGTCCTTGGGTGTGCCCTTGGAGTTGAGATGCCCTCACGGTGAGTATTCTTGGGCTCGCAGGTTTTGTGGACCAGCGTGCCTGAAGGGCCACAGCAAAGGCCAAAGGCCCAGCAGAGTGTGGGCCAAGAGCAAGTGTCCGCGGTGCCCTCCATGTTTCCCAGGTGGCCTTGACAGGGACGCTTCACCCCTCAGGCCAAAGAGGGTGTCCCAGCCTGGGAGGGAGTGACGCCAGCACCCACACAGTGCGCTCCCCAGGCACCATGGGGCATTGGAGTTCTGAGGAGCCTGGGCCCTGGCGGGCCAGGGGCGCTCACCACCTGGCCCAGGGCAGACAGAACACTGGGGAGGGAGGGGCACCACCCGCGCAGGCCCCAGAGGAGACCCCCTGAGCACTGCTGGGCGAGGGGCGCTCACCCACAGGACCCAGAGGGGACTGAGCCCTGGGCGGGGGGCGCTGGGGGGGGCGCTGGGCCTCAGGACACAGGGGAGCCTGGGGACCTGCGGGGGAGGGGCGGTCACCCGCAAGCCCCAGAGCTCACTGGTCCTTAGGGCTCCTGGGGGGCTCACCCAGGAGACCGGGGCGCACCGAGGACCCTCGGGCGAGGGGCGCTCACCCGCAGGCCCCCGGAGGACAGGGAAGCCTCCTGGGCCCCCACCCCCACCCCCGCAAGACAGGCGCTTGCCTGCCCTCAGGACCCTGAGGACACTGGGCGCCGATGGGCGAGGGGCGCTCACCCAAAGGCCGCAGTGCAGCAGCAATGCCAGTGTCCCAGGAGCCCTCCCCAAGCAGGATCTTGGGGACAGGGAACAGGGCTGGGACCCGTGGTGGGGACCTCGCACCCGCAGAACCCCCAAGAGCACACTGAGCACTGCAGGGCGAGGGGCGCTCACCAGCATGGCCCAGAGCACACTGGGGACCTGAGGCCGCCTGGGGGCGCTCCCCCACAGCCACCAGGCCTATCCCTGCACTGCCTAAGGGAGGGGCGCTCACCCCCAGCCTCTAGGGAAGCCTGAGCCCCCTCGGGCCAGGGCTGCTCCCCGCCACGCCACCCACTCAGGGCTGCCTGAGCAGTGCCGGGTGAGGGGCGCTCACCCACAGGACCCAGAGCAGCCTGAGCGCTGGGGGGCTGAGGGTGCTCCCCCGCAGGAACCCTGGACAATGAGCTCAGGTGGGAGAGGGGCGCTCGCCCACAGGGCTCAGAGTCCAGGTCACCTTTTGCAGAGGATCCCTGGGCCCCTTGTCCCCAGTTACCTGGGCCAGGGTGGGACAGTGGCGCCCTCTCACTGGTCTCAGCAGTGCCTCCAAGATGGAGGGGAGATGTCCTTTGCCAAATGTCCCACCATCCTGCCCAGGAGGAGGGCGCGGCTCCTGATCCAGAGGTCCCACAGGGTTCTTCCCTGGGGCCAAGATAGCACCTGGTGGCGCTTGCCTGCTGTCCGGGGCCCCAGTGGAGATGTGCTCACAGCCTGGGAAATTGGCCCTGCATCCACTGGTCCCAGGGACCTCCGCAATCCCGGGCACGTGCCAGGCGTGCACGGGAGCACAGCCCCAGGGGCAGAAAGGCCAAGAATTGGTGAGTCAGGCGGGATGGATCCCGGTCCTTGGGTGTGCCCTTGGAGTTGAGATGCCCTCATGGTGAGTATTCTTGGGCTCGCAGGTTTTGTGGACCAGCGTGCCTGAAGGGCCACAGCAAAGGCCAAAGGCCCAGCAGAGTGTGGGTCAAGAGCAAGTGTCCGCGGTGCCCTCCAAGTTTCCCAGGTGGCCTTGACAGGGACGCTTCACCCCTCAGGCCAAAGAGGGTGTCCCAGCCTGGGAGGGAGTGACGCCTGCACCCACACAGTGCGCTCCCCAGGCACCAGGGGGCATTGGAGTTCAGAGGAGCCTGGGCCCTGGCAGGCCAGGGGCGCTCACCACCTGGCCCAGGGCAGACAGAGCACTGGGGATGGAGGGGCACCACCCGCGCAGGCCCCAGAGGAGACTCCCTGGGCACTGCTGGGCGAGGGGCGACACCCACAGGACCCAGAAGGGACTGAGCCCTGGGCGGACGGGCGCTGGCCTCAGGACACAGGGGAGCCTGGGGACCTGCGGGGGAGGGGCGGTCACCCGCAAGCCCCAGAGCTCACTGGTCCTTAGGGCTCCTGGGGGGCTCACCCAGGAGACCCGGGCGCACTGAGGACCCTCGGGCGAGGGGCGCTCACCCGCAGGCCCCCGGAGGACAGGGAAGCCTCCTGGGCCCCCACCCCCACCCCCGCAAGACAGGCGCTTGCCTGCCCGCAGGACCCTGAGGACACTGGGCGCCGATGGGCGAGGGGCGCTCACCCAAAGGCCGCAGTGCAGCAGCAATGCCAGTGTCCCAGGAGCCCTCCCCAAGCAGGATCTTGGGGACAGGGAACAGGGCTGGGACCCGTGGTGGGGACCTCGCACCCGCAGAACCCCCAAGAGCACACTGAGCACTGCAGGGCGAGGGGCGCTCACCAGCATGGCCCAGAGCACACTGGGGACCTGAGGCCGCCTGGGGGCGCTCCCCCACAGCCACCAGGCCTGGCCCTGCACTGCCTAAGGGAGGGGCGCTCACCCCCAGCCTCTAGGGAAGCCTGAGCCCCCTCGGCCCAGGGCTGCTCCCCGCCACGCCACCCACTCAGGGCTGCCTGAGCACTGCCGGGTGAGGGGCGCTCACCCACAGGACCCAGAGCAGCCTGAGCGCTGGGGGGCTGAGGGTGCTCCCCCGCAGGAACCCTGGACAATGAGCTCAGGTGGGAGAGGGGCGCTCGCCCACAGGGCTCAGAGTCCAGGTCACCTTTTGCAGAGGATCCCTGGGCCCCTTGTCCCCAGTTACCTGGGCCAGGGTGGGACAGTGGCGCCCTCTCACTGGTCTCAGCAGTGCCTCCAAGATGGAGGGGAGATGTCCTTTGCCAAATGTCCCACCATCCTGCCCAGGAGGAGGGCGCGGCTCCTGATCCAGAGGTCCCACAGGGTTCTTCCCTGGGGCCAAGATAGCGCCTGGTGGCGCTTGCCTGCTGTCCGGGGCCCCAGTGGAGATGTGCTCACAGCCTGGGAAATTGGCCCTGCATCCACTGGTCCCCGGGACCTCCGCAATCCCGGGCGCGTGCCAGGCGTGCAGGGGAGCACAGCCCCAGGGGCAGAAAGGCCAAGAAATGGTGGGTCAGGCGGGATGGATCCCGGTCCTTGGGTGTGCCCTTGGAGTTGAGATGCCCTCACGGTGAGTATTCTTGGGCTCGCAGGTTTTGTGGACCAGCGTGCCTGAAGGGCCACAGCAAAGGCCAAAGGCCCAGCAGAGTGTGGGCCAAGAGCAAGTGTCCGCGGTGCCCTCCATGTTTCCCAGGTGGCCTTGACAGGGACGCTTCACCCCTCAGGCCAAAGAGGGTGTCCCAGCCTGGGAGGGAGTGACCCCAGCACCCACACAGTGCGCTCCCCAGGCACCATGGGGCATTGGAGTTCTGAGGAGCCTGGGCCCTGGCGGGCCAGGGGCGCTCACCACCTGGCCCAGGGCAGACAGAACACTGGGGAGGGAGGGGCACCACCCGCGCAGGCCCCAGAGGAGACCCCCTGAGCACTGCTGGGCGAGGGGCGCTCACCCACAGGACCCAGAGGGGACTGAGCCCTGGGCGGGGGGCGCTGGGGGGGGCGCTGGGCCTCAGGACACAGGGGAGCCTGGGGACCTGCGGGGGAGGGGCGGTCACCCGCAAGCCCCAGAGCTCACTGGTCCTTAGGGCTCCTGGGGGGCTCACCCAGGAGACCGGGGCGCACCGAGGACCCTCGGGCGAGGGGCGCTCACCCGCAGGCCCCCGGAGGACAGGGAAGCCTCCTGGGCCCCCACCCCCACCCCCGCAAGACAGGCGCTTGCCTGCCCTCAGGACCCTGAGGACACTGGGCGCCGATGGGCGAGGGGCGCTCACCCAAAGGCCGCAGTGCAGCAGCAATGCCAGTGTCCCAGGAGCCCTCCCCAAGCAGGATCTTGGGGACAGGGAACAGGGCTGGGACCCGTGGTGGGGACCTCGCACCCGCAGAACCCCCAAGAGCACACTGAGCACTGCAGGGCGAGGGGCGCTCACCAGCATGGCCCAGAGCACACTGGGGACCTGAGGCCGCCTGGGGGCGCTCCCCCACAGCCACCAGGCCTATCCCTGCACTGCCTAAGGGAGGGGCGCTCACCCCCAGCCTCTAGGGAAGCCTGAGCCCCCTCGGGCCAGGGCTGCTCCCCGCCACGCCACCCACTCAGGGCTGCCTGAGCAGTGCCGGGTGAGGGGCGCTCACCCACAGGACCCAGAGCAGCCTGAGCGCTGGGGGGCTGAGGGTGCTCCCCCGCAGGAACCCTGGACAATGAGCTCAGGTGGGAGAGGGGCGCTCGCCCCCAGGGCTCAGAGTCCAGGTCACCTTTTGCAGAGGATCCCTGGGCCCCTTGTCCCCAGTTACCTGGGCCAGGGTGGGACAGTGGCGCCCTCTCACTGGTCTCAGCAGTGCCTCCAAGATGGAGGGGAGATGTCCTTTGCCAAATGTCCCACCATCCTGCCCAGGAGGAGGGCGCGGCTCCTGATCCAGAGGTCCCACAGGGTTCTTCCCTGGGGCCAAGATAGCACCTGGTGGCGCTTGCCTGCTGTCCGGGGCCCCAGTGGAGATGTGCTCACAGCCTGGGAAATTGGCCCTGCATCCACTGGTCCCAGGGACCTCCGCAATCCCGGGCACGTGCCAGGCGTGCACGGGAGCACAGCCCCAGGGGCAGAAAGGCCAAGAATTGGTGAGTCAGGCGGGATGGATCCCGGTCCTTGGGTGTGCCCTTGGAGTTGAGATGCCCTCATGGTGAGTATTCTTGGGCTCGCAGGTTTTGTGGACCAGCGTGCCTGAAGGGCCACAGCAAAGGCCAAAGGCCCAGCAGAGTGTGGGTCAAGAGCAAGTGTCCGCGGTGCCCTCCAAGTTTCCCAGGTGGCCTTGACAGGGACGCTTCACCCCTCAGGCCAAAGAGGGTGTCCCAGCCTGGGAGGGAGTGACGCCTGCACCCACACAGTGCGCTCCCCAGGCACCAGGGGGCATTGGAGTTCAGAGGAGCCTGGGCCCTGGCAGGCCAGGGGCGCTCACCACCTGGCCCAGGGCAGACAGAGCACTGGGGATGGAGGGGCACCACCCGCGCAGGCCCCAGAGGAGACTCCCTGGGCACTGCTGGGCGAGGGGCGACACCCACAGGACCCAGAGGGGACTGAGCCCTGGGCGGACGGGCGCTGGCCTCAGGACACAGGGGAGCCTGGGGACCTGCGGGGGAGGGGCGGTCACCCGCAAGCCCCAGAGCTCACTGGTCCTTAGGGCTCCTGGGGGGCTCACCCAGGAGACCCGGGCGCACTGAGGACCCTCGGGCGAGGGGCGCTCACCCGCAGGCCCCCGGAGGACAGGGAAGCCTCCTGGGCCCCCACCCCCACCCCCGCAAGACAGGCGCTTGCCTGCCCGCAGGACCCTGAGGACACTGGGCGCCGATGGGCGAGGGGCGCTCACCCAAAGGCCGCAGTGCAGCAGCAATGCCAGTGTCCCAGGAGCCCTCCCCAAGCAGGATCTTGGGGACAGGGAACAGGGCTGGGACCCGTGGTGGGGACCTCGCACCCGCAGAACCCCCAAGAGCACACTGAGCACTGCAGGGCGAGGGGCGCTCACCAGCATGGCCCAGAGCACACTGGGGACCTGAGGCCGCCTGGGGGCGCTCCCCCACAGCCACCAGGCCTGGCCCTGCACTGCCTAAGGGAGGGGCGCTCACCCCCAGCCTCTAGGGAAGCCTGAGCCCCCTCGGCCCAGGGCTGCTCCCCGCCACGCCACCCACTCAGGGCTGCCTGAGCACTGCCGGGTGAGGGGCGCTCACCCACAGGACCCAGAGCAGCCTGAGCGCTGGGGGGCTGAGGGTGCTCCCCCGCAGGAACCCTGGACAATGAGCTCAGGTGGGAGAGGGGCGCTCGCCCACAGGGCTCAGAGTCCAGGTCACCTTTTGCAGAGGATCCCTGGGCCCCTTGTCCCCAGTTACCTGGGCCAGGGTGGGACAGTGGCGCCCTCTCACTGGTCTCAGCAGTGCCTCCAAGATGGAGGGGAGATGTCCTTTGCCAAATGTCCCACCATCCTGCCCAGGAGGAGGGCGCGGCTCCTGATCCAGAGGTCCCACAGGGTTCTTCCCTGGGGCCAAGATAGCGCCTGGTGGCGCTTGCCTGCTGTCCGGGGCCCCAGTGGAGATGTGCTCACAGCCTGGGAAATTGGCCCTGCATCCACTGGTCCCCGGGACCTCCGCAATCCCGGGCGCGTGCCAGGCGTGCAGGGGAGCACAGCCCCAGGGGCAGAAAGGCCAAGAAATGGTGGGTCAGGCGGGATGGATCCCGGTCCTTGGGTGTGCCCTTGGAGTTGAGATGCCCTCACGGTGAGTATTCTTGGGCTCGCAGGTTTTGTGGACCAGCGTGCCTGAAGGGCCACAGCAAAGGCCAAAGGCCCAGCAGAGTGTGGGCCAAGAGCAAGTGTCCGCGGTGCCCTCCATGTTTCCCAGGTGGCCTTGACAGGGACGCTTCACCCCTCAGGCCAAAGAGGGTGTCCCAGCCTGGGAGGGAGTGACCCCAGCACCCACACAGTGCGCTCCCCAGGCACCATGGGGCATTGGAGTTCTGAGGAGCCTGGGCCCTGGCGGGCCAGGGGCGCTCACCACCTGGCCCAGGGCAGACAGAACACTGGGGAGGGAGGGGCACCACCCGCGCAGGCCCCAGAGGAGACCCCCTGAGCACTGCTGGGCGAGGGGCGCTCACCCACAGGACCCAGAGGGGACTGAGCCCTGGGCGGGGGGCGCGGGGGGGGCGCTGGGCCTCAGGACACAGGGGAGCCTGGGGACCTGCGGGGGAGGGGCGGTCACCCGCAAGCCCCAGAGCTCACTGGTCCTTAGGGCTCCTGGGGGGCTCACCCAGGAGACCCGGGCGCACCGAGGACCCTCGGGCGAGGGGCGCTCACCCGCAGGCCCCCGGAGGACAGGGAAGCCTCCTGGGCCCCCACCCCCACCCCCGCAAGACAGGCGCTTGCCTGCCCGCAGGATCCTGAGGACACTGGGCGCCGATGGGCGAGGGGCGCTCACCCAAAGGCCGCAGTGCAGCAGCAATGCCAGTGTCCCAGGAGCCCTCCCCAAGCAGGATCTTGGGGACAGGGAACAGGGCTGGGACCCGCGGTGGGGACCTCGCACCCGCAGCACCCCCAAGAGCACACTGAGCACTGCAGGGCGAGGGGCGCACACCAGCATGGCCCAGAGCACACTGGGGACCTGAGGCCGCCTGGGGGCGCTCCCCCACAGCCACCAGGCCTGGCCCTGCACTGCCTAAGGGAGGGGCGCTCACCCCCAGCCTCTAGGGAAGCCTGAGCCCCCTCGGGCCAGGGCTGCTCCCCGCCATGCCACCCACTCAGGGCTGCCTGAGCACTGCCGGGTGAGGGGCGCTCACCCACAGGACCCAGAGCAGCCTGAGCGCTGGGGGGCTGAGGGTGCTCCCCCGCAGGAACCCTGGACAATGAGCTCAGGTGGGAGAGGGGCGCTCGCCCACAGGGCTCAGAGTCCAGGTCACCTTTTGCAGAGGATCCCTGGGCCCCTTGTCCCCAGTTACCTGGGCCAGGGTGGGACAGTGGCGCCCTCTCACTGGTCTCAGCAGTGCCTCCAAGATGGAGGGGAGATGTCCTTTGCCAAATGTCCCACCATCCTGCCCAGGAGGAGGGCGCGGCTCCTGATCCAGAGGTCCCACAGGGTTCTTCCCTGGGGCCAAGATAGCACCTGGTGGCGCTTGCCTGCTGTCCGGGGCCCCAGTGGAGATGTGCTCACAGCCTGGGAAATTGGCCCTGCATCCACTGGTCCCCGGGACCTCCGCAATCCCGGGCGCGTGCCAGGCGTGCAGGGGAGCACAGCCCCAGGGGCAGAAAGGCCAAGAAATGGTGGGTCAGGCGGGATGGATCCCGGTCCTTGGGTGTGCCCTTGGAGTTGAGATGCCCTCACGGTGAGTATTCTTGGGCTCGCAGGTTTTGTGGACCAGCGTGCCTGAAGGGCCACAGCAAAGGCCAAAGGCCCAGCAGAGTGTGGGCCAAGAGCAAGTGTCCGCGGTGCCCTCCATGTTTCCCAGGTGGCCTTGACAGGGACGCTTCACCCCTCAGGCCAAAGAGGGTGTCCCAGCCTGGGAGGGAGTGACCCCAGCACCCACACAGTGCGCTCCCCAGGCACCATGGGGCATTGGAGTTCTGAGGAGCCTGGGCCCTGGCGGGCCAGGGGCGCTCACCACCTGGCCCAGGGCAGACAGAACACTGGGGAGGGAGGGGCACGACCCGCGCAGGCCCCAGAGGAGACCCCCTGAGCACTGCTGGGCGAGGGGCGCTCACCCACAGGACCCAGAGGGGACTGAGCCCTGGGCGGGGGGCGCGGGGGGGGGCGCTGGGCCTCAGGACACAGGGGAGCCTGGGGACCTGCGGGGGAGGGGCGGTCACCCGCAAGCCCCAGAGCTCACTGGTCCTTAGGGCTCCTGGGGGGCTCACCCAGGAGACCCGGGCGCACCGAGGACCCTCGGGCGAGGGGCGCTCACCCGCAGGCCCCCGGAGGACAGGGAAGCCTCCTGGGCCCCCACCCCCACCCCCGCAAGACAGGCGCTTGCCTGCCCGCAGGACCCTGAGGACACTGGGCGCCGATAGGCGAGGGGCGCTCACCCAAAGGCCGCAGTGCAGCAGCAATGCCAGTGTCCCAGGAGCCCTCCCCAAGCAGGATCTTGGGGACAGGGAACAGGGCTGGGACCCGCGGTGGGGACCTCGCACCCGCAGCACCCCCAAGAGCACACTGAGCACTGCAGGGCGAGGGGCGCACACCAGCATGGCCCAGAGCACACTGGGGACCTGAGGCCGCCTGGGGGCGCTCCCCCACAGCCACCAGGCCTGGCCCTGCACTGCCTAAGGGAGGGGCGCTCACCCCCAGCCTCTAGGGAAGCCTGAGCCCCCTCGGCCCAGGGCTGCTCCCCGCCACGCCACCCACTCAGGGCTGCCTGAGCACTGCCGGGTGAGGGGCGCTCACCCACAGGACCCAGAGCAGCCTGAGCGCTGGGGGGCTGAGGGTGCTCCCCCGCAGGAACCCTGGACAATGAGCTCAGGTGGGAGAGGGGCGCTCGCCCACAGGGCTCAGAGTCCAGGTCACCTTTTGCAGAGGATCCCTGGGCCCCTTGTCCCCAGTTACCTGGGCCAGGGTGGGACAGTGGCGCCCTCTCACTGGTCTCAGCAGTGCCTCCAAGATGGAGGGGAGATGTCCTTTGCCAAATGTCCCACCATCCTGCCCAGGAGGAGGGCGCGGCTCCTGATCCAGAGGTCCCACAGGGTTCTTCCCTGGGCCCAAGATAGCACCTGGTGGCGCTTGCCTGCTGTCCGGGGCCCCAGTGGAGATGTGCTCACAGCCTGGGAAATTGGCCCTGCATCCACTGGTCCCCGGGACCTCCGCAATCCCGGGCGCGTGCCAGGCGTGCAGGGGAGCACAGCCCCAGGGGCAGAAAGGCCAAGAAATGGTGAGTCAGGCGGGATGGATCCCGGTCCTTGGGTGTGCCCTTGGAGTTGAGATGCCCTCACGGTGAGTATTCTTGGGCTCGCAGGTTTTGTGGACCAGCGTGCCTGAAGGGCCACAGCAAAGGCCAAAGGCCCAGCAGAGTGTGGGCCAAGAGCAAGTGTCCGCGGTGCCCTCCATGTTTCCCAGGTGGCCTTGACAGGGACGCTTCACCCCTCAGGCCAAAGAGGGTGTCCCAGCCTGGGAGGGAGTGACCCCAGCACCCACACAGTGCGCTCCCCAGGCACCATGGGGCATTGGAGTTCTGAGGAGCCTGGGCCCTGGCGGGCCAGGGGCGCTCACCACCTGGCCCAGGGCAGACAGAACACTGGGGAGGGAGGGGCACCACCCGCGCAGGCCCCAGAGGAGACCCCCTGAGCACTGCTGGGCGAGGGGCGCTCACCCACAGGACCCAGAGGGGACTGAGCCCTGGGCGGGGGGCGCGGGGGGGGGCGCTGGGCCTCAGGACACAGGGGAGCCTGGGGACCTGCGGGGGAGGGGCGGTCACCCGCAAGCCCCAGAGCTCACTGGTCCTTAGGGCTCCTGGGGGGCTCACCCAGGAGACCCGGGCGCACCGAGGACCCTCGGGCGAGGGGCGCTCACCCGCAGGCCCCGGGAGGACAGGGAAGCCTCCTGGGCCCCCACCCCCACCCCCGCAAGACAGGCGCTTGCCTGCCCGCAGGACCCTGAGGACACTGGGCGCCGATGGGCGAGGGGCGCTCACCCAAAGGCCGCAGTGCAGCAGCAATGCCAGTGTCCCAGGAGCCCTCCCCAAGCAGGATCTTGGGGACAGGGAACAGGGCTGGGACCCGCGGTGGGGACCTCGCACCCGCAGCACCCCCAAGAGCACACTGAGCACTGCAGGGCGAGGGGCGCTCACCAGCATGGCCCAGAGCACACTGGGGACCTGAGGCCGCCTGGGGGCGCTCCCCCACAGCCACCAGGCCTGGCCCTGCACTGCCTAAGGGAGGGGCGCTCACCCCCAGCCTCTAGGGAAGCCTGAGCCCCCTCGGCCCAGGGCTGCTCCCCGCCACGCCACCCACTCAGGGCTGCCTGAGCACTGCCGGGTGAGGGGCGCTCACCCACAGGACCCAGAGCAGCCTGAGCGCTGGGGGGCTGAGGGTGCTCCCCCGCAGGAACCCTGGACAATGAGCTCAGGTGGGAGAGGGGCGCTCGCCCACAGGGCTCAGAGTCCAGGTCACCTTTTGCAGAGGATCCCTGGGCCCCTTGTCCCCAGTTACCTGGGCCAGGGTGGGACAGTGGCGCCCTCTCACTGGTCTCAGCAGTGCCTCCAAGATGGAGGGGAGATGTCCTTTGCCAAATGTCCCACCATCCTGCCCAGGAGGAGGGCGCGGCTCCTGATCCAGAGGTCCCACAGGGTTCTTCCCTGGGGCCAAGATAGCACCTGGTGGCGCTTGCCTGCTGTCCGGGGCCCCAGTGGAGATGTGCTCACAGCCTGGGAAATTGGCCCTGCATCCACTGGTCCCCGGGACCTCCGCAATCCCGGGCGCGTGCCAGGCGTGCAGGGGAGCACAGCCCCAGGGGCAGAAAGGCCAAGAAATGGTGGGTCAGGCGGGATGGATCCCGGTCCTTGGGTGTGCCCTTGGAGTTGAGATGCCCTCACGGTGAGTATTCTTGGGCTCGCAGGTTTTGTGGACCAGCGTGCCTGAAGGGCCACAGCAAAGGCCAAAGGCCCAGCAGAGTGTGGGCCAAGAGCAAGTGTCCGCGGTGCCCTCCATGTTTCCCAGGTGGCCTTGACAGGGACGCTTCACCCCTCAGGCCAAAGAGGGTGTCCCAGCCTGGGAGGGAGTGACCCCAGCACCCACACAGTGCGCTCCCCAGGCACCATGGGGCATTGGAGTTCTGAGGAGCCTGGGCCCTGGCGGGCCAGGGGCGCTCACCACCTGGCCCAGGGCAGACAGAACACTGGGGAGGGAGGGGCACCACCCGCGCAGGCCCCAGAGGAGACCCCCTGAGCACTGCTGGGCGAGGGGCGCTCACCCACAGGACCCAGAGGGGACTGAGCCCTGGGCGGGGGGCGCGGGGGGGGGGGTGCTGGGCCTCAGGACACAGGGGAGCCTGGGGACCTGCGGGGGAGGGGCGGTCACCCGCAAGCCCCAGAGCTCACTGGTCCTTAGGGCTCCTGGGGGGCTCACCCAGGAGACCCGGGCGCACCGAGGACCCTCGGGCGAGGGGCGCTCACCCGCATGCCCCCGGAGGACAGGGAAGCCTCCTGGGCCCCCACCCCCACCCCCGCAAGACAGGCGCTTGCCTGCCCGCAGGACCCTGAGGACACTGGGCGCCGAGCGAGGGGCGCTCACCCAAAGGCCGCAGTGCAGCAGCAATGCCAGTGTCCCAGGAGCCCTCCCCAAGCAGGATCTTGGGGACAGGGAACAGGGCTGGGACCCGCGGTGGGGACCTCGCACCCGCAGCACCCCCAAGAGCACACTGAGCACTGCAGGGCGAGGGGCGCACACCAGCATGGCCCAGAGCACACTGGGGACCTGAGGCCGCCTGGGGGCGCTCCCCCACAGCCACCAGGCCTGGCCCTGCACTGCCTAAGGGAGGGGCGCTCACCCCCAGCCTCTAGGGAAGCCTGAGCCCCCTTGGCCCAGGGCTGCTCCCCGCCCCGCCACCCACTCAGGGCTGCCTGAGCATTGCCAGGAGAGGGGCGCTCACCCACAGGACCCAGAGCAGCCTGAGTGCTGGGGGGCTGAGGGTGCTCCCCCGCAGGAACCCTGGACAATGAGCTCAGGTGGGAGAGGGGCGCTCGCCCACAGGGCTCAGAGTCCAGGTCACCTTTTGCAGAGGATCCCTCGGCCCTGTGTCCCCAGTTACCTGGGTCAGGGTGGGACAGTGGCGCCCTCTCACTGGTCTCAGCAGTGCCTCCAAGATGGAGGGGAGATGTCCTTTGCCAAATGTCCCACCATCCTGCCCAGGAGGAGGGCGCGGCTCCTGATCCAGAGGTCCCACAGGGTTCTTCCCTGGGGCCAAGATAGCACCTGGTGGCGCTTGCCTGCTGTCCGGGGCCCCAGTGGAGATGTGCTCACAGCCTGGGAAATTGGCCCTGCATCCACTGGTCCCAGGGACCTCCGCAATCCCGGGCACGTGCCAGGCGTGCACGGGAGCACAGCCCCAGGGGCAGAAAGGCCAAGAATTGGTGAGTCAGGCGGGATGGATCCCGGTCCTTCGGTGTGCCCTTGGAGTTGAGATGCCCTCACGGTGAGTATTCTTGGGCTCGTAGGTTTTGTGGACCAGCGTGCCTGAAGGGCCACAGCAAAGGCCAAAGGCCCAGCAGAGTGTGGGTCAAGAGCAAGTGTCCGCGGTGCCCTCCAAGTTTCCCAGGTGGCCTTGACAGGGACGCTTCACCCCTCAGGCCAAAGAGGGTGTCCCAGCCTGGGAGGGAGTGACGCCTGCACCCACACAGTGCGCTCCCCAGGCACCAGGGGGCATTGGAGTTCAGAGGAGCCTGGGCCCTGGCAGGCCAGGGGCGCTCACCACCTGGCCCAGGGCAGACAGAGCACTGGGGAGGGAGGGGCACCACCCGCGCAGGCCCCAGAGGAGACTCCCTGGGCACTGCTGGGCGAGGGGCGACACCCACAGGACCCAGAGGGGACTGAGCCCTGGGCGGACAGGCGCTGGCCTCAGGACACAGGGGAGCCTGGGGACCTGCGGGGGAGGGGCGGTCACCCGCAAGCCCCAGAGCTCACTGGTCCTTAGGGCTCCTGGGGGGCTCACCCAGGAGACCCGGGCGCACCGAGGACCCTCGGGCGAGGGGCGCTCACCCGCAGGCCCCCGGAGGACAGGGAAGCCTCCTGGGGCCCCACCCCCACCCCCGCAAGACAGGCGCTTGCCTGCCCGCAGGACCCTGAGGACACTGGGCGCCGATGGGCGAGGGGCGCTCACCCAAAGGCCGCAGTGCAGCAGCAATGCCAGTGTCCCAGGAGCCCTCCCCAAGCAGGATCTTGGGGACAGGGAACAGGGCTGGGACCCGCGGTGGGGACCTCGCACCCGCAGCACCCCCAAGAGCACACTGAGCACTGCAGGGCGAGGGGCGCACACCAGCATGGCCCAGAGCACACTGGGGACCTGAGGCCGCCTGGGGGCGCTCCCCCACAGCCACCAGGCCTGGCCCTGCACTGCCTAAGGGAGGGGCGCTCACCCCCAGCCTCTAGGGAAGCCTGAGCCCCCTCGGGCCAGGGCTGCTCCCCGCCACGCCACCCACTCAGGGCTGCCTGAGCACTGCCGGGTGAGGGGCGCTCACCCACAGGACCCAGAGCAGCCTGAGCGCTGGGGGGCTGAGGGTGCTCCCCCGCAGGAACCCTGGACAATGAGCTCAGGTGGGAGAGGGGCGCTCGCCCACAGGGCTCAGAGTCCAGGTCACCTTTTGCAGAGGATCCCTGGGCCCCTTGTCCCCAGTTACCTGGGCCAGGGTGGGACAGTGGCGCCCTCTCACTGGTCTCAGCAGTGCCTCCAAGATGGAGGGGAGATGTCCTTTGCCAAATGTCCCACCATCCTGCCCAGGAGGAGGGCGCGGCTCCTGATCCAGAGGTCCCACAGGGTTCTTCCCTGGGGCCAAGATAGCACCTGGTGGCGCTTGCCTGCTGTCCGGGGCCCCAGTGGAGATGTGCTCACAGCCTGGGAAATTGGCCCTGCATCCACTGGTCCCCGGGACCTCCGCAATCCCGGGCGCGTGCCAGGCGTGCAGGGGAGCACAGCCCCAGGGGCAGAAAGGCCAAGAAATGGTGGGTCAGGCGGGATGGATCCCGGTCCTTGGGTGTGCCCTTGGAGTTGAGATGCCCTCACGGTGAGTATTCTTGGGCTCGCAGGTTTTGTGGACCAGCGTGCCTGAAGGGCCACAGCAAAGGCCAAAGGCCCAGCAGAGTGTGGGCCAAGAGCAAGTGTCCGCGGTGCCCTCCATGTTTCCCAGGTGGCCTTGACAGGGACGCTTCACCCCTCAGGCCAAAGAGGGTGTCCCAGCCTGGGAGGGAGTGACCCCAGCACCCACACAGTGCGCTCCCCAGGCACCATGGGGCATTGGAGTTCTGAGGAGCCTGGGCCCTGGCGGGCCAGGGGCGCTCACCACCTGGCCCAGGGCAGACAGAACACTGGGGAGGGAGGGGCACCACCCGCGCAGGCCCCAGAGGAGACCCCCTGAGCACTGCTGGGCGAGGGGCGCTCACCCACAGGACCCAGAGGGGACTGAGCCCTGGGCGGGGGGCGCGGGGGGGGCGCTGGGCCTCAGGACACAGGGGAGCCTGGGGACCTGCGGGGGAGGGGCGGTCACCCGCAAGCCCCAGAGCTCACTGGTCCTTAGGGCTCCTGGGGGGCTCACCCAGGAGACCCGGGCGCACCGAGGACCCTCGGGCGAGGGGCGCTCACCCGCAGGCCCCCGGAGGACAGGGAAGCCTCCTGGGCCCCCACCCCCACCCCCGCAAGACAGGCGCTTGCCTGCCCGCAGGACCCTGAGGACACTGGGCGCCGATGGGCGAGGGGCGCTCACCCAAAGGCCGCAGTGCAGCAGCAATGCCAGTGTCCCAGGAGCCCTCCCCAAGCAGGATCTTGGGGACAGGGAACAGGGCTGGGACCCGTGGTGGGGACCTCGCACCCGCAGAACCCCCAAGAGCACACTGAGCACTGCAGGGCGAGGGGCGCTCACCAGCATGGCCCAGAGCACACTGGGGACCTGAGGCCGCCTGGGGGCGCTCCCCCACAGCCACCAGGCCTGGCCCTGCACTGCCTAAGGGAGGGGCGCTCACCCCCAGCCTCTAGGGAAGCCTGAGCCCCCTCGGCCCAGGGCTGCTCCCCGCCACGCCACCCACTCAGGGCTGCCTGAGCACTGCCGGGTGAGGGGCGCTCACCCACAGGACCCAGAGCAGCCTGAGCGCTGGGGGGCTGAGGGTGCTCCCCCGCAGGAACCCTGGACAATGAGCTCAGGTGGGAGAGGGGCGCTCGCCCACAGGGCTCAGAGTCCAGGTCACCTTTTGCAGAGGATCCCTGGGCCCCTTGTCCCCAGTTACCTGGGCCAGGGTGGGACAGTGGCGCCCTCTCACTGGTCGCAGCAGTGCCTCCAAGATGGAGGGGAGATGTCCTTTGCCAAATGTCCCACCATCCTGCCCAGGAGGAGGGCGCGGCTCCTGATCCAGAGGTCCCACAGGGTTCTTCCCTGGGGCCAAGATAGCACCTGGTGGCGCTTGCCTGCTGTCCGGGGCCCCAGTGGAGATGTGCTCACAGCCTGGGAAATTGGCCCTGCATCCTCTGGTCCCCGGGACCTCCGCAATCCCGGGCGCGTGCCAGGCGTGCAGGGGAGCACAGCCCCAGGGGCAGAAAGGCCAAGAAATGGTGGGTCAGGCGGGATGGATCCCGGTCCTTGGGTGTGCCCTTGGAGTTGAGATGCCCTCACGGTGAGTATTCTTGGCTCGTAGGTATTGTGGACCAGCGTGCCTGAAGGGCCACAGCAAAGGCCAAAGGCCCAGCAGAGTGTGGGTCAAGAGCAAGTGTCCGCGGTGCCCTCCAAGTTTCCCAGGTGGCCTTGACAGGGACGCTTCACCCCTCAGGCCAAAGAGGGTGTCCCAGCCTGGGAGGGAGTGACACCTGCACCCACACAGTGCGCTCCCCAGGCACCAGGGGGCATTGGAGTTCAGAGGAGCCTGGGCCCTGGCAGGCCAGGGGCGCTCACCACCTGGCCCAGGGCAGACAGAGCACTGGGGAGGGAGGGGCACCACCCGCGCAGGCCCCAGAGGAGATTCCCTGGGCACTGCTGGGCGAGGGGCGACACCCACAGGACCCAGAGGGGACTGAGCCCTGGGCGGACGGGCGCTGGCCTCAGGACACAGGGGAGCCTGGGGACCTGCGGGGGAGGGGCGGTCACCCGCAAGCCCCAGAGCTCACTGGTCCTTAGGGCTCCTGGGGGGCTCACCCAGGAGACCCGGGCGCACCGAGGACCCTCGGGCGAGGGGCGCTCACCCGCAGGCCCCCGGAGGACAGGGAAGCCTCCTGGGCCCCCACCCCCACCCCCGCAAGACAGGCGCTTGCCTGCCCGCAGGACCCTGAGGACACTGGGCGCCGATGGGCGAGGGGCGCTCACCCAAAGGCCGCAGTGCAGCAGCAATGCCAGTGTCCCAGGAGCCCTCCCCAAGCAGGATCTTGGGGACAGGGAACAGGGCTGGGACCCGCGGTGGGGACCTCGCACCCGCAGCACCCCCAAGAGCACACTGAGCACTGCAGGGCGAGGGGCGCTCACCAGCATGGCCCAGAGCACACTGGGGACCTGAGGCCGCCTGGGGGCGCTCCCCCACAGCCACCAGGCCTGGCCCTGCACTGCCTAAGGGAGGGGCGCTCACCCCCAGCCTCTAGGGAAGCCTGAGCCCCCTCGGGCCAGGGCTGCTCCCCGCCAGCCACCCACTCAGGGCTGCCTGAGCACTGCCGGGTGAGGGGCGCTCACCCACAGGACCCAGAGCAGCCTGAGCGCTGGGGGGCTGAGGGTGCTCCCCCGCAGGAACCCTGGACAATGAGCTCAGGTGGGAGAGGGGCGCTCGCCCACAGGGCTCAGAGTCCAGGTCACCTTTTGCAGAGGATCCCTGGGCCCCTTGTCCTCAGTTACCTGGGCCAGGGTGGGACAGTGGCGCCCTCTCACTGGTCTCAGCAGTGCCTCCAAGATGGAGGGGAGATGTCCTTTGCCAAATGTCCCACCATCCTGCCCAGGAGGAGGGCGCGGCTCCTGATCCAGAGGTCCCACAGGGTTCTTCCCTGGGGCCAAGATAGCACCTGGTGGCGCTTGCCTGCTGTCCGGGGCCCCAGTGGAGATGTGCTCACAGCCTGGGAAATTGGCCCTGCATCCACTGGTCCCCGGGACCTCCGCAATCCCGGGCGCGTGCCAGGCGTGCAGGGGAGCACAGCCCCAGGGGCAGAAAGGCCAAGAAATGGTGGGTCAGGCGGGATGGATCCCGGTCCTTGGGTGTGCCCTTGGAGTTGAGATGCCCTCACGGTGAGTATTCTTGGGCTCGCAGGTTTTGTGGACCAGCGTGCCTGAAGGGCCACAGCAAAGGCCAAAGGCCCAGCAGAGTGTGGGCCAAGAGCAAGTGTCCGCGGTGCCCTCCATGTTTCCCAGGTGGCCTTGACAGGGATGCTTCACCCCTCAGGCCAAAGAGGGTGTCCCAGCCTGGGAGGGAGTGACCCCAGCACCCACACAGTGCGCTCCCCAGGCACCATGGGGCATTGGAGTTCTGAGGAGCCTGGGCCCTGGCGGGCCAGGGGCGCTCACCACCTGGCCCAGGGCAGACAGAACACTGGGGAGGGAGGGGCACCACCCGCGCAGGCCCCAGAGGAGACCCCCTGAGCACTGCTGGGCGAGGGGCGCTCACACACAGGACCCAGAGGGGACTGAGCCCTGGGCGGGGGGCGCTGGGGGGGGCGCTGGGCCTCAGGACACAGGGGAGCCTGGGGACCTGCGGGGGAGGGGCGGTCACCCGCAAGCCCCAGAGCTCACTGGTCCTTAGGGCTCCTGGGGGGCTCACCCAGGAGACCCGGGCGCACCGAGGACCCTCGGGCGAGGGGCGCTCACCCGCAGGCCCCCGGAGGACAGGGAAGCCTCCTGGGCCCCCACCCCCACCCCCGCAAGACAGGCGCTTGCCTGCCCGCAGGACCCTGAGGACACTGGGCGCCGATGGGCGAGGGGCGCTCACCCAAAGGCCGCAGTGCAGCAGCAATGCCAGTGTCCCAGGAGCCCTCCCCAAGCAGGATCTTGGGGACAGGGAACAGGGCTGGGACCCGCGGTGGGGACCTCGCACCCGCAGCACCCCCAAGAGCACACTGAGCACTGCAGGGCGAGTGGCGCACACCACCATGGCCCAGAGCACACTGGGGACCTGAGGCCGCCTGGGGGCGCTCCCCCACAGCCACCAGGCCTGGCCCTGCACTGCCTAAGGGAGGGGCGCTCACCCCCAGCCTCTAGGGAAGCCTGAGCCCCCTCGGGCCAGGGCTGCTCCCCGCCACGCCACCCACTCAGGGCTGCCTGAGCACTGCCGGGTGAGGGGTGCTCACCCACAGGACCCAGAGCAGCCTGAGCGCTGGGGGGCTGAGGGTGCTCCCCCGCAGGAACCCTGGACAATGAGCTCAGGTGGGACAGGGGCGCTCGCCCACAGGGCTCAGAGTCCAGGTCACCTTTTGCAGAGGATCCCTGGGCCCCTTGTCCTTAGTTACCTGGGCCAGGGTGGGACAGTGGCGCCCTCTCACTGGTCTCAGCAGTGCCTCCAAGATGGAGGGGAGATGTCCTTTGCCAAATGTCCCACCATCCTGCCCAGGAGGAGGGCGCGGCTCCTGATCCAGAGGTCCCACAGGGTTCTTCCCTGGGGCCAAGATAGCGCCTGGTGGCGCTTGCCTGCTGTCCGGGGCCCCAGTGGAGATGTGCTCACAGCCTGGGAAATTGGCCCTGCATCCACTGGTCCCCGGGACCTCCGCAATCCCGGGCGCGTGCCAGGCGTGCAGGGGAGCACAGCCCCAGGGGCAGAAAGGCCAAGAAATGGTGGGTCAGGCGGGATGGATCCCGGTCCTTGGGTGTGCCCTTGGAGTTGAGATGCCCTCACGGTGAGTATTCTTGGGCTCGCAGGTTTTGTGGACCAGCGTGCCTGAAGGGCCACAGCAAAGGCCAAAGGCCCAGCAGAGTGTGGGCCAAGAGCAAGTGTCCGCGGTGCCCTCCATGTTTCCCAGGTGGCCTTGACAGGGACGCTTCACCCCTCAGGCCAAAGAGGGTGTCCCAGCCTGGGAGGGAGTGACCCCAGCACCCACACAGTGCGCTCCCCAGGCACCATGGGGCATTGGAGTTCTGAGGAGCCTGGGACCTGGCGGGCCAGGGGCGCTCACCACCTGGCCCAGGGCAGACAGAACACTGGGGAGGGAGGGGCACCACCCGCGCAGGCCCCAGAGGAGACCCCCTGAGCACTGCTGGGCGAGGGGCGCTCACCCACAGGACCCAGAGGGGACTGAGCCCTGGGCGGGGGGCGCGGGGGGGGCGCTGGGCCTCAGGACACAGGGGAGCCTGGGGACCTGCGGGGGAGGGGCGGTCACCCGCAAGCCCCAGAGCTCACTGGTCCTTAGGGCTCCTGGGGGGCTCACCCAGGAGACCCGGGCGCACCGAGGACCCTCGGGCGAGGGGCGCTCACCCGCAGGCCCCCGGAGGACAGGGAAGCCTCCTGGGCCCCCACCCCCACCCCCGCAAGACAGGCGCTTGCCTGCCCGCAGGACCCTGAGGACACTGGGCGCCGATGGGCGAGGGGCGCTCACCCAAAGGCCGCAGTGCAGCAGCAATGCCAGTGTCCCAGGAGCCCTCCCCAAGCAGGATCTTGGGGACAGGGAACAGGGCTGGGACCCGCGGTGGGGACCTCGCACCCGCAGAACCCCCAAGAGCACACTGAGCACTGCAGGGCGAGGGGCGCTCACCAGCATGGCCCAGAGCACACTGGGGACCTGAGGCCGCCTGGGGGCGCTCCCCCACAGCCACCAGGCCTGGCCCTGCACTGCCTAAGGGAGGGGCGCTCACCCCCAGCCTCTAGGGAAGCCTGAGCCCCCTCGGCCCAGGGCTGCTCCCCGCCACGCCACCCACTCAGGGCTGCCTGAGCACTGCCGGGTGAGGGGCGCTCACCCACAGGACCCAGAGCAGCCTGAGCGCTGGGGGGCTGAGGGTGCTCCCCCGCAGGAACCCTGGACAATGAGCTCAGGTGGGAGAGGGGCGCTCGCCCACAGGGCTCAGAGTCCAGGTCACCTTTTGCAGAGGATCCCTGGGCCCCTTGTCCCCAGTTACCTGGGCCAGGGTGGGACAGTGGCGCCCTCTCACTGGTCTCAGCAGTGCCTCCAAGATGGAGGGGAGATGTCCTTTGCCAAATGTCCCACCATCCTGCCCAGGAGGAGGGCGCGGCTCCTGATCCAGAGGTCCCACAGGGTTCTTCCCTGGGGCCAAGATAGCACCTGGTGGCGCTTGCCTGCTGTCCGGGGCCCCAGTGGAGATGTGCTCACAGCCTGGGAAATTGGCCCTGCATCCACTGGTCCCCGGGACCTCCGCAATCCCGGGCGCGTGCCAGGCGTGCAGGGGAGCACAGCCCCAGGGGCAGAAAGGCCAAGAAATGGTGGGTCAGGCGGGATGGATCCCGGTCCTTGGGTGTGCCCTTGGAGTTGAGATGCCCTCACGGTGAGTATTCTTGGCTCGTAGGTTTTGTGGACCAGCGTGCCTGAAGGGCCACAGCAAAGGCCAAAGGCCCAGCAGAGTGTGGGTCAAGAGCAAGTGTCCGCGGTGCCCTCCAAGTTTCCCAGGTGGCCTTGACAGGGACGCTTCACCCCTCAGGCCAAAGAGGGTGTCCCAGCCTGGGAGGGAGTGACACCTGCACCCACACAGTGCGCTCCCCAGGCACCAGGGGGCATTGGAGTTCAGAGGAGCCTGGGCCCTGGCAGGCCAGGGGCGCTCACCACCTGGCCCAGGGCAGACAGAGCACTGGGGAGGGAGGGGCACCACCCGCGCAGGCCCCAGAGGAGACTCCCTGGGCACTGCTGGGCGAGGGGCGACACCCACAGGACCCAGAGGGGACTGAGCCCTGGGCGGACGGGCGCTGGCCTCAGGACACAGGGGAGCCTGGGGACCTGCGGGGGAGGGGCGGTCACCCGCAAGCCCCAGAGCTCACTGGTCCTTAGGGCTCCTGGGGGGCTCACCCAGGAGACCCGGGCGCACCGAGGACCCTCGGGCGAGGGGCGCTCACCCGCAGGCCCCCGGAGGACAGGGAAGCCTCCTGGGCCCCCACCCCCACCCCCGCAAGACAGGCGCTTGCCTGCCCGCAGGACCCTGAGGACACTGGGCGCCGATGGGCGAGGGGCGCTCACCCAAAGGCCGCAGTGCAGCAGCAATGCCAGTGTCACAGGAGCCCTCCCCAAGCAGGATCTTGGGGACAGGGAACAGGGCTGGGACCCGCGGTGGGGACCTCGCACCCGCAGCACCCCCAAGAGCACACTGAGCACTGCAGGGCGAGGGGCGCTCACCAGCATGGCCCAGAGCACACTGGGGACCTGAGGCCGCCTGGGGGCGCTCCCCCACAGCCACCAGGCCTGGCCCTGCACTGCCTAAGGGAGGGGCGCTCACCCCCAGCCTCTAGGGAAGCCTGAGCCCCCTCGGGCCAGGGCTGCTCCCCGCCAGCCACCCACTCAGGGCTGCCTGAGCACTGCCGGGTGAGGGGCGCTCACCCACAGGACCCAGAGCAGCCTGAGCGCTGGGGGGCTGAGGGTGCTCCCCCGCAGGAACCCTGGACAATGAGCTCAGGTGGGAGAGGGGCGCTCGCCCACAGGGCTCAGAGTCCAGGTCACCTTTTGCAGAGGATCCCTGGGCCCCTTGTCCTCAGTTACCTGGGCCAGGGTGGGACAGTGGCGCCCTCTCACTGGTCTCAGCAGTGCCTCCAAGATGGAGGGGAGATGTCCTTTGCCAAATGTCCCACCATCCTGCCCAGGAGGAGGGCGCGGCTCCTGATCCAGAGGTCCCACAGGGTTCTTCCCTGGGGCCAAGATAGCACCTGGTGGCGCTTGCCTGCTGTCCGGGGCCCCAGTGGAGATGTGCTCACAGCCTGGGAAATTGGCCCTGCATCCACTGGTCCCCGGGACCTCCGCAATCCCGGGCGCGTGCCAGGCGTGCAGGGGAGCACAGCCCCAGGGGCAGAAAGGCCAAGAAATGGTGGGTCAGGCGGGATGGATCCCGGTCCTTGGGTGTGCCCTTGGAGTTGAGATGCCCTCACGGTGAGTATTCTTGGGCTCGCAGGTTTTGTGGACCAGCGTGCCTGAAGGGCCACAGCAAAGGCCAAAGGCCCAGCAGAGTGTGGGCCAAGAGCAAGTGTCCGCGGTGCCCTCCATGTTTCCCAGGTGGCCTTGACAGGGATGCTTCACCCCTCAGGCCAAAGAGGGTGTCCCAGCCTGGGAGGGAGTGACCCCAGCACCCACACAGTGCGCTCCCCAGGCACCATGGGGCATTGGAGTTCTGAGGAGCCTGGGCCCTGGCGGGCCAGGGGCGCTCACCACCTGGCCCAGGGCAGACAGAACACTGGGGAGGGAGGGGCACCACCCGCGCAGGCCCCAGAGGAGACCCCCTGAGCACTGCTGGGCGAGGGGCGCTCACACACAGGACCCAGAGGGGACTGAGCCCTGGGCGGGGGGCGCTGGGGGGGGCGCTGGGCCTCAGGACACAGGGGAGCCTGGGGACCTGCGGGGGAGGGGCGGTCACCCGCAAGCCCCAGAGCTCACTGGTCCTTAGGGCTCCTGGGGGGCTCACCCAGGAGACCCGGGCGCACCGAGGACCCTCGGGCGAGGGGCGCTCACCCGCAGGCCCCCGGAGGACAGGGAAGCCTCCTGGGCCCCCACCCCCACCCCCGCAAGACAGGCGCTTGCCTGCCCGCAGGACCCTGAGGACACTGGGCGCCGATGGGCGAGGGGCGCTCACCCAAAGGCCGCAGTGCAGCAGCAATGCCAGTGTCCCAGGAGCCCTCCCCAAGCAGGATCTTGGGGACAGGGAACAGGGCTGGGACCCGCGGTGGGGACCTCGCACCCGCAGCACCCCCAAGAGCACACTGAGCACTGCAGGGCGAGGGGCGCACACCAGCATGGCCCAGAGCACACTGGGGACCTGAGGCCGCCTGGGGGCGCTCCCCCACAGCCACCAGGCCTGGCCCTGCACTGCCTAAGGGAGGGGCGCTCACCCCCAGCCTCTAGGGAAGCCTGAGCCCCCTCGGGCCAGGGCTGCTCCCCGCCACGCCACCCACTCAGGGCTGCCTGAGCACTGCCGGGTGAGGGGTGCTCACCCACAGGACCCAGAGCAGCCTGAGCGCTGGGGGGCTGAGGGTGCTCCCCCGCAGGAACCCTGGACAATGAGCTCAGGTGGGACAGGGGCGCTCGCCCACAGGGCTCAGAGTCCAGGTCACCTTTTGCAGAGGATCCCTGGGCCCCTTGTCCTTAGTTACTTGGGCCAGGGTGGGACAGTGGCGCCCTCTCACTGGTCTCAGCAGTGCCTCCAAGATGGAGGGGAGATGTCCTTTGCCAAATGTCCCACCATCCTGCCCAGGAGGAGGGCGCGGCTCCTGATCCAGAGGTCCCACAGGGTTCTTCCCTGGGGCCAAGATAGCGCCTGGTGGCGCTTGCCTGCTGTCCGGGGCCCCAGTGGAGATGTGCTCACAGCCTGGGAAATTGGCCCTGCATCCACTGGTCCCCGGGACCTCCGCAATCCCGGGCGCGTGCCAGGCGTGCAGGGGAGCACAGCCCCAGGGGCAGAAAGGCCAAGAAATGGTGGGTCAGGCGGGATGGATCCCGGTCCTTGGGTGTGCCCTTGGAGTTGAGATGCCCTCACGGTGAGTATTCTTGGGCTCGCAGGTTTTGTGGACCAGCGTGCCTTAAGGGCCACAGCAAAGGCCAAAGGCCCAGCAGAGTGTGGGCCAAGAGCAAGTGTCCGCGGTGCCCTCCATGTTTCCCAGGTGGCCTTGACAGGGACGCTTCACCCCTCAGGCCAAAGAGGGTGTCCCAGCCTGGGAGGGAGTGACCCCAGCACCCACACAGTGCGCTCCCCAGGCACCATGGGGCATTGGAGTTCTGAGGAGCCTGGGCCCTAGCGGGCCAGGGGCGCTCACCACCTGGCCCAGGGCAGACAGAACACTGGGGAGGGAGGGGCACCACCCGCGCAGGCCCCAGAGGAGACCCCCTGAGCACTGCTGGGCGAGGGGCACTCACCCACAGGACCCAGAGGGGACTGAGCCCTGGGCGGGGGGCGCGGGGGGGGGGCGCTGGGCCTCAGGACACAGGGGAGCCTGGGGACCTGCGGGGGAGGGGCGGTCACCCGCAAGCCCCAGAGCTCACTGGTCCTTAGGGCTCCTGGGGGGCTCACCCAGGAGACCCAGGCGCACCGAGGACCCTCGGGCGAGGGGCGCTCACCCGCAGGCCCCTGGAGGACAGGGAAGCCTCCTGGGCCCCCACCCCCACCCCCGCAAGACAGGCGCTTGCCTGCCCGCAGGACCCTGAGGACACTGGGCGCCGATGGGCGAGGGGCGCTCACCCAAAGGCCGCAGTGCAGCAGCAATGCCAGTGTCCCAGGAGCCCTCCCCAAGCAGGATCTTGGGGACAGGGAACAGGGCTGGGACCCGCGGTGGGGACCTCGCACCCGCAGCACCCCCAAGAGCACACTGAGCACTGCAGGGCGAGGGGCGCACACCAGCATGGCCCAGAGCACACTGGGGACCTGAGGCCGCCTGGGGGCGCTCCCCCACAGCCACCAGGACTGGCCCTGCACTGCCTAAGGGAGGGGCGCTCACCCCCAGCCTCTAGGGAAGCCTGAGCCCCCTCGGGCCAGGGCTGCTCCCCGCCATGCCACCCACTCAGGGCTGCCTGAGCACTGCCGGGTGAGGGGTGCTCACCCACAGGACCCAGAGCAGCCTGAGCGCTGGGGGGCTGAGGGTGCTCCCCCGCAGGAACCCTGGACAATGAGCTCAGGTGGGACAGGGGCGCTCGCCCACAGGGCTCAGAGTCCAGGTCACCTTTTGCAGAGGATCCCTGGGCCCCTTGTCCCCAGTTACCTGGGCCAGGGTGGGACAGTGGCGCCCTCTCACTGGTCTCAGCAGTGCCTCCAAGATGGAGGGGAGATGTCCTTTGCCAAATGTCCCACCATCCTGCCCAGGAGGAGGGCGCGGCTCCTGATCCAGAGGTCCCACAGGGTTCTTCCCTGGGGCCAAGATAGCGCCTGGTGGCGCTTGCCTGCTGTCCGGGGCCCCAGTGGAGATGTGCTCACAGCCTGGGAAATTGGCCCTGCATCCACTGGTCCCCGGGACCTCCGCAATCCCGGGCGCGTGCCAGGCGTGCAGGGGAGCACAGCCCCAGGGGCAGAAAGGCCAAGAAATGGTGGGTCAGGCGGGATGGATCCCGGTCCTTGGGTGTGCCCTTGGAGTTGAGATGCCCTCACGGTGAGTATTCTTGGGCTCGCAGGTTTTGTGGACCAGCGTGCCTGAAGGGCCACAGCAAAGGCCAAAGGCCCAGCAGAGTGTGGGCCAAGAGCAAGTGTCCGCGGTGCCCTCCATGTTTCCCAGGTGGCCTTGACAGGGACGCTTCACCCCTCAGGCCAAAGAGGGTGTCCCAGCCTGGGAGGGAGTGACCCCAGCACCCACACAGTGCGCTCCCCAGGCACCATGGGGCATTGGAGTTCTGAGGAGCCTGGGCCCTGGCGGGCCAGGGGCGCTCACCACCTGGCCCAGGGCAGACAGAACACTGGGGAGGGAGGGGCACCACCCGCGCAGGCCCCAGAGGAGACCCCCTGAGCACTGCTGGGCGAGGGGCGCTCACCCACAGGACCCAGAGGGGACTGAGCCCTGGGCGGGGCCGGGTCCTGGATCTGGGCCTCAGGACACAGGGGAGCCTGGGGACCTGCGGGGGAGGGGCGGTCACCCGCAAGCCCCAGAGCTCACTGGTCCTTAGGGCATCTGGGGGGCTCACCCAGGAGACAAGGGCCCACCAAAGATCCGCGGGCAAGGGGCGCTCACCCGCAGGCCCTTGGAGGACAGGGAAGCCTCCTGGGCCCCCACCCCCACCCCCGCAAGACAGGCGCTTGCCTGCCAGCAGGATCCTGAGGACACTGGGCGCTGATGGGCGAGGGGCGCTCACCCAAAGGCCGCAGTGCAGCAGCAATGCCAGTGTCCCAGGAGCCCTCCCCAAGCAGGATCTTGGGGACAGGGAACAGGGCTGGGACCCGAGGTGGGGACCTCGCACCCACAGCACCCCCAAGAGCACACTGAGCACTGCAGGGCGAGGGGCGCTCACCAGCATGGCCCAGAGCACACTGGGGACCTGAGGCCGCCTGGGGGCGCTCCCCCACAGCCACCAGGCCTGGCCCAGCACTGCCTAAGGGAGGGGCGCTCACCCCCAGCCTCTAGGGAAGCCTGAGCCCCCTCGGGCCAGGGCTGCTCCCCGCCAGCCACCCACTCAGGGCTGCCTGAGCACTGCCGGGTGAGGGGCCCTCACCCACAGGACCCAGAGCAGCCTGAGCGCTGGGGGGCTGAGGGTGCTCCCCTGCAGGAACCCTGGACAATGAGCTCAGGTGGGAGAGGGGCGCTCGCCCACAGTGCTTAGAGTCCAGGTCACCTTTTGCAGAGGATCCCTCGGCCCCGTGTCCCCAGTTACCTGGGTCAGGGTGGGACAGTGGCGCCCTCTCACTGGTCTCAGCAGTTCCTCCAAGATGGACGGGAGATGTCCTTTGCCAAATGTCCCACCATCCTGCCCAGGAGGAGGGCGCGGCTCCTGATCCAGAGGTCCCACAGGGTTCTTCCCTGGGGCCAAGATAGCACCTGGTGGCGCTTGCCTGCTGTCCGGGGCCCCAGTGGAGATGTGCTCACAGCCTGGGAAATTGGCCCTGCATCCACTGGTCCCCCGGACCTCCGCAATCCCGGGCGCGTGCCAGGCGTGCAGGGGAGCACAGCCCCAGGGGCAGAAAGGCCAAGAAATGGTGGGTCAGGCGGGATGGATCCCGGTCCTAGGGTGTGCCCTTGGAGTTGAGATGCCCTCAAGGTGAGTGGCCTTGGGCTTGCAGGTTTTGTGCACCAGCCTGCCTGAAGGGCCACAGCAAAGGCCAAAGGCCCAGCAGAGTGTGGGCCAAGAGCAAGTGTCCAAGGTGCTCTCCAAGTTTCCCAGGTGGCCTTGACAGTGACGCTTCACCCCTCAGGCCAAAGAGGGTGTCCCAGCCTGGGAGGGAGTGACCCCAGCACCCACACAGTGCGCTCCCCAGGCACCATGGGGCATTGGAGTTCAGAGGAGCCTGGGCCCTGGCGGGCCAGGGGCGCTCACCACCTGGCCCAGGGTAGACAGAGCACTGGGGAGGGAGGGGCACCACCCGCGCAGGCCCCAGAGGAGACTCCCTGGGCACTGCTGGGCGAGGGGCGACATCCACAGGACCCAGAGGGGAGTGAGCCCTGGGCGGAGGGGTGCTCGGCCTCAGGACACAGGGGAGCCTGGGGACCTGCGGGGGAGGGGTGGTCACCTGCAAGCCCCAGAGCTCACTGGTCCTTAGGGCTCCTGGGGGGCTCACCCAGGACACCGGGGCGCACCGAGGACCCGCGGGCGAGGGGCGCTCAGCCGCAGGTTCCCGGAGAACAGGGAAGCCTCCTGGGCCCCCACCCCCACCGCCACAAGACAGGCGCTTGCCTGCCCGCAGGACCCTGAGGACACTGGGCGCCGATGGGCGAGGGGCGCTCACCCAAAGGCCGCAGAGCAGCAGCAATGCCAGTGTCCCAGGAGCCCTCCCCAAGCAGGATCTTGGGGACAGGGAACAGGGCTGGGACCCGAGGTGGGCACCTCGCACCCGCAGCACCCCCAAGAGCACACTGAGCACTGCAGGGTGAGGGGCGCTCACCAGCATGGCCCAGAGCACACTGGGGACCTGAGGCCACCTGGGGGCGCTCCCCCACAGCCACCAGGCCTGGCCCTGCACTGCCTAAGGGAGGGGCGCTCACCCCCAGCCTCTAGGGAAGCCTGAACCCCCGTGGGCCAGGGCTGCTCCCTGCCACGCCACCCACTCAGGGCTGCCTGAGCACTGCCGGGTGAGGGGCGCTCACCCACAGGACCCAGAGCAGCCTGAGCGCTGGGGGGCTGAGGGTGCTCCCCCGCAGGAACCCTGGTCAATGAGCTCAGGTGGGATAGGGGCGCTCGCCCACAGGGCTCAGAGTCCAGGTCACCTTTTCCAGAGGATCCCTTGCCTCAAGTCTTTCTTACCTGTCAGCCTGGGAAATGAGTAGGTAGCACTGGTGATGGAGATGCATCCTCCATGTGTGTCAAGGATACTGAACATTGCTTGACAAGGGGCTCTTTCACTAATATCCCAAGGGGATTGAGTACTCCTGTGCATGTGTCACTCTTTTGCAGGATCCTTCGTGGACTGAGTACCACTGGGCAAAGTTTTTTGTCAGCATTAATTTCTTATTCCTCATGTGAATTCAGCACTCAGTGTTCTCAGATGTCTCCTGTTCTGATGTGACATTGGCCCTGTTTCTTGGGTTCTTCTCTGTTCATGAAAACAGGGCCCTATTCCTGTGCCTCACTGTGTCCTCTCCCTGGTGGTCTGAGGAGTGTCTTCAGGTAGTCTGTTGGGGCTCTGCCCACCCTCTCTCCTCTGTATCCAGGATGTTACTGATGTCATAATGGGTGGGGGAGGGGCAGACATAGCCCATTTGAGAGGGTGTCAGTGCCCTCAAGACTGACTGTCCTGTAGTCTAACATTTCATTGGACCTAATAACCTCTGCCCCCATTGGTTCAAGTCAGAGACCTGAAGAGCCCTGGCCAAATTCAGTTTCTGATTCTTGTCCCTTGAATTGGATGATTCCATTGGGGGTGCTGTCCTGGGCATCAGGGTTTTGGGGTCACAGTGTAACTGTGGAGTTTGAGAGCCTCAGTTTCCCATCTAGCTCCTGCTGGTGCCAGGGGCATCTCTGCCTGCTGCTTTCTAAATAGGGACCCCACACCTGGTCTCTAAACCTTGTTTCCTCTGTGCTCAGCCCCGGGAAGCCTGGGTCTCCCCTTTCTCTTCTCCCCTTCTCCAGCCCTCCCCAGGCACATGCAGACTGCCATGCTGCACTGGGTCTTCTGACCCCGACAGGAGTCCCATAGGCTCCTGTGTGGTCTCACTGAAGGGTGGGAAGAAAGTCCCACCACAGGCCTGGGATCTCTCATAGTCCTCAATCTCCTCAGCCAGGGGCACTTGTGACCAGGCAGAGCCTGCCTCTCCCCCACAGGCCAGCCCCAGTGTCCCCAGGGCTACAGAGCTGGGGCATGTCCTTATTACCAACTTTCACCCCTGCCACAGACTTCCTCAGGGGGCTGTGGTTTTAAAGGAGCCCTGAGGTGTTCGGGCCCCATGGGGATGGACAGAGACAGTGGTTTGGCTGCAGGACAGCAGCACCAGCTGGGAGTGCCTGGGTACAGAGGGTCCAGGTACCTTCTCCTCCTCCACTTCACTCTTCTTCCTTCCTCAGTTTCTGAAGATGATTCAGAGGGCAGTATTTCTAAACCCCAGACTCCTCGAAGACCAAAGTAATGGTGTGTTCACATCACAGTGAAACAGGTAGAGAGGTCCTATTGGTGTTGTTTTTCAGAGCCTGGCTCAGAAGCACCTCTCAGCCTGGGCCTACCTTTCTTTGGACCTGGCCATGAGTCCCTTTCCCTTCAGCTCATCTCCTTTGTCGGGGTGAGGAGGGCATTGGAGCTTGGACCCAGGAGTGCTCTACTACTGATCTGCACCTCAGCCCTCTTTTTGATTTTAGACAGGGTGTCTCTAAGATGCCCAGGGTGGCTTCAAACTTGATCCTCATGCCTCAGCCTTCTGAATACCTAGGTCATTGTGCCCAGCCTCAGCCCTCTTTTCTTGTTAAACGGAGACCTTTCTTCAAAATGGCCTAGTGTCAAGGGAAACTAAGAGTCAGACCTACACTGATGCTAACTAGGACTCCCAGTGGGCACGCACACGCACACACACACACACACACACACACACACACACTTGCTCTCACATGTGCATGAGGCTGAAGCTTGGTTGTCCCCACTTTGAGTAGGGCTGAGCAAAGACCCCTGAAGAGGCTGCCCACACCTTGTAGGGTTCCAGATGGTCACGTGGCTGCCACTCCACCTTCCAGCTCCCAACCTAAGGGAGCTCCAGGCTAGTTACACACAACTCTCTGCAGTGGTATCTGGGTCCCAGAAAGGAGGAAGGCCCACCATGTTCCAGTGAGAGGTTCCCCTGATGTGGGTTCCCCACAGCGTCTCCCATGAGCGATCCCTATCTGCAGGTGGGGAACTTTGATAGATAATAGATGCTTTTCTGCCTGGGTTCACAGATCATCACATTTCTTTCTGTCCTAACATACTGAAGGCTCGCAGCAGGACTGGCATACCCAGTCCCAAGGACTCTGCATAGCTCTGCCAACTTCATGGATTTCCTGTTGTCCTTGGGAGCCCTGAGCAGGGGCCCTTCCCTCCCCATGGCCTTCTCCAGGAGCCCACCCAGGACCCTCCATGAGAACTTCATGTTAGTTCCCCCTAAGGAGGCTGTTGGGAAAAGGCCCCTCAGCAGAGGCAGGTCATGTCTGTGGCTTGATTCCTTCCCTCCCAAAGCCAGCCCCCAGGTGGCCCACCTTCTGGAGTCCGGAAACTTAAAGCTCAGAGGCCCCAGCCCAATCCCCTCCAACATCTACTATGAGAGGCAGAGAGGTCTTATTGGTGTTGTTTCCCTAAAGAGTTCTCACACAAAAATGCTGCACAGCAAAGCTCAGGTTCTGCAGGGAGGGCTTGGCTGCCGGGTGCCTGCACTGCTCAGAGGAATCCTGCTTCTGACCCTGACAGATCAGAGGGAAGCCTGAGCACCTGGGGGCCTTGCCCCTAGACTCCTGTTTCTTCAGGTCACATCTTAAAAAGACTCTGCCTCTGACCAAATTTTGTCCAGGCTCCTCTTGAAATAGGCTCCCTTAAAATGGAATTTTCAAGAAGCGTATGTTGCTTTTCCCAGCCTAAACCATTGTCCTACTCACCTGTTCCCGCAGGTTGCGGTCATGCACAGGAGTACATGGGCCAAAAGGCCAGAAAATGGTGTGCCCGGCGGGATGGATCCGGGTCCTGGGTGCCCTTGGAGTTGAGATCCCCTAACAGTGTTCTTGGGGTCGCAGGTTTTGAGCACAAGCCTGCCTGCAGGGCCGCACCAAAGGCCAAAAGCCAGGTGTTTGCCAGGAGGAACTATCCACTTGGCTCCAAGTTTCCAGGGTGGCTTCCTCCACAGGGACTCTTCACCCCTCAGGCCAAAGAGGGTGTCCCAGCCTGGGAGAGAAAGACCCCAGTCTCACAGTTCACTCCCCAGGCGCCAGGTGGCCTTAGGGCTCAGAGGAGACTGGGCCCTGGAGGGCAAGGGGAACTCCCCCACAGGCCCAGAGGACACTGAGCCCTGGCAGGCGAGGGGCGCTCACCCACAGGGCCCAGGGCAGACTGAGCACTGACGAGGGAGGGGCACCACCCATGGGCCCCAGAGGAGACCCACTGGGCACTGCTGGGCGAGGGGCGCTCACCCCTCAGGACCCAGAGGGGACTGAGCCAGGGGCGCTCAGCCTGGGGACACAGAGGACACTGGGGACCAGCGGGTTAGGGGCGCTCACCAGTAGGGCCCAGAGTGCCCTGGGGACTGCAGGCCGCCTGGGGCGCTCACACACAGCCAGCAGGCCAGGCCCAGCACTGCCGAAGGGAGGGGTGCTCACCCCCAGGAACTAAGGAAGCCTGAGCCCCCCGAGGGCCAGGGCGGCTCCCCTCCACATTCAGGGCTGCCCAGAGCACTGCTGGGTGAGGAGCGCTCACCCCCAGGACTGCATCATGAGCACTGGGGGGCTCAGGGTGCTCAGGAGCAGGGACCCTGGTGAATGAGCGCTTCTGGGAGAGGGGTGCTCACTCACAGGGCTCAGAGTCCCAGGCATGTTTCGCAGAGGATCCCTTAGCCCCATGTCTGTCTTACCTGGGCCAGGGTGCCAGAGGAGGAAATAGCACTTGTGAATGGGATGCACCCTCCATGTTTCCTAAGGATCCTGAGCACTGCTTGGCAAAGATCTCTCTCACTAATATCCCGGGGGTATTGATTACTCCTGTGCATAGGACACTCATTTGCAAGACCCTGAGTTGTCTGAGTACTGCCTCGGAAATTCCTTTGTCAGCAGTTAATATCTTATTCCTCCTGTGAATTCAGCACTCAGTGTTCTCAGATGTCTCCTGTTCTGATGTGACATTGGCCCTGATCTCTACGTTTCTTGGGTTCTTCTCTGTTCATGGAAACAGGGCCCTATTCCTGTGCCTCACTGTGTCCTCTCCCTGGTGGTCTGAGAAGTGTCTCCAGGTAGTCTGTTGGAGCTCTGCCCACCCTCTCTCCTTGTATCCAGGATGTTATTGATGTCATAATGGGTGGGGGAGGGGCAGGCACAGCTCATTGGAGAGGGTGTCAGTGCCCTCAAGACTGACTGTCCTCTCGTCTAACATTTCACTGGACCTAATAACCTCTGCCCCCATTGGTTCAAGTCAGAGACCTGAAGAGCCCTGGCCAAATTCAGTTTCTGATTCTTGTCCCTTGAATTGGATGATTCCATTGGGGGTGCTGTCCTGGGCATCAGGGTTTTGGGGTCACAGTGTAACTGTGGAGTTTGAGAGCCTCAGTTTCCCATCTAGTTCCTGCTGGTGCCAGGGGCATCTCTGCCTGCTGCTTTCTAAATAGGGACCCCACGCCTGGTCTCTAAACCTCGTTTCCTCTGTGCTCAGCCCCGGGAAGCCTGGGTGTCCCCTTTCTCTTCTCCCCTTCTCCAGCCCTCCCCAGGCACATGCAGACTGCCATGCTGCACTGGGTCTTCTGACCCCGACAGGAGTCCCATAGGCTCCTGTGTGGTCTCACTGAAGGGTGGGAAGAAAGTCCCACCACAGGCCCGGGATCTCTCATAGTCCTCAAGCTCCTCAGCCAGGGGCACTTGTGACCAGGCAGAGCCTGTCTCTCCCCCACAGGCCAGCCCCAGTGTCCCCAGGGCTACATAGCTGGGGCATGTCCTTATTACCAACTTTCACCCCCGCCACAGACTTCCCCAGGGGGCTGTGGTTTTAAAGGAGCCCTGAGGTGTCTGGGCCCCATGGGGATGGACAGGGACAGTGGTTTGGCTGCAGGACAGCAGCACCAGCTGGGGGTGCGCAGAGTTACGTGCCCTGTTATCTTGAGTGCTGGACTGGCAGAGGCTAGAGGAAAGGATGCCTGGTGACAACAGTCGTGCTGAAAACTTAACTTGATATTCCTGGGACTCTGAAGAGAAGAGATAGATGCTCCCTCCAGGGTGCTAACAGGCCAGGGTCCTAACAGCTGTCAGTGGACTGTGACACACAGCGGTCTCAAAGTGAGGTAGCAAAGAAGAAATAAGGACCTGGAGAAAGGAGGGAAACAGGGAAGGAACGAGGGACTGCAGCTCTGTACCTAAAAGATCGCCCTCACCTTCAGCCCCAGGCCTGTTTTCCTCCAGGCCTGGATTCTCTAAAAGTCCTATAAGTCTTGGAGTCCTGAAAGACCAGGTAGTTAGTGCCTATAAACTCTGTAGTCCCAGAGTAACTTCACTAGGATGTCCACGGCTGCCTCACTTTCGTCCTTTTGTGCTTATGGGTTTGGGGGGTTTTAGTGATAAATTCATCCTTTGGTTTTGCACACTTAAATTATACATTTGTTTTGTTTCAAAGGAAGCTTTTGGCTCTAGGGCCCTCTCTGCTCCTTTGCTGGTAAGCTCCTTTTATTCAAGGGGACTAAAATGCTCCTTAACTATGTTAAAGTTACATTGCTCAAAGGGGACTGTCCACCAGTCCTCAAATTAACTAGCCTGCACCCTTAAATGTGAATCTGCTTTCCTAAATAAATTGCCACTCTGAAAAGAAAGGAAGGAAGGAAGGAAATAAATTAACTGTTTGGGCATGGAAGACTTTGATAAAGACTTGCACATAGGATTCTAAAGTGAAGTCATATGACCACGTCGCTTCAGCTTGTTTCAGCAGATCACAGTATGACTCAGATCTAACTGCCTGTGTATAGACTTGG
Source organism: Spermophilus citellus (assembly GCF_964194105.1). Classification (NCBI taxonomy): domain Eukaryota; kingdom Metazoa; phylum Chordata; class Mammalia; order Rodentia; family Sciuridae; genus Spermophilus; species Spermophilus citellus. The sequence continues at coordinate 16,505,786 of NC_138199.1, read as the reverse complement.
TACTTACATACATGGTGCTTTGGCTCATGGCTAAAATCTTAACATAGCCGAATCTCTGACAAATGGGTTAATTTAGATTTTTTAGAGAAAATAAAGGTTTCTTCAAAACTGTAACATGTTTATTTAGTTTTGTTTTTGTTTGGGGCTGGGGTTTCCTGTTTAAGGATTATTACTGTGATTTTAGGGTTTTAGGTTAAAGTATTTTCTATGTATCTCAAATTTCATGAGTAGGTAATAAAGAAATATTTCAAAAATGAATTTGGTGGCCCGTTGTTGTGGCAGACACCTATAATCTCCACAGCTCAGGAGGCTGAGGCAGGAGGATTGCAAGTTCGAAGCCAGTTTCAGCAACTTAGTGAGGTGCTGAGCAACTCAGTGAGACCTTGTCTCTAAATGAAGTTCAAAATAGGCTGAGGATATGGTTCAGGAGTTAATGCCCCTAAGTTCAATCTCCAGTACCAAAAGTAAGTGAGTAAATAAATAAATAAATAAATAAATAAATTTGGTAAGAAAGGGATAAATGTTTATAAATATATGCAATAGAAGTAAAACATCCAAATAATTTATAAATTAGTTAAAATACTAAGCCATCCTCTACTAAGTATGAATTAAGTACTCGGCTTCTTGAAGTCTGTTGAAAGGTACTGCATTTGGGTCTGTTCCATGTGGTTCACAGATTCCTGGTAGAGAAAAACACTGACATCATCAAGGATTATCTGATCTTCTAATAAGTTTGAGAATTACTATTGTAATTTAAGTGTCTAGGATAAAAAAGACTTTAATTAGAAAGCAATCTCATATTAAAGACATAGTCAGTGGACTTTGAGCAATGTAACTTTAAGATAGTTAAGGAGCATTTTTGTCATATATTTTAAAATATCTGGAAGTCAATAATTTTTTTAAAGAGGGGGGGGAGAGAGAGAGAGAGAGAGAGAGAGAGAGAGAGAGAGAGAGAGAATTTTTTAATATTTATTTTTTAGTATTCGGCGGACACAACATCTTTGTTTGTATGTGGTGCTGAGGATCGAACCCGGGCCGCACGCATGCCAAGTGAGCACGCTACCGCTTGAGCCACATCCCCAGACCTGGAAGTCAATAATTTGTATAAGGACAAGTTATTGAATACTTAAGCTTTAAAATAGCCACCTTCTATTTTAGGTAGCAGTCAGTTTGAGGAAAACATCTTTTGTTTTGTGGTATGTGGGCTAAGGAAGGCTATTCTGATAGAGGCAGCAGCTCTGGCCCTTTCTGCCTGTTGAGAACCCTTTACTATGTGGGCCAATGCCAGCAGCCATGGTAGGAACGGCAGGGACTTCTCTGCAAAATGTCAGCTGCTGCTCTATTTCTTTCACTTCTTGCTTACATTAGATTCTTTAAAATGAACCTTTTAAAATCCCTCTGGTGTTCTAGGAAAATCTTGCAGGATTCAAAAACAAAAATTTTAAGCTAGGTGAGGTGGCACATGCCTGTGATCCCATCGACTCGGGAGGCTGAGGCAGGAGGATTGTGAATTTCAGGACCGCCTCAGCAACTTAGTGAGACTCAGTCTCAAAATAAAAATGAAAAGGTTTGGGGATGCAGCTCAGTGCTACAGTGACCCTGGGTTCAATTTCCAGGACCCAACAAAAAACAGAAATCTTGACCTTTTCACACCCAAATCTGTTGTATGTTGTTGTTGGTGATGGTGAGTGACCAGCATTTGCACCTGCACATGGCACTGGTCCATCTGGAGTGTGCACATGGTAGACATTAGAGTCTTTGCAACTGAACTGTCCCCTCAAAGTCCTGTGTTGAAGTCTTGGTCTTCAGGGCAGCAGTGTTCAGAGTGGGGCTTGGGGGAAGTGATCAGATCAAGACAACTCTGACCTCGCTGACGGATCAGTCCTTTACTGGGTCATCTTGGAGGAGAATACTGGAAGGTGGGGAGGAAGGACGAGGGGCTTAGGGAGAGGAAGGGTGATCTCATCCTCAGGCCCTCCCTCTCCCTCTCCTTTCCAGCCCCCAAGAAGCTAGCAGCTTTCCTCTGCCAGGAGCTCCCCCTCATGATGCTCAACCTGGGGCCCAGAGTCAATAGAGCCAGTGACCATGGTCTGAAACTCTGGAACTCTAAGCCAATATAATTATAAGTCAATTTCTCTGGTGTTTTGTCACAGGGACAAAACTCTGAGTAACAGCATCTGCATTCCTTACAGGACCATGGAGCTAAATTGATGATAGGTTCCAGGTAAGCTCGGTCTAAGAACTGCTACTTTTAACCCTCTCTGACACTTAAGTTTGACACAAAGTATCTTTCCACACTGTCTTCCTCTCCAATGGGGCAAGTCCACCAGCAATGAGGGACAAAATCACCTGGTGGAAGATCAGCAACATCTTCAGAGAAAGCCACTCAAGAGGACGAAGTTGGCAGAGTCAAAGGTGTCAGCCCAGAGTAAGTGAGGTGTCCTCCACCAGGCACAGTATTGGGCTTCCTGGGCACCTCTGCACCTGGGCTCCTTCTGCCTGCTGCTCTGCAGTTTGTGACAGTGCTCTGTGTTCATATATAAGCATCTGCTCTGTCCCAGGTGTCTTGAGGGGGTTCACACCATAGCCCAGCAGCAAATGCTGACCAGCCAGATGACACAGCACTCAGAGCCCTCAAGCTGAGGAAAAGACAGAAATTGGGGGGTAGACTGTAATGGGGGCCCATTTAAAGTTAAAGAATGCTAAGAAGCCCCCAAAGATATTTTTTCCTCAGTCCCCAGCCATTTCCTGCTAATCTGTTCATTAAGCTATTTTCTCCTACCCAGCTTCCTATAGGCAAGCACCCGAGGTAGAGAAGGGAAACTGGAACTGTCCCAAAGCCCCGGCCCCTGAATCAGGAGAACACAGCACAAGTGAGAGAACACATCCATCTGTGGTCTTCTGTGCAGGCCCCCAGCTTGGCAGATTCTACATGTGTGTGTTTCCAAGTTTTCCTCTTCATGAGTGATACCTCCTACAAGTTTCTAAGCTCCATTGCTGCAGTCTGGCTGGACACAATTCAGGAGCCACTTGTCAAAAGAAACTAACTTTATTTTTAGAACTACAAACACCAAACAAAACAGCTCCTCAGGAAAAAACCCTCAGAGCCCAACTGCCACCACCGGCTTCCACAAGCCTCTCACCCACACAAGCCTCACCACATCCCATAATCCTCCTGCTCTTGAGGCCGATTGGCTGGGTTGCATGGGCGGGGCCAAAGAAGTCACCCAATGAGCAGCTCCATGGAGGAGCCAATCAGCTAGATGTTGCTGGGGCCGCTGTGAGCCAATCATCAGCTGGCAGTCCGAAGGGCAGGGAAACAGCCCAATGAACATCACCACAGAGGAGCCAATCAGCTAGATGTTGCTGGGGCCGCTGTGAGCCAATCATCAGCTGGCAGTCTGAAGGGCAGGGAAACAGCCCAATGAACATCACCACAGAGGAGCCAATCAGCTAGATGTTGCTGGGGCCGCTGTGAGCCAATCATCAGCTGGCAGCTGGAAGTTTGCTGGCAGCTGGAAGTTTGCTGGGGCCCCTTTGGCAGTGGCTCTCAACACTCCATAGGTTGGGAAAAGGCAGGATAGCTGTCTTCTTAGTATGACCAAGCTGCAAATAGTTTCGTTTTTCCCTTTCTCTATAATTTTCTCTTATTCGGATGCAGGTGGTTTGGACCTAGACTCAGGTTCTAGCCTGTGCTTTGGCAATTCTCTGGGGACCAAGCACCCCATTCCACAGTAGCACAGAGAAGCTCTGTGTTCCCTCCACCTTGCCTGGTTGCTGACGTTTTATGATGCACCTTTAGACCTTTCTAGCTAACTTTTGATCCTGGGGGTTCACAGAAGCACCAAATCTGTGCCTAAGATGGATAGAAGTATGGGCCCTTGTCCTTTACTCTTTGGGTCTGATGCTGATGCTGATGTACTAAACACAACCAGGAAATAAGAGGGAAGAGAGGCTTATTCCTCACAGTCAGTTAGGAAAGCACTGCAGATAATTCTCAAAGCAACGTGTCCCCCAAAACAAAGCAAGGGGCTTTTACTGGGGATACTTAAGCATATTCCCCCAGGAGACTCATAGCCAGATGCAGAGGTGGGCACACTGCTGGGCTTGCTCAGTTGGAGGTCATATAGCACATATAGCACATCCTCAAAAAAAAAAAAATAGAAAAGGAAAAAAAAAAGGCAACTGGGGATGCCTCTGGGCAGAGAATTCAGTATTGCAATGAGTAAAGTTCATTCTAGGTCACCTAAAAACAGTGAGTCAGTGATCAAGGGCTTGGGCTGGTTCCTTGTAAGTTGCCCTGGAGAGTTTGGTCTGAAACAAAACACCTCTGATGGAGCATTAAGTCATTTACAGGGGCAGCAGCTCCTCCCTTCCCCTGAAAACAGAGGTGTTTGCCCCTAACTGTACTGCGGCTGACACTGACGCAGGTTGGAGTCGGAACTGAACTGAAGGTGCACCCACACTGGACAGAATGCTGTCACAGGGCTGAAAAAGAGTGGACAGGTGTAGGCACAGTGCAGCTGACAGCATAGAGTGGAGTTGTTGTGAGAGGAAGTGGCCTTCAGAGCAGGGTACAGCCAGGGCGCAGCCAGAGGTTACATGGCAATAAGATGCAACACTCCTTAGGATGCCTGCCTCTGAAGGACATCTCCAAAACGTCACTGGTTTACTTGGTTACTCTTTTTCTTTATGTCAGTGCCAAGGCCGATGAGTAAGTAACTTGTAGCAGACAGTGTAGGAAACATCAGAGACACAGGCCTTGGGAGTGAGCAAACTGGACTAGGGAACTCCTTGGGGACTCATTGAGGAGATGCAGCAAGAAAGAAGGATTCACAGAAGAATTCACAAGGCTGACCCCTGATGGGTTCTCTGAGGCCAGGGGAAGCTAGGAGCTCAGCCAGAGGGGTCTCCATGCATTTCTGAAGGGAGACTTTCTTGATAGCGCAGGAGCCCTAAGGTAACTTCTGACCCCAGTGTCCACATCAATGCAGGACTGACTTGAAGATGAAGCCCTCAGAATAGGGAGGACACGACAACAGTCTGCAGAGGACTAACTGGGACCAGAGGTCCCCCCAGCCAAGCTTGAGGGGTACAGGTTGCTGAAGGACCTCAGCTCCTGAGACCAGTATTGATAGGGACAAACCTGGATGGCACTGCCAGTGGACCACTGATGAGAGCCCACCCACTCCCCCCACACCCTACAGTGCTCTCTGCTTCCACCCTGCTCCCACTGGGCCTCCCACTCCACCTTCACTCATCACAGAGTTCTCCTTCATGACTTCCTGTGTCCAACTTTGGAATTTCTCTTACTGGAACATAAGAACAGAGGTTGGGAGCTTCAGCTCCCCTATCTCCTGTGACAAAAGTTCCTGAAGGAATAAGGCCTGAAATGAGGGGAAGAGTATGATCCCAATCATGGCTGGAAGTTCTAACTTCTCTCTTAGGAATACAACAAGAGGATTAAAGATTCACTAAGAATAGAAGAGACCTGAAGGACATGATTAGCCACTTGCCAGGCCCCATATCTACAATCACAAAGTGAAATGACTGTAAAATGAACAGTCTTCCCAAGTTCACTGAACCATCATGGTACAGCCCCATCCCCACCCACAAAAAAAGCACCGATAAATCTCAAAAGATAGCACTGCTTCAGAGTAAGACCAAGACAGAAGCAGATTTGCAGCAGGTAAAGTAAGACATTTAGAAAGCGCTATCTAATTGAAATGGCACTGCCAGTGGACCAGTTAAAAAGCAAAAAGAGGGCTGGGGTTGTAGCTCATTAGCATAGCCCTTTGCCTAGCATGTGTGAGGCACTAGGTTCGATCCTTAGCACCACATAAAAATAAACAAATAAAATAAAGGCATTTTGTCCAATTACAACTACAAATTTTAAAAAAAGCAAAAGAAACAAGTGAAATTAGTGTTAATAACATACTTTATTTAAACAAATAACAAATATATCTAAAATATTATCATTTCAACCCATAATGAACATGTTTTTCTTTTTTCTTTTTTTTTTTGTAGTGTTGGAGATCAAACCCAGGGCCTCACACCTGTTAGGCAAGCATTGGACCACTGAACTACACCACAGCTCTGAGATATCTTGTGGTCTTTCTTCTGAACTGTTTTAAAACCCAGGTGTATTTTGTACTAAAACAGTATCTAAATCTGTACTAAGTACATGTCAAGTGCCCAACAGCCACACGTGGCCAGGCACATTAAAGAACTCAGACCTGGGAATACCCCAAATGTCTAAGATAATGTACATCTCAAATTCCTGTGGTTCAGAGAAGAATCCAGAAGGAAATCAAACAGTGTGTGGAACTTAATGACCCTGAAGGCGCAAGATATCAAAACAATGTAGGAAGTATCAAAAGTGGCACGTAAGCCAGGCACACCTGTAATCTCAGCACCTCAGGAGGCTGAGGCAAGAGGATAACAAGTTCAAAGCCAGCCTAAGCCACTTAGGTGAGACCCTAAGCAACTCAGCAAAACACTATTTCAAAATAAAATATAAAAAAGGCTGGGGATGTAGCTCAGTGGTAGAACACCCCTAGGTTCAATCCCCAGTAGGAAAAAAAAAAGTGTTGAAAAAAAAGGATAGAAACAAAGATACAAAACCCATGATAGGAGTCTGCTCCTTCAGAAGATGAAAGGAAGAGCAAAATTAAATGTAGAACAAACGCTGTTCTTGAGGGGTCTAGATCCCCACCGTAGCAGGACTAATCCTGGGGAGTCCCAGTCCCATTAACTTGCAGGAGGCCTTGCTCAGGCTGATTCTTGGTTGGGACCGCGGCAGTGCTCTCGTTTGGGGCCTGCCGACACTGATCTCCAGCACTAGCTCCAGATATTCCAAACAACCCAACCGTGCAATTTCAGTAACCTAAGGGGAAATGGACTATGTCCTTGAAAAACACAACTTAAAAAACCTACCCCCACATACCAACAAAGATGTTGTGTCCGCCCATAACTAAAATAAATAAATAAATATTAAAAAAAAAAACCTACCCCCCCCCAAAAAAAAAAAAAAACGAAGTAAGGCTGTATCTAAAAATATTAGTTGAAATAGCTATCAAAGGAAACTCCAGGCCCAGGTGGCTTTGTGGATGGGTTCCATCTGAAATTTAATGATGATCTTGGTTATAAGCAAACTCTTTTAGGAAATATGAGGAGGAACCCATCTGCTCTGGACACCTGAGAGAGGTTTTGCTACTAGAGGACTTGGACACCACATTAGACCATCTGGGCCTAAGACAGAGGCCACGAGGCCTCAGAGGGACCTTTAAGGTAGGATCCTGTGGGCCCCCAGTGATCCCAGGACACTGCGAGGGTGCTCGGAGCTGTGCCTCCCCATGGCAGAGCAGCTCTTGGACATGTTCTAGTGGAAACCAGGAAAAGGCCTGGCCAGGGCTTTTCACCAGAAGGCTGCCAGAAAGGGCCTTGTGGAAAGACAAAGAAGCCAGGGAGCAAAACCGAGGCTTTCTGTTGCCCTAATGGCAGAGGTGAAGGGTGGAGAGTTGGCAAGGCAGCCTCCAGTCATGCAAGGCTCCTGGTGGTGTCGGTGCCAACAGAGGAGGGAGGCACCACTCCTCACCTCCCAGGCATGGAGAATAATCAGCCACAGCTTCCTGGGATCTCCCCAGAGCCTGAGTTTAGGGGGAGGTTGGATTTCATCCTGTCACTTCCTCCAAACTCAGGAAAAAGTCTTGAGAGCAGAGAGGAGCCAGGGCCTGCGGGATCCTGAACACAGGGCAGCCAGGCCTCAATTCCCCCAGGTCCCTCTTTCCTTCCACCAAAGGCTGAACTAGAAGATGAGGGTGTAGTTGGGAGGAAAGGCCTTTGGGAGGAATCCAAGATGCTATTAAAGGTCCTGGGGTGTGAACACCCTTTTCTCCTCTGCCGTCCACCACAATGTCCAGAAGGTACCTCGGATCCTGAGTTGGACCTGCTGCATGTTGTTCCTGGACTTTAGACTATAGAACCGTGAGAGTAAATCTCTTTTCAAAAGTAGCCAGTCTGTGGCATTCTGTCCCATCAGCACTACATGGACTAGGACCAGGGGAAGCCCAGGGTTGGACAGGGAAGGACAACACACCTACAGTCACTCTGGGTGGGATAAAGGTGGGGATGGGCCCACCCTGCCCTCTCCTTGGTATCCACCCAGTGAGAGTCTGAGAAATGAATGACTGAAAAGCAAGTAGTGACTTAGGACTCATCAAACCCAATGGCATGGGACATGTCCTCAGAGACTGTCTGGCCACCCCTCCAGTCCATCTAGCCACATGCATATGGCTTGCTGGGCTGTGCACTCACCTGGCAGATGTCTGCTGCCCACATTTCCTGTGCAGACCACATCTACTCCTTTCCTGTCTCTGCTGTGCCCTTCACCTCACTGCAGCCTCTGCAGCTGCTCCCACTCCCCAGGCACAGCCTCATTCCCAGCCCTGCCCCATCCTCGAGGGGCACCCGGCCTCAGTCTACCTGGGTCTGAGCTCTTCAGGGAAGATACAGCTCAGTATTCCCCACAGGATCTCCTCAGATGACCCAGGGGACCCCCAGAGGCTATGCTCCTCACACACACACAAACCCTCAGACACACATGGACACATGAGCCCACATGTACAGCCTGAAAGCACAATGGAGAACTCCGAAGGATCTCAAGGGTGGCAGGGATCCCTTTGTTATGGCTCACACCAAGCTCACTTCAATTGATCATTTGATTATCCAGCTTTATTTTTTATTACAGATGTGATTCTATCCCTGTGGAAAGTCCTGTCAGTCATCTCATAAATAAACATTACACACTGGGGCTTTCACATGACTTTCCTAACTGGATTTAGAAAGTACAGTGATTTTGATTAGACTTTTTAAAAAATGAGAAATAGAACAAAATAAGGTACTACTGAACAGGATGGAAATATAGAGTGTACCACATACAGGCAGGATTCCTATGCACCAGTTATGATGGAAAATATATTCCTTTCAGTGTCTTTTAGTAATAAAAAATAAGTTCAAAAATACACTTGCTAGGGCACATCCTACTGAAAGTTAAAGGGGTAAGAGGCAGCTTTCCATTGCTGTGATAAAATACCTGAGAGAAAGAACTTGCAAGGAGGAAAGATTTCAAAGGTTTTAGTCCATGGTTATTTGACCCTGCTGCTCTGGCCTGTGGCACCACAGCATATCATGGCTGAAGTGTGTGGCAGAGGGGGCCTGTCCACCTCATGGCATCTGGGAGGCAAACAGTCAGAGCAAGGGCCAGGTCCCCAAAGACCTGGCCGCCTCACAACAGGCCCCACCTCCTGAGGATTCCACCACCTCCACCTCCCCAAAGCGCCACTAACTGGAACCAACCTTCAACCCAGGGGCCTCTGGTGGACACTTATCTAGACCACAGCAGGGTGCAGGTAGTCTCCAGAAGCAGAGTGTGGAACTGCAGGAGCCCAGTCGTGGTTCACTGGTGTGCTGGGCAGGCACTAGTCTCTGGCCTGGATCATGGGATCAAATATCCCAAGGCCAGAGAGAGTTCCCAGCACAAATCCAGCTGATGCCAGCCTGGGGTGGTGTCACTCCAACTGAACCCCTCTCCTGCCCTTTTATAGTCTGAATGTTTGCCTGACCCCAAATTCAAATGGACTCCTCAAACTTAATGTGATGTTATAAGGAGGGAGGCCTCCTGACCTGCCTAGGTTAGGAGAATGGACTCCTTCATAAGGGCCTTAGACACCAGGCACAGTCAGCTCCCTACCCAGTCCCCCAGGTGATGTACAGTGGGAAGAGCAGACTCAAGATGTGCTGTGCCTTGATCCTGGTCTGCCAGACTCCAGAATCCTGAGCATAAATTTCTGTTGTTTATGAGCTACCCAGTTTGGTTTTTTTGTTGGCAAAGCCTGAATGAACTAAGACAACTAGTACCGAGAGCAGACAGGCTGTAGCAAATACTGTTATGAATAACTAATTAGAAAATAAAATAAAAATTAAAAATTATATTTTAAAAATAAAAAACAGGACACTCTCTTAAAATTCTCATATTTTCCATCTCAAATTGTAATAAATAAATAGTAGTAAAGCTAAACCCACAACTTGCCTTAGCATCGCCGACCTGGCCCAGGAGGTTTCCTTCCTGAACCGTCTGTCCTCTGGCCTGCGAGGTTTCCTTCCCGACGGTTGGGGGCGCGCGCGAGGTTTCCTTCGGAACCTTTAGGGGGCGCTAGGCAGCGGGGACGCGGCCACCCACCTCCCTGCTCCCCTCTGGACGCCGCGGAGGGCTTTCTGCGGGCGCCCGCTCAGGCTTCACAACGAGGCTGGGGTGCAAAAGGTCTTGTGCCACCAGCAAGAGATGGTTTCCTGCTCCCTCCCCCAGGATTCAGTCCCAGCAGGGCCCTAGCTTGATGGAATGCCTCTGCTCTTGAGCATGATCCTCCTGGCCATGCTTCTGATCCCAGCCTACTGGGGGAGGGTGAAGCAGGAGGATCTCAAGTTCCGGCCAGCCTGTGCAACTAATTGAGACTCTCTTTCAAAATAAAAAGTGGCTCAGTGGTAGGGCACCCCTGTAGGGGGGACGCTCTCCAAGCCTCGTGGCACACCTGGCCAATTCTTTCCATCCAGGAACCGGCCTTACCCTTGGCCAACTGTGAATGGGGTTTGAGATTGCCAGCTCGCACTGCCTGGCCAGGGAGACTGCACTAGGGAGGAACGGGAACAGGGACTGTCCCGCTAGGAGGCACTAGTGGTTGCTAGGGCAGTGACTCCAGCAAATGTCCCAAAGCAGTGTTACCTTTGCCCATGCAGAGATTCAGAAACTTGGAAATTGAGGGAGGTAATGCCTACGAGGACAGCCAGCCGGCCAGTGGGCCAGCAGTGCTTGCTAAGATGCCCTACCCTTCAAAGGGACAGTGACACTGTGCAGGGGTTGACAGGCAGGGAGGATGTGTGTGAAGGTGGGGGAAACACAAAGTCCTGTGGTCCATTTTCCAGAATTTAGTATTTAGCTAGCTAGTCTGGTGTAAGAGCCAATTGCACCCATTTTAACTGCAGCCCTTCCCTTTTCCTGCTCCAGTTTCAAAGTCAATCACATAGATGGTAGGCCCTGAGCACGTCTTATCAGAGCAAGGGGCAGTGCTGCCTTAGGGATAAAAAGAGGCAGCCTGCCCACCCAGGTTGCTTTCTCACTGAACTGTTCCTTCTGCAGAAGTAATGTCTGCCTTGCTGAGTAACTTGAGCAGTGCCTGATTTCTTGCAGCACAGGGTATTTCCAACAAGGGGCTCACCAGCCTGAAGGCCCAATGCAGCTGCAAGGCAGGCACTGCAGGGAGACTGGAACATGGGGTGGAGACACTGTGACTGAACCTGGAGCGTTTCCAGCTCAGACTCTTGCCCCACTGGCTGCAGGTGCATCTGAATGTCAGCTGCCCGACCCTCACCATGCACTCAGCACCCTGGCCTGAGTAGGGTGACAGAGCTGGGTTTTTATTACTGTTTACACGTTGTCTTGGTCTAATCTTGAGACTCCAGCTGGAGCTGGCCAGTATGGTCCTTGAGCAGCAGTTAAGTTCAGTCCCTAACCACTTCCCTTTTCCTGCTAACAGGAAGCTCTGCCCTAATAGCCTCAGGGCCCAGTACAGGACAACTAGGGGAAGTCCTATGCCCCTTTGTCCACCCAAATTGTTCAAATTAACCAATCAACAGAGAGCAGGAAAAACCTAGCTACCCCTACCCTGTGAGCCATTTTCAGCTCCCTATAGTTCCAGAGGGCCGTCACCCAGCCCCAGGGACACCCCCTGTGACCCTACCTGGCAGCTTCCTCTTGGTTAGAGCTCTGCCTTCCATCTCCCCAGGGTCACTCTGGGAGTCCACATTGAAAGACCCTTTAAGTCTTCTGTAACAGGGCTCTGGGCAGCCTCTGGCCCCAGCCCCAGGAGGATGAGGCAGGGTGATCCACAGGAAGATGCCCTGAGTGTGAGAAATAGAAAGTCTGATGCCTCTTTTTTACAGTCTGATATTCAGCCTTTATTGGATCCTAGGCAGCCCTTCCCTTTTGGTGGCCCTAATTTTAAAATTAGCCAACCATGTAGATTGTAACCCAAACTCTTCTGATGGGAGTAAAGGGTGTTGCTGCCTTAGGTTGGAGACCAGCTGATTGCCCACCAAGGCACACTTGCTGACCAGGTTCCATAGCAGCCCTCCACGAGAAGCAAAGTTTGCCTTGCCTGCCTACTTTTTGAGCATGCATTTTACTTCTTGCAGCACCTTGGTATTTCTAACGATTTTGGCAGCCAATGTGGGGCTTCACACACCAGTTGGGGTTCATGGGGACCCTCCTCTTTGGAAAAGATATGTCCGCTGCATTGTTGGGGTGATATCAGAGCAGGAGAGAGGAAACTACCCTCCCTGAGGCTGACAAAGGACCCCAAACCCAACAAAAATTGAAAGTGCATCAGAGACACAGGCAAAGGGCCCAGGCAAGTGCCCAGGTGGCCAAGTAATTCTATGCATAGACTAAGGTAGGAAAATCTATTCTCAGTTTTTAGGGAGAAGTGCTCCTTGGTGGTTGGCCCATCCTCAGAAGTTTGTGAGTGTGTGTGACTCACAAACTCAAGATTGTTACCAAGAACTCAGTCCTTGTCCCCAATGTCAACCCAATACGGAGGATGTAGTTTGAGAAAAAGGCAAAGAAATTTTATTTCTTTGGTTAACAAAGGACAAACACAGGGGACTCCTATCCCAGAGGCTGTGATTCTGCCCAACAAGGAAAACAGAGGGCTTTTTAAAGAAGCTGTTCAGTGGGTCCCGGTGCACCCTGATGGTGAGTTGAAATTCACTTGTCAATTGGAGAGACAGTCACTTCCCAGTTCTTCAAGTGACATCTCCTTCCTATGGAGGACAGATGAGTCTTTTACTCCACCCCCAGGTTAGGGAGGGAGAGAAAGGAGAAGAGGAAAAGAAAAACACATCCTTCTTAAAATAAGCAGCCAGTGCTATATGAAGGTGAAGTGGATCACTGTTAGAAGATCACACACAGAAAATCAGTATGGGAGAGTATTCAAGAAATCCCTAAATGAGATGGAGCATACAGGGACCTAAAATATGGAAGAAATCCCCAGAATAGGGGTTTGAATACATGATGAGGTCACAGGGTATGTAAGAAATCCCCAGTAAGGGGGATTGAATGGGGAGAGGGAAGGAGAAATTAAATGCACAGGAGGTAAGCCAAAATAAACTAAACTGGAACAGATCTTAACAGATTAGCAAGCAGTCTTTGTTCAGCAACAGCAGAATATCTAATTTTCAGTGGAGAATATGGCAACTGGTTACATGAGGGGTCTTTTTTTATAGGGTTTAATGAGAGTTAATCATAGCAGAAAGTTTAATGTGACTTAATAATTAGGTGCCATTGAGCAATCAGGAAACTAGTTGTATAGGTTTAAAATCTAACTCAGGAAAACAGTTGTAAAAGCTTGAAACTCATTTTTACTGGGATGAAAGTCCAGAGTCCAGTGGCTGTTGTTTGCCTCCTCCACCAAAGACCCAATGCCACTCAATGGGAAAGGACGAGCTCAGGGACCCATAGTTTGCCTTTCCTCCTTCCCCCCAGGATCACACTGTCCTCCTTTTCTTCCTGGGGACTGTCATTCCCCTTTTCTATTTTCCATATCCTTCACAGGGGGAAATTTAATTACAGGAATCTAACAAAAACAAGGAATAAAAATTGTAGAGCTAAATACGGGTAAGAACAATGGAAAGAACCCATATGTACAAAATCTTTTTTTTTTTTTTTTTGCCTTTAAAGAGTTCTGAGCAAGAACATGAACAGTGATAACATGGAATAAGAATATCTTAGTTTTTTTCAAACATGGGAAGTACACCCGGAGGAGGCTAAGTGTAGACGTATTAATGAGCACCATCAAGGCATATTTCAAATGTAAATGACCTTGAGGCTCCCCTGTGGGAACTAACATCTCTAAACAACTCCTTTCTCCCAGAGGTGGAAATCTGAAGATGGAGGTGAACCCAGATGGAAGTTACAGGAAGAAAGTGGGGTGAACCCAGGGGGAAAGTAAGACTATGGCCTTGATAAGATGACTGTTTAACATACCTTTTGCTCCATGCTCTACCCAGAACCATGTATAAATTCCTAAGCTGGCACACCAAAGTGGGTTTCTCTGCTGTCAGGGCCCCTCCCACATGGCAAGATTTATCCCTTCTCCCTTAAGTAAATCTTGCTCCTTGTACTCTTCTCTTCCATGATTGTCTGTGGATTTTACTCTTCAAAATTTGGGAGACAAGAACCCAGAAGAAATTGGCGAAGTCCTCCATGAGGCCACAGGAAGCCACGCTCCTCCTGGGCACTGGAACCACCAGCTGACTGCTATCTTGACACTTCTCAATCTCAAGGACCTTGACTTATATGTAAGTCTCAGAGAGGTTCCTTGTCTGCCACAAGCTGTGGACACAGGGAACTTTGTCATCATGGTAATTGCCATTCGCCACCAGAGGGCAGGGTGGCAACAGCTCTGATCTCCATGATCCTGAGGGCCTGGCCCTGCAAAGGCACAGTCACCCTGGAATTGAGGGAGGAAGCATACACACACATGCCAGGTGCACATTATATAGGACAGAAGAGGCTAGACACCTGAAGACTTTTCAAGAAGCAGGTTTACTGACTGAGGGGTCCAGAGGGCTATCACCTAAACGATTCTCTGGACCCTGAGTCTGGAAATTCTTTGAACTTTATACTCAGTGGGAGGAGGGGTTTGAAGGTTTCCATGACAAGTGCTTTTTGTTCCATTTTTTAAAGACTAGACAGAGGTTTTACAAGCTTTTTCTTCTTCTTCTGCAAAGCGGTTATTTAAGTAAGAGAAAAGTACCAACCACAGTGCCCCCTGCAGATGTTTGTCTGATATCCTGTGTAAAAAGCTTTCTGAAAAAAAAGAGGAAATTATGTTACAAATAGGATGGAAATTTCAGGTTAATTATAGTAGGGGTTGTCAGGGTGAGGGGCATTGTGGAATGCTTCCCGCACACACCTCCTTACATATCACACAACACACACACAACCCAACACACATGTCACACACATTCACTCAACACACAGTACTACAACTCATAAGCCACAAAACACACCATCCTGTACAATCAACACATGACATGCACAACACCCTACTATCCAACACAAACATAGCACACACAGGGCAGGTACACATCACACACACACTTCACACACACTTCACACACACCGCATGTGTACACATTACACTACACACTCACGCCATTCTTTGAATGCTATTGAAGTGTTTTTGTGGCTCATTATATGGTCAGTGTATGGACATGTGTCCCTATGTCCTGAGGCTTCAGATCATGGTCCCTGTGTCATGTGGGGTGGCCATGGGGAAACTGGGGTCTGGAGGAGGGCCTCACACTCCCCTGGGGCTCATCCTCCTGGGCCCTGTTGACCCCCACCCCCCACTCCAGCTGCCTCTGGTGATACTAAGGGATCAGGGCCCAGCCCTCTCACTGACCATCAGCTCAGGCCATACCTGGGAGCCCACGGGTTAGCAGCCATACCACACAACCCAGCATCCTCATGCTCTAGAGCTGTGGGCTCCCTCCACCCCTCACCCTCATAGCCTTTCCTTCTGCTGGCCCAGATGCCAAGGGCTTCAGCTCATGCAAGTTGCATG
This sequence comes from Spermophilus citellus, assembly GCF_964194105.1. NCBI lineage: Eukaryota > Metazoa > Chordata > Mammalia > Rodentia > Sciuridae > Spermophilus > Spermophilus citellus. The sequence goes on along the minus strand of NC_138199.1, from coordinate 16,490,103 downwards.
GTATCCTCCATTTTCTCTAGTGGGATGGACTCCAGCTGCTGCTTCCTGGAATGCAGAATGGGAAGGGGGCTATTAATCAGGGGGTGTGGCTCCAGGGTGGGGCTCAGAGACCCTCCTCTCTGAACTTTCCCTCTAGTCCTAACTGTGTGTAGCGACATACCCTGAAGCCCAGGAGTAGCTTGGGGTGGTCTGGGCAGGTGGGGGCTCCATGCCCTTAGGAGAACTTGCTCTGGGGGCCTGGCACAGGGGGAAAAGGGAAGAAAGGTGGGGAGTCCAGGAGGGAACTGAGGGGACTCTGGAAGCTAGAACACCACAGGCCCAGGCTGGTCATGGCCACCAGCTGTGTAGGGGACATGGACAGTGCCTCAGTGAGCAGCCTAGATTCAGCAGGCTGTGGACCCTTGGGAGTCCCAGAAGGGGAGCAGGCATTGGGGAAAACCTTTTCTATTCTTGGGGCCCAACAATCTGGAGTCTCTGCTGACTGTATTGGGGCATTCACCAGCATCAGAAATAAGAGAAGGCAATGTAAGAAGGAAACATGGATTTAATCTCAATTTGGCCAAAATGGAAGAAGAAGCTGATCTGCCTCCACCCGACCATAGAAGCACTGCGGTCTTCAGGAATGAAGCCAGGAGACACCAGGGAGAAGCTGATCTGCCTCTTCTGTCCCACAGAAGCACTGCTATCTATGGGAACGAAGTTGGGAGATGCAAATATGTAGTTGGATGGGGGCAGGGGCCCTGCTAGGCATTGTGGTGAGATCCATCCAGCCCTGAATTTTCCTAAGCCAGGGCTTTGGCCTGGCCAAAGCTTCCATCCTGGGCATGGGACAGTTCATCCTCAGGGAACTGGGATGTTGGCAGGAAATGACAGGGCCTGAGAAAAAAAGAAATTTGGAGCTTCTTTGAAAATTTCTGAATTTATTTGTGCCCCATCACAATTCCCTGTATTGTCCATCCTGCAGTCTTGAGGGATATGGGGCTCTTTATTGTGAAATTGGTGGTGAGATCCCCTTAAGGGCACAGAGAGCCTGAGGGTAAAAAGAGCCAAGTGCAAAGATTCCCACTGGCCTGACCTAGTGGAGGACTTGGGAACCCTCTTCCTAAGCCTTGGCAATGCCCGCTTTGGGTAGGGTTAGCATGTGCCCATCTTCATTATGACAATTCCCCCATCTCTGAATAAGTTTTTCTGAAGACATCATTGATTGTCCCACCAAGTGGTCTGGGCCCATGTCATTGGGATGGACTTGTCCCATCTTTTGGTCTGACCTGGTCCCTCCCTCATCAGAGGGGAAGTAACAGATTATTAAGAGTCAATGTCAAAAGATCCTTTTTAAGGCAAGTTTGAGAAAGAAAACAGACTTAGAAAGAGTGGTTCCCAGGCTAAGCTTTTACCAGAAGTCCTGAAGCACCTGCTGCCAGGTGCAGCACCAAGTGGGCTTGCAGTGGAGGTGCAGCCCTGGTCGGCATCTGCCCTCCAGCCCAGCTCCAGACTCCAGGTTCCCTGGCTGCAGTCACTGTCCTGTGCAAGTTCCCAGGGCCCCCTTTCACAGCATAGGACTCTACTTCTCTCCAGGGGTCTGTGAGTATCTACCATGAAGTCAGTGGAAATGCCTCTAAGGACGTCGGCCTCTTGTTGAAGATGCTATCCTTCCTCCATTGCATGCTTTTAGCCCCTTTATCAAATATAAGATAGTTGTAGTTTTGTGGATTAGTCTCTGTGTCCTCTATTCTATACCATTGGTCCACCCGCCTGTTTTGGTACCAGTACCATGCTGTTTTTGTTACTATTGCTCTGTAGTACAGTTTGAAATCTGGTATTGCTATACCTCCTGCTTAGAATTGATTTTGCTATTCTGGGTCTTTTATTTTTCCATATGAATTTCATGATTGCTTTATCTATTTCTACAAGAAATGCCGTTGGGATTTTGATTGGCATTGCATTAAACCTATAGAGAACTTTTGGTAATATCGCCATTTTGATGATGTTAGTTCTGCCTATCCATGAACAGGGTATATTTTTCCATCTTCTAAGATCTTCTTCTACTTCTCTCTTTAGGGTTCTGTAGTTTTCATTGTATAAATCTTTCACGTCTTTTGTTAGGTTGATTCCCAAGTATTTTATTTTTTTTGAGGATATTGTGAATGGAGTGTTTTTCCTCATTTCCGTTTCAGAAGTTTTGTCGCTGATATACAGAAATGCCTTTGATTTATGCGTGTTGATTTTATATCCTGCCACTTTGCTGAATTGGGAAAACTGGAAATCCATATGCAACAAAATGAAACTGAATCCCCTCCTCTCACCATGCACAAAAGTTAACTCAAAATGGATCAAGGAGCTTGATATCAAATCAGAGACTCTGCGTCTGATAGAAGAAATAGTTGGCTCCGATCTACATATTGTAGGGTCGGGCTCCAAATTCCTTAATAGGACACCCATAGCACAAGAGTTAATAACAAGAATCAACAAATGGGACTTACTTAAACTAATAAGTTTTTTCTCAGCAAGAGAGGTAAATAGGGAGCCTACATCATGGGAACAAATTTTTACTCCTCACACTTCAGATAGAGCCCTAATATCCAGAGTATACAAAGAACTCAAAAAATTAGACAATAAGATAACAAATAACCCAATCAACAAATGGGCCAAGGACCTGAACAGACACTTCTCAGAGAAGGACATACAATCAATCAACAAGTACATGAAAAAATGCTCACCATCTCTAGCAGTCAGAGAAATGCAAATCAAAACCACCCTAAGATACCATCTCACTCTAGTAAGATTGGCAGCCATTCTGAAGTCAAACAACAACAAGTGCTGGCGAGGATGTGGGGAAAAGGGTACTATTGTACATTGTTGGTGGGACTGCAAATTGGTGCGGCCAATTTGGAAAGCAGTATGGAGATTCCTGGGAAAGCTGGGAATGGAACCACCATTTGACCCAGCTATTGCCCTTCTCGGACTATTCCCTGAAGACCTTAAAAGAGCATACTACAGGGATACTGCCACATTGATGTTCATAGCAGCACAATTCACATTAGCTAGACTGTGGAACCAACCCAGATGCCCTTCAATAGATGAATGGATAAAAAAATGTGGCATTTATACACCATGGAGTATAACGCAACACTAAAAAATGACAAAATCATGGAATTTGCAGGGAAATGGATGGCACTAGAGCAGATTATGCTTAGTGAAGCTAGCCAATCCCTAAAAAACAAATACCAAATGTCTTCTTTGATATAATGAGAGCAACTAAGAACAGAGCAGGGAGGAAGAGCAGGAAGAAAAGATTAACATTAAACAGAGACATGAGGTGTGAGGGAAAGGGAGAGAAAAGGAAAATTGCATGGAAATTGGAGGGAGACCCTCATTGCTATACAAAATTATATATAAGAGGTTGTGAGGGGAATGGGAAAATAAACAAGGTGAGAAATGAATTACAGTAGATGGGGTACAGAGAGAAGTTGGGAGGGCAGGGGAGTGGGGATAGTAGGGGATAGGAAAGGTAGCAGAATACAACAGTTACTAATAGGGCATTATGTAAAATTGTGGATGTGTAACCGACGTGATTCTGCAATCTGTATTTGGGGTAAAAATGGGAGTTCATAATCCACTTGAATCTAATGTATGAAATATGATATGTCAAGAGCTTTGTAATGTTTTGAATAACCAATAAAAAAAAGGACGTGGGCCTCACAGCACATGCTTAGACTGACCTCCCATCTTATTACCCATCCTCCCAACCCTGTGTGCATGGATAACTTTGCTATTTGAGCCCCCTACACTCCCCTCATTCACCCTTGGGGTACATGCACCTGAGTGTAGTCCCCAAACCCAGACCCTTTCTTCAGTGGTACAGATAGGAGCTCCCACATCTCCTCTGCCTCATCTTCCACCTTCAAAAGTGTGGATCCTGCACATCTATCTGGGAGTCCATCTCTGATAGAGGACAGGTTCCCAGAGGACCCAGTAGTGAAGTCAATGTGGCATCATCACAGTGACCAGGTGATCCTGGATGTTAACTCACACTCAGGGTGGTTGGGAAAACATTCTATCTGCAATTAAATCCTTTCTTCATTTTGTTACAAAACAGCACACAGTGCTGTGGAAATCTTGGGGAAGGTGGAGAAGATCAGAGCAGGAGGAAGCAATGGCCCACATGGAGGAGCACTCCAGACCTTTACCTCTGAACCTCGGTGGTGTCTGAGTTCTGTGAGCAGGGAAATGGAAGCCATCAGAATCAGGGAAGTGTTGCACATTTGGCTGCCATAGCTGACCTGGAAGGCACTTGGTAGGTGCCTCCACTCCACCTGACCAGGGCTGGATGTGGCCATTGCCTTCTCTCCACTTGGCACGTATGAGCAAGGCCATCATCACAGAGAGTTGGGGACATCTGTGGTCTGGGTTTTCCAAAAGAGCCAATGCTCCCTTTGCATCTGGGAGATAGCATATATTTTTATTTACCTTTCCCTACAACCACTTCTTCCGTGCAGGGGCACAAGTGCCTCTCAGGTCAGTGTCATTCCTCCAGCCACAAGGGGCAGGTCCTTTTTCTAGTTCTGGGTTGGACTTGTCCCATCTTTTGGTCTGTCCCTTTCATCTATAAACTGGACCCATCATCTCAGGCCTGGTCAGGAGCACAATCTGCAGCCACATTCCCAGCCAAAGACAAAAACTACCCCAGCCCCCAGGGGCTAAAGACTCAGGAGGCTCCTAGAACCTGTCAGAAGTTCACTCCAGATGAGACCTCAGGACTCTCCCTACAGTGTGTACCACCCTGAGTGTGGTCACTGGGTTAAAACATCCATAGAGCCTGGTGCAGTGGCCACACCTGCAATGCCAGCTACCAGGAGGCTGAGGCAAGAGGAACACACATTTGATGCCAGCCTGGATGACTTCCTAAGATCCTGTGTTTAAAAAAAAAATTCTGGCAGAGTGCCCCTGGGACCCACACCTAGTACCACAAATCAACAAATACATATATGTTCTTTAAACATTCACACACTGATGTAACAAGAGCCAGCATCAGGGCCTAGGATGATTCCAGACCTGCCTGTGGCAGAAACAAATACCCGGCACCACCACACCTAGCCCTGCTGCCTGTCATAGCTATCAGCTGAGCTTGGCTTAGATATGTATAGGAAGGGATTGCTCTGGTCATTATCTTGGCATTTGGCCTTGTCTTCATCTGCCTCAGCCCTGGGCTTGGTCTGGGCTTTGATTTTAGTCTTGAACTGACCCTTGGCCCTGCACCTTACTCTGTTCTATATACACAGGCTTCTGTGTGCTTCTAGATTTAACTTAAATCTAGATATGTCCAAGTATCTGAAAGAGCCCACTAACCCGTGGGTGTCCTTTGGGGACAATTGTTGGTAGATCACACCTGTCATTTCATTGGAATACTGAGACAGAACAGCCTTAAAGGCAACATGACAGGAGCCAGCCCCTCCTTGACCAGCTCCTGTCTGCAACTTTCCTTGGAGGGTGATGTTAGTACCACACAGAGGATGGGCTTGGAGGTAGCTGGGCCTGGGTTCTGGAACCTGCTCTGCTTCTTGCTGCTTGGAAAAGTCACATCAAGTCCCTGAGATTCCTTTGCCATTTGGAAACTGAGGCAATCACTGCTCCCTTAGACCGGAGGCAGATGGTCAAGACATCAAGTGTGTTGAGCATCCTGCTAGACTCAAGGAATAAAAGATGCTGTCACTACATAAAAGCTGTGCCCTCCCCAGTCTTAGCAGCAGGGTGGAGCCGGGAGCTCCTCCTTCCTTCACACCCTCAAGTCAGCACCCTCACTGGGAACCTCCTCCCCAGCAGCCTGCAGTTCCTGTCCCCACACCCCCTACTTGCTCTGTGCTCACATTCTCTCCCTCTTCCTTCCAACCTCCACTACCCAGCTTCCCCTGTAGCCTCCAGAACACCCATAAGGAGTCTCAGTCCCATTGCTTGGGCTGGGTGATTGTGCAGAGGCCAGTCCGTCTCCCAGCTCAGGGAGGGCCCAGTCTGGCTAGGAGGGTGATGGTGCCAGCTCTGTGGCCATCCCTGCTTGAGGTTGGCACACAGGCCTGGCCAGGGCACTGCTAGGGATGGAGTTTTGCCAAAGAATGCTTCAGGGCTGCTGGGAGAAAGCCGCAGGGAGTGGCAGGCAGCAGTGCAGGGCTCTGGAGGCACAGGGCAAGTGTCAGAGCTGAGCCCTATGTGGGAAGGAATACTGTCCAGCTTCTAGCAGACCGACAGATGTTCAACAAAGACCCAGGTAATGAATGCAGACGGTATTCCATGAACACGTACCTATGGACAAGTGCACACAACCCATATGGTCAAAACTTCAGAAGCAGAAATGTGCAGAGCCGGGGGTACCTTGGCCTAAGTCCATCTAACAGGCTGATCCGTTCCCTTGGCCTTCTCTGCAGCTGCACCATGGCCCTGCCCACTTTGTCCAGCTTCACTGCTTCTTCACCTTCACTCTTTATCACCCAAGTGTTTCTTCCCTTGGTCTGAAAAATTTTTTTCATATCACATTGCACTGCACATTTCATGGGCTCATCCTGCCTTACTGGGTAAACACTCTCCTCCTCCCCCTTTCAAGTGCTTTACAATTTCTAGAAGTGGCCAAGTGAGCAGAGTTTTTTCTGATTGCTTCATCTGCATTATTGAGCCCTAGGCATGTAAGCTTGAGGCTGGGTTGTGTGCTGGTCCAGTTACCAACTTGCTTTCCAAATGCTTCCTACTGACTTGTTGGGCTTGTACTGTATTTGGAAAATTTCATTTCAAGTCATCTCATTGGCACTTGGTATTTTTATTTTAAGAAAGGTCACTGATCAAGAGGGTGAATTCTGACTTCTAGGCTTATGTTTCTGAGTGCTTGGTCCTAATGCCTCTCAAAGGTGCATGAATTTGCCCAGCCTCTTAACTCATGGTAGATTTTTTTTCTCCTGAAAGTCCCTGTTGATTGCTTTGAATGAATATAGATATGATTTCCTTAAACTCTGATTTCAGGTTCAGAGAGGCAGTACAGAGCCCAAGACCAGCTTTGAGCACCATTTAGGTTCCTCAATAGAGATACAGTGCAGGAGGCTCCAGGAGAAGTGAGATGTGGAGGGGCCTGAGGGACAGGAGAAGCCTGGGGATTTAGAGCAGCCCTGGATGCTGGAGGGGAGCAATGGAGGCAGTGAGATTGGAGGAGCCTCAGCAGTTGCCTCCAGAAGTGAGGTCACTTGACTTCTAAACTTTCTTGCATTGTCTCACGAGTTTTTGAGGGACACCATATATCTAAATCATAACATGTTTATTTATTTGTGTATGTTGAATCATCCTTGAACCTATGGGATATATCCCACTTGATCCATGGTGATAATCTTCATAGTGTGCTGTTGAATTTGATCTTTTAGTATTTAGTTGAGGAATTTTACGTCTATGTTTATCTAGAATATTGACCTGAGTTTTTCTTTCTTTTCCTTCTCCCCCCCCCCTCTAGTATTTTTTCCAGTTTGGGGGTCAAGGTAATTCTGGCCTCATAAAATATGTTTGGAAGAAATCTTTCCTCTTAATTTTTGGGAATAACATAAGGAATTGTTAAATGTTTTATGAAACTTGACAATGAAGTCATGGGGCCTGAGCTTTTTTCTTTGATGGAAGGGTTTTTATTACAAATTCAAATTTGCTACTTGTGCTGCTTGTTATTGTTCTCTTCAGGTTTTTATTTCTTCATGATTCAATAATAGTAAGGTGTATCCCTCCCCCCCCCTTTTTTTTTAGTTCATCAGAAGTATGACTTTTTACAAATTTTTTCTTTTCTGGTACTAGGGATTGAACACAGGGGCACTCAACCACTGAGCCACATCCCTTCCTTTTAAAAATTTTATCTAGAAACAGGGTGTGGCTAGGTTGCTTAGGGCTTCATTAAGTTGCTGAGGCTGGCTTTGAACTCCTGATACTTCTGCCTTAGCCTCCCCAGCCACGGGGATTACAGCATGTGCCATATACTGGTTAAGTGTGTCTCAGTTTAACAGCTTTTGAAGACGAATTTTGATATAATAAAAAACAATTGATTTAATATTCTACAATTTAGAACACCTGACTAGCATGCATAAGACCCTGGTTTGGGGGAGCTTGTGCCCCTCCTGTAGGTCCACGTCAGGACTCCACGCCCGCTGAGGCCACGCTGGCCGGGGTCGGGCGCTGGCACTCTCAAGGCTGGCACTAGCTCACCTCACCATCTCTGTATCTTAGCTCTAGCTCCTCTCTCCTCGCCGGCTGGCTGTCAGGCCACGGCGATGCTTTTGCTCCTCCCGCTGCCCACCGTGGCCCTGAGCTGCGCGGCGGTGAGGGCGGCGTATCTTCTTTGCTGGCCTGAAGGAGGGAGAAGAGCAAGCGGGGCATGTCGTCTGTCCCACTGCAGCCACTGGCTCAAGGCAACCTCGCCGGAGCCCAGGAGACCTGTATGGATGGGCATGGCTTGATAGCAGCGACTGCCTGCACCGCCGGGGTTGTACAGCAGGGTCCCCTAGGGCTTTGCCCACCGCCGCTGGCCCTGCTGCTACTGCTGCTGCTCAGCCTTGGACTTCTCCACGCAGGTGACTGCCATCAGCCGTCCTAATGTCGAATCCAGAAATGTACCACGGACTTTGTATCCCTTCGAAAGCCTGCCTTGGCAACCTGGTGTATCATTCTGCTGTGTTAGGGCTCAGTGACCTCCTGCGCTGGAGGAACTGTTCCAAGGATGGACCCACATCCTCTACCAACCTTGAAGTGACCCATGACCCTTGTAATTATCACAGCCACACAGAACCCAGAGAACATAGGGGAGGGGACCATAACCCTCCCCCAGTTACTTTTTTTGTGGCTTGTTCGGGGATCCTCACCTGAGAACTTTGAAGGATCACTTCCAAACTTATAAAGTGGAAGGGAACTGGACACTCAAAGATAATAACTAGCTTTCAGTTCAAGTGACAAATGTGCCTGCGGTCCCTGGATCCAGTGCCACTGCTACAAATAAGGTAAGTGTGCTTTCTTTTTTCCCCTCTTTCTACTCATAACTTCCAAATGTTTGATTCTTCGGACAACTTTCAAAATGTGGTATAAAAGGGTTATTTTAAAGGAATGTTTTTTAAAATTTTTTTAACATTTTTTTGAAATGCAATTAACAAGAATTGATAAAGGATTTAGTAAGGAACTTGCTCTGGAATATAAAGTGTGGGTCTAAATTTAAATAGATGAGCTGGGGATGTGGCTCAAGCAGTAGCTCGTTCACCTGGCATGCGTGCGGCCCGGGTTCGATCCTCAGCACCACATACCAACAAAGATGTTGTGTCTGCCGAAAACTAAAAAAAATAAATATTAAAAATTCTCTCTCTCCCTCTCTTCTCTCACTCTCTCTTTAAAAAATAAATTTAAATAGACAATGATATGAAAAATAAATAGTAAACTATGAAATGGCTTTCTCCTGGGAGAAAATGCAGGCCAATTTAATGAAGAAATGTGTGTGTGTGTTTTGTTTTGTTTTTCGGTGATGACTTTCGAGTGCATGTGTGTGTAATTCCTCTTGAAGAATTCCATATTCAGTTTTATCAGATGACTGAAGTGGACATTTTGAATAAAGAAAACTGTGAAGCTTGAGGCAGTGACCCATAAGGAAATACATTTTTAAAAAATATCTTCAGGGGCTTGGGATGTGGCTCAAGTGGTAGCGCGCTCGACTGGCATGCGTGCGGCCCGGGTTCGATCCTCAGCACCACATACCAACAAAGATGTTGTGTCCACCGAGAACTAAAAAATAAATATTAAAAATTCTCTCTCTCTCTCTCCCCCCCCACTCTCTCTTTATAAAAAAAAAATAAAAAATAAATAAAAAATATCTTCAGTTGTAGATGGACACAATATCTTTATTTTATTTATTTATTTTTATGTGATGCTGAGGATCGAACCCAGTGCCTCACACCTGCTAAGCAAGCGCTCTACCACTGAGCCTCAGCCCCAGCCCCATGGAAACACATTTTATTGGTGATTTGGAAGTTATAGTAAAATGCAATGACTATCAGCCAAACTTCCCAATGGAAAACCCATAATGGTATTTGTTCCTAAACTTTTGGTGACCAAGGAAGATACAAATTGGATATTGCATAAAGGGATATATAATCCCCATGTAATTTCGGGCCTTGGGTTAACAGTTTAAGTCAGAGCTAAGGGAAAAACTGGCAAAATTAAGTTAAGCTTACCCTGCCTGCTGTCCATTGTCTATAGCCCATGTTTGTTTATTTTGAAAACACTAGTACTGTTCAACAGCAACTTCCAGGCACCAGTGTCTTCCTACAAATAGGTAGAGAGGAGCTATCAATAGGGTTTCCAATTGCCAGTCAATGCTAGACAAAAAGGGTTTCTACTAAAAGAGCATCCCAAGTAAACCACTTCCTTCCCTATTATCCTAACCACAAAACCATACATATGGCTTTGTATGTAAAGCAAGACCATCTCATTTGCTTTAACTTCCTTTATTTATTGTATCTATTCATAAGCTGCTTCAGATTAAAATACAATTGGTGAGAATCAAGCTTTTGAGATACTTATGACTGTCTTTTGATTCTGGGTCACCTTCCCTTGCCTCCGGGACACCTTCCCTTGCCTCCAAACATATGTGGTATATTTTTAAAACAAATTTTAATCGTTTGACTTGGCATTTTATGGACGCAATTTTATAATACCTACATATATATCTGCATAACCCAGGGATTTGTATCGCACTGAGTTAATTCTAGCTCCTTACCTCTTTAGGAAAAATTTAATAGCACCCATCACCACCATGCTCCCAATTAGTCTTTATGTCAGATTACCTCGAAGCCGGCTTTTCCTTACCCTGAAATTGATCATGAAAACATAATTGATATTTATAATTCCTTCTTCTACACCTATTCCATGTTTCCTTTTTCATCACTTTAGCTAGACTCATCTTTCATTCCTAGGGAATCTGAATCCTCATTATGTTTCCCTTTATTGGGTTACTGAAATGGTTTCCCATTAACATTTACTTGTGACACCCCCCAACAATCTTCTGGATATCATAATGGTCTCTTCTTTCTCATGATGTAGAAAAAGGCAAATTTCCATTATTAATTGGAGTTGAATTGCCTCTGGCAATATAGTAACTCCCTTGTTTATTGTTCAGTGACATAAAGAACTGCCAACTGGTAGATTTGGTAGAATCATTCCTTTCTTGGAAATTGTATCAGATACTTCTTGTGTGCCACTGGAAATTCTCTCAGCCATTATCTTTTACATCAGACATGGCTGAAATAAGCAGTTCTTCACAGATTTTAACCACCAGCCTTGTGCATGTAGTTAGTCTGACAGCATTACCTCAGACATGTTCCACCTGCTTCTTGTGTCCTGCCATTGGGTCTCTCTGATTCCATGGAGGGAATATCATGGAAAACCAGCTCAACTCTCACACATGCAGAACTTGTAAGTACACGGAGTTAATGCCAATGATTCAGTTTTTACAGGTGCTGAGTGATTATGAATTTATGCCTCAGTCATCACAGAGCCAAGTTATAAAGTAGGGTAGTATATCTTGTTCCCTATTTAATATCCCTCTATTCCTTACTTCTCACAATCATATACAATTCTCAAATTACTTGCAAATAAGATTTTGTCTCAGCCTCTGTTTTTTTTTTAATTATTTACATCACAGGCTATGACAGAAAGTAAGATCTCTAATCTTCAAATCAACAAAGCCCAACACTATGGTTGTGGGAAGCAAAAATTCTGTGTTATTTGGCTTAATAATGAGAGATTTTCCTGCTACCATCCCATTGATTCCCAGACCTGTGAATCATGTCTATGGCAAAAACAGCACCAAAATGGATTTCTGGTTCAAATATATATCATATTCTATAAGAGACTACAATGACTTTTTTTTATTATTCTGTTTAGTACTTTGTTTCCAGCATTTGAAAAAAAAAAGCCTGACATAGAGTAGATTCTTAATAAATATTTGAAGCAGTGCTTTCTTTATGGCACACATCTAAAACTCAAATTGTCACCAGCTTGCCAGGCTGGCAAGATGAGCTGGGTTCAAAGGAGCTCGCTGTATCAATAACTAAGAAAATGGCTAAAAAATCCATGTAGCACATGAACACGAGTTTCTAAGATCGAAGGCAGGAGGGCTCAGTGACCCCAAAGGTCAGCTCCATGCTGTGCAGTGCTGGAAAGAGCAAGAGAGTGAGCATACCCGAAACTCCACTATTTATTGGGGAGAAGACATTCGATAGAACATTCCACCCAAATAAGGCAAGGGGTAGGGTTTCAAAAGGTGGAGTCTTGCCTGGTGATGTCTTGTGGTCAGCAGATTGATTGACATCTTGGCAAGTCACACCCATCTCAGTTGCTGTGTGAGATCACAGGCTGAGAGAAAGGAAAGGCACATTTTTGTCGCACAATGCCAGACCAGTCTTCTCATACATTCAAATGTGCATAGCTCACACACACAGCCCATGGATGGCTCGTGACACCAAATGATACAGAGAAGATAAGCATAGGCTCTGCACCAGATGACACACAAATGCATGAAGTGTTTCATATTTTTCTGAAGAGACAAACATGTCATTAAAATATAAAAAATAGTTTTGGGTTTTAAGTAATAAAATAGAGAAGCATTTTGGAATGAAAAATGGCAGGCAGGTTAGTATGGCTAAGGATTGTGACTAGTGAAAGAAGCTAAATACCTTGCACTAGAGTTCATACCTTGTTACCAGTTCTTAAAACATTTTAGAAGCTATCACTAGTCCATATCGCTTCATCTGTCTATTATCCCGTAGACCAAGGAGAGAGACCAATTGGGATATGACTGCAGTAGCCTGTCCGAAAAGCAGAAAGAGGATGGGAAAGAAGGAAGGAAAGTAACATAAAATAAATTAGAAGGAACAGAATTGAATGAAATAAACTGACACCAAGTAAAAGCAACACAGGATGTGTTACTTGCTATGTCTGTTGAACTGCGATTGAAGCTACGTAAGGTTAGATGCCTCCATAAAAATAATTGACTTTTATAGCTTAAAACTATATTAAGCAACCATCTTTCAAATCTTTGATTTAACTGTTTCCTAGTATTTTGTACACAAGAGGAACAGAATAAAATGTTGTTCTTTAAATTAAAAAAAAACGATGAAGTAATTAAATGAACCACATAAACCAGCAGTTCCAGAACAGCACTTAATAATAATACTGAAGAGGAATGGTACTGATAGTGAGAATGCTTTTAGTGATACCCACTTAAGTGAGACACTGGCTTTTGGGCTACTTCAGATATATTATTATCCCATGTTGAAGAAGCACCCATCTATTTCTATTATAGTGAGCATTTTTATCTGACATGGTCACTGAATTTTAACAAATGCATCCTATCTTTGAAAAACTATTTCCACATTTTCAAAAGGACTTAAATATTTTAATTCAAGAAGTGAAATACAGAAAGACAGTTGCTCCATAACTATACAAATGGTAAATTAAACAAGATAAGAAAATGTTTTAATTTATACTATTTAAATTTCATTCATTACTTTAGGATAATAACTCATCTCAACATCTACAATTTTAACAAGCATCTGGGAAGTTTGTTTAGTTGTTGTTCAGAAACAGATGTTGGCCTGATAGAAACACATTTGAAAACATTCTTGTTCTGGTCATAGTTTCCACTATACCTATGAACAATGCCTCTAATAAGTCTCAGAAGTTCTCCTGTTTTTCAAAACATAAATATTTTTTAAAAAAAGTATTACTTCACCTAAATTTTATATTTTAACAAATATACACCAGAATCACTCCAACGCTAAAGTTTCCTCACTTGAGTCAGTGCCCCACTGCTGACAAAGACTATGACAGTCATATATGGATGCCCTGTCACAGAGTAAAGACACGGACTTGGATAGGGCTTCTTACACGATAACAAGATGCTGCTTCTTAAATGTATTAATAATTCCTAATGTAATGGCACAAAAATTATCCACTCTCCTATCAAACTGTCAGAGTTCCACTTTCAGTATATGGCAGAACAGGTGATTCACATCAACTGACTCCCAGCTAAGAAATAGAATAGCTGGATAAAAAAAAAATTGTTTAAAATCCCCTGCATAGGCATCAGACATATCAAAGCAGTGAGGAGTTATATAAACCTCATCTGGGAGAGCATGGAAGTTCAAGTTGATTTGGGGGTGCATTCTCCCTTAAGATATCTGCCAACTACAGAAAGGTCCTTTACAAGGAGTGAGCAGAGGTTTTAACAGTCTTAGAGCTGGGAAAACAAAAAATGGAGTCTGATGACCTTAAAGAAAGAGATTTTAGCAAGCACTCACACCCCACCCCAGGTTTAGGATTGAAACCAAAACAAAGCTACACATTTAAGGGGACTAGTTATTCAGAATAAAAGACCAGAAATCTCCAAATCCCCTCAATCATGAATAAAACTGAATAATTCTGATATTTCTTTCACTAAAAGGTCATTAAAAGCACTTAAAATAGAGGAAAGGACTTATGATTTTTAAAAGGGACTACAATAAAATGAAGAATTTCCCTTCATCAAAAGCCACCAGTGAAAAAGCAGATCATGGAGTATGAGGAAAAATATCTGCAATAAATGTTAACAAAGAACTTGTACCTAGAACAACTTTCTTCAAAAAATTCCCATAAATCAATAAGAAAAAGACAAATAATGCAATAGGAAAAAAAGCAAGAGACTGAAACAGACTTTGAAAAAGAAGATATCTAAATGGCCAGTAGTTATATGAAATGGTGCTCAACAACACTTGTCACCAGGCAGAGAAGTAAGATAACACTAAACTTACTGAGGGAAGCTACAATAAAAAGAAAATACTAAGTGTTGATAAGAATGCTGAGAAACCATGACTATCCTACACTCCTTGTTGGTGTGTGAACTGATACAATCCTTGGAAAATCCTTTGACAATAACCACTGTATTAGCTCTGTAATGTGACAATTTTACTTCTACAGATAGACCAAACAGAAATGCATGCATATGCACAAGAAATATATACAAGAAAGTTCATATTCATTATGTTTATTATTCATAATGGCAAAAAACTCTTCAACTATCCCAATACCCATCAATAATAAAATGAAATTCTAAATTGTGGAATATTTGCACAACCAAATATCTACATAGCAGCATGAATGAATGAACAATAGCTACATGCAATAACATAGATGAATCCTACAAATATTGTTGAGTGATAACCATACATTTAAAAAAGGATATACCATATGATACTATTTATATAAAATTCAAAAGCAGGCATAATTAATTTATGACATTAAAAGTCAGAGTAGTAATTGCTTTTAGGTAAGAGGTAGTTAATGGGAAGAGGTTCAATGGGGCTTCAGAGGTGATGACAACATTTTGCTTATTAACATGGGAAGTGTTCACTTTGATGCTCTATTGAGGTATACAATTTGGGTTCATGAACTTTTCTGTATAAGTTATACTTCAGTAACAAGGTTTTAAAAAATGCTTAAACTGGAAAAAATAAACATTCAAGATATTAAAATAATTAATATGACAATTACTATTTCTTGATAACCTACTGTGTGTCAGGCACTGTGCATTTGTTTTATTGTTTCATTTCTACAACAGCCTTTCAAAGCAGGAATTCATCTCCCCATTGCAGATTTTTAAAAACCGGAAGCTCAAATAGTTTGAGCAGCTTACTTATGTCATAAGGCTGGTAAATGATGAAGCACACTAAACATTGGAAACCAAGTGTGATTTCAGAATTAAGGCCAATTTCAGAAAATAAAGTCAAGCCCTTTTACAAAACATGTAGGACTTATAAGGTCTCCAGCCTCCTTTGGGAACTATAGCCTTATTTTTCACCAAGCCTCTTGCTTATATCTCAGGCCACTCCTGCCATAACTTCAGAATCCCTATCCCCAACCCCTTCACTTACTAACTCCACACTCTGGTAATTATATACTACTTGCAGCTCCCCGAACAAGTCAGACTTTCTCATAGCTTCATGTCTTTGCATATGCTGCCCCCTCACTTTAAAATGCATCTTCTCCACCTCTTGCCCTACCAACACTTTGGCTGAGTTGGCTCTTATGGGTTCTTAAATATCTAAGGTAATATAAGTGATTATCTCCTTTGAAAGTCTTTCTCTGATCTGGCCCACCCTTCTTATCTACATGTGTAGCACCCTACTTGTACCTCTGTCATACCACAGTGTAACATTTATGTATCTGTCTTTCTATATGAAATTAGAAATTCTTGGAGAGAAGGAGCCATTTACCACTTATATTTACCTTTCACTAAAAGGTCATTAAAAACACTTAAAATAGAGGGAAGGACTTATGATTTTTAAAAAGAACTACAATAAAACAAGGAATTTCATTTTATTGAATGAAATTCTTAGTAAAATGAATTTCATTTTATTAAGAATTCAAGGATATATCCTTTGCACCCAGTGCAGTGCTTGACACACAGGAGGCTCTCCAGATTAGCTAAACAAATAAACTTGTTTAATATCTGAACTAAAAGCAAACAAAATGTTTCAAATACTAAACAAATGGAATTTCTATTGCCATGAAATTATTGTCTGCATTTTTGTTTTGTTGGCAGAGGCTTTGCAAAGAATCCTTTTAGAATTTCATTAAACACACAAGACAGAATATTTTTTCCGTCTCTCATAAGAAAACTCTTTGAATAATATGGTCCAGGTGTAAGAGCTGAATCAAGAACAGCTAAACCACATTGAAATAAGGGAAAAAATGTTGGAAATGCAAATAAAAAGTAACAAAGAAGATGATATTTGAATAACTTCCCACATCAACCTCTTATAGTTCTATTAACAGTGATAAAGAAGACAGTTTTTAAAAAGGAATGGTATTTCTGAAACAATATGGAAGAAAAATCCAAGCCCTTTCTTATTTAGAAAGAGATTACAAGTTCATACAAATGACAATGGTGGGCCATCTGAAGATTTTTTCCATAGACTGTGTTCTCTATAATAGTTAAATCCCCAGATGAGTCTACTGCATTATAATAGTAAGTACATTATTAATAATAACAAGCATGACAGCTTAACAGAAAAACATCGAATTATAATCAGAAGTCATGCATTCTAGTCCCAGTTCTTCAACTAACTAATATTTTGTAACTTCAAGAAAATTGGTTTTGAAATTTGTTTTTATCATATGTATTTAGGTTGTACAATAAGATATGTACATATATGGTATTGAAAAAT